>NW_027466835.1:6157500-6848323 GCF_046128005.1 Genypterus blacodes
AAGATGCACTCAACTCTGTGTGAGCGATGGGCGACACGGCAGAGAATATAATTACACGCCGCACACTTGTCGCTCTGATTTCAGTGGTTGGCGAACAGGCAGAGCAATTCCGGCGTCCGGCTGTGTGGAGAATCTCAAAGTGGGCTGCAACACCGAACAGCAATTATATTGGAGGGAGAAAGCTGTACAACAATAATCATGAAACCAATTTATGTTCTGCAAAATACCTCAAGAATTAGAAACATGTGACAACTCATCAAAATAGGCTACGTTTATAACCAATTATAAAGGTTATTACCAGAAAGAAAAGGAGAAAATGCTGCAGAAAAACAACTGCTTTGTGGGAATGGAACACACCCACACACACCACCCCCCCACACACACACACACAGTTCTGCACACTTCTCTCGTCTAGCTGTGACAGATGTGTGCCTGCAGAATTAAAGAAATCAACCGTCCCTATTAAAGTGGCATTCAAGATGGAGAATGTAAGCGATTGGGCGTCATCCTTGAGGAATTTGTTCATACGGGAGGAAAACGGGAGCAGACTGGAAGAGAGGGAAAGATGAAACAAAGTGCTGTCCGCCCTCTTTAACACGAGTCGCCTCTTCAAAGCTTTCGCTCGGCCTCCATCTTCAAACACGTCGTCACCATTGATCTGGTGTGTGTGACAGACGCCCCGACCCTGCTCAAGGCCGACCTCATCCTCCCTTCGCACACCGGCATGGATGAAGAGCTAAACAGAGGCGGGAAACGCTGCGGCTCCGCCAGATGTCGTCTACGTCGGCGTGTTTACAAGCACTGAAGTCACATTTAAGACCTCATTTGCTGAGTTTGTTGTGTGACGATTACGCAAGTATTGCAAAAAGGCTTTTTACTCAAACATCTGTAAAACCATCCCTCAATCTGTCACTCACTCACACACACACACACACCGCTCAGGAAAACTGCAGAAGCAACAACGACACAACATGGCCCAACTCGTCCTCCATTGATCCTCCCCTGCCTCCACATCTGGAAAACTCAGCCAAGCGCGGCGGGGGGGCGGCGCTGCGGCTCGGTGACTGACGCTGACCTAACGAGATGGGCGGCTGACCTGACAACAGAGCACAGACGTGAGGGCTGAAAGGAGGTGAACCTGAAACTAGAGAACAACGTCCAGGATGCAGGTTAGTTAGGGCGCTGATAAGAACGCCACGTCTCAAACTGCTCCTTTGTGTTCATCTCTAACCTCACAGCAATGTAATAAGTATACCTGCAGTAAATTATCAAGCTTTAGGCCGATACTTTAGCTCCCATATCAGTGTTATGTTACTTCTATCCTATTCGCTGCTGGCCTTTGTTGCTCTCTACAGATTTGCTCCTTTGTCGTCGTAGGTGGGCAACACTCAAAAGTTGGGGCGTAATCAGTTGAATATTCATGCGCCACACTCCCGGCATCAGCGTGGTCGGCTATCAGAGAGGAGAATGGCGGGGAATGCGTCACACGTGCCAAACTGCCAGCTGGAGAGCCTCCTCAAATCAGAGGGGCTCAAGTTCCAGCGGGCAAAGATTGTGGATTGAGTCCTCCAGTTAGATTGCAAATTGTGACGCCGCTGCTGCAATACTTTCCCAACGGATCTGTTGGGGATTTTACTCTATTTTGGGGGGGAACAGAAGAGGAAGGAGAAGAAGGAGAGGACAAGCTGCAGCACAGATCAGCTCTCTGCTCCCAGGATCAGGTGAGAATAATAGAGGACAGTCTATTGTGTTTGATGTCGAGTCCAGACAGAGACGGTGGATTTATTTAACATTTAAAAGAGGGTTTGGGGCCTTTAATGCTCGATTTATTGGCCAGCAGAGTTTGACCACAGACAGTAATAGGTTCAATTTGCTGACAACACAGATGCATTATTAGTGGCAGAGGAGAAAAGGGGAGAGTAGACTTCCAAGTACTGCACCTCTCTGTGTGTGTGTGTGAGTGTGTGTGTGTGTGTGTGTGTGTGTGTTTGTCCTCCTGTTCCCTTGCCTTGTTTGGTGCAAAGCTCCATTGTGCACAAACAAAACTGCAAAGCCCAGAGCAGAACAAACACATTAACACAACAGAAAATGTCACATTAGATTCACGGAGATGTTCACCTGAGGTAAATACTCCCCCAAATTAGAGCTTTACCTCCCACACAACACCGCCAGCTCTGTCCTCACACTCCGCAAAGAGCAACCCGAGAGCCTCATGCGGCGTCATGCCTCATACTGACGGTCTAATAGAGAGAGTCGACACTTCAGACCTTTTCACCGGCTCAGGAGCACAAATTGTCCTTTTATGCGAGGGGAGCGGGAGCCCTTCAACACGCGGCGCGCACACACACACACACGCGCGCACGTTGTAGAAGAAAAGCTTTCAAAGAGCCATCAGAAGCAGAGCAGCCATTGTTACAGCTCCTGATGTAAGGGGCTGACATAGACAGAGCAAAGAGGAGCTGAGGATAACGCAGACTGACTACAAAAGAGAAGATCAACAAGTCAGTCGATTAATCTCTCTTTCGCTCTCTGTGTGTGTGTGTGTGATGTGTGTGTGTGTGTGTGTGTGTGTGTGTGTGTGTGTGTGTGTGTGTGTGTGTGTGTGTGTGTGTGTGTGTGTGTGTGTGTGTGTGTGTGTGTGTGTGTGTGTGTGTGTGTGTGTGTGTGTGCGTGCGTGTGTGTGTGTGTGTGTGTGCCTGTGTGTTTCCTTGTGCCTTATTTGATTTGGTTCATTACGGAAAACAAAAGCCAAACTAAATTCCTTTGAATCATTCATGACATCGTTGAAAGTGTCAGACAGTAATGTGTCAGACGTCTACGCTTCCGCCCGTGCATCCGCTTCAGTTAATTAAGGAGCCGAGCAAGACAATGTTCTGCTCAGACAAGGGAAATGGTCTCCTGTGTGTGTGTGTGTGTGTGTGTGTGGGGGATGGCGTGTGTGTGTGAATTATGATGCGTGAGTCAGCAGAGGGCGGTTTCACCCGAGGACACGGTGGGGGTTAAAGTCGGTCGGCAACAGGTGGAGACGCCAGCGAGTAACGTTTTCCACAAATGATGAAGACGAGTATTTTCCATCTACGAGGAGACTGATCTAGCGAGAGGAAGACTGTCTTGAGAGATAATTTATGTCACGCAACAGTTTGTCTGGAGGAAATCCAGGATCCACCGTTTCACACATCTACAGTGATGTCATGCCGTTCTGGATCAGCAGCAGGACTAAATTCAGTTCAGCTGAAAGGGAGAAAAAAACACTTCAAAGATAAAGTTGACTGTTTGAAACGTACTGCCAGATTTATAAGTTTGGCGTGTTTCTCTCTGCACTGATTGGGGCGTTAATACGTTTAATCAGAGCGCCGCGATTCAAACTTTAGCAGTCGTACGTTGCTCTCTCTCTCTTTTCCTGTCCTCAGATTTATTCCGTATGAACTGTTCAGCGGGAGGTCACGTCAGCTCGCTCGCTCGCTCTCCCTCCTCCACACTCGCCCCACGAGGGCTCACTAATGGCACCGACTGCAGAACGGCTTTGCATTTAGTTGAGATGTATATTTTTAAAAATCTCTTTTTCCTCATGATTTAATATAAAATGAAAGGTGGAAATGAAACTTGTCTCTGCAAATCTGCAATAACTGAGCTGAAACAGTGACGTGTGCACATTCTCCTCTGAACTCTGCTCTGAACTCCCAACTTTGAGTCCACATGCTGGCAACGCACAGGTGAGAGAACCGCACAAGGCAAGACTGTGAATTTATAGCAAACCCGGCGGGGCTGAACTCAACAGCATACAAAAACAGGCAATTCTAATAATTTCCCATCATCCACTTTAGCTTTTAAACTTGCACTGGACTTCAATTTGCCTCTGGTTCCTGATTGAGCCCTGTGCGTTTTCATAATGTACAATCACGCCTCATCCAAAACACAATACGACCTTGAGTACATCGGACATAACCGCCATCAGTGCAGTGCGTCAAGTGCAGTAAAACTTAAATTCCTCACCTTAAACTACGTGAAGTGGTTATGACTCAGTACTTTGCAGAGTTTCAAAACGATACAAACTAAATCATCTTGATTGTGGCATGGCGGGGACACGCTGGTGAATAGATCACACAGCTCATAAAAGATCACTTAGACGCCCCGAGTGCCCCTCATCTATCACTCCTCAAAGTTCCCTCTAATCCCTGCAGAGCTCAAAGCGTCTCCTTAATCCAAAAATGTCAGAGTGCCAGAGCAGCACAAACCTTACATCTCTTCCCCCTTCTTCCTCAGAGGTGTTTCCCCCCCGGAAGTACGTAGCTCCTGAATGTGTCATACGCTGAAGTGTATCAGGAATACACACATGGCCACGACTAAAATGAATTCTGTTAAAATTGTGGTGCACTGTTAAACTTGACAATTGTGGATTTCAGCAAATTCTACAGTTTGAGCATCTTTAGAAAAAGTTACAGACTGAAGCTTTGGAACGCATTTATTCCCATTTTTACATTATTTTATTACAACAACCCCATTTTCCAATTACATTTTTGAATAACAAGTGGCTGGTAACCTTCAGGACAGACGTTGAATGATGAATTGAAACGTTTGTGCAAGGATCCACTTGTGTTTCTCCCTGCGGGCTCAAATAACAGGCAGAGAGACGTAATGACAAACCATGAATGTAAATATGCGACCTTGGTACTCAGGAGGCACGGAAAACATATCGCTTAGTAACGCTGCTGCCGTGGGAACGACAGTGACGAGTTCATCCGATCCCCGGCAAACTGTCTTTTTCAATTCATTCTCTTGAATTACTTTTAATGGGCAATAATAATGCTGTCACTTCTCCTCACCGAGGGCTCGATCGGGGGGGTAAATCAATTTGAGGACTGAAGCATAACAGAGACAGGAACGTCATATGTCACTACTGAGTGGAAACAAAAGCAGGTTTGTAGAGTTTCTGTACATCAGGCATGCATAGTTTTTCAAGTATTTACAATTTCACCACAGACTGAATAAGATCACAGTCCTCCACTCGTCGCTCCATTTTCCATCTCCTCCAAACATGGACGTGCTTGGAGCAAATTTTCTAGAGCCGAGCGGCAGCTCTACTCTACTCGTGCTCTCAGGAGCTCAAGACTGCAGCGAGAGTCACCCGATTCCCTCGTGGGCGCTCTTTTTATCAGGCGCATCGCTGCAGAGGACGGCAGATTCCGCCTCTTTGTCTCAAGCCTCACCCTGCCCTCACTCGTTTTGAATAAGATCACCGTTGGCCCCTAAGCTGCACGTCACTCCCTGACTGCAGTCAACAAGCCCCAATTTTCAGAGAGATTAATGCGCCACCAGACTTGTGGAGGTGGATTATAAATACCTGCAGGAATATGAAGAGTGCTCCCAAGATGGCAACATGCTCTCACTGCTTCACTTCATCACACTCTCAAAGTATTCCTCTTCATTTCAGTGATAGAGTATCTCATCTACATCGTGAACCGGTTTGTTTAACCGCCTTTACGTTTTATCACCGAGTCCCGAGCTCACTCTATCACACAAGCGCACGACGCTCATGAAGATATTGTACAACCGCATGCAAAGGTCGCCTGCGAAAAACACAGACATTCATCCATCAAAACGTGCATCCTCTAGTGTTCTGCTTCAGTGGAAAAGCAGACATTAGCGCCAGTGGAAAGGGAAAAACAAGGCGGGAATACAAATTGGGTAATAGTCTGCAAAAGACAACGCAACTGCTGTTTGTGTTTCAAACGTAGCTTCCAAATGTCACTAATGGTTCCATCCTGACCTCTGATGTCTCGGCGTGAAGAAAGTTCATGCAGCTGTGAGAACATAAAAGGGCTGTTATATGGAAATAATTTGAGGAAATGTGTTTGACATCATCACACACCTTTTTATTGAGCTTCCCTGTACAGCAAACTGAGCTCATCCACCACGGACCATAAAGTCTCCACCAGCACAGTCCAGCCGTGCACCATCTGCTCATCAGCCGGGAACTGACAGCTTCAATGGCAAAACTTCCAAACCTTTAAATTGTTCTAAATATGCGTAATTGGCCCAGCGCCCTTTAGCTCTTTCCTGAGGTTTAGAGGCGTTAAGACGGTTGCTATATGTTGGTGTGTTACCAGGTGCGTCACACCATTTAGGCGTGTGCGTGTGCGTGTGTGTGTGTGTTTGCCTCCACCCTATATCCTTCTGCTGTAAGAGGCAAGCGTCTCCTCTCATATCTGCAATCGTGTTCCACCACCAGAATCAGAATAGGAAATCACAAGACCTCGTCTCATAGCAACCACCACTCGCACTTTCCTAAGATCATACAATAGCAGATGTCAGGAACCTTTTGTTTTCCCTCCTCTTGCTCTACATGATCCTGCTTTCAAGAGTAGGTGTATTATAAATATAATTAAGTGGAAACAGATGAATTCCTTGATCCTCCGCCATTTTCCCTGCCTAAAGAAACCCCTGTGTGTGTGTTGTGTGTTGTGTGTGTGTGTGTTTGTGTGTGTGTGTGTGTGTGTGTGTGTCGAGTGCAGGCTCTGACGCAGTGTCAGAATGTTAACGTGAAGCCTATCAGACAGGCAATGGGCACTGCGCGACTCTCCGAACTGATGACAATTATTATCGGGCAAAGCTGAATTGAAAAAGGAGGAAGAAGGGACGTCGACATTACAGACACTACAAGTCTGCGCCGTCTGCTTTTTGATAAGAGTGTCCTAATGGTATTACCCTTCCCTCTTATTACCCGGCCAGACGGAGGCAGCGGCTGATGAACAATCGCTGACAAGCAAGACAGCCACAAGTCATAATTGTCTTGTCACAGAAGCAATAATAGTTATCATCAGTCAGAGAGATGTTTGCTCGGGGATCTGTCGGACATCGTCAGCCTGGTTTACTCAGCTGCCACCTCGCTCTGCCTCAGGGAATACAAACATAATACCACCATAACCTCCTCAGAAGAAAAGTGTATACTCACACACTGGTAATAAAAGTGAAACCCAACATGTGCCACTTTGCAGCCATTTGACGGTTTCTTTTTAAATTTAAGGATTTAAAAGACAGAGGGGAAAATTGTGTAATAATTCCAGTTCCAGACCAAATAATGGTGTTTGCTTCCCCCCCGCGGTTCTATTCAGTTTCACACAGGAAGAAAATCATGTGAAGAAGACGTGTTCGGGTTCCTCTGATACCATTTCACTGCACTTCGTTTGGTTTGCTACAGTATTTGGTCAGAGGAACTCGATATCTCTAGTCTCTAATGCTGGGAATGGATTTCTGTCTTTGGGGTTTGCAAGAACTGTAGCTGATCTTCTACTTTGGGGGCCCTAGGATTCAGTTTGCTGCTCACAAACCCCTGATGAATCTATTCTCCTCTTCTGCGTCAGAGCATCTCCACCTTGGAAAAGACGAGATTGCTTGTATCCTAAGCAATTTCTTCTGTCTATTATGTCATTGGACATAAAAACTCAGCAGAGATTTCAAGTCCTCCATTGTGTTAAACACTCTTGTCAATGTGTGCTTTTGTATTCCTCAAATATGAAAAGGCAGAAGGGAGATATGTTATTACTTTCCAAAGCTCAATATATGAATCTAAAGGTTTGATGCATTTGCTTTCAGCTTAAACACATCGCTCTGCCACTGAAGCCCATTATGTGATACACAACTTAGTGTTATTATGTTTTATACCTCAATGATTTCTGTTTCTTTTGACGGATCAATAATAAGAACAATCTGGATGTTTTTGTGATTATTCCTAGCATTACACGTCCCTTGTCACAAATAAAAGCCTCAATTATCAAACCTTGTTGACGCGTTTATCTGTGAAATAAACCAAATAAATATGCCCTCGCAACACACACACACACCCACACACACACGCAGCTATTTGAGCTTGTTTAGCTATGTCTGTCATTGATGTTAATGCCTTAGTTATGAATATTTAATCATCTTTTTTTTCCATGGTGAGTACAGTCGTGTTAAATTCATCAACAGGAGCCCTCAAACCTTTGTTTCCGTTTCTGAGCTGACATCTCCTCTCAGTGGGAGGGAGCTAAACCAGGTCAGCTCACAGTTACTGGGAGAAGATACAGAGCAGCTGGAATCAGTCTGTGAACTCTGCACTGCCCTGGAACAGCAGGTATTAATAACCCATAAACACTCGACTTATCTATGCATTTCTAGCCGTACAGCCGATTAACAACTGAGCCCAGTTTGTGACTTCACAGAGGGCCGATAAGAGCTGCGACTCTGAAATTACTGAGCACTTTTGTGGCTATGCAAAGAACAAAAAGACAACATTTACAAGACATAATGCAACACATCATGAGGGGATGTTTGGCATCTACTGCACAACATTTCCAGGCAACATGACAAACAAGAAAAGAAGCAGCAACTCTTTTGTTAGCATTTTGAGCCAAAATTTCATTATGTGCCCATTGAAAAGTTTGTAGATATTTATGTGTAAAAACAAACAAGGGGGGGATTATGGTTTTTGTAGCAATTTGTAGCATTTCAGCTTCTCAGCCTCAGTCGGGTGGAGGTTAAATGGCAACAAGCTACTCCTGGGTGAAAACCAGAGAGCACTGATTGGAACACGAGTCGGTTTGTGTCATGGTTACCGAAATGGCAAACGTCCTCAGCAGGACGGCGGATGGCGGATGTGGTCTAATTCAAAGCCGGGCTATTCTGAGCGGTTCAAAAGGACGGCGCAAAGTTTCCGGGAGACCTGTCCGGCAGAACAAATGAAGAAGGCCAAAGGAGAGGTAGCAAAAATAATTGTAGGGGTCTGCAGGGCTGCAGACACCGCATGGTAAGTGGTGATTGAGGTAAAAGTTTCTTCCTCATCACACATCGTCAGTGCAAAACTTGCTGCCTGACTTCTTTCACTTTGTTTCCAATCAAAACAATGTCCACACACTGCAGTTGTCATAACATAACAGTCAATTATTCTGTAGGCTAAGTGTCACACTTCGGGGGTGTGTGAATGCGGGGTTGTATGAATGTGGGGTTGGGTGGGGTTTCGGGGCGGGATGCCATGTCTTTGGGTTTTTTTCATTTCCTGTTTGTCTCTCCCCTTTCTCTCTCTCTCTCTCTCTCTCTCTCTCTCTCTCTCTATCACAACCTATGATGCGATTTGTTCTAACCTACATTGCTGTTTGACATCATCCTATAAGTTCTGTATGTACCCTATGACTTCATTGCAAATCCAGCCCACTTGTATTTTTCCTCAGGGTCTATGTATGTATAAAGTTCAACAACAAAAGTAGGGCTGCCACAACCTGCCTCCCTTCTCTCTATCTCTCTCTCTCCCCTCTTTCCTCTCTTTCTATATAAAAAATGATCTCCAAAATCCCCTTTAACCTGTATGCACAAGTCATGTACAATATCTGCTTCAATAAAAACAAATTGCAAAAAAAATGTGTTACACTTCTATGGCCAATTACGGCAGCATAAGCAGAGTAGCCGAATAAATTGCATTGAAGCAGTGGCTTAGATTGATGTTATCCTGAAGTTCGGGATCAGAATAAGTGAAAGCTTACAGTTAAATGTATAACGAGGTGTGTTCTCCATTCCTGAGCTGAATTATTCACATTGATCTATTCCGTTTCTTGTTCATATATCAGGTGGTAGCAGATCCCTGTTGTTCTCTGTCGTTCTGCATTCTCATTTGAACTTAAACAAACTGGTTTTTCACCACAATGTGGCGCACGTCGCCTTTAAACAAGAGAATAAAAATAAAAAAAACCCTGCTGGCACTAGTTGGTTGCTGCTGTTTAACGCACAAACTGTAGCTTTTAGTGGCCGTTGCCTGTTGTGCTCAACCTTGCAGACCCACCTGGTACTCAGATCCTGGTGTGCGCCGCATGGGTGGAATGTGTAATATTGAAAATAACTAAAGAAGGGTGCAGGGGCCAAATCACGCCTGTGCCACTGCACATTTTACTCAGTGATATCGACATCCACGGATTGCTCATCACTTCTGCTCCCTGTGTGCAGCCATCTCACCTTGCACTCCAGCCAGTGATGAGATCTCACTTTAGGAAGTTACCTTTCACTCTCTCACCTCGTCGTCTCTTTCTCGAATACAAAACACACACACACACACACACACACACACACACACACACACACACACACACACACACACACACACACACACACACACACACACACGACACAAATGACTATTATCAAGGGAGACGCGGACTGGAAAGCTGACAGCCAAACACAAATGAAAAACAAATCCCCCCTGAATCCCATGTGAAACGGAATTGCAGCCAGAAATCCATCATCCATTTCTGAGTGCAAATCTCCTTTTGGCATTTCCCCATCTTATTGTATCCTATCATACCTATGCATAAATTATCCCAACATGCATGCTCAAATCCACGATAATGCCACAATATGAACGCCATGTGAACAGTGTGACAGGATTTCCACAACCACCAAAGAAAAAAAACGAAAAAAAACTCTAAACGCAGTCAGGGTGGTTTTAAAAAAAAAAAATCAAATAAAAAGAAAGTTATTAGAATCGGTTTTGAGTGTTTGGATTCAAGGCCTGTCAGAGTTCAGGATAATATTGTTGGAGTCACTTCCAGAGCGCTTTGTAAGAGGACCTGGAGAAAGCGGCTCTTCCATTATTCTTCTAGCCCTGCAGTCTCAGAGGTGAAGGTTGAAACGGAGTCAGAATGTGACAGTCATACTAAGTAGCAGGTAAAAGCCTCAGGGCCGCACAGGTGCAGGGATTGGAAACATGCATCATCATAACACACTCGCACCGTTCCTGCAGCACTGTAACAATCATACTGCCGTGAGCCAGAGAAGGGAGACGGAGCCGGGCATGAATCACAGACTCTGGACGACTTTTTTCAATCTGTAAAAGGTCAATTAGGCGAGTAAGATATAAATTAGTGGATCGTGTTAAATCCTAGTTTCCGATTCGTATGCTGGTTTTCCACATTGTCTAAATTGTGTTTTTGTTCGTCAAGCACAGAACAAGATGAAAAACCGGAATCCGTCATTCTCTGTATATGATGAGGTAAACCAACCTCTGCCACTGAAGCTGTTGAATTCTTTAACGCAGCTTTGAAACATGAATAAATAAGATCATTGAACCAATAAAATAATATGAATACCAGATGTACAGCAGTGTATATTGGGTTCGTGCGCAAATGGTTGGATCTCTCTCATTATCCTCACACTCTCTCTGCTGAAGCCGATTCTCGTTGAACCGAGGCTTTCTGTCTTTCCTTTTGAAGAAAAACAACATACATTCCTTCATCAGTTTCTTTTTGAAGAGGTCCGTTTCAGACTCTGCATGGCCAGTGTGCAAGTTGCGCATTTACTTATGTACCTGTTGGACCGAGATTGATGCTTTACCCGCAAGAAAGGAGAAACAGGAAGGATTTCAGTTGTATAATGGAGAGGAAATTTGGAGACACCTCTTGGATATACGAAGATTTGCATTATCTACACATTCACCTTTCTAGTTGATGCTTGATGGCACACATGTATAGCAGGTGCGTCCTGTTTACAAATGTGTCAATGGCAAGTGCTATGAATAATGCATGAAAGCTGGATATGCAGGGATACTCGGCTGCCTCCTTTCATGTGTAAAAGGTAAGCAGCACATTAGTATGCTTGTCATGCAAGCCCTGTGTCGTTTGTGACTTATAAAACCAGAGGCAACAAATCCCTCGAATATATCGACTTGGATTCTGTAATTGACATGAGGTTTTTCATAGAGTGCAAATATCTATCACCCCTCGTAGCCTAAGCATCCGCCATGAAAATGAGTCACTTTCTCAGACTAAATAGCTTTAAGGGCACTTTCACGCCTACCTACGCCTCTATAGCTCAGGCTTGACAGGTGTAAACAAACAAGTGAACCCTGGGTCATGTAGTTGCAGGTGAGAACTTTCACCAGCACAATGTTACTTTAGCAGGATGGTGGGACTGTTGTTACACTTTTTCCATTATAATAAGAATATCACTTATTCCCTTAAGAAGATGCACTGTGATTGCAATAACTGAAAGGTTAAAGGGTGAAGGCCTGAAAGATAGCTGAATGGTTTCTGTACCTGAGTGAATAAAGAACTAACAAGCAGTTTGAGTGACAGCTAAAGCTCAAATCCGTTGAAGCCATCGATTGTTTATGAACAGGTGCAGTCAATTAAGCAGAGAGATAGAGCTGAGTCAGTCTAAAGGCAGAAGAGAGTTGTAAACAAGCTGTTCAGAGTATCTACGTGTTGTTTGTGAAGTGTCAAATTTGAGGACGTTATTTCAGAGTGGAACACAATTTTAAAGTCATCTCCAGCAGAGGACTGTAGAGTGCCACGCAAATTTGGGAAATGAATGAAGGATGACATACTCATTAGAGCGCCGTGTAATTTGACCGTCGCCTCCTTTAATGCAACGTGAAACCAACTGCACCACCTACAAACAGAAAATGTGGAATTCTCCCAAACTGTTTACATTAAAGGAACATACAGATAGATCCACTACTCTGCCAGCATCAACACCTTTGACGTACGAACACACAGCACAAGTGGTATTATTATTCAGGTGAGGCTATTTCAGACACTGAGCACGATTTGCTCGGTGTTACTTACTTGGAAATAAAAGGCAATTAAAATAATTTCACACAGTGCCAGAGGGGAGAACATTGAAGACGCTCTCACATTACAGACATTTACGGTACGATGTCATGCCATGTATACTTCACAGCTTGGTGTTGCATGGTTCGCAGAACTATTTAATATACTGCTACTCACAAACCTTTCTTCTTGTGAGTTCTTAGGCGTCATATACTTACAAACATGATTGGTTTGGTTAAAATGTATTCATTGCAGGGGTCAGAGTGAATCAAAGACCGACCTCAGACTTGTGTAGTGCTCTTGGCTTTTTTCCTCCAGGGAAGATGATTGCCTTTTTTTGAAGATAGGCGTCAAATGCTGAAAGGAAACATTTGTCTGTAGTGCATGTAGGCCTCAATCAAGTTCTCAAGGAAAGGGGGAGGACAGCCCTTCAGTGAACAGCCAGGGAAGTTAACAAGAGTAGTTGTTAACCCCTTTGAAAAGTGCTTATTTCCCTTGGACATGAAAAGGTCGACCATTCTGGCTGTAATTCACAGCATTGTAAACGCAAGAGTATTCAATGCATCAAGAAATACTTTTACTAACTAAACGCTGTGATAGAATAATCTTCACTTACACATTGGAGTCAGTTGAATAGCATCTATTCAGTGAATTCAAGGAATTCCATTTCCTCTCGATGGAATGAGGCAGTTCCCTGATTGGGCAGCAGTTTCAATGAAACATCTTCTCCTTGTTTATCAGTAAAGGTTGCCTTGGTTTTCAGACATCATCGAGCAGAGAAATGGGAAAATACTGTCTGTCTGAACACGAAACCATCAAATCCAAATGAAAACGTGTGTGCAATTTACCACGAACGAGAGACACTTGTCACCTTGTGGGACATCCTGGATATTCTGATTGTATATTAGTTAACATCTCATCTGTCTCAAGTGCAAACTTGGCACCCAAATTATCCTTTTCTGTTACCTCAGCTTTTGACTAACAATGAAACGTTTTTGACAGTTGGCATAATGGAATTCCGCCTCACCGCTAAACTAATGACAGGGTGTCTCTGCTCCTTGTGTGTAGACAGACGAGGAAGATGAATTGACTCAAATGTGTACTTCTACACAATCCTTTTGTACAGGAGTGATTAAGTGGCTGTAAAGAGCGTTGGAATTGTATCATATTTCAAATGTTAACACAAGAGTCTGGAAAACTAATGGGTGGATTTTAACATATCTTAAGATGTATGCAACATAAAGGCCTGCTTCTCCCTCTGGCTGCTTGAGCCATAGAGAGCTTGACTATAAAGATGAATCCTGGAGGCCCGAATTCAGAAGAGGTTATTTATGTCATTAATTATTCTTGGTGAAATAAGGGTAAAATAAGGTAAAATCTAAAATAGTAGTTTAATCTTGACAATGATTATCAGATATTCAATAGCCATCATTTACACCTGACTGCTACATAGAGTCCAACTAACAAGTGGATAATAAATTATGGGTGTTAATAATTAATGTTTATCAGTTAAGTGTTGCTAAGAGTTTGGTTCCCAGCACACACACCCACACACACTCACTCACAGGGTCTCCATGAGGTCTCACGCTGAGTTGGCAGCTCACTGTGAACGGCTATGATCACTGTGATCTTGCCTGTATCAGGTCTGTAAAGATAAAGCCAGTTTCTAATCACTGAAGCGGAGTTGAAACAGCGAGGGGTAATTTGTGGCGACGCTGCTGACTGAAGTCAAGCTGTTGGACCTAATTGGCCACTCCAGCAGATTAGCGCAGCTTCGCCTGGAGAGTGGTGCTGGCACCACCGAATGCAAAGCCCAGGCCGGTAATAATGTTGGCTAGTTTATTATTGGTTACTGCTTCATGGAATTTGGTTTTCCAAGGAAATCCAAAGCATACAGAGAAAAGGAATCAGTGATTAAGAGGAGGGGGAGTGTGAGCACGTACGGCGCATTAGACATCATCAGCATATATTTTATCCTTGCAAATCGCTTGCTTGTTGGTAGGTTGTATTTCACATGATGTATTTTTGGATTAGACGTTGTTTATCTGGGATTATCCATTACACAAGTCCAGAGGTTAAATTCAGAGACAAGAACATTTGTGTTGAATCTCAATGAGGAGTTGATGGGCTCTTTGTGATTAGAAGAGTTGTTTGTGCAGCAGCTAATCCTACTTTCACAACTTAGTGGGAAAACCAGTGGAACCAATTAAAAAGTGCGCAGTGAGTCTACAGTATTTGTGAAATGGCAACCAATACAAATAGCTGGAGGACACAAAAACACAAATGGATTACCAGTTATATCAGATTTACTGCTCATTTCTCCAAGCAAGACAAAGTCAACCAACAAAAATGTAAAAGTGTCTTTTTTTAAAAGATACTTTCTTACAGCCTGAAGTGCTGAAGACACTATTGCACACATCCCGTCCCCTCAGGAGAGGCAGGACAAATAAGCAACTATTGCCCACATATAACCAGTATGAATACGCCCCAGGATGTGGCACCACAGCGCACTCCCACTGTGATTTACACTGGAATTTCGCCTTGGGTGCAATGTACCAAGAAGACTGAAAACACCAATAACAACTCATATGACAGCTTGGGAATTACATCCTGTGGATAAATATGTGTCATGTTTGCTCTTCATCACTGGATCTCCCCGCTGTTCCCCTGTCCACAGTCACACCCAGCCACCCTGGAGGGAAAGGAAATTTATGGAGGGAGGGATATTTTTATATATTAGCTTTTTACTACAAACACACTGTATATCAAGAGACGCACACACAAAGAGGCAAAGGTTTGGTAGGGGAAGCATTGGCCTGTTGTGGAACAGACGCCTATGATTCAATTAAATAGATAAATAAAGGTTGATTTTTAGGGCTGTTTATTATCCACCAAAGACATATTCACAGGGGACTGGTATTTCCAAGGGACCTGGTGATTGATTATAACTGTAATCATGATCACCACACAACTCTGTCATGTCCGTAATTTGTAAGGTGAATACTCTACACAAATTTCCTTCTATATCTCAAGAAACGCTGATGTCATGGGATCATATAAGTCCAAAGCGACTCAGCGAGGACTGTTTGTATATTCTGTGCAGTTTCTTGTGTCCATCTTCACTGCACCGTGTTCTTTCCAGGAAGATTTTCCTTGCTTCCTGGGAATTTATGTTCATCTAAAGGAGATTCATGGAAGTCATGGGAGACTTTGAATATCTGTAGCAAATACATACTTACACTTTCCAATCTGCGCCAGGTTGAAATGTACAAATATGCTCCCTCACCACCCAAAATAGGTGAACTCCCCTCACAGCCAGTAGCACCTCATCTCAACATCGAGCGCCATCATCTCTTAATGATGTTGCCAGTGTCGACTGAGTCAATATGCAGTGCCGCAGGGCCAGGATGATGGCTGCTATTCCTCTGCTTCCCATCAGCCTCAACAGTCGCCCTCTCTGCAGGGTTCCTCTACAGGCTACACTTTACAAAACAGCCTCTCTAAATTTGTACTATGGCTCCTATTGGCGGGGCAGCAATGCTTTTTCGTGGAAGTGGAAAGCGGACAAAGCCTTAGGGATGCGGGTGCGCAGGGCTGCAGTTGGAACGCAGGACCAATCTAATCATAGCGTTTAGTTCAAACGCCAACTCATACCCCTCTGGAGACCAGGCCGTTATAGCTGGAGTATGAGACGCATTTGTGCTCCTTCTTTCCTCCTCCCTCATTCATTCCTGTCCCCTGCGGCTCACTTAATCTACTAGAAAGAGGGAGAGAGCGGAGTGGCACAGCCTTCTAACAGAGCCCCCTGCACCGACGCATGGATGAAGAAAGAGAAGAAGGGAGATAGAGTTATTGCAGAATAAAGCAGAGGCGTGAAACAAAGAGAAAATATCATAGACGGGGTAAACCTAATATTTGGTCACCACGGGAGTGTGTATTTAACAGCTGTATCGCAACATGTACCACTTCATTTAAGACCTGATGGGGTTAAACTGGGACTAAACCATGTGTGCTCGGGGAGGAAATGGTTGGTGAGCATTGAATTTCTCCAGCACACATTTTATAATGTGCAAAAACTTCCGCAAGTATTCAGAATCATGGTATTTGCATATTACGGCTCCTAAGCACGGGCACATAGTGGACAGTTTGAGTACGATTTACATGATTTCTGCACTTGTTTTGTGGTGGGTGTGTTAACAAACAAAGAGATTTTATGCATTCAGAGAGAGAGAGAGAGAGAGAGAGAGAGAGCGAGAGAGCGGCTATGCACATGTTTTGGTGCCCCTTTTCTGCATGGTGAGAGTAAAGACACTTTGTCAACATCCACTGCGCCTTGTGTCTTTACCCTCTTGCCAGAGTTCTATCCTCCTGAACCAAACAGGGAAACTTCCTGTAGAGACCCCTGTGTGGAGTTTGAGGTGAATCCGCTCCCATAAAACACATGATGCCTAAGTAGACACACAACTGGACACCGCTGTCCCTTTCAAAATCAGCAGTGGGGATTTTGGCAGTGCCAGATCAGGGGAATGAAGGAGACAGGAGGATATATCATCAGACAGAGTGCAGACAAAGTGTGAATTATTTGAATGATTAATCCAATTACAGCGATTTAATCATTTTCCACAGTCTATCATACCAGCAAATCACTTATGCTGAAATTCCACTTGCAGGGAAAATGGATTTCCTATGACAATGAGATCTGAGTGTGACACCACTTCATCACACAGTGCAGGTTCCTACCAAAGGCAGAGACGGAAGACGATAAAGGAGCGACAGACAGGCCGAAAACTCATTACCGACTCATTACCCTTTAGCACAAAGCTAATGTGACCAAGGTTCCACCTGGGATAGGTGAAAGAGGTTGCCTCTAAAATTGCAAAACTTTACTGAAATCCCCTTTCATAGAAATAAAAGGCCTGGCTGGAAATCACAACACAGCGGATTCAGTCACAGTGGATGAGTTTAAAAGGTTTAAAAAGGCTGTTGTGCAGTTACTGATTAAACAAAAAGTGCACTTTGTCCATGGACACTAAAGAACATAATAGGACCAACGTCTCTGTCTGGGAGACTAATGGTGTGACCTTGAGAGGGATGAAAGCACACAGCACTTTGGGTAAAGAACACACAGACCTCCTGCTGCTAGGAATTCACTGCCGACAAAAACTTTGTTCTTTAATCACCTCAGGACTGAACTCCCAGAACATTTTAACATTCAGACCGAGTCAGTTCTGTTCTCAGTGGGCGGGCGTTTCCCAGCCAAGTTGAGGACAGCGGGATGAGAAAACATTTATTCGACCTGGCTTCTGATGGTGCTGATGTAACATTTCAATTACAATCATGGACTATAAGCCAGTTGACAAGCCACCGTCTGATTGCTGGTTAAACCATGCAATCGCCGTGATCTGGGCCACTACTCCAGGCTGATTAGGAGCTTCTCCCCCATCGTTTGTCACTTCAACTTATCTTAAATATAGCTCTTCACTCGATGGTTGTGAGTTTGCGCCGGCCAGCAATGTGTAAGCAGGCTAAAGCAGTAAGGCCTATTTCCTTGATTTAAAGATTTGTACATCTTCAGACGGGTAAGTGCATCGGTTACTCTGTATGTGACCCGGTTATTCTGCCCATGCCAGTATCAAGCTACAGGGTATGTGTTCGAGTGGAAACTAAATATCATGTAAATGCACAGATGTTTTTTGTGCTAATGTGCTCACAATAAAAGATATGTATACAACAGGCTGAATGAAAATACTGGATGCTTCACATAACTGAATTGTTTTATACAAAGTGCGACTTGATGCTTCAATTATTGTGTGTTTTCTTTTTCTAAAAGTCCCATTCATCATTCAGTCAGCTCATTCATATAACAAGGCCTTGCATTTTCTCTGGGTGTGCTTATACATAAACACACACACACACACACAGAAACAGAAACACACCAAGGCTTGCAAATGACTCTGGTCTTGTCACACACACACGCAGAGACAGGGGCAGAGAGAGTGAGAGAGAGAGTGAGAGAGAGAGTGAGAGAGAGAGTGAGAGAGAGAGAGAGAGAGAGAGAGAGAGAGAGAGAGAGAGAGAGAGAGAGAGAGACACACACACACAGAGGCACATGTTTCCCTAAGGTCATCACAACACTTGAGAAAATAACGAAGGCGTGCTTTTTCATGAAATGTGCAACGCATGAAGGCTTTCATCGATTTTGTCCACTGCAGGAGCAGACAGAGAACATTTCATTCTTTAATCTTTGCTTGGACCCCGACTGGTTGCTGCTGATGTGATCGCAGATGTTCTGGGTGCGCGCAGCAAGCTCAGACATGTACCTGGGACTTGAACTGTAACCGCTCAAAGCATCTGAAGCTACTGTTCTTGTAATTGGAGTGCATATTTTAAACGAGGCTGCCAACCAACGATCACCAACGTCAATTAAACTATTCCCGTCTCATCTCTGTGTTATTTTGCCCATTTGAATCATTTCCTTTCATGTGTCTCTTTCTTTGAAACTCTGGAAACATCTAGATTTGCCTCTTCACTGTTGAAAATGAGGCTGGAGTTCTGCGGGTCCCATTTAATAAAGCTGCCAACCGAGCCTCTGTGAGGCGTCTGTTCCTCAACCTCGAGACTCCGTTGTTTTCATCCTCTTGAACAGTTACGCACCTCCTGGGTGAGAACAAGTTTGTGTTGTTCTGTGAAAGGAGTTGTGCACACTTTTCTCCGATATCTTCAGTTTCTCTGTGAATCCTCGCACGGCCTTCCTTTCTCAATTCAACAATAGACTGATAGCGTCCTGCAGAAAGCTCCTTCAGTGTCCTAATCAAACCCATAAACGCTGAAGCCTTAGATACTCAAGTACCCCAAAGAAGACACAACACGACAGCTGTGCTAACATAAATGCACAAAGAAAATGGGCCTTTGTACACTTCTGAATGAATGCAACTAAAACTTAACCTTACCTGCACACTTCACACATCATTCCATCCTGGCTAAGAACCATCTGCCACCATTAAATAAACCTCACCAGTATTATATTCAATGAGCCTTCTATGTTCTTGTTACTACAAATCAGTGCTTTTTAAGCTACACTAATTGGTTTCACAGTCCACTCCAAATCAATCAATCTGCCCGTTATTGTCACTTAACCATAGTTGAAAAACCCTTTAGTTTTTCAATTGCCGTAATATGTGCTACATCTAAATGATGTTCTCATCCCGTTTACTGTTGTGCTTGTATTGTTGAGATGTCATACAGCACACACACACACACACACACACACACACACACACACACACACACACACACACACACACACACACACACACACACACACACACACACACACACACACGCGCGCGCGCGCGCGCACACACACAACCACACACACACACACACACACACACACAGAGGCAATGCTACACAGTGGTTCCCTGCATGTTGGAATGAAAACTCAGTCGGACTTTTGAAATGTAAGAAAATTACAAGTATTAGCACAGAAAGAACAATGTCAAAGTTTAAGCGTCAGTTTGACATTGTTCTTTCTGTGTTTACAGTTTTGAAAAATGCAACTTTATATGCCACTATCGCTCCTATTAGATTTCACATCATTACTAATATATATAATTGAACACCCACCTGCTAGCTGCTGGTTAGGCTCGGGGTCACAAGTATCAACGCCCACATGCATGTTCCTTCAGCCGTGTGGCTCCATGGCCCGCAGCCACCATGACCCCCCGCCACCCCACACTCCCACAGCACCTCCCACAGGATCAACTGAGACGCACAGTAGGGAGACCTTCTCCACATTCACTTACTTTACTTGAAAGGAACACCAGAAAACTGTTATCTAGCTCCGGCTGCACAAAATGAAGAAGATATGAAATGTACAGATGCTGTTGTTGTGATCGTTCAATGGCTGCAATCGCAATATGAACAGTGCAGGTGTAACTCTGTATCTCTACAGTAGGACAAGCCCCAGTTCACTCCCATCTACTCTTTGCTACACCAATTTACTGACAACAAACTTCTAATGCTAAATATGATGCTACGGAAGTTACACTGATGATTCACTGGTACCAATGTTTGTAAACCCTGTCTGATATATTTAGCTAGCTATTCCATATTTCATTCAGGTTCTATGAGTGTAAATAGACTGAACAGTCAATCGCTGGGTGTAACGTGTGACTCACTGTGAACATTTGATCTCAGTTCAGTGTTTTTCTGAATTATTAAAGATTAAAAACAGACTTTTTGCCTGGAAAGCATGCAGCATCGCTTTGAAAGAGTTTATTTCTGAGTGCCAAAACTCAAAGAAACTTTTTCCAGAAGCGTATCTAAGACGCTGCCAGACTTGTTATTTTCTCAGGTCTTAATCAAAGCAGGACACGCAGGCTTTGTTATTAGCAGATAAACTACACACAGGCAGGTTATTTAAAGCATCCTCCACATAAAAAAAGATGTCAACAGCAGTTGAGCTCTTAAGGAGAACTAAAGGGCTTGAACCCATTTCAGAATACAAACAGCATCCTGCAAAGCACCTCAGCATGCTGACGAATGAATGTAATTACTTCCACTACCGCCGTCTCCCCTCTACCTGCTCTGATGACACCTGCATGTGTGTGTAAGCGTGTTGGGGCTGAATTAAAGTCCCCAAACTGATTCAGTTCGAGCTGCAGGCTACCAGTGAACAATTGACAGAACTGTGTCAGTCATGAATAAATAAAAGGGCGCTGATTTGATCTGCCCGACCCTGTAACACTCCGGGATTGTTTAAAATTACAATATGAACTATGATTTTGGACCATTTGATTCAGTTAAGATTATTATGGGGTTGTTGTGGTTTGAGCCACATTCTTCATGTCCCTCATCCCTGCCAATCACTGTCATCGCCAGTTTGGGGGCTGAAGTTTGAGAATGGCCGATGTCAGCTTGCACAGGCGGGGGCACAGGGACAGCTGACAGGTGTTAATGGGTTGATATCTGCACTGACAGCTAGGTGCACCCACATGCACACACAGAACACACACAAAACTGTTACCATCCCGACAAAAACACATTTGCACTATAGCTGACTCTGAAAAACATTCCTGTCCTTAGAGGGACCACATGAGAGGATTGGGCAAAGTGACGAAGTGTTTAAGCAGTTGGTTAATCTGATGAAAGTCTGAGACGTTTAAGAGCAAAGATACACACTCTCCTTCACACACATCAGCTCTCTCCCTTTCTCCAGCAGCTGGTGCTCCACTCCTGACTATGCTCTACCATCTAGTGGAGTACTGCGGTAGAGCAAGGGGGCGGCACCGCTGTCCAGCTCCATCCCACACCGTGTGAGATCTCCATCGGTCAGAAGGGAACCATTACAGGCATCCAAGTGCAGTTCAGTCAGTCTGTGTCCCACCGTGACATCCCGGTCCAGGGGTCGGTGCAGGTGGAGACGCGGCCGATGAGGTGTGTGAACACGAGGAGGGGAAAGTGACAGTAAGTTACTGAGCTGCATCCTGTGCAGGCTGGGACTGAGAGGTAATGTTGCACCCATAGAGGAAGAGTAAACAGAATCAATGAATGTGACTGAACACTGCATCCTATGACAATATCCCACCATGATGTGTCTAATCTACACCACCAGGGGGAGCAGTGTTCAGACACACTGCACTGTCTGTAGGTACACACACACAGGAAGGGCCCATATTTGACATTCTACAACAACATGTGCCATTAGGATAGGTGTGTGTGTGTGTGTGTGTGTGTGTGTGTGTATGTACTGAATTTCTCATCTGTGAGATCAATAAACGTTCTATCCTATCCTATGTATGTGTGTGTGTGTGTGTGTGTGTGTGTGTGTGTGTGTGTGTGTGTGTGTGTTGTAGCAGGATACACAGGCTCTACAGTGAATCCCATTTTGAGAGATTGTTTACTGAGCGATGCAGCTCTAACTGTCCCCAGTGAAGAAGCACAAATCGACATTCCTGCCATCACTCCGGTCCGGCTGCTGCCTCTGTGCGAGCCACGTAATTGGAAAACACACTTCATGTCTGATTTTGTCACCGTCGTCTCTAACATGAGTGTTACGCAAGAGACCACGGCGACACGCTGCTACACAAACATACGCCTTTTGTGCAGTTATTAAGTGACCCTTTATGAAATAAATCTTAAGAGGAAGGTTGTTTCTTTTGTCGATAAAGGAGAAAGATGCAGCATTGAGGACGAAGAAAGAAAGGAAGTTTAATTTATAGGACCAAACATATGGCTGAGGATTTTCCAACGACATCTAAATCAATTCTCTTCCGACATATGCTGTCACACACACACACACACACACACACACACACACACACACACACCTCATAAAGGTGTATTGTTTGCAGCAGCTACATTTTATAAATGCAGATGACCTCATAAAATGCAGAAGCCGACTTGGCAGTGAGGTCATGGCGGGATTGCGGTGTTCCCGACATTTCTCCGTTTCTCCTGTGGCTCCTGCACAGGGCTGAAATGATTCTGCTCTATAGTACCTGCAGATTTAATCGTATTTATTTTATGCATCATTAAAATCCGTGCTGAAACCTGTAAAAGCTCATTTATTTCCTGGCTGCATCACTGGCCAGATGAAATAGGCCTGAAAACACAGAACGCATCGCCTGGCTCGCTCTCCAAAGCCTGTTTCACTGAATGAGTAAGGTCGTGGATTGCTTTTAGGCACAAAAAAACCCCCACAAACATCCAGTCCTGTCTAATTGGGTCCAGCACCGTCCTAAATCTCTGCTCAACCTCTAACCAAGGAAGGCGGGGAGCGAGACAGACAACCAGGGGAGGCAGAGCGTGAGTAATACTGGAAAACTGAGCACTTACCTAAGACGTGGAGTAGAACAAAGCCGGGGGGGGGAGAGGGTGGCGGTGGAGCCCGGAGGACAGGCGGGATCACAGGAGGGGAGACCCGGTGAGAGCACAGGGAGAGAGAGAGAGAAGAACCTTTAGTGAGTGCAAAAAGCCAGGATGTTGAAATCTGAAAATTGGTTTTGCGACACTCGTGCTTTTTCCTAAACATTATCCGCGTGAAAGCTGCACATGCCAGCAAAAATTGGATTAGGTGCAAGAGTTTGTCCAAATGTAATCCTTGCATCAGTTATTGTCACGCCACGTACACACACACACACACACACACACACACACACACACACACACACACACACACAGACACAATCAAAATGAGTCATACTATAGATTCTTCTCTGCACTTTACCAGCATAGCATCGATAACTCGCTTCTGTTAATGATCATGAACATGATTGCATGTTCCATTGAATTGTATTGTGAACCCTGTGTGAACTATACATGTGATAAATACCCTTGATACAAACTTGAAGGCTGTGTCACTCTAAAAGTATAAGTGTGTCTAATGGATTCTCAATTTGGGCCCATTGTCAAAGGAAAAAAAAAAAATTACATTGATAGAATCAGGCTTAATAGACGAAGACGTGCAACTGATGAGTCAGAGAGAGAGGGAGAGAGAGGGAGAGAGAGGGAGAGAGAGCGAGAGAGAGAGAGAGAGAGCGCCTCGGGCAGAAAGCACAAAGGCTCAGAGAAAAATGAAACCAAACGAGACACAAAGAGGATTTAATTGTAAAGCTGAGTGAAGTCCTCAACCAAATCAATCAGCCTGCACCACCGGCACGCTGCGGACCACACAATAAGATCCAATTAAATGGGTGCAAAGGAAGCAGGACAGAGCGGTGAAGTGTGTCCTCTACATCACATGGCGCCCCCATGTCGACGCCACGCTTGAGGCCTGGCGACACGATACATCTCGCCACTTGCAACCAATCACAGCGGCACGTGACTGCAAAGGCCGAGCGAAGTTTTGTCGCAAAAGTGAGGACGCTCTCTCTCTCTCAATCTAAATTAGTGTATATGTGTCACGTGCACGCCTTGAGAGACAAGGTGATTGTTGCTGAGAGGGATGGTCTCTCCTCTTCTCTTTTTTAATCGGCCCCCCCCACAC
Organism: Genypterus blacodes; assembly: GCF_046128005.1. NCBI lineage: Eukaryota > Metazoa > Chordata > Actinopteri > Ophidiiformes > Ophidiidae > Genypterus > Genypterus blacodes. Next base: position 6,182,062 of record NW_027466835.1, read on the forward strand.
TTTAATAGGAGCCATCGATCACTTTCCGCCCGCTAGAGGAAGTGGAAACTCTCAAACCTCTGAAGGGAGACGGCATTTAATCGCTCTCCCCAGCAATAACAGCGGAACGTCCACTTGTCTCACCCGCCCATCTCTCTGCGTCACACACATCTGATCAGACTACAGCAGGATAACAAATGCCTTCCCGTTGTTGTTGTTGCTGTTGTTGTTTCCAAGTGGACCTGAGCTAAGAGGAGTAAAAGGCAGAGAACTATGAAGAGTCAGCATCCTTCAATGCCAGAGGAGGAGGAGGAGGAGGAGATTGTGCTTTGAAGCTGCGGCGCTATGATCTATCAAACACTAATAACTGTGTGAGAGCAAAGTGTTCCATCACAATACATGGAAAAGACCATCAGCAACCTGTGCAGCAATGACTAAGAGGAATCGAGCGTCAAACTTTATAATATCCAGTACTGATGTAACATAACTCTCTTGTTTGGTTACTTTATCAGATGTATTTAGCCTGCCGTGTTTTATTGGCAGCTCTTTCATTCTAACATCCCCTGTTTCATCTCTTTTATGTTTTATAATATTTTCAGAAGCACAATCTAATAACTGGACGTGCTCCCTGTGTGCCATGTTGCAGTTACTGCCGTGTGTTATTAATGCAAACTCCACACTCCTTCCCCCCCGTTTCATATTAAAAACCTCCCAACGCGTCGCTTCACTTTAAAGGCTTTTATTGCGAAACCTTTACAGAGGCTGTTAGGTTTCAGAAGTCGCAGGTGAAGAACACACCGAAACACAGTGAGGAGCGGGGGATCACAGTGAACCGGTGATGGAGAGGAGTGTGTATTCTGTTAACAGAGTGGTTCTGTGCTCACACTGAAAAGTCCACAATGCTTTTGAAACAGTGCTACATCTACACCGATCAGGAGAGCCTGTACCGGATCAAACTTGGGATGGAATCTGGAATCGGAATCGGCACAACAGGATTTCAGGCAACTCGGAGAGAGAGAGAAACTCGACTGATGTGTTGCGTTACACACAGGAAGCCCAACACAATCTGTCAACGCAACAATTTCAGTTATCAGATGTGCATTTATTCATTTATTGTCAATAACTCCTTTGAGATGGCTGAGTGTTGTGTTAACATGAACAGGAGTGAAGTTGAGTCTCCTGCTCACCTGTTGGCAACTACAAGCACTCAGGCCTTTCTGCTTACATTCCACATTGTTGTAACACTGTTTACATTGCAGGAGTGCATCAATAAAGAAAGAAAGAGAGGAAAAAGGGGGCTTGTTTGCTAAAGGTTAACGTTGCTATTGGATTTTTATACGGAAAGAAACACGGCTCGGGAGCAAATGAGATGCTTAACGGCGAGAGTCAAACACTGGCGGTGCAGCTCGCTTCAGCATGACCGGCACAGCGTGAGTTTGTGTTTACATGCATTTGTTTGAGTTGTAAGCGTTTGAGTCCGTGGGTCACATTGATCGTGGGGTGGGGGGGAAGGTGCTACATGTGCTAATACCTATTCACCTCCAGCTGGTTTATGTTGGTGTCCATTCCAGGGCCATTAATGCAAGTCACAAACTTGTACGAGGCACAATCGCAGCTTGGCACAACACGCTGAGCAGCTTATCAAAGCCACAGCAAATAATGAGGATTTCATTGAACAAGCAGCTGAATAAAAGAGTCTGAACACTTCGGCGGCGTTCATACTGGTTAATAACACTTCTTCAGCTTACACTTTGCTTTGCTTGCTTACCAAACCTACCAGCAGTCATGAAGAGGGCTTTCTGAATGGGTTTCTGTCAGAACACACATAAACAGTCGCTTCTGCCGTTATTTTGTGTTTCATTGTATCATATTGTTGTTCTTTCTCTCCACAACCCAAAGATGCAATCTGTAACCAATGACTGAGTGAGCACTGAACCCCCTGCTGAGCTTCCCTAACAACCAGTTTATGACAGACAAGAGGCTCTTTCCCACATGATATTCTCTCTCTCAGACAGGTTATTATGCCCAATGCTGTTTCTACTCTCGCTTCAATCCCGTGTTCCTCTGAATGGAATAAGGAAATCAAAGGAATGTCTGTTCTTTTGCCGGTGAGAGATGATGTATGATGTAAATGATTACATTTCATCATCCCCAGATCCCTTCTTACTAACCTTCTTTCATTTAAATGATGGAATCTGTCAAACTTGAAACAAATGAGTAATACTCTGCTACCCATGATAATTCCTTCTAGATGACAGCTGGCAACAGTCATTTACATCAAAGTCTCCGTGTCATTAGTGCAGGGTCATATCCTGGACCTTAGCTCAAGGACATGAGGCCTTTGTGATTGCAGATTGACTTACAAGTGAGGTGAAGAGAAAATCATAATTGTCCCTCAAAATCACCTTCTAGCCACGTTCCATCCTTTACTTTGAGCTCTAAAACCTCAGAATAAGTTACAAAAAAGGTTGTGAAAGCCAATGCTATGATTTTTACATGGCTGGATTTGAACCGATGACCTTCTTGTTGTGAGAAGACGGTGTTCATTTTCAACATGAACTTAAACTTGTTTTGTAAAGATGCACAGTACACACACACACACACACACACACACACACACACACACACACACACACACACACACGCAGGATAATCTCATAGGACCACGGCGTCGCACATAAACCACAGTGAAAGACTGAGCTAAAGTGTCAAACGGAGCCAAAATGGCCTCTTAAACTGGGTCATAACAAAATCACTCACTGATCCCTTTGGAGTGGTGACACTTTCATCTACGGGGGAAAGGATCCTAACCACTAATCACAGAGTTTACCACCATCAAATTCACAACACCTTTATCTCTACTTTCAAGCAATCATAACAAGACGGCAGCCACCCACAGGTGTGTGTGTGTGTGTGTGTGTGGCTCTTTCATTAGTGTATTATGTGTACTGCAGTGATTCCTCTCATAATAATGGTGACATGTAAGATAAAGTCTCACTTATTTCCCTCCTTCTGGATATTTAAGGATTGCTTTTAAAACACATTCACTGGGTGAGTTAAAGGATATAAATCCAAATTATGTCAATATTCAGAAGACAAAGGCACATTTGTTGGATCCTGATTCAGGGGTTTGCAGCATTTAATACAGAGCATATAGCACCAAGTACTTTGGCATAAGGAGACACAGTACAAGCTTGAACCGCGATGGTGTTGCTGACTCCTCTATAGCAGAGCGGCGGATCAGTGAGCACCAGTGGGAAGATGTTAAGAGGATCCTCTCACCTCAGGTAACACACACACTGCAGTGTGAAGTCAGGAGTGAGCCGCTTAAATCTGTTTCTGTGCCCTCTCAGGACCGGGAGGGCGGGGCACCAGATTACAGCCTCGGTTTATTAAGGCCCTGCTATCTCCTCATACTAGCTGCCATTCCCATCTAACCAGATGCAAAACCATAGAAGACAGAGCTGGTGAAGTTAAGAGGCAGTTGCAGGCGCGGAAAGAGCAACAGAGTCTACATGAGGAGAGGAGGGGAGCCAGGTGGAGGTCCATTAGATGGGCAAGGTAAGAGAAGGCAAAGAGATGAGCAGGCGGGACTTTCCTGCAGTAGGATTTGTTAATGCCTCACTTGGGTGATCCTCTCTGCTGAGGTCATCGCCCTCATCTCTGCATTGTGGAAATTGAGTTATGGGGAACCGCAGCAGTGCAAAACAACTTGTGCTATCGATCTGAATGATGGCGTATGTGAAACAGCAGACATCCATCAACATTAACTGAGGTCCCGGTGTCAGTCCTTTACCGGGTCACATTGGGACAACGACAGTATTCCTTCCAGCTCTTTCGTCTTTGCAGCTCCTACTATCTGCTTTTCATGAAGCAAAAAAATCTTGTTTGCATCACCCCATTAAATCCACAACATGTAGAGAAACATGTGACAGCCACCGCAGCAGCGACAGCGACTCATGATCCACTTTTCCGGGTCCGTGTCTCTCAGCCTGCACTCAGTCTCCTGCCACTGTTGGCTGGCTGCAAAAACTCTTTATTCAGAAAGTCTTGTTTTTGTGTTTGACAATCTATTCAACCCTGGTAAAGATGATTGTTGACCTCAAAGGATTACTGAAACACCTCTTCAAAATAACTAAGTGACACATTGGGACTACAGCGTATAAAGCACAAGTTAATGACAGCAGCTTACTTTGTGCAAAACACCATCTTTTGAAAAAATGATTGAAGCAAAGCTGAACAAAACAACAAGCCTGAAGAACAGACTGAACCAAGGTCTCGACAGCAGTAACACACGGATGAGATCACCAGAGAAGTCGGCCGTCAGCCGGGAGAAATCCAGCAGCGACAGGTATCCATCTTCCTGTCAGCAGAAACTGGTACATCGATGCCATAACAGCTAGTCTTGTATATTTTTGGAGGTGTTGCATTGAAGGAACACAAAGAACCGTGACAAACCTGTCGCCTGCTGAAGTGTTAACGGTGATGTGGATTTGGCAAAGTCATGTTCTGTCTAGACAGGATCCACAAAGCCATGGAGGGCAAACTATGGATTTATTGGTGGGCTAATGGTTATGAGGAACATAATCGTTGCCGACGGCGAAATGAGAGCATAAACGGAGGCAATGTTAATTTTATTGGAAAAATTAAGGAGGCGATATGATGTAAAACCCAAATGATGCTCTGATCACTCAACCACTCCGTTTCCATTTTGGGTCGTTCCAGAGCACTATGTCCATCCAGCACAGTGCAGTTCACTCCCCTGCCCGTTGCAGAGCAATCAGACCACAGCTTCCCGCTCCATGTAACGCCGGGGCTGTCAGACCGGAGGCAATTATGCCACCGTCTCTCTAAACTCCAGCAGGAAGTGCAGCACCTGAAGTGGCATGGATCCTGCTCAGTGCTCACTACGGCACACAAACCTTCATGTGCGCCGGCTCATATACTGGATAGTAAACAACAAGCCAAAGCTCCGTTGATAGGCGGAATTATACAGCATTGTTTTCCACCATAATTATTTTCATCTTTGGACACTGAGTAATTACCTAATCCCCTAATCCCTGTAATATGATTTGTTATGGCTTTACTTTTCTCATTTTACTTCCCAAATAATGCATTTTAAAGCCCAGAGTTTACCCTCTGTTTATACATAAACCCCACTGGGAGACCAAAGATGTCAAGCTCACAACAGTGCAGCATAAAATAGCACTCTGTTGCACCATTGACAACATTGTTGTGTCAGCAGCACAGACCCATTAAGCCCCAGCCCAAAGCATCAAACACAGCTCCACGTCTCACTGATGTTGCTCTGTTTTTGTCCTTTACTATCTCAGGGAGGTCTTCCTTTCCCTCCTCCACTGGATCAGCTTGGCATAGACAGACACACAACACGTGGCGCCGCTTGATGAAGGAACGCTGATTCTGACCTCACAACCTTGCTTTCGAAACACAAAAAGACAGATAAAGGGCAGGACCAACATCTAACTTATCACTTCCACAGCTGTTGTGTTTTCGTGTAACGGGGAGAAATGCTGCCGTGTCCCTGGATGCTCAGCGACGCCATGCACAGACTCTAATGAAGTGTGCCAAGGTTACATCAGCTTAAACTTTGTACGCCGCTCTCTCTTAAATTACTTCTCGAGGAAAGGCAGCAGCGCTGAAAGACCAAGCTGAGCGCTGTGTCAGTGCCTGAGGTCAGAATGCTGGGGGGAGATGATGGAAATAAGATAGAAATCTCCTGCAGTGCATCAGCCAGGCCTCAAATATTCCGTATTAGGCTCTCGTCTGCTCTCTCACTGACCCGATGGCGCTCAAGCGATGAACTGATGAAGTTTTGCAGTAGTGGTGTAATAACAGCAGGTTAGCAAACAACAACTCCCAACGCCCAAACAGATCGACCTGGACCTTCTTTCCTGTGGATGATGTGTTTTGGAGAAACCGCGTCTAAAATAAAACAAAAGGGTTCCAAAAGGTAATTTAGTCTATTCCTGCTCATCTTGCACAACACACAGTTCTGTGTTTTAAGTGATTACGCGTGAAAGAAGAGTCTTCACCTCTTACTTTTGCGTCAATATAAGTTCAGGAACATTAGTTCAGACCTTACATTTCTTCATGTTCACATTAGTCCTTTTTCAGTGATCTTTGTTATCAGATCCTTCCCATATTCTCGACCTTCCGTAGACGTTTCAGATGTCGACAACTGCACGCAACCGAGGACCAACGTCTGCTGAGTCGATGAGCTTCTAACGAGCTCTCAGACACCTGTGATCTCCGATCTCGCCTTCAAGGAGGAGAGAAGCGTCAGGAGAGAGGTGTAGAATGAATGTGTAATGGTTAGTTCCCACCCTCACACAGGTCCCTGTGACCTTCACGCCTCTTCAGCGACTCAGGCTCAGCTGTCACCTTGATAGAATAAAACAAGCCATTGGTGGCATTCACATCTTTGTAGAAGAATTAAAGAAGTCTGAAGCAGGATGGATGGATTTCACCATGAAGTAAATCATTCAGCTTTGGCTGCTTGAGCTGTTCAGGTTATCAAGCTGCTTTTTCATGATTGTGTGTGGAACCATATGCTCCACTTGATGCCAAATCTGGGTGATGTTGATGTGCTGCTTGAGCAAGTTCAGTGTGTTAAGTGTGTTACTTTCTGCTACGTGACCTTTAATGATGTCATGCTGTCGTCTCTGCCTCTGTCTTTGAATTTGTGCATCCTGATGATTGTTGCCACATTGTCACCCATGGTAACAAGCTCAGTGTGGTGATTTGGTAAACCTGCCCTGATTATAAGGATCAGAACTTTGCACTTCTTGCAGTGTCTTATGAGTTTTCGGCACAGATGTGACGATTCAGCTCATTTTGTCTCCATGATTGCTGTTGACCTGCTTCTAGTCGTTAGCTGTGATGGATCAGCCTGGGTTCCTCCAGCATATACAGCGACTGACACTCTTGCTCTCTATCACACATGTGAGAGTGAGGGAAGATGACGATTCAAGGGAGAAACGAGGTACCGGTCCCGGTTTTTCATCACGGCCAGCACCATCGACTGGAATTGGCTGGGCACAAGTTCAGACAGGGAAGACGGATAGAAAGGCATCAGACTCTGGATTGCCGAGTCCCGGCCAAGCTCACACACTGTTTAGACCACAGCAGCACAGAGAGACGGACCTGCTGCAGCTGTGCTGTCGGGAACATCATGAATTTGTGCCAGAGGTAAGAGATGAAGGCACACGGTAATGCAAATGTGGACAAACAGAGTGGAGTCAGAGAGCAACAACTTCATCGGGATTCTGTTCTGTCAATTAAAATAAAATCATCAAAGGTACATAATTCATAAAGCTAAATTATTTTTCATGTTGCCTCTGAAGACGTTCATGAATATTTATGTCAACAGTTACTAATCGGTAACAAATTCAAGAGTTTCAGACATAACATAAGCATTTTTCTGCATTCGCTTAAATATAGAATAACATATAAAAAAGATATAACTACCGACCGAGGTGATCTAATTTCCCGTCGCTATGGCAACTGTACAATAATTGTACCGGTACTGTGAAATAGGGACATTGCAAAGGAGGTGATTGCACCTGGACATGTTTTTGCTGGTACGAGCATGACCAGGACCGACCTGAACAAGACCCGGGGCGCCATGTTGGAGCTGTAATCAAGAAGCCCTGACATGAACGCATCAGTCATCTTTCAAGCCGCTTTGTGTCCTAATGACCGACGTCTGAACTCCACTTTCACGCGCTGTTGAGAAGTCAACATGCCAGTTAGACAAAAACACCCGCTGGGCCTAATTTGCGTTGCTAAATGATGCGCTTCGCTGAGCTAAAGCAATCAGCGGTGCCTGTCGTATGTTGATGTTTCATGAGGCCAGAAATTAGATTTAATTCGGACAAATCAGAGGAAATTGATTGTGTGTGTGCTTGACAACAGCTTTTAGTTGAGTAATGAATGTTTCTATTTTGAAGAGAATAAGGGAAAAGGGTTCAGGTGCATCAAACTCATCTTCCCTGGTATTAGCTGTAGAGATGTTGGCTCATGATAAGAGGTTCTGTGCCAGCTCGTTCCTGGTGCAGATCGGTGGTAAAATCTATATATTAGGTGCCGAGTCTCACAGCAGCGACTCCGGTTGAGCATCTGTCAGATTCCACACGAGCCGGGACAATCTGCCATTCACTAATGGATCGAATTTGTCTTGCTGCCGCTCTGTGTTTGCAGTTTGACAGTGTGAAAGCAGTTGGGGACCTAAACTGGCGATGAGCGGCAGACAGATGTGAAAGTTTTCAACCGACCGGCATCGGCAAATTACAGCGATACGGCTAAGAACTTATCTGACAGCTCATTGGATAGCAATCTTGAAAAACAGCACAACAGGCCATTTTCCTGCAGCTTAGTGGAGCGGCTGATGGACGGCTCCTGTCCAGCTCCCTCACCGCGCGTCACTCACTCATCATTACAAGCATGGCCGGAATCTTCCCAGGTGCCCGCTGAGGTTTGGCCCGGTCTTCCGTCCGTCACACCAGGACAGCAGAGTGTGCAGTAATACACACACACACACAGAGAGAGGAATCTGCCTGCAATCTGTTGACTGTTTGGCAGCGATCAGTGGAAAGCACTATTGCTCCCCACTGTCCCATAATGCATCAGTATCAATGGGGAATCCAGGGACACATCAGTCCTTTGCTAAGCATTTGAAATGTAACAATCTCCTATCACATTAAAATAAAAGTGTTACTAATAAGATACAAGTGTTACTTCAGGAGAGAAATTGACATTGAATTGCACTCTGCAGCTTTATAGAGCCGAAGAACAGAATATTTTAGGTGTTGGCTACAAGCAGAGTGACTATTACTGACGTTAAAGCACATAATGAGATGGGTTCGGCTTTGCCCTAGTGTCCAAACATCAGGTATGGTAGCTGAAAGACCCAAAGCGTGTGAATATGGTACCAGGGCCCTCGCACCCTGTTGTTTGGAGGCAAGAATCCACACTTGGGTTCTCAGGACAAGGAAGGAGCGGCTGGGTCAAACTTGAGATGCAGCTAGTATGAGTATACGAGCAAACTTCTCTGTTCCCCCACAAACTACTTGTGCTGCTGTTTTCCTCCTGTGCTCTGAACTACAATGTGTCACATTATATTAAAGCCCAGAGCAACTTATTCTTCTAGTTCAAAAAGTGGATTTTAGGATGAATGTGACTGTGTAGACTCACATTTAATTTCCCCTCTGTTTATATGAAAAAACAAAAACAAAATAAACAGTAATTATATGCGTTTTCATGTATAAATTAAAGTTGCAACATTCAGCACAAATATCACACTTGCCATTGTTTTTCCCCCGTTTCCCTGTTGCCCTACTTTATAAAGCGTAACTAAAGAGCACGCCGTGCACTTTTCAGTTCTGATGAATGATCTACATTACCAAACTAAGCATTCTTCGACTACAGCCATTACATGACTGAATATGCAAAGTCAGACAGAAGTGCACACAACAGCAGCGCGCTCTCTCAGCACTTAAAAGTCTAATGTGCGTCGCCGTAATGAGCTTCGAACAAAAGGACGCATCCTCTAAAGAGACGTGGCAGCAACACTCATTTGTCATTCATCCATTTAGACACTCTTCTCATTTGGACGCCCGACACGCTGAGCTCACCCGTTTGCACATTCTTGCATTTTGCATGTTCATGTACAGTATATGATGTATGCATCGCTAGAAATGCAGATTCCCCTAGCTCCTCACATGCAGGCTGTAACATATGCGCTTTCTCACACATCAGAACACAAACACACTCACACAGAGCAGAAGCCCAAAGCAATGCAGCTCCATCTGCTTACAATGCTGTCGAGCTCTCTCAACCCTTCAACTCTGTGCGCCGTCTCTCTCTCTCTCTGTCCATCCGTTCGCCCGTCTGAAAACTTTATGCCTTCCTCCGCATCGCAGATTGGCCCTCGAACAATCGAAACCCGTCAAAGCTCTCCTATTTCAGATTTTGAACGGAATGGAAAATATGGGAACGTGTTAAAGTCCTTTCAAGGCCTTGAGGAAATGGCTGTCTGACTGAGACCTAACAGCTCTGAAAAGCTCTCTGCTCCCTTTGTGTGAAACGAGATGGACTCCACCTGACAATGGTGCTAAATGTTGGATGGGGCCATCATACTTGAATCAATGAGCTGATGGAGAAGAAAGAAAGCCCCATTCTTTACAGCAAAAAGCATGTTGGAGCATTTATGTTGCCACTTAAATGGGGCGGCAACGGTAAATCACAATTCATACTAAATCCTGTAGTCTGTTCCCACGCACAGCGGATAGAAGTCCAAATAATGAGGGAAAACATTGCCAATGGGCTCCTGTCTGGTTTCCTTATGTGTCACACAGCACAACAATAACCTGAGATGGACTTCCCTTTGTCCATCCAACCGGCTCTTGTAAAGGATTTATGTGGTCGCAGTCTGAAGGTTTGTGCCTGACAACAAATGTTTTTGTCACTTTGTACTCTGCTTTTGGTAGCCAGTATGATTGTGCATCTGTGACAAAGACAGGAGCAGGAACACCTCCTCTCCACTGTGCAAACTAGAACAGAACCATTGAAACATGGTCACATCACACTGAGACATTGAAGTAATAACCTTCTAAAGAGCACATCGATTAAGGCAGAAAGTGGAGATGCTATAAATGGAGAGGGATAAAATAACTGCAATATGGAAAATGCTTCTGTTTACAAGAAGGACAATGTGATGAGCTGTGAGCAAAGCAAACAGCATAATGCCCCGTATGCCTCATCACACTCTGACAGCGCTGAGAAGGACTGTTGGTCTACACTCCCCAATGGGTTTCCTCAAGAAGAAGAAGAAGAAGAAGAAGAAGAAGAGGAAGAAGCACACCCACACCCTTTTCCAAATACATGCTTTTACATTTCATGCAGTTTGTATTCATACATGCTTCACAAAAATGCAAATCACGCACATTTGAAACTTTGCGCCCCCCTCCCACACACACATGCACCGGAGGGGGCCACCCTCCGAGGCAGTGCCCTGGAGGCAAACTGGCAACTCTTTATAATAAATAATAAATATGGCACAGCAATACGTGTGGAGGAGGAGGAAGAGGAGGAGGAGGAAGAGGAGGAGGATGACTAGGGGCTTTTGGCAACTAGAGTCCAGTTCGTTGAGGGAATTCTTCAAGATCTGGAAAATACAGAAACTAAACGCAGGCGTACGAAGACGAGGCCAACCGGCTGCCATGATGAGAGGAGCTGGTCAGGGAGGGAGAGAAGGAGAGAAGGCGAGAGGGAAGGAAGAGTAAGGTTGTACTGAGCTACAAAACTGAAAATGATACCATGTTCACCATCGTACAGGGCCGAAAAATTGATCTGAGATTATTTTGGGAGCAGGACAGCACTACAGCACTGATGAGAGGAGCTGCAGCCGCTCAATGCTAACAGAACAGACTTTACTTTGTTTGAATTGGCAGGGAGACGTTACAGTAACACACACACATACCGCTTTGGGTCAGAATGTGAACAGAAATCTGCCATTCTATGTTTCAGCATTTTGGATGAGGAAGTCGATTCCAACAGGGCTACCGGCCACATTGAGCCTGGGTGAGATTTGTTCTGTTCAGTCACTGACACCACTAAACCTCGCAGAACTCTCATCCAAAGTGTCATTTCCCGGGAATGAAACATACGTGTCCGGCTTCTTGGAACGTTCTGCTCGAGTCTCTGACCAATCCCATCATCCTTAGGGGACCCGGCGTGTGTGTGGCCCTGTTGGATCACATTAACGTCACACTCATTGAACCTGACAGGCCAGCCTGGACAGAGGAGAACCCACTGTGGATCCACTATACATGTGTGAACTAGAACAGAATTCATCCTAACGTTTGACTAGCAGTAAACGCTGATGGAAAAATTGTGGGTATCTGCTGATAAAACGGGCCACGCGTCTGAATACCGAAGGCGAGGCGAGCGCTAGCACCGAGCTAGACGTGTCCGTGTGTCTGACAGGTCCATTCTCCTCCTCTGACTGTGGAATAAATATGATGAAAGTGCTGGGAAATCAATTGACTGTTTGCATGTGTATTTTCTGTCCGTCTGCCTTTTTCTATTCGCTGCTCGTCTGCCTGCATGAATGTCACATGAGGATGAATTACGTGTAGGTGCATGCTTGTCAGAAATGTGACAGAGTCCAAAGGGACGATGTGGCGAGGAGCAGGGTCCGTTTCTTCTCCTTGCGAAAATTATGACTTAATTTTGCGTAACGATCCTGCACCAACAAACAACAAAAAAGTAATTTGCTTTAGGAAGAAACCAATCTACACTCCCTCATCAAGCAGAGGCCAGTACATCACAGACAGGACAGCGGCGGTATTAAAAGGACGGCAGGTACAGCTGTGATTGGCTGAACCCCAAACTAAGCCATTAATAATAGATGCTGCTGGATTATTCCTAATCACACCTGCGCTCCTTTGTAGACTCCAGGGGCAGCAGGCGCCTTCAGCCAGAGAAAGTGTGTCACTACTCGCGCTGCACACCTGACTGCATTCATGCTTGTTGTTTTTTTTAAAGAGAAAAATACAAAGTTGATGCATTCTGCTTTGTTCAGAGCTGTGCTGCCTCCCGCAATTCTTCTGTCAGAGGTCGTTTCTTTCACCGAGCGTATCTGAAAATGTCACGCACAGCGGATAAACAGATTTCTTCATGTGGGAGGAATTCATGGCTTCACTTGGAAATCGCCTCTTCATTTCTGTGCAACAAGCGTTCTTCTTTCTATGCTGCGTGTCGGCTTGCTATTTTAAATTTAAGGAGGAATTGAACTCAAATGCTGTGAGTGAGTTTGTTCCTCAGTGTAAATAAAATAACTCGAGCATTATCTCACCTTTATTGGATCTATATGGTAATGACCCACCGTGTGTCTGGATGAAGCTGGATGAGGCGTGGTGACACATGTCCTTATCAAACTCTATTAAAAAAGCATCTTACTTTGCTCCGCAGGCAGTAAATTCTTATTTATTGCCATGAGTTTAAAGTGCAACATAAATGTGGCTGTCGATGCTACGGGCCGAGGCGTCGCTACGCTAGCTCGCTCGCATGTTTCACCTTATCGGCTGCAATATTTCACCCGGTCCCAAATCAGCACTTTGCGGGCCGATAATGGCGTTGGGAAGAATTGCAACATATTTCAGGCCACAAAGAGAAAAGCTATTAAGACATTTTGCCAAGAGATCAGCGCAGCATTTCAGACGTAATCAGTTTAGCATTGAGCACTGTCACTTTGCCGCAATAAAACAGGAAGGCATGCAGGCAACCAATTACTCTCCACTTAATCAACCGGGGAAGCTGTGCGCGGGTGTGTGTGTGTGTGTGTGTATTAATGGCTGTGGTGCCACGCGGGCATGCAGCCGAGTGCAGGCGGTTGCACATAATTGAAACGGGGATGTAGAAAGAGAAGGATGAGCCGGGATGTAAATGAGAGTAAAGGCAGCGACACAGAGACACAGAGAGGAGTGAGGTCTGATGCTTCACTTTAAGATTACAGTGTCAGAAGAGGATTACAATGGAAAACTATTTAGACTCATTTAACAACACACAGTAGCACGTTGTTAATTGTTGTAATGTTTCAGGTTATGTTGTGTGTTTTCTTATGCAGTTTTCTTAATGTAATAGTTTCTTACTCATGTACCGTTGTGACAGAGAACATTTCCTGTTGGATTCACTGAATGTCACCATACTATGCTTAGGAAGAGCTGGGGAAATAATTGGTTGCTTGTAAAGTTGACTGACACTTTCCATTAATGCTGGATATGCAATAAAATTGTGATAAGCAAAGAAGGGGAGAAGGGTAAATACTCCCATTTGTTCGACTGACGCATTTGTCATTTTGCTGGGTGAAGCTGGAAATTCAAGATTCAAGATTCAAGATCGAGCTTCATATGCAGGATACGTGCAAACATTGACTCAAACTCTTAATCACATCATCGCCAACAATGCTGTGTCTGATAATCAGAATGCCTCCAGATTAAATGGTGGCCTTTTAGGAGACGACAGGCAGGAGAACGGGTCAACAGACATCTCGGTAGAAAACGACAAAACAGACGTTGACGTTGAGGCAAGGCGGGAGAATCAGCCGGCTGGTGTTTCACATCAGGCTGAGCAGATTCACCTTTAGTTTGAGCTGATTCCCTTCCTGACTACATGACCGAGCCAACACCATTGATTTCTCTCTGTCTGTGTTTGTATTAGAAATTTCAAAATCAATTGCAACCACTGTAGTGCCTGACTGCTCTATGTAAACTTAATGGAACTTGCACAGTGCTTCGGGTTATTGATCATGTGTTTATAGATATATATACACCTTAAAAACAGCATTAATCTACTGTGAGCAGCAGTGATCGCAGCCAATACCACGATATCCATGTCAATAGGTACCTGGACATACAGGCCCCGAGAGAAAAAGCATCAATTTCCTCTAATTACAGCTTGGAAATGTGATTTTTTTATGCATATTGTAGAATCACGACGGTTTCTCCTCCTCTTGTGTAGGGGTGTACTGTAAAGAGCTTCATCTCCTCAGCTAACCTGTATGCCTCCATCTTTTTGTTCTGCTTGTTGATTGTTCCAAAAAGTGTGAATCAATACCAACATTTCGACTCTGATACCTCTGTATCATTTCCAAATCAATACTGGTTTGGTATTTGTCCACAGGTCCGCAAAAGCATTATGACTCTCCCTCCTCGTCTGTAACTCTCCACCAAATGTGAAATGATAAAACCTTCTGTAACTGCAGGACCCAACTCTTAGTGAAAATTACAGTTCCAAAGCAAAAGCGTGTAGTAAAAGTGTAATCATTGTGGCCTCCCACTGAGTCAGAGACAATGAGTGATGTTCGGATTTGTATCGACGTGTGAGAAACAATGTGTACTACTCTGTGAGGAAGTATTTGGCACAAGCTGGAGAGTTGTGACTGCCCTCTGCTGGAAGGAAAGGGTAGTGTAACTAGACCTTATCAGTGTCTGCTCCACATAAAGCTCAGACACACGTATTTTATCTCTGGATTTGGTGGAAATTCAACAAATAATGACAACAAAAAGGTAATACTGAATGTCACAAAGAAGTCATCACTGTAAATTGCAAATCTCAGGTATCTAAGAATGAAAAGGTGAAAATGTTTAGACTTCCTCCACTGGTCTGATCTTTTTTCCATCAGCATACAACCCAGGAAAAAAAATGTTAATTATAGAGACCCTCCATAACAATAATATGGTTCTGGTACCGCAATGATAATAATAATGATGAAAGAATAAAAGGACATTGTAAAGGTCATACTCTGACATTTCGCATTATGTGACTGCAGATCTGGTGCAGATATGAACCCTTATTAAGTATTCAAAGATAGGACAAGACTTAAGTAGACATGGTCTCATCCTGCACCACTCCATAATGAGAAGATATCATAATAATGTGAAGAGGATTTATGTCACACAGCCAAGACAGAATGATAATAAATAATAGAATACTAAGCTTGGGTCAGTCGCATATCGCACAAGAAAAAAATGAGAGATTAGCTTTATAGCACGGTTACCTCATCACAGCATCAAGTAGTAAAATAGTATTATATCAACTGGTTTTGGACAGCAGTAGAAATAGAATATCACATATCTGCTGAGAATTGAGTAAGGAAGTGAGACAATGAGGAGACATTGTGTAAATTTGGCTCATTTAGTAGATAAAAACATTTCAATTCATTCAGGGCAGCGTCCAAGGATACCGGCTTCACCCTTTCTGCTGTGCTTTGGCCCTCTAATGAGATAACTGAAGCCGCTCTATGATGGGGTCAGACGGTGAGGTTAGAGCTACAAAAGAAACAAACCAAATAACTGTCAACACTGCGGCTTCCCATTTTTTACCTCGCGCTGCAGCAGGCACCTTTGCCAGTGTGAGCCCTCCTCTCCGCTGTTACTACACAACACAAACAACCACAAGTTGGCCCAGAAAGCAGACAGAGAGTCAATCTGGGCTGCGGCCTTTTCACAGCTGCAGCCCGGGCGTAAGAGCTGAATTTGCACTCGGGCTTTAGGAAAGAGAGACACCTTGACAGGCCAGGGGCGCCGGCTGCTGATTCTGCTGTGACTGATGCCTTGCAGTTTCTCAGATCTGCCTGATTCCCCAGAGTTACGGCTCAACAGGATCCGCGGGGAACTCCTGAGGAAATGCAGGCTCACAACAGTTACACTGCAGCCTCACGGTTTGCACAGGGAATTCAACCCAACGACCTAACAATCCAACAACAAACCCCCCCGGGACAGGCCTGTTTGAAGGCAAAGAGGAAACCAGCTTACTACCAGCTGTGTGTCGGTGTCTTTGCAAACAACGCCAATTATTACAGATCAATGCTTTTATCCGAGTCCTAATTGTGCGTCAAATGCTCCAACAATGTGTCATCATCCTCTTTATCAACTCAGTTATATTTTTACAATATTGATTTCTATTTGTGTTTTGCTTTTCTTCATAACAACACAAAGGTAGAACACAATCAGGATGGAGACAAAGAGTTAGCAGACAAAGACCAACGAGCAAGGAAATAAAAAGGCTGAAATTGCCTAAAAGTGTAATTATAGCACGAGAAAAAGGAAGGTAAAGGATGAAAATGATGTGATTAATCTCAGTTTCAGTGTTAATATTATTCACATATAGACACCGCTTTTTAAAATGTGTTTCTTTTTGATTAATGCAGCTTTAAACTAAACACTGAAGTTAGCCTCTCTTCTATATCACAGCAGGGACGTTCCAATGTCGTATCACAGGAAAGAGACACTTAAAAGGTGACAATGTGAGCAGAGATGTATAAATATAATGAGTACAATTGAAAACATTGAACCTACAGGAAAGCTTGCACGAAAATGAAAAGAGTGTCAGAGTGGAAGAGGTCAAACGCATCATCGCCCCATTTAATGCTTCGTCTCACTTTCCACTCACTGCCCTTTAAGGTAAAAACAGAAGGTTGAATATTACATTTTTTTCCTGTAAAGACATAAAGCATAAATTAATCTGTAGAATTGTACAAAATGAAGTTGACTTTGACCTCCACTTTGATGAGAAAATGAAGCACATCAAGACTCGACGGTTTCAATTCAAAGAATACTTGACTTTAGCAGCACTTATTTGAGGTATATCATTCAAATTCTTCTCTTCAAACTAAGTTACAAAGTCAGTGAAGTCATTTTTACTGAGACTATTTACCTAATTTTTTTTGCTATTTGTTTTTATTGAAGCAAACATTTTACATTTACATTGCGCATACAATTGTAGGATATTTTGGAGATTATTTTTTATACAGAAAGAGGGGGAAGAGGAGAGAGAGAGATAGAGAGAGAAAGAAGGAAGGTTGTATTATTAATGGTATTGAGAAGATAACAAAGTCAATTTGTTACGGGGGGTTATTAGTTACATCTTTCACAACAGCTCAATTGACCTGGATAGAAATACTTATTAAGAAAAGCCAAGATATCACATTTTGGAGTTCAGTGCTGTTGTCAGTGATCCTCCACTTTTATGACACCAACATTCCTCATGCCCCCTTTTGGATGATTAACGGGCAAAACGCTGCCAAGTTAAGCCCGAGCAGCAACGGCTAATGAGTGTCCGTGTTCTTTGTCAAACCGAGGAAATGACTATGGCAGAGGTAAGAGAGAGGACAGGGTGATGCATGCATCTGTGTCCACGTGCAGCAGAGGACAGTCAGCTTGGCCGTCAGTGTCTCTACAATACTGCAGAGTTTCCTCTGCGGGGACAAATCGCCTCTCCTCCAGGCCTCTGTGCTGTAAAATGCAGTGATATACATATCAAAGACGAAGCCTTTAAAGCAAGAGAATGAATGAATTTGATATTTGTTGGGCAGTAAAGAGACAGGCTGGAGGAGTCCTAAAGACCCTGACATCTACAGCAAATTTCCACAGATTAATACGCTATTTATGCTGTTATTAGTTATTTAGGCTGCTACTCTGTTTGCATGCATCCGCAGGCATATATGGACTAATGAGATCCGTGCTCCACTTACTGCTTCATTATTTATCACTATGTGACAAAGATGGGTAGCAGCCTCACGCTGAGGATGACTGTGCTGTAGTGATCACTCAGACATGTCAGCGGGACTCTCAGAAGGCCTAATAAATGCAGCACCGTGCCAGGGTTCTCAAGCTTTGGGACCGGCAAGGAAAACAGCACACACTCCCTGCACCTGTTCCTCCCAATGTGCCGTGTTGCAAAGTTTATGAAACGGTGCAGAATCCAGTTTGTCTCCTCGGGGGTGATGGAGCTGCAGACGATCCACGAAGCCAACAGCTCCAGGGGACATTTGGGTCTTAATTCTAAGATAGAAGCTCACTTTCTTAAAAAAAAAAGAGGTATACAGCTCCTAAGTTTCATGTTAAAGCTGTGTTGAAGAATAATTCTCATTTCTTAGGATCCACACTGCACTTCGTACTGCTCACTGTCACTCTTTGTCCCCAGAATAGCAGAAGCAACCGTCACCACAGCGTAGACATGGCATCGTATTAAACTCACTGCTCTAATACAATGTGCTATGGGGGGTCAACACGCTTTTTTCTCAGCCTGTAAACAACTCAGGTAGGAGTACAAACAGATTCTCAGACATAGATTCAGTCATTCCAGAGTAGCTTCAAGTTCAGTCCTGTGCCTGGATGTTAACTGGGATTCCATACAGACCTCACCCATCACAGTGAGCCAGAGGAAAGAAAGCTATTTGGATGGAACCGAGCACACCAAACAGAAAAAACATAGTCAACAGCCAAAAACAGGCATGCAGCCGCTGATAAAAAAGACGAAGAGGAAGAAAGAAATGGAAGGAAAGATGTCAAGGGAGCAGAGAGGAAAGTGAAAAGATACTGCAAAGAAAACACCGGAGAAAAGACACAATTAGAGAGAAGACGTGTTATCATGGGGGAGTGGGCACGCTCAGAGCAGGGCAGCGATCCATCCAAGTCCCCCCCCCCAAACACCCAAAACTAAATGAGGCAGGGGCACCATTTTGTCATCCTTCAATTTGTAAGAGTTTATAGATTTGTGTCAACCAGCAAAGGCTTGAAAACTGCATGTGCTATGTTATGTTAATAGCTTTTAAAGTAAGAAGGTTATCTGATTGGAGCTTACGTTTTGAGCAATTTCCAATTACAGAATAAATAAACACACACACACACACACACACAGTTGAAAGTAAACATTCTCTGGATTACTTCAAATAGTCCCATTCTAGTATCAAAGCAGCGACCTTTCAGCACCTCTACCAACCCACTGCAAACTAACAAACAACCACACACACACACACACACACACACACACACACACACACACACACACACACACACACACACACACACACACACACACCTTGACATTCAGATACAAGCAGAAGAGAGGAAACACACGTGAAACACAGCATGCGGGTGATGAATGAATGGGAATGTAATCCGTGTGGGTAATCACATTTCCAACATGGCCCTGTGTAAAGGCAATTAAAGCTCCAGAGTGTGTGTGTGTGTGTTTATTCAGAGATGAACGTGAGAGGAGAAACGGCTGCGGGACTGTCTCATCTTGGCGGGGAGAGGGGAGAGGGCTCAGCAGTATAGGTAATCCCTCATCCTCTGAAAAGAACACCTAATTGGGCCGCATCATGTGTCAACCGCCCCTCCATGCGTCCCACCTGTTTAAAGCAAACACGCCAGTCAAGATTGCGACTCTAAAAGCGTACGTGCTACGGAGGCAGCGGGAGGTGGAGCGCGGCGCTTTAGAGGGGAGGAAGAGGGAGATGAGGAGGTGATGTGTTTTTCCCGCAACCTTCTCTTCATGTGGCACACAGGCGTTTTAAGTCAGTCGTTTCCCTCCGCGGTTTAAAACAGTCGTATGCATGTAGGTGGTGTTAGAGAGATGATAGAAATGCCAAAAATGAAAATAACACACACACACACACACACACAGGCAGTAAACATCCTACACTCAGAATGTTTGTGTCTCTTTTGTGGCGATACGTGACACTAATGAGCCACTGGAATGTTTTAACACGTCTCCACATCTCTGCTGTAGACTGTTACGCTACTTCTTTACAACATACAGACGCCACTGTTGTCGCTTCAGAAAGCTCCACCAGTGAGCTGAGGTTCTATGAATTCTAGTCGTGGGAAAAGAGGGCGACTTAGAGACGCAGGGATTTTTGAAACTGCATCATACAAAATCCCATGATGGCAGGATTATTACATTTAGAAGCAACAGGCACGCTTGGTGACATTGCTTGGTGCTTCATCATGCCTAACGGGTTCTTACATCATCGAGCAAGCACTGCAACGCTGACTGCTGAACCCACAGGAAGGAAGGCAACAGAAATGCCTCTAAATGTCTATAGTGACGCTCATACTCAGAGAGAGAGAGAGAGAGACAGAAGGAGAGAGAGAGAGAGATGCTGAGAGTGTGGCAGGAGAGAGTTAAAGGGGTTCATCCTCTGAGGAGCGACTCTGCTCAGCAAAAGCCAGAGAAATCCCTCTGCATGAACTGAGATATCTTGTCACCAGTGCGCTGACGGTCAGGAGGTCAACAAGGTCATAAGGGTTCACCCTCTTAGGAACCAGAATACCAAAGGAACATTCAACCAGGATGTTTGCATAATTTCTCATCTGAAGAACTTGTCAAATGATAGACAAATAGAATAAAAATAAAAGCAATGTCATAAAAATGGGGAAGAATATCAGTAAAGTTTCAAAGAAGGCAAACGGAGGAATGGGGGTTGGTTGGTCGATGTGCGCACCAATTGGGGCCTCATGGTGGCGCTAGAGGAAATCTCAAGGTATCCTAAAGATGATCAGAATTCATCCTCTACAGAAAATGAATGTGAACGTAATCCAGCACTGGAGATACTTCACTGGGACTGAAATCCTTATATAATAAGAAAACATCATCTGTGTGTAAACCATCAGTTTCTTTTCAGCCACTTAACACTTCAGTATTTTAATAAGTTACACTGTGTGTCACATGTCGTGTTACTCTTCTTGATTTGGTGACCACAACATAATATTAATGGCATTCCAACGCATTGACATTTATACTGAGCAAATATTGCTAAATGCACGCCATGCCATCAACGTCAACCTCATATTTAATAGGAAGAAAAGAGTCGCTGCACCTTTGAGATTTATCGGTGTGGGTGTGTGTGACAGAGTAGGAAATAAGCACCTTTCCACAAGCATCAGATATAGATTATTGTAACAACAAGTAAGAACAGGGTTATTTCCGATCCTGCAGACAGGGTGACAGATGTTAATATCCCCAGAGAAAATCACCTCAGCTCAGCCATGGAAAAGCGATGTCATTGTTCCAGCAGCAGTGAATATGTACATGATGGAGCTTTATAACCAACATCAAAGCACAGAGGGATTCATCGTAGGTGGCAACACTTAAGTTATGACTCACGCAAATGGAATAGATTTTCTTCTATTACACTGAGAGAACGAGCGCCATTTGCCACGGCACAATATGTTATCAGTCAAAACATTGATCTCGCAAATGAACGGGAATTAGCATTTGAATTACCCGCAAAGTAATGGCTGATGGAGAAGAAAGGAGCAGATGGAGAGGGAGTATTTGGAGAAACCAGATATGATGTTAGAGAAAAGAAAGGCTGAAAAATGAGGAAATCTGTGCGATGGAGATCAGCAAATTAAATCATGATGAAGCAGGTATCTGCTTAAATAGTGCTGCCGCTCGCTCGCATAACTGATTCAGAAAGGATTCCTGTTCCAAAAACCTGAGTAGGCTCTGTGTGTGTGTTTGTGCCTCCATGAATATTGCATATTTATGTGCTCGTTTGCATATTTATTGGTGTGTGCAGTAAAAAATACCTATATTTATCCACTCTTGATGAGTATTACTGACAGAGAGAAGGCTATAGGTGCTTTATTGCCGGTCCACTATCTTCCACATACTGCTGCTTTCTTTCATCCATCACCGACGAGTCCGGCTCTGCTGCTCTGCTGCACTCCCTCTAACCATCTATGTCATCTTCCTCTCCTGGGCCTTGGAAAGTTTGAGGCAAAACCACTTCACAGACCACAACCATGCAGTTTCACTGCAGTCCCTTGGTGCGAGGCTTAATCTCTTAAAAGGACCAATAAAAACAACTCGAGCAAAAAACACACAGGCCTCTCCGGCTCTGCCAGGGTAAAGCTGCCGCAGTCACATGGGCGATTTCCCCTGGGTGGAGATCTGTTTTTTGTACTTGTGCCTGTTTAATAATTACACCACCTGAAGGTGCGGGTGCAGAGGTGGGCATGTCACAGCTGAGGATGTGTTTGCCTGGATCAGGTGGGATAAAGGTCTTCATATGAAAAAACAGATCTCATAATTGGAAGATTGCTTTCTCATAAATACTAGATGCCAAGTCTACATACAGTATATACCCTCAGTGATGCAGAATGTTCATATTTTTTCTCCTGTGAAAGCATCTTATATATGATTTTGAGGTATACATTGACCTCATACATCTCCCCTGCTCTGTGACCTGTCCACGCTGTGCCCCGCCTCTCACCCACTGAACACTGCCATTGGCTCCAGCCTGCCACAAGCCTGGACAGCATCCAAATGGGACCAGAAATTGGATGGATCCAGACACTGATAAAGGGGAAGTTTCCTGCTATCAACAGGACGTGAAACTCCAAACAGCAGTTGCTAATGCACCCGTGTGATTCATGGTCAGCTGGGAGATTTTAATTCCACTCATAAAAAGCACGGCCGTGAGCGCGACCTGTTTGGAGTTACTGAATATTTCATTCCCTCATCGCAGAACAAGTGGCCGACTTTCTAAGAGGGAGAGCACATTTATAACTGATTTGTGGTTCACAATGACAGGTTGCACAAAGTGAAACGACTGCAAATTTGCGAAAAATAGGATTCTTAAACAGCTTGTAAAATATGCATGAGGAAAGCTTCATGAAAGCAGGTTTGCAACGCTGTGTTCATTTGTCCTACATGGTAAAATGAGAGTGTGGCTTAGACCACATACAGCATTAATAATGGTTTTCATTCTGTTAGAATATGACAACTGCTGCTCTCAGACTAATTAGGCTTTCCACAGTCTCTTGGTTTGCATAAAAGTTTTACAAATGTGGTATGAAAAAACAATATTAAAACAATACCACAGTAGGAATAGCATTGTATATTCTATATTATCTCCAACAGCTTTGCTTAACAACCTTAACATCCTTAAGCAAAAGGTTTTGTGCTGCTCAATTGCAAAATAATAACCATAATGTACCACATCTGCAGGGAATCTAAGTGTTATAGATCGGTACCAATGACTCAACACTTACTTCACCAGGTGGGTTTCAAAATTCAATTTCTGGCCCGTAATTCTTTTTTGGAATGAAACCCTGCACTGCACCACTTTTTAACTGCTGTGTGATGGAGAACAGTGCTACAAGCAACTGGCATCATAAGATATTATATTCCTGAGTCAGAGGCCAAGAAGCAGCACAGAAAGGCTGCGGTCCGAGTTTCTGCTTTATCTGGTAAAGAGGCCGATTAGAGCTCTGAGGGCAGAAGGGAGATAGTCTTTGTTATTACTGCTAAGAGTGAATATGAAGTGAAGGTCAGATGTTATTTTTACCAACCAACCATGGCTGAACACAAATCTGAAACTAAAGCCATCTGCCCTCCACCGACACATCCAACCAAGTGTGTCAGAAGGTCAAGCCTCTGTGCGATACACTTCACTAACCAACTGCTCTGTGTGTGTGTGTGTGTGTGTGTGTGTGTGTGTGTGTGTGTGTGTGTGTGTGTGTGTGTGTGTGTGTGTGTGTGTGTGTGTGTGTGTGTGTGTGTGTGTGTGTGATGTCAGTGCAGTCTGTTGATCATTGTTCAACATCTTCCTGTCCCGAACCATTCATTTCCGTTCATGCATAGTTAAAGATTAAAGATCATGCAGCTGGCTGATGCAGATACTAAAACAAATTTGTTTATTAGACCTATTGCAAGGTGTGTGTGTGTGTGTGTGTGTGTGGTCTGGGCACCTGGTTCAAAGGCTTTTCAATGGTGTAGCCGAGTGTATGAATGTTAATTCTTGAGTCCACTTTTCATATGGTTGGCTGTGACCCAATATCAAATCTGTTTGTGACAAAAGGATGATGGAGATAAAGTAAACAAACTCCCTCACACACACACACACACACACAAATCACCATGCCCCATCTTTATTGAGTCAGCATGGCCGGTTGCTTGCCAGGCAGTAAACTCTCACGGTCACTGATCAGCATGCGGTCATTGACTCAGTTTGAGGGTGTTAGTTGTGACGGCACAGGCTCTTCACTTCACTCTTACAACTCTTTCAATGCAAAGTTTGAAGGACAGAGTGATTTATTTTTGTTCCATAAAATCAAATGAGGTAAAACTCTAACAGAGAAGCATTAGCTCAATAAAAAAGGTCATGCCAGCAGAGTAATGTCCGTTGTCCCAGCTGCTTTCGTTTTGGGCGTAGAGCTACAATGTGAAATCATTTAAGCGACAACTGGTCTTCAATTTTCCCCTATATGGCCCAATGTTATATTTTCATCTTCTGCTTCTCACGGTTCAATCAGTTCTCAGATAGGACTGCATCAGAGCCAGTCGTTCAACATCTGTTTGTCCGCTTACTTGTCTGCACCTGTTTTTTCTTCACAAAATGTCAGCTTCAAAGGATTTGAGCTTAAGCTGTCACTCAAACTGCTTGTAACTTCTTCATTCAAACAGGTTCAGAAAACCATTCAGACACTGTTCAGGCCTTCAGACTTCATTCTTTCAGGTTTTCAGCATTTCACATACAGTATATCAGAGGTTTATAGAAAGTGTGTTTAAAATCATTCACAAGCTATTCCCTTTTAGAACACAAATCAAATTTCCTTCAGGCCTTCGTACTTTCAGGCCCTATAGTTTTTAAGGTACAATAAACATTGGAACATTTTCAAGGCATTCAGGCTAGCATTTGGCAAAATTTTCAGCGTTCTAGTTTTATTTTATATCTATGAGACATGAAGACAGAAGGGCATTTAAGAAAAACAACTTTCAGATTGCTGGATAATCCATCACATTTGAACATGGAGCTCTGATTCATTTATGTCAACATTTATTGAGTTATTGCTGCCTGATTGCATCTTGAAAAAAGGTTTTTTAGAATCTTGCTCACATTTTTTCCCACCCGAACATAACAAGAAAGTAGTTTGAATTGTTTTGTTTAAGGCAGAAAGTAAATTGGTGATAAGAAAAAGTAAATTTTTTATGCTCTGAAAAATGATGGAGAGCGTTTGAAGACTAACAGGCTGCAATGAATGAGCCGCAACTCTCTGCTGACAGTTTGTTTTGGGAAAACAAGCAGCGCTGCTCGGACGTTTCCTTTGTGGGCGTAAAGGACGACAACATGAACTCCAAACTGTTTGATAAAAATGCACAATCAAGCTCCTGTTTGCTGAGGACTTTGTTGTTGGAAAGGAGTCATGACAAAATTAAAAATCTATCTTCCATTCTCCTGTGACAACATCCTCCCCTTTTCAGTTTATGAAAACAAAAGCTTTGTTAGAGCTCCTCTTTAAATGTATCAACTCAACTATGGTCCTCATTTAAACCAATATTCAACTCCTTACAAATCGTTACAGTGAAATTGATCAGAGCATTGGTTCCAGCTTCGTGAGGCTGTTGACATTATGAGCTGCATCTAATTATCAATCAAGCACTCATCTTATTTATTTCTTCCTTTACAAAATAGAGAGAAGCCACAATAAAAGGTTTGATTACTGATTATCAATACAAAAGATATGGAGCCGAACTTTTGCAATCTGAAGTAAAAACCTGACATTTACAATTGCTGTAACAGATCAATGAGCGCTGCACTGTTGCTTTGTTTCAGGCCCATTATGTACAAGAATAGAAATGTGGGACTATGTGCTGTTTATTTGCAGTGTATACTTGCTACAGACTGCCTGTTTAGTCTCTACTTTACTTTAATTATCCCATCAGTACCACTTGGATGTCGTAAAACAAAATTCTTGAAAACTTGTTCACAACCTAGCTCATATGAGAAGAGTGAGGATTTCCTTCGGGCTCTGATCTCCTCCACCTCCGACAAGACTTACTATAACCCACATCGGGAATACACAGAAATGTCCCAAATTTTTCTCTAAACTCAACTATTACAGGTTCTGAGGCCTTAATCCCAGACACACGCGCACGCGCACACGCACACGCACACACACACACACACACACACACACACACACACACACACACACAGAGTTGCATCTGAGCTGCTCAAAGTGCTTTTCTGCACCCTGGATCAACAACACAAAAGCTGCAGAATGGAAAAAATGAGAAATGAGAAAACTGGAAAAAGCAGAAATGTAATTTAGCAATGCTGTTGTCTTTGCCTTCTCAGTTTTTGTTTGTTCCTCTAACCCTAGAACATTCTGGAAGACATTGCCGACCTGCATTCCTAAAGAAAATAGAAAGAAGCGGCACATTTGGATGAGGAACACAGGTCGGAAGTCCTCCAGACCACGCCTCATCTAACCTGCTTTGTGGGGGCGTGTCTTCCCTTTGGTCCAGCCAATCCCCTGCCTCCTTCTGTTGCCTGCTCTACACCTTTTCCCCTCAATCCCCAAGCAGTGGCATTGAGTGTGTACAGTCTATCCTCAGATCCTCTTATGTGTGTTAGTTCTTCCTGTCTCCCAGCGTCCGTCCCACCTTGTCTCCTGAAGCTTCCTTGTCTGTGTCAGCTTTTCTTCTTTGATCGCTCATCTTGTTCCCTGTGGTTTTCCTGCAGAAGGGCTTGCAATTCTGCCCGTTTAGCCCCTCCCAGATGGGTTTTGGACTTTCATCTAGTCTCCGTGTACTCCAATTTTGGCTTTGAGACAATTCCGCACTTTATTATCATTATTCTTGTTTTGTCTGCATTTGAGTCCAGGCTCCGCATTCAGCCCTGACGGCAAAGTTACCAAAATCAAACAAATGAATAAAAGAGCTACCCGTTGTGTTTTCACTTCCTGTCCCCGGCCTTGAGCAGCAGTAGAATATGTTGTTGAGCTGAATATTCAGAGATTATTCAAATAATGATACCAGCCTCAAACAGGAGGCTGCATTAACATAACAGTGTTAATGAAATGGCTTTATGGAATCTCCTTCGATGAAAAATATATATAGATGGCTGAGAGCTTAGAGGCTCCTGAGTGATTCATTAGTCAGAAGAGTATTTGTTATTTTAACTTTAACTAACTCAGAACAAGGCAAGGTGCCCTTAGGGATTCAGTATATTTGTAGTGTTTGTCAGATACAGTTTCTGTTTTTTAGGGCTCTCAACAAATTGGGCCATGTGAATAAATATTCTCTGAGGAATTCCACAAAAACACCTGCACATAACCTACATTCACTACACAATGAGAGGTTTTTGAAGCACCCATAATTAGCTTGCAAATGTCCATGTTCTACACAGATCAAGAGGTGAAACAGCTTGAGGAGGTCGTGGGAAAGTACACTGTACTCCAATATCTGTCTGCAATGCTGTTGGGGCAAGAATGCGGAGTGAAATGTATGCAATGGTGGAATTGATATGATCCTATTGGCTTGTAGCATGATCAGTGTGTGAGCAGAGGTACAGTATGCCAAGTGAGGAAATTAATGCATGATTATGAGACAACTGATGGACGCTTGAGTAAATCGATTTAAAATTGCGTCATGTAGATCTGTCTCTTAAAAATATTGCATGCACTTTACAAACAACAACAAAACAAAGACCCAAAGTCCCAGTGATTGACAGCTGGACGATCTCTGTGGACTGCCACTGTGCTGCATCCTAAACGTGGATGACAGGCCGTGTGACAAATACACATGCAACGTCTGTTCTGCCTCACAAACATAAGGCGAGTTAATGTAACAAACATAGTAAGTCATTACTTTCTGTCTCTACTACATCATTGCCTGCCAGCACCCCGCCCCCCCCCACCCAACCCCCAACTGTCACCAGCCCCTCTCAGCCCCATAACCTCCCATCTGCTCCCTCGTTCACTCGGGGGCGAGACAGAAACACGCAGCAAATATCTCCTGTACACACACCACTGAGCCTGATATGCCACACAACCAGATGCATTTCTACCACGTCATGGAATCCCACATCAATATGTGCATTTGCTATCTTACCTTGAGGTAGATACCAAGATTCATTTAAGCCCTGGGGAGTCAATAAAGAGAAAATATCACCAAGGTGTTCAGCCGCACTGAAGGCACAGATAAGAAACTGATTACAATTCAATCAGCCCACATTTGGTAAGACGTCAAAAAAAGCACATTTCCAAACACGCTGTATACTTGACTTTGCGTGAGTTTGCACACACACACCTGTCGCTCAAACCCTGTTGTGTGAGGGCTCATGGACATGGATTGGATGAGACGCAACAAACCCAGTGCCGCCCCCTACTGGCAGCTCAGTGTTATGTTTACATCGAGCAAAGCAAGCTTGTCATAGAGTGAGACATCCTCTACCATGATGATGCTGTGACTGGGCAGTAGATGTTTAACGGTGCGTGTTGTGTGCAGTTTGCCAGCTGCCAACAAGTCTGCATCCATGCAAATCAATTAGAGTTATAATTTCAATTTGGCAAAGCGTCCTGGCATGTGGTTGTGTGTGTGTGTGTGTGTGTGTGTGTGTGTGTGTGTGTGTGTGTGTGTGTGTGTGTGTGTGTGTGTGTGTGTGTGTGTGTTGTCTGTCTGCTTATTGCCAGCTGTTGTTCAGGATCAGCTAATCGAAGTAATTGGTCTAATTCGTTTTAACGGGAGCTTCCAGTATTTTGGGTAAACTGAAGTGATTCCTCAGCTCAGATAGTTTCTTCTTCTCCTCTTCCTTTTCTTCACAGCACCATATACTGCTCGAACATAATTTCTTTTGCTTCGGTTCCCAAATCGCATCCTTCCTGAGCAGCACTTTCACGTGTGGGGAAAGTGTGTGAACCTTAACATCTTGATTCCGCAGCGTTGTCGTGCTCGGTGTTCCCTGATGGACGTTTTATCTCTCCACTACGAGACATACAATAAATCTAATTAACCCCAGCCCACGCTATACAGAAAACATAAACAATATGAATCATTCTTCACGCCCTATTACCACGGCTACACTGACAGGCTCTCAGATTTATAACATCTGAAATGGAAAAGGAGTGGGTTTACACAAGTGTTACCGAGCAGGAAAAGGTGCAGTGCATCACACGTAAAGTAGGAGATAGAGTATAGATTTGAGGTAACACAGATTAAAGATTGTAAACGTGGCCTCGTATTTTAACCCAACTTCTTCCTCCCATGACGGGCTGTACTTTACCTGGCTGGGATTCAGGCGTTGACCCTGCTTAAGGGGCGAGAGCGAATCAGAAATATGTGGGCCGCAAACCGCCAATTCCTGTGCGCCTGGTGGGAGAAAGGGATGCTTTGGCTACCTTGGGTTTTAAGAGCCCTGAATCTAATTAAGATCACTCCACAGCCTTCACTCAAAACACAAAATGTCTTGCAACTGCACTGCATTAAGCTTGTAAGCGCCGGTTGAAAAATGGGGGCCGTCTGTCTGCAGGAACAAGGGAACAAAAGAATGCTAATAAGGCCCAAAGCGTTCCGAAGTGGAATTTAACCCGACGCTGACAGTCTCTCTTATCTCAGACGCCCCCCCCAGCTGCCCTCCACACCAGGATGTACACACTTGAAGACCACGTTAGAGACCAGATGCTGCCAAAAGGTTGATGGAGGAGGATGAAGGAAAGAGCAATGTCAGGACGAGCAGGAGATTGGAGAGACTCTTAAGGACGACGACAAGGTGAGGCACAGGGAGGTAGAGGGGGAGAGAGAGAGAGAGAGAGAGAGAGAGAGAGCGAGAGAGAGAGAGTGAGGGGGAGGAAGAGGCCGAGCGACCGACGGCGGTGATGAAGAGGCGGCAGCTGGCAGTTGCGGTTAGCAAAGCAGCAGCCGCCTTAGAGACAAGAGTGTGTGTGTGAGCCGCTGGAGAATGACTCAGCGTCTGTTCAGCGAGTTCACCTTTGATATAATGGAAAATAATTGTTGATTGACAGCTTTTTATTTACTTTTTAAGACATCGGCCTTTGACAGTAGCTTAGCTGTAGCAATGAAATAAGCTTGAATACAAGACTACAACAAAGACACACACACACACAAAGCACAGCAAAGATGCAGTAACCTTGAATTAGGACAAAGGCTAATTTCTGTACAGCGCATCTCTACCTTCGCTCCTTTTAACTTTATGAACAAATGAAATGGACACAATTGAAGGTGAAGGGGGCACAGAGACGAAGGGCGGGAGCGGCGTACGGGGGGTTTGGTTCTCTGTTTTATAGGCCAACATGGCAGACAGGTCAGTAAGAAATTGCTACAACTGAGGCTAATGTTTGCAGAGAGGACGAGAACAGCGTGAATGTCTACAGTTTACTGTAACAGATTGTGGAATTGTGAACACATCTCTCTCTCTCACACACACACCCACACACACACACACACACACACACACACAGACAGTCCCTCAGATCTGTCCACAGCAAACCAGTTTTCATTCCGCTGCTCTGGAGTTGTCTCAAGTCAGTCATTCCTGCACAGTCTCATATCAGCCGTTTACATTCAGGGTTGAGAGAGGTTGCAACGTGCAAAGTAGCAACTTCAATCTGTATTTGTCAATTTCCTACCTGTTCCTACCGCTTCCACAAAGCTCTCTGCACTCACTCTGAGCCCTCTTTCCTTCTGGTGGACCAGCACAAACACATTCTCTCTCTCCCTCACACACACACAAACACACGGATGAGTCACAATTTCATTTGGTATTGTGGCATTTTTTGGAAAGGTTCAACTTAGGGCAAGCCGAATGCTAAATATAAATAATCATTTCATCATTGCGTCGCCTCCATTCCTCCTCCTGTCACACTCAGACTCACATTCACTCCGGTCTGGCTCGGCGTCTCGTCCGTGTCAATCTATTTCTCCTTTTTTCAATCCGTTCCCTCTCTTTATCTCTCTCTCTGAATGAAAACATTTAGAGCAGAACTGGTGCTCAAGGTTATTTTTCCCCCTCCTTTCATTTTGAGTGTCCAATATTTTTATTGTGCTTCATAACACAGCACAGCGATTTTCATTAATAGTTTCCTCTACAATTTTGCTACAAGAATCATATATATTTGCTCATTGAATTCATATTAAGAGCTACAGAAATCCCACGTGTCTCCTCTCCCTGTCTGTCTGTATGTCTCTCTCTTCTCTCTCTCTCTACATATCAGATCAGTGCTTTTAGTCGAAGGCATAAAGGAGGAAAAACAGCAGTGCTACACTTTCCCGGGCCTCAGTTCTCCTCCGGGAGCTTTCCGGACATGAATTCCTCTATGAAAAAAATAAATCTTTCACGTCCTGCCACGGATTCGTTCATTCCCACACACTAGTTGGCTCCTTGGGATCCATTCAGCAGCAGCTTCTCTTATAGGGAGAGTGAGGCAGGAACAGGTGCTGGAGCTTCAAAAAGTCCATCCATACATACACGGCAGAGGTTATATAGAGTATTACTGTAAGCAAGCAACATGGACTGCACACTCAGCGTTATGACAATGACAGCAGCACACACGTTGGCAAGCATGTGGCAGTAATTGCAATCTATTCCAAGGAATGTCAGACTCGTGCCATCCTCCCACCCTCCCACCCCCAAGGCCTGCGCAGTCGTTTACCCTTTAATTAGCGACCTCAACTGACTGCGAAATAACACCCGGTTTGTCCTGGCGTCTTCCTAATTAATTCAATTACAAGTGCAGAGTGGAATTAAAAACACATATCCCATCAAACCCTGTGCACTGGGGTCCACCAGGTCCAGGTCCACCACACACCCACACCCCCACGAGGAACGCAGAGGACAATGATTACAAAATGTTCATCCACACATACTATGCATTCTTATCCCCCCCCCCCCCCCCCCCTTCCCCAACACACACACACACACACACACACACACACACACACACACACACACACACACACACACACACACACACACACACACACACACACACACACACACACACACACACACACACACACACAATGTTGTCATGTGTAAAGGTATTAAAGGTCTAACCTGTAGCGTTTTAACATCAATAAATCATGGCTTTATTCTGTGCAGGTTGAAGGGCTTATACGGTTCAATATTGAAAAGTACCATAGCTAATAAATTAATGACTGAATCTGTGTTTCTTTGGTCCATTCTTTACTAATAAGAACCATGAGGGAGAGCAGTGGAGGCTCAGTTTGTGCTTCTAACCTCAGAGAGGAAAGAGGTCACATGAGAGGACACTGGAGGTCAGTCAGGGTGAATATGAGAACAAAGCTGCTGCCGATGATGATGATAAAAATAATAACAGTGGTGGCAGAGAGGAGAAATTGTTGGTGCAGTATAAATTCATCAAAATTACATTAGGACTTTGCTTCAGACAACATTTCTTCACTTTCCACAATTTTATGCAAATCTCTCTTGATATAAATGATTGTCTGCCTGGTTGGCTGCAAAGAACAACAATCATCACTTGGTGCCCCATGGGCACCCGTGTGTAATGAGAACAGATCTACAGCAATAACACAGAATCTGAGGCTGAGCAAGAGACACCTACATGCCAGCTTCTTCTATTCCTCTCTGTGCTACAGGATGGCAAACAATATGTCTGCAGAGGGAGAGAGAGGGAGGGAGAGGGAGAGAGAGGTGAAGACATGTTCTGTGCTCAAAAGGAGTGAGGATCTGAATCCCTGATTTACTGCGAGGAGATGTTGTTGTTATCATGGTCATTATTTTGGAGACACATAGCGTGACCAAGGTCAAACAACCTGGCTGGAATTCCTGATTGCACTACGACTGAGGGCCTTTCAGCTAAGCAAACAGAGAGCAGCATCATGGGAAGAGTAGCAACCATGATTTTCAGTATTTGCAAGTAAAAGGAGCTGTGGGAAAAGGATGAAATAGGCAAAAGATGGAAGAAAATGGAAGTGGAGAAAATGATGCTTCAGAACACCAGAGTGAAATCCCACAGGCCACCGGCCCAGGAGGGAAGCCAGACTGCCAAAATGCCCCTGTGCCACCCACAACTCCATCAGGGCGAGATAAATGAAGGAGTGAGCAAGAGACGGAGACGGATGAAGGTTGCGGAAAGATGAAAGCCTAGACGACGTGGTGCAGGAAGCTGTGCTGTTGGGAGGAAGTATGCGATGATGAATTACTGATAGACATCTACACTGGACAGTATAAACCAGTCTGATCCTGGTGAGGAAGCTGCAACTGAGAAGGGAGATGAACAGCATTTCAGAAGCATGGGAGACCAGCCTGAGTCCAAGCCCAAGGCAATGCAGCAGCTCTGTTTAACCGTCTACATGCAGCTCAGTGGCTGTGCTGTGGCTGGAAACGCTCGCTGCAGAGAGCACAAAGCAACCAGAACAAGCAGGAGCTGGAGGCAGAGTCTCTTATGTGATAAGCTGAGGTCAACAGTCCTCGGGTGTTTGGTCGTCAAGGGGCAAAGCTCAGAACCTGACAGGCCACCGACCACCAGACTGATAAGTAGAAGGCTGACACGGGCGCAACGCAGCTTCAAACCGCATGGACGCCAAGATACAGAAACATTTCACTCAACTCCTCCCGCTGATGAATAGAGGAGAATAGTTTCTTTCACCACGCAGGTCTTGGGTGACAAAAGAGAGTCCAGGGCTGCTGATGTGATTTATATGCCTCCCAAAGTGATGATAAGCTGCTGGAAGCCTGAGATAAACAACGTTAGATCACAGATGGATTGAGCAAAGGCCAGCAGGGGGATTCTGTCTGATCTGAGGAGTGAAGCCGTGTTGAATGTCAACAATGGCAGCCTAGAAATTGCTTCTATTAATGAATTTCTCTCTCTGCGGATGAAAGTATGTTACAGGATGTATAGCAGTCTGGAGCAGTCTCTTCATAACTTTCCTTGCTCTTAGGTTCTGCATTTTCTTTTCTTTCTCAGTTACTTTCCCTCATGTTTATAGTCTAAACTCAGTCGGGGGACTCGGGATAATTGCTCCATTTGCAGGTAGAAGTCAGCGATTTTCAATAATGAATTTGTTTTTCTGGCAAAACCTCAGAGAAGGTTCCAGAACAACTCGCCTCCTCTTTCTATCCTCCATCTCACTCCTCTTCTGAACGTCTTTATACAAATCGGCATCTCCGACTTTTCAATTGCACCTTTTACCGCCGCACAGGAGTTCAATTACAGAGAAGTGCCAAACACAAACACAAACACAAACACTTGCTCCTCCACTGTGGTTTTGAATCCAATATTAAGATGTCCCACCGCCTCCAAAGCTTCTGTTTTGACTGCATCTGTAACACGCCCTGATGAACACGTAACACGTGAACCTGCCTGGACACAGAGCATGACCCAACGATAGAGTGTTTGTGATGAAGGTGACCAATCAGAACAGAGCACAGAGACCAGAGGGGGCTTCAAAGGGACAGTACCTGACACGGGCCATCGTCACTCAGAGGCCATAATCATGCTGAAGTTTTAATATTGTCAGTTCAGGAAATAACCGGGGGTAAAGGGCGAGATTGTTCGTTTATTCTAAAGGTTTTGCCCCTATAAATGTAAATAACGGGGCAGCAATGCCCGCTGCATAACTGAATGAAATCTAATAAACAGCTGTGAAAGAATGAGCGATAAAGCAGAGCTGAACTGTAGCTCGTTTCATATTAAACGCATTTACTGGCCCTGATCATGACCGTGAGAGAACAGCCAGAATGTGAATGTGTTCATTCCTGAGTGAAATGGACCTGTATCTCATGAGGCAGGCAGTGAGTTAAACACCATAACAGAGGACAAACACAGTCCTGCACAGCCAAAGAACTAAGATATTACACGAGTGGAGGTTATTCAGCAATCAAAAACCGGCAATCAGACTGCATAAAAATTGAATTCAGCAGTGAGAAATGATAATATCCATGGAGGAAGACGCAGCTGTAACCGTGAGGAAGAGGTTTGCCAAGCGATCCAGGCAGCCACATGCTAAACAACATGTCTAAACATATAATTACATCCAACCTTGGCTATTGTTAGTGGGAATAAGTTTTTGGACAGTGATGAACTCAAACATACGCTGTGAAAAACAGCAAGATTCAGGACAAAAGCAGAATAATGCCTCATTATGCCTTAAAGCCGCCGCCCTCTACCTTCCAATTTGCAATGATTAGGTATTAGATTAGAGAGATGCTCGCTCAATCTCCAGGCAACGCCACAGCTGCTCATTAAATAAGCTTACATTCATTTGCTGCACAGAGGAACTCCACGGAGGCTCCATGTGTGCAATTCTTCATCCTGATGAATTCCGTAAATATGTATTGTTACCCACATTGAGTGTTGACAGGCTTCATAAACAACGCGACGTGACAGATTTATTTCTCACCAGACTGACATCCATACTTTTCCCACGCAGAAAAATGTAATTAATTAGCTCATTAGTTTTGTTTAGCTGGCTGCAGGGAACACGCAGTTTTAAAAAAAAGAATGAAAACAATCACTAAGTGTAACCAAAAGCCTCCAGATCGTCGCCTCCTCGTGTGTGAGGGAGTCGTACGGGGAGAGAGAGAGAGAGAGAGAGGCGAACGAGAGTCGGGATGAAAAACACTGTTGGTGGAAAACAGCAAAATGAGTGAGAGAGCAAGAGGGAAAATGAAAGCGTAGTCGGGCTCATGTCTGAAATAATCCAACACTCATAACGCAGAAGTCATTTCAAAAGTTATGTTATGACTTTGCCTATATTAGCCCACTCAAAGCAATAATAATTAACGGTGCTTCAATTACTTGCATTTCAAACCCAAAATCAGTCGCCCGCGTTCCCTCTGGCCCACCTTCATGTTTGTCTTCTTTTAATGATCATGGAAGCCGAGCATTATTTCTGTCAAACGTCTCCAGCTGGAGAGACGACACCCGTCTGCCGTCTCTCATCTAAACTAGTATAAAGTGAATGAATTACTCAGCAGATGGAGATGGAATGCGACTCTGGGATAGTGTAACTTTATTTTGAGAGAAAGAATGACTCCCTTGCTGACTGATCGACTGATTTCATTACTTTAGAGATGACATCAGGTCACGATTGATCAAAATCTCCTCTGTGTGATCATGCAGTCATTTGGTAAGGACAGTCCTGAATGAGATATGAGAGTTAAAAAATGAAAAGCTTGAGGCATTTAAGAAAAAATCCATTTCTCTTAAACCGTGAGGAAAGCGCAGTGAGGAAGTGTGAAATGATCTTCCTAATCCACTTAACACTCATAAAACTGAAACTGAAACTGAAACTGAAAAGGCCGTTTGTTCCACTGCTTTGATTGACATTTGATCACACTAATGTTCCTCTCCGTATTCTGCTAATTTCTTCGCGTTCAGATGGAATTATGATTTATAAGCCCAATCACGGCGACGCTAACATGGGGGAATGGCACAGCATAGAAGACCTCTTGCCTATTAGAGCAGCTTATAGCTCACTGCAGCCACCTCATCACGGCAGCATGAGGGTCTGCACTTGAACGCAACGCCCGCGACCGCCTGATTGCCGAAACCTGCAGGCGGCGGGGGCAAACAGCTGTTATTAAAGCTCCCGTAACTCAACTTTGACGCTATCCGAGCAGGACAGATTATGGCCTATTGATATATCACGCCTGCATAGAGAAGACGCGTTAGACTTCATCTTTATTCACGTGTGCAGAAACACAGAAAGACATTACGGGCTGGTGAGCCACATTTCACACAAACACAGCTGATAAGTAAGGTTTATGAATGAGAGAAAGCGTTATCGAGAGGGTGTTCATTCATTTTCAGATTTGTTGCTCAAGGTGTTTGTTCAACGACGTGAAGAACACTCTTGCGCCCCAGTTTTGCTCCCTGTGGTGCGATATGGGAACAACTGAAAGCATCATGCAAATGAAGACGACACCATCTGAAGCTACAACCTAAAGAACATCAACAATCTCTCTGACATAGACTAATAAGTGGCGTACACTCCGGCGTGTGCAGTTGCCCGTGTTATTGTGTCGTCCTGCCGTATAATTTTTTTCCACATGGATGCATACAAATGAAAGCGTCCGCACCACTCTTACAGTCATCAGTCACCGTGATCTCCAGATGGTTCCTTTAACGGCTGAAAGATGAGCTTAACACGCAGCTACGTTCACTTATCAATCAAACCGAGGACAGAGGAGCGTGCATGACAGAAAGCCAAAAAAAAAGAGGGAGGAAGGGGAAAAACCACCGCCGGCAACAATGAAAGATGAGCGGGTAAACAGATAAGGAGGACACGTGTAGAAGCAGATGGAGAGCGAAGGAAGCGCGCGGGAAACGACGGGAAGAAGGAGCGGAATGATAGCCGATATGGCAGGCGGCGAGGAAAGCATATGTCACAGCAGGATGGCGATCAGTATCGACCATATACAAATGAGGTGATGAGTGATGCTCAGACGGAGTGAGACAAGCTGCACTCCTGACAGCCAGGACACCACAATCTAATGCCCTTACACAACAAAGGATACTGGCTAATAACAACGTCTAATCCATGTTCATGCACAGAGACTGACATCATTCCAGTTCATACAAATATAGAATACACATAGAAGCACATTTTAAGCATCTAATCGTTTAATGATGAAGCAATGACCTGAGACACTTCAACAACATTGAATAAATCAAGAAGAAAATCAAGTATAGACTAAATTGTCGAGCAGTGATTAATCAATCAGTAAATCCCCTCCTCTGTCTGTGCACAGAGCTATTGATCAGCAAACTCATATTCAACATGGCGCCGTGTTATTAAATTCACAGCACGAGTTCATTTCCTCCACGGCTGCCCACCTGTTCTGGAAATACTCTGTGCCATCTTTAATCTACACTTTCAGGAACTCACAGGAAGTTCATTTATCCAAAGGCAGGGCGAGGAAGGAGACGAGGGCGATAAGACTCCAGCACGGAGGCCACGGCGGAGACAAACAAGGAAACAGAGACAAGATCTTGAGAGCCGAGGCGTCGGGGAGAGGCGAGACGTGTCGGGGAGAGGCGAGACGTGTCGGGGAGAGGCGAGACGTGCCGAGACGCTGCCACTTCCAGAGAAGAAAAACAAAGGCCCCCACATGGGCACGAACCGCTAACACCCCTGAGGAGACCAAGTGGTGTTACCTCACACTGCGCCAAGATGACTGCATTACAATAATCAGCCTGTCTCTTCCTCCAAAAATAACATTGTCAACAGACACCTGGTCGGCGATGGCGGCGGCGGCAGCAGCTAATCTTAATGCTCCACGCAGCGACACATCTCCACGCCTGAGCGGCCCCCCCGGTGTCCTCATCTCCTCTCCTCTGCGCTCGGCTCATCCCGGGCGCCAGCGTTCGCCGTGAGCCTGTAAATGTGCTTTCCATCTGGCCAAGCGAGCATGGATTAAAAGTGCAGAGGCCCTGGAGCATCAAAGGCTCGGCTCACATTTGAAAACACCTGTAGCAAGCTGCGTGCACACGTACACAACGGCCAGAGAGAGAGAGCACACGCCGCTGTGTTTGGCTGGCGGGGAATCTGTTAAAAATACATGTCAGGACACCAAAACACATTTGTTTGCGGTCATCGGTGTCTACAATCACTCATGATTTGAAAAATGGGAATTTTGCGGATAAAACAACTCCCTCAAATAAACACAAGGGAAGTTATGTGCAAAAGTGTAATAAAAACAGCAAGGAATAAGTGCTTATGTTGCAAAGGACATGACCTGTTTCTTTTTCATGGAATAGGCGGAAAACCAAATTTATCAGCACTTGGAAGAGGATAAGCTTGCCAAAGGCTTTGACAAACCGTGTCGGTGTCTTAAGCTCCAGACGGAAGGCAGCACCAGGTCACAGTGAAACTGCCCTAGTGGTGTGTTATTGTAATTGCATCATTTCCTGAGCATTTCTCCCAGTTTCAGAATTGCGCAGACTAATATTTATGTAAATCTTTTCAGGTCACGGAATTCCATAGTGCAGTTTTAAGCAGTGAGTATATAATAATAATTAACTGGCAGAGAGCTGCAGAGAAGATGAGAAAAGCAAATTTAATCCCCGAACATAATTTAATGAAACACTGATGAAAAACGTTTTTTTTAAATCCATCTGTGTTTTGCACAAAACTGGAATGGAAACGACTCCAGAACAAACTTGTGAAACCAGAAACCTTCATTCCACAACTCACTCTAAAGGTGATTTAGATTCATCATATATGGAAACATGAAGTGCAGGAGAGGCAGACAACCATACAATGTGTTCTACTGTGATCATATTTGAGCAAAAACAACAAGTTCAAGCCGTTTGCTTCTCCAAAAGAACCACAAACAAACAAACAAAGGATAATCTGAATGCATTTTTGCAATGTTCACCAAGAGCCATTTTCCGCCCAACCTCTCAATCTAATTTCTCAATCGTCCCAAGCAGCCATTTAATGTTTTTGACACAGCCAGCACAGTAATGACCGTAATATTCAAATCACATGGAGACTAACTGTGGGAACCAAAAGGGGAAATATTGCAGTAAAAAGCTGCACATTATAATCAAGTACCCTGACCCACATACTGCTGCTGTACATCTGCACTGGAGCCGATTGACTGACACACAACGTGGAAACCTTCATCTCAGAGCCTTCGTATCTTCAGAGTAATCATTTGGTTTCACTGCCATTTCTGAGATGCAGATGCTGTCAGGGCGCTCGCCATAAATAGACACATAACACCTCGTTCTTCTTCCCCTGTCCATATTTTCTAACCACAGACCTGCTCATAACACCCTGGAGGCTGCTGACTTTTTTTTTTTCTTTTTTTCCCCATGCTCGGTACTGTGAATGATTTAACATATGCCCACTCGTGTCCCACAGCAGGGAAAGGGAAGAGATGAAAATGCAGGTTTCATTACACTTTTTTTTTGCTGAGCTGTAGGCGAGTAATTACACTCAGAGTTGTAGATTTTACTTCTTTACTTGGACGGGCAGGCTGAATGACAAACGCTCAGCGCAAGCTCTGCAAAAAAAAACCTTTATTGTGAAGGGCCCGGGGTGCCACAATTGGGACGTTCTCTGACTGTGAAGTGTATTTTAAAAGCTTTTATTGCGTGGGGAGTACAAGTCATTTACGTGACAGGTGTGCTCGGTTAACAGAGAAGAGGAAGTAGAGGAGTCTGTCAAGCGGCGCTGTTGTCGAAGGGAAGATTCGTCTCTGCTAAGTGGGTCAACATGAGGTCAAGTCTTTGGGAAAGTGCATCAGTCCAGACATTTCCCATAGGAAGCAAATCTAGCAGTCGGCCTGCTGCTGCCTGCTGCTGCCTGCTGCTGCTGACTGCTGCTGCCTGCTGCTGCTGACTGTACTCTGCAGGTTCAAAGGTCCCAACTTCACCGTGTGATTAGAACAGTGACAAGTCCATCAAACCTCCAATGTTATAATATATCCGCTATTCCATCAAGACCCACATGATTTTACCTCAAACTATTATATTTATAACATTTACAACCCAAGACCAACCAGAGAACTTAAGCTCCCAAGTACACACCGTCTCTATCCATGAT
Source organism: Genypterus blacodes (assembly GCF_046128005.1). Lineage (NCBI taxonomy): Eukaryota > Metazoa > Chordata > Actinopteri > Ophidiiformes > Ophidiidae > Genypterus > Genypterus blacodes. Next base: position 6,222,706 of record NW_027466835.1, read on the forward strand.
TCAGAACCTGGAACGAGAATAAAACTCGAGCAAATATTGAAAATATGCCAAATAGAAACCACATTTCCATCAGACTTGTAGAAGAAGTGAATCAAACTCAGACAGACTTTGAACCATACCGCATGCCTGGGTTAACGTTAGTAGACAGAGATGTAACAGAGTGGATTTTCTTTCATGTAAAGCCCCTTCAGACTCCATCTCAGAAAATGATTCAGACTTCCATTCATTGACTGAAAAGGTTCACAATTTGTCTTATATGTCTCCCAACAATGGCATCACATAGTTCCTGTTCAATTCAGGCCTTCTCCTGTTGTTATCCATCTAAAATTATGATTGTTGATTGTATTTTCTTCATATGAGATTAAGAAAAGTTTTGATTTCAGACTGAGATTCCTACATTTTGGCTTTGCAGCTACAAGCAGAATAAAAACAGCAGGGATGTCAAATGATATCATTCTATTCACATTACCTTTTTTTATTCCACAAATGTGTTTTTATCAGAATGTCATTTTATCCCCCAAAAGTTCCACCTCAAGTCAGCGTGCAAATGTTCCTTGTGAAAATTGAAGAACATACACTATTCTTGCCGTTTCCATCAAATCAGGCCAATCCTCATCATTTTGGATTTGATGTCAGCCTTTGCAGAAACACATGGAGATGGAAACACAGGTTGTGACGTTACATGAAAATATTGAGGTTGGAGGAGGACAGAGTACAGGGGTGAAGGGAAACATATTGGGGTTGTGCCGAAGCAGTGAGCAGAGGTCAGGCGGCTGCGACAGACTCGTTAAGGAAGAGCAATTTGGACTAATGGGATCTGAGTCTCTGCACTGAGGTCAACTCCTCTGAGGAGAGAATAAAGACAGATTCATGGACCAAACATGTCTCCCTCCGGGCAAATACTGCTTCTAATAATACTATGAGGTAAACCTGTGCCCTTCTGTGTCGCGCAGTCACGTCTCAGCTCCTCTCTCATTGTAATTTTGAGGCCCTACGTTCCCTCTTTCATTCTCCTCTTTGTGTCGCCCCTCACGCCAGTGCCTGCTGAATTATTGATGGGATGTTGCGCTGGTGAGATTTCTCCTGCTGTGGACTTGTTTGTTGCTCTGTGTGTGCGCCACTCTCTCTTTCTGTTGTCACGCTGTGTACGCGTGCGCATGTATGTGCCGTGTGTTTTTTTGTTTGGCTAATCAAATCTGCTGGTGCATGACTCGGAGGCGTTTTAATCAGCTTTAGGAGCACAAACAGACACACACACACATAAGAGTGAAAACATGTACGCACGTGTGGTCCCACTTGGCACATAGTCGAGCTTTCATAAAAAAACAAATCCCTGGAAAATACAATATTAAACTAGCTAGAAAAAATACTTTAAATGCTTAAACGTTTCACTGCAACACAATAAATTTCCCCCACTTAGAAAAAGTAAATCCCTTCTGTGAATAAATATGTTTTTTATTGGATAATTATACACAACACATTGCAGATATATGAATCAAAGTACTTTGAGGATTTAATGATAAGTTTACACCCCGAGTACTAATTACTACGGCAAAACACCAGCAGATTTCCTTCCAGCTTTATCTTTTTACAGCTAATCAAGAGAACACAGCTGCATTGTCAGAACTGAAGCTCCTCTACTGAGGTTTTGGAGTGAAATTTTTACTTCCAAGAAGAGGAAGAATCAGAGGAGAGGTTTAGCCTGAAAGAGACCTTCAAACATGATGAAAGTCCATGGAGCCCATTTCCCTTTAGCCACCTATAAATTCAATACGCTACGCCGTCCTAATGAAGAGGGCATATAGTAGCAGAGCGATGACGGGCCTCATCTCTGCCTGCTTAAAAGACTAATTAGTGCGTAGCGAGACGTCATAGTTAGCCGCTGGAAGCCATTTTCAGCTTTCAGACGGAGGAGCCATGTGTTGCTAGTTCGGGAGCATGCCTATGTTCCCTCAGCCCTATGTTCCCTCAGCCGTATGTTCCCTCAGCCCTATGTTCCCACAGCCCTATGTTTCCTCAGCCCTATGTTCCCTCATTTCTAAGATTTTTTCAAAATTAGGCCCTATGTTCCCTCATTTCTAAGAATATTTCAAAATTAGGCCCTATGTTCCCTCATTTCTAAGACTTTTTCAAAATTAGGCCCTATGTTCCCTCAGCCCTATGTTCCCTCATTTCTAAGATTTTTTTCAAAATCAGGCCCTATGTTCCCTCAGCCCTATGTTCCCTCATTTCTAAGATTTTTTTCAAAATTAGGCCCTATGTTCCCTCATTTCTAAGATTAGATAACCCTAACCCTAACCCTAACCCTTATTAGAAATGAGGGAACATAGGGCTGAGGGAACATAGGGCCTAATTTTGAAAAAAATCTTAGAAATGAGGGAACATAGGGCTGAGGGAACATAGGGCCTAATTTTGAAAAAGTCTTAGAAATGAGGGAACATAGGGCTGTGGGACCATTGGGCTGAGGGAACATAGGGCTGACCCCGCTAGTTCAAAACACATTGCTACTAGCTTTAGCGAGACTTAAGCTGGGAAACACATAAGCAGTGCTGCTTATACGCGGCACAAGTGCTTGTTACACAGATCAGCAGCTTAAGAATGGCGGAAAATCCTGATTAGTTACGATTTTGATAAATGTTTCTTGTGTGGACGAGCGCGGAAGCAACACACACTACGTAGACAGTGGCTAGCCATGTCCAAAACAGCTTGTGGCGGTACGAAGTGAAAAGGCTTGTAAGTTAACATGCTGTCAACTAAGTTTTGGGCACTGATATGGTTTCATGACTGCTGGCTCAGATGGCAGTTTATTGATGGTGTAAAAAAGCTGCTCTGACTCGACCACACAGAGGTCCAATAACACAGCTTGGACTCAGTTAGGAGCACCCAGATACATAAATCTGGCCAACAAAGATTTGTGCGCCGCCAATATGTGTTAATAATTCACCGGCAAATAGATGGCTCAAGGGTGAGCGCAAATCATCAATCCATCAGTTCAGAACTCAGAGGGAAGCACACACAGCCTCAGCGCCGATTCACGAGGCTTCAACAATGGTGACCCTCACTGGTACCGGCGACTGGACCGAATATCGCTCCCCCGTCAGCTAGATGAGACAAATCCTCCTTCAAACATGAGATAAGATCTCCGTTTGCTTCGCTGTGCTCTAGGGGCGTTAAGGGCAAAAAGACAGGTGTGAACAGACACACACACACACACACACACACACACAAACACACACACACACACACACACACACACACACACACACACACACACACACACACACACACGCATACACATAGACATACACACACGGAGGGAGAGTGAGAGAGAGATATCACTTCATTTGGCCTCCTTGTTAACCCAGCTGGCTCCTTTAACTGGCCTTAAAATTAAAGACACAATCAAACCAAAAGGGGATGTGAACTTGCGGCTTACCTGAACTCACCACTTGATTAGCAGGTCATTTAATACAACCTCGAATACTGAATTCATTTTTAGCGGATGTTCGCCTGTTTAATAATTGTCACTGTGTCAAACTTGTTTCATTAGAAGTTTTGAGTTAAGAGTTTTGATTTTTATACGTCTGCAGTGAAACGGCTTGTGTTCTTGCGTCCTTCAAAAGGGAAGGTCAAAGGTCACAGGTAAGTCTGGCTGGTAAAAACTCCTCCTGCACTCATGGGGTGTAGAAGGAAGAAACACCTGTACACTGAAGTCACTGATCTATATTGAGTGTTTGGCGAGGAGATTCGACACCAACACATAACGTGAGCAACATAGTTTAAGCAAACAAAAGCAGCCGGCTCATCTTTCAGCGCTGCAGTATCTCCACCATCGCCAACCCTTCGTGTGACTAACGACTCACAACGCTCATTTTTCAGGTTGCCTCAAAATATGTATTCACCCACGCGGGATCGCTAATGCTTCTGTCATTATGCATAGATCTACACCGGGGAAACTTTTATTGCCAGTATGGCTTAGAATCATGATGACTGACACACACACACAGAACTCAATCTTTTGCACACATATTGCCGTCACCTCTCAGGCTTATAATCACATACCTCTGCCAACCCTCCAAATTCAAATACGTCACCTCAATTTGGAAGAACGAACTCTGTTAAACTGCTTTTTTATTGAGTTTGTAGCTCCCCAGCACTGCCGCTCAGCAACACTATGCAGATACACACACACACACAGCGCTGGAATACTGCAACAGCCTCCTCTAGCAGATGTGTTACTTAGCTGTAATAACTTTCAGCAGAAGCAGGATTACTGTCAACATCCACTTGGGTTAAGGAAAAATCCCATATAAAATTAAATCCAAATCTGATTTCCGTTGGATTTTCTAAATGAAGAGCTCAAAGTCAATCAAGATGTCCATTTCTGGTGTTCACTGGCCAGTTTGTGTGTGTGTTTATGAGAAACTTGTACAGAGTATTTAAACAAGAGTGTGATGTTAAAAAGTACACAGTAAATCTCCTCAGCTATATCGTATGTGGTAAATATAGCCGGGTGTGTTGCCGTCAACCTTCCAGACAGACAGACAGGCCGCTTAGCACACATAAACATTCACACATCCATATGCAGGCATAACACACACTTGGCAGTTGCTGTTGTATCCCAAGCAAAATCATCTGCCGGCAAAAAGGCAGAATTTAGCGCCGCGCGTATTCTATTCGGAAGGCGGCGTTTAAATGATGCTGTGATTGTGTTGCCACTTGAAATCAAATAACTGCATACGAATTCCACCGACCAATCGCCCTCTGGCTCAGCAAATCTGACCATTTCTATCAACAAGGGTCAAGCAATAACACCCTCATCGAGTTAATCTGTCCTCCATGATTAAAGTAACAAACTCATTCCCCCGCTGGCGCGTGGGTGAAGCAATGCCTACTTGCATCTCTGAGTTTTGTCCTTTCACCAGCACGATCACTCCAGTAAAAGGAAGAGTACAGGCGAAATAAGAAAATTGCAATCAACTGCTGTGATTCATTCAGTTTTCAAATCACTGCAACCATTAATGCTTACCGGACTACTTTAAAAGAGTGAAACAGAGGGAGTCTATTCTGAAGGAACTCTGAACACTTCGGCACATGTGGTCTGGCAGCTTTTCATTCTACAGATTAGTGACAGAATTTGATTAGCCACCATGACAAGCCAGTGGGTCTTCAGCATGAACAGAGAGAGAGAGAGAGAGAGAGAGAGAGAGAACCGAGTTTAGTCAAACAGCGTAGCTCCAACACACTCCACTGACAAACCTCCAAAGGAAACAATTCATTCAGATATTGCTGCATAATAAGAGAGAATTTAAAGTTTTTAAAAAGATCTGACTTGTGTATTCTGACACGCGGCTTGTTTGTTTTGTGACTACATTATTCCCCAAAATATGTGAGACCCAAAATATGCCAATAAATTACAACTCAAAGCTCAGAATTCGCTGGGATCATGTTGTTTTGGTCTGCAGCCAAGTGCAAATTTGCTGGGTTCAGCCCTGCCAAGACAAACCAAGGTGAGGATGAACTGGACTAAATGCTGGTGCAACAGGCAAAGAAGGGAGAAGGGAGAAGGGAGAAGGAAGCTGTGAGCAAATGAGGAAACACACACTCATCTAGGAACAGTACAAATCCTCAACTCTCACAACCCCGGGCCAAATCTTAGTGGAGGAAAGTCCGACCTGAACAATAGAAGAGCCAAAGTGCACGTCTCTGTTCAACACCACTCCAGGCAGCTGTGGAAGTGATGCAGACAGTGCACCATGGAAACAGCTCCACAGTCTACAGCCCTGTTTGGATTTTAATAACAACGCAGGCAGCATCTCTGCTGTGTTTGCCAGGAACAACAACAACACGTGTTCGCTTGTCCACCGTCACGCTGCACCTTGACACACACGTATCACACATGCGTGGTCTCCACTGACGTGTTCGTAGTCACACCCTTTTTCTGTGTCTCCCACTCCAGAGGCGTCCTTGCCTCATCCATACAGATCCATCGCGTCCTTATCCCCATCCTTCACACATTCTTCAGCGCTGTCAGTCACACACACAGATACGTTATAGAAGCTGTCTGCCGTCTCCTCTCTCCGCTCATGTCCTCATTAGTAGGCAAGGCCCCCGTTCTTGTTTGCACACTCCACTGTTCTGACTAAATGAGAAAATTAATGAGCTGGGGTGAGCTGGGGGAAACCGCCACAACCTTCAGTGCTCGCCTCCCCCCTCCGCCTCACTGCCTGGCTCATAGGTCCATCCCCTACTTTCACTCACCTCACCTCATCCCCCTCCTCCCCCCCACACACCTCCATGTTTAATTTCACGCTGCTGCTGCTGCAGCTGTTGCTGATAGCCGTCGCAGCCACGTGGGTGGGCCTTTAGTAAACAAAAATGATGCTGCAAGGCTTGACCCCTGTCTCCTCAATCATGATTTGGACTGAACACTCAGCAGACACAAGACAAGCAAAAGTGAATGCACAAAAGATACAAAATTCTAATTCCCGACAATGCAACTTGGTAAGGAGCTAATTTCCACCAACACAATGTTTACACTCGTAGAGATAAAGGGCACGAACATGTAGCTACTAAGCTCGGAGAGAATATTAATATCCAATCTGTAGAGTTTGTGCCGATGTTTTGAAAGTGTGAGCATGTACAGATGCACATATTCCGACAGGTGCAGGCCCATACATATGTAGGAGAGCTCGAGGGATGAAGGTGACTAATAGAGTGAATCCACTTCTGTCTGCCCTGTCTCCAGCCTCAGCAGAACCACATACCTGCTTCATTACCTGTCGAGGGTCTAGGAGAGGAAAAGGAAGAGGTGCCATCTCTCTTCTCTGTCACTCTCTGTGCCTGTCATGCGACCACGTACAGCAGACAAGCAGCAATGCTTTGAAGATAACTTATAACAGCAGAGCGGTCTGAGCCAGGCTTGACCAGACAGGCACCATGTTTCAAGTCAAAACATGATAGTAGTCGGATGGATGTGCGTCATTGCAGCACTTACATACTTAAACAACTCTTTCCAGGTTCTTTGGTATGAACAAACACCACATGGCAAATACTTTATGTGTCTCATTTCCTTTTTCTTTTCTTTTCTTTTACTCAATTTATTCTTTACCTTGAAGGTCACCTTGACATTAATCGCCGCCCCATTGAGGAAGAGAATGCTGTGATTCTTCAAGGAGCGGGACTAAGCCCTGATGTGCATTTGAGAAATGACGTCCAAATCCAACAGAGCCCCATTGGGTGGAGACTGGCTCCTCATGAGTGCATCTCATGCCAAAGGAACTTCAATTTGAGCAAAATAACTGTAGCTCCTGGACCATTAGCAGCTCCTTCTCCTTCTGTTCAGGTTACATGAACTCACATCGACAATTGGTCAGGCACGCATCCCCCAGCCAAACGGGAAACCAACAAGCACTTTCGGAAAGGCTGAAGCAGCGAAGGTAACAAGGTTTCGAGGCTTTTATCAGAAAGGGAAAAGTACTCAAAGTGCCACAGTTTCCATTAAAAGCCTTTTTAGAAATGATGCAAAGGCTCAAGGGGATTTTTAGCTACGTAAGCCTCAGGAATCGCATCCTTTGGTAAGTCCAGGTACGGAATGCAAACCAAACAATATGGCCATTAAATTACGGCCTTGGACATTCAGCTGAGCAGCCACAAGCAGATGCAATGTGAGTGCAAGAGACTCACAGGCAGAATATCGACCAAAAAGAGCGGCGGGTAGGTTAAGGCAGGAAATTCTGGTCCTATTATTCGGATCAGCGGTTTCATTCTGGCACAGCTTGATGCCTGCTGCCGGGCCAGGTGATGGGGGAGGGACGCGTCATTTAACTTCAGCTCTGGGCCTAGGTAGGAACGCTCACCCAACTTGTTGCACATCGGCCCTCTTCGCGGCACTCGGAGCACAGCATGAGCGCGAGCAAGGGACTCACCGCGTTGTTCCGACCCCATATAGTTCTGGTTCCTAATCAGATTGTGTACTTTAGGTCCAGGCGCACCATTAGTTTTTACCAGCCAGACTCCCTTTTTGCTTCGTCTATTCACTTTGAATAAGAGTTTTGAACCTCCTGCAGCTCTGTTGGCTGACTGTCGTTAGCACGGAGCAAAGCCCAGGAGCCGCAGCACGGAAAGCTCCCCTAGCGTTTTTTTTAATGTCGGTTCTAATAAGTGAATGACTCCGTGGGGAGGCATTACATCGACACCGGCGAGCACACCCCGGGATTTTAATCAGCCTGTAAAATAAATAAACCATGATCGCATTCCGGGCTCCTTCTTTTCCATAAAACACAAATGGCCTACAGAAATCAGATGAGCTGATGTATTAGCTGAGATAAGATCCTAACACATTTTAAATGCATAGAGGGGAAGGGGGGGTGGGGTCAGGGGGGAGGGATATTTATGACTGAAGAGGAGGAGGAAGGTAGAGGCAGGGGAGAAGTGCTGCAGTAGAGGAGAGAACGGCGACGTCACATAAACTACAAGTGATCGACTATTGGGTTTACATGCGATGATCCTTTTCGTACGCAGCACAAACTCATTAACATTTTAACCAGAATCTATTTTCCAGCGGCCTGGAGGAGGAAACTTGTGGATGCTCAAGAGTGTGTAAATAATAGATGCAGGCGAGGGACTGAGAGACTGACACACACAGAGCGGATGTGCCAGGAAGTGAAAAGAGGCAAAATGAAAAAGGTGGTTTGATCAATCGCAGCGATACTGTCTCCATTTGGGAGACGTTTTGCGCCATTCCTTCAGTTCTCACTCACACACACACACACACACACACACACACACACACACACACACACACACACACACACACACACACACACACACACACACACACACACACACACACACAGTCACAGGTTCACGCACAGCATCTCATACTTTATTCATCCAAGAATCTCATATGTGAAACAAGACAAGGTTAGAAATTACGCTAAAACAATAACAGTAAAGCTTTTCCAAAACGACTTCCAAATCCCTTTCAATAATTTACAAATAACGCTCCTTTACCATCACCATAGTAACACAGACACCTCCAGATATCCAAATTAAGCATTTGGGATACATCCAAGCAGAGAGACTATGACTTATCTACTTATGTATTAAAGATCTCTAAATATTAAAGTAACATTGTTGCTGGTGGCTTAGAGGAGATTCTCAGATTATTTTCAGATACTCATATTGAAAACCACTGAATACAAGTTGGCCTGTATGAAATGGTGTTTTTGAGCGTCCAGGGGAGTTGGTAAGCAGTTAGCCTGTGTGTGCCCTCCACAGAACGCCAGAGGTTGTTTTGAAGTGTGACCAGAATGGCTTAACTCTCCTCCAAACTCGGCTCATCCTTTCCTTTGATCCAAACCACGTTGGACACTTTCACTTCTCTGTCCGCTGAAGTTTGTCTCCCAATTAAAAATCTAGACTAAAGCTCCTCAAAATCCTGAGGATTCATAATTCACGATTCTTTGATAATCTGCCATCCAACGTAGGGATGCTAGTCAAAACAGAAGTGATCCCAGTCTGAGGCTCTGTGATGCTGTGGAGCTTCTCTTACTGTCCACACCAGTTAAGAACACATGAACAAACAGCTGAATATGCACATCACTCTAAACTGCTGTTTGCCCTTGTTTCATTTTTTATGTTCGGCTTTCCAAGCATCTGCTCTCCACCAGATGTCAACTTCAGTCTACCAACACCCATAAACCCATTCAGGTCTATTCCCTGTAACTGGCTGGCATTACATCATCGCTCCTGACATGTTATACTGCGGCAGCCTTGACATAGAAGAAACGCCGCATGGAGGCAACTCACTGTGTTTGTATGGTGCCAACCCCACTCACTTTGCCTTCAGCACCAAACTGTGGAAAAGGGAACATTCTGACTCGCTTAAGTGTCCTGCGTCTGTCTAGCATGTCTGTCCCTCCCAGTTAAGACACAAGGAGATGCTGTAAGGACATCATCAAGCTGTGAGTTTCACTTTGTGGCTGTGACGAGGCCGTCGTTCTCTGAAGAGCCGGCAGTGGATCGTCTCCTCCATGTGGGGGGGTGAGATGCTGCCCCAAGTGGAGTATCTGAAGTATCCAGGGGTCTTTGATCGAGAGTGATGATGCAATGGAGAGTGACATCAACACACAGTCTGGAGGATTCTACAGCGGCGACGGCACTGTTTTGAACTGCCGTGGTGAAGCGAGAGCTGAGCCTGAAGGCAAAGCTCTCCCCCACAGGGTTCTCAGGAGCTTGGGACCACTGCTGCTACACATTGGTGGTCAGGGCTCATGTAGATGTCTCAGCAGCTCCCTAAGAGGCGTATCCAACTGGGAGGAGACCACAGGGCAGACAGGGATTACATATTCAATCTGACCTGGGATTTGCCTTGGGATTCACCAGCGAGCGTAACGTTAACGTGGAATACCTCGGGAAAAAGGATGGAGGAATCGGACCAAACCTACCGACTTGCTTTGAAGAATTGAACATTCATCTTCTGATTGGACGGCAGTTAAGTGACGATGGCAGAGGAGCTGGATCAGCTGGGAGTGCACTTAGTGATATCATATTTATGGACCTATTGCAAATATCCCTCAGCACAACGCAAAACGTAAAATATCATGGTGCAGCGCAGTGTGCAGATCAATCACAGCCTGATTAAAGCTGAGGCGTATTTCACAGCTCAGACAGTTAAACTCTGGTGTTTATTGCTCACTTGTGAACTTTTCTCATTAAATATGGCAGTGGTTCTCTTTGCGTCAGTGCCACAGTGATGGAGAGTTTAATGGATCTTATATCATTTAGGCCTTGACTAAGCTCAGAATAAATACATTTAACCTTATGGTGAATCAGAGAAAATCAAGTCTCACTAATGGAAAACATTTTTCACTTGGGTTGATTGATCATTCAGTGTTGCTATGATGTTTTCAAAGCAGCCTGCTGTATCAGATATATATCAGATCAAACCCATTCCAGTCTGTCTGCTCAAACACACACAGAGCCACACTGTGCCTCCTCCTCACCCAGGCCTCCCATCTGCTCCCTCCTCCCCCAGGCCTCCCTTCTGCCTCCTCCTCACCCAGGCCTCCCCTCAGCCTCCTCCTCACCCAAGCCTTGCCTCTGCCTCCTCCTCACCCAGGCCTCCCCTCTGCTCCCTCCTCACCCAGGCCTCCCCTCTGCCTCCTCCTCACCCAGGCCTGGCTTCTGCTCCCTCCTCACCCAGGCCTCCCCTCTGCTCCCTCCTCACCCAGGCCTCCCCTCTGCCTCCTCCTCACCCAGGCCTCCCCTCTGCCTCCTCCTCACCCAGGCCTGGCTTCTGCTCCCTCCTCACCCAGGCCTCCCCTCTGCTCCCTCCTCACCCAGGCCTCCCCTCTGCCTCCTCCTCACCCAGGCCTCCCCTCTGCCTCCTCCTCACCCAGGCCTCCCCTCTGCCTCCTCCTCACCCAGGCCTGGCTTCTGCTCCCTCCTCACCCAGGCCTCCCCTCTGCTCCCTCCTCACCCAGGCCTCCCCTCTGCCTCCTCCTCACCCAGGCCTCCCCTCTGCCTCCTCCTCACCCAGCCCTCCCCTCTGCTCGCTCATCAGAGCAGATTTAAAGGAATTGTAACGTTCTTAATCATGGCAGAACAGATTGATTTCTAGGTCACGGGAGGAAAGAAACGGCGAGAAGAGATGAAATAAGGAAATTGGAACGCACCCATCGTTCTAATGTGTGGCTGCAGAGCGGGGAGCCACATTAGTGGGTGACAGGGCAATACCCTGGACAGGGGGGTGAAGGATGCCCCGCTCTGCTGCCCGCTGCACTCAGCCTGAAGCAGCAGATCAATGGAGAGGCAAGCAGGGAGAAGAGGAGAGTGAGAGGAGGAAGCCATCCACTTGGCCTCTATATCCTCCAGTCTATCAATACCATTTGTCAGCTGTCACGGCTGTAGCCCCGCTGACCCTCCGTCTTGTCCCACTTCGTTATTCATCGTGACCGAGTGTATCTGCCACATATCCACCGGCGGACAAAACCTGGCTGCAGGACGCGTTTCTCAACCTTGAGAGAAAAGCACCAGAGTCAGAGTCGGAGAAAGTCAGACTGATTGATGGTTTCCTGAAATGATGCTGTGAGGAGCAGCATCTCCTAAACCTTGAGAACAACTCCGTGTCAATTGATCATAATTATCATTAACATAAGCAGGCTGCGGGTTTAGAAAAAACTATGGAAGACGTTGTGATGCAATCTGGAAAACAACAGCTATTTTGTTTTCATTTCCCACCTTAATAACCACCAACACTGACAACAGGTGAGCGAGGCACAAACGTTATTCCGCCTTCATCTCCCAGTGCATATTTAATGTCACATTTATGCAGTAACGAGAGCAGAACAGGCACCGGGAAAGGACTTCAGGATTTCACATATTTCATTTGATTTATCAAGGCGGGAGGCGCCGCAGCACGTCTGAAGCCATCAAACTGGGTTATAGGAGAGGGAAGCCACATTGAAGCTGTGATGAGGTGCTGGGAAAAATAATGAAAGAGACGACAAAAGAGAGGCACCGGCAACAATGAGGGGAAGAAGAAGAAGAAAATGAAGACATCAAAGAAGACAATCTGTCACTTCTTGGTTTGTAAAGAGGCATATTTGCATACGTTCAGCAGGTCTGAATCAAATGTTTGTTCCCTCTGCAGCACAAGAACTAAACACCACTAATTAATCAATCAATCCCCCCCCCCTCTCCCCAAACCTCATTGATTCAGCCAAGATCACTTTAATTGGTATCTGCCTCTCCGACGTTGCGCTTGTTCTTGTGGGCTGCGTTGATTAGCATTGATTGGTGATTAGCGCTGATAACTAATTGCTGGGACAAGGAGGAGAACAATGGATCTGATCAGTGATTACCCTGGTTTCTTGACGTGTTTTGTTTTTTTTCCCCATCATAAAAAGTCACAGATGAAGCGACGATGAAGGCTTCGGTCGCAGCCTTCGTCATAACCTCGTGGGCTGCGCAGCATTAAGCCGTGGATTCACGCCGCGGCGAGCATCGGCCTGCTTTGACATTTGCGTCGCAGCAGCTGGAAGCATATATTACGCAATCTTTTTCTTTCCTGTGCCTTAAATGTCAGTTTCATTCTGGGAAGTTTGTGTTTAGACATTCAACCTGCCATTATCGTCATCATCATCGTTTAAGATCTTTGGATTCATTTCTTTTTCCTCAACATATTCTCCCATTTGAGACGGTGGCACAAAATCGAGAGAAGATTATTACTTTCGTCATTCCCTCTAATGTGCGACGCTTTCTTTGAGGGATTTAAGCAATCGAATTAACGTCTATTGACAGATCTTCTACCGTGGAGTGAGAGCTGTTTTGATTACAAACAGAAAGAGAAGAGAATACCAAGCTTGGATGTTATGGATGAAGAACACATTTGAGAGGGGGGGGCAAATACACACACACACACACACACACACACACACACACACACACACACACACACACATTTTACAAATAAAGACTAAATGCTTGGTCTAATTACAGCTGGAGATGACATCACTATCTGCAGTACAATCTGTCAATTGGATTATACTTCTTTACATCCTACCTCCAAAGGTTTGGAGTCACAGCAAAGGCGCTATTAATTTGCACAGTCAAAGTACTCAATCACCTGTAACACATTACGCTGTTCTCTGCTTGATCTCCCCCCCCAGTTTCCCTGCTTCATTGGGCCTCCAGCTGAGAGGTGTGCACATATTCTGAGTATACACAGAGATAATATAAAGCTTTGTGGCGCTGGATCTTCGTAGATTTAAAAGGGTTCACACAACGTAAGACTGCGTATAAAGAGATGGAGTCAGTGGGCTTTGTCAGGTAGATTTGGAAATGGCAGAATTTGGAGTGGTACCCCCAATGACGTTCTTTATTCTCCTGTGAATAAAAGTTAAGTTAAGAGTCTGTACCTTTACTGTGGATGAGAGCGATGAACTTTGATGTGGTTCTAGTAGGAAAAATGGAACTTTTTAAGCATTTCTGACTTGGTGACATTCCCCTTTGAGTCAGACATCTTTGCTCTTTCTTCATCTCATCTTGCGACACATACATCACACTTATCTCACAGCAGAGCGGGGGGAAGGCAGACGAGAGTGGGAGAGAGAGAGAGAGAGAGAGAGAGAGAGAGAGAGAGAGAGAGAGAAAACCAACACGTTTGTGTTGCCAGGGAAACCGAAAAGTTTAAACTTGCTTAAGAAAAAAAGAGACTCCATAACCTTTGAAAGTCTGGGATCAAGATGCAGGACTGAGATAGACAGAGAGAGACAGAGAGACAGAGATACAGAGAGACAGACAGACAGAGACAGAGACAGAGAGAAAGAGAGAGAGAGAGAGAGAATGAAAGATAAATCTGCCATTTCTCCTGCGGTTTTGCATCGTTTCTTGCACACTAACTGACGTTTTATTAATCAACATATTTTCAATCCGCTGCTTTCTGCTGTGATAAAAACTGTCACAGCAGCTTCACACCGTGCATTAAAAATTAGCTAATGGGGGGAAAAACACCACACTATTACAACCCAATGCTTCAGGTCTCACTACTGCAGCACGATTACAAATCAACACCACTGCCTGGTCAACATCCAAAAAACAACATATGACAAACTGAAACCAAACTCCGGCTCAGTTTAGCCGCACGGCAGCGACTCCATGGGCGGAATGTTTTCGGTAAACTTTTTGTTCCGGCTGATGAAACCCAAACACGCCTCCGTTTCAGACATTTTGTCCTTGAAATGCGGCTTTAATTTAAAAGGTGCATCCATAATTTATGCTTGGAGCCGTCTCTCCCCTTTCACGGCCCTAATTGTAACACTAAAACAGGATCCTTGTCATTGTAAGTTGCACGAAAAAAAAACAACCTTTTTTTTTTATGCAGAAATATAATTACTAGAGTCGCATCCCTGATTAAAAGCTATGGATGAACGCTTGTCACACGCCTCCGAGTCGCCGTAAAGCTCTGTGATTAATTCGGCGGCGGGTAAGGCGGTTTTCAATTCTGTGACGGCAGCGGCAGCGGCGTTAAACGCAGAGGAGCACTTGGAGGAAGGCAGATGAATAAGAAATAACAACTAAAAAGAGAAGTAAAAGCAAATGGGATGTGGAAGTGAGTCATTGCACCGTGTAACATCCAGCTGGGGCCCAGACTGGCCGCTGGTGTGTCTGCTGTGTCTCCTCATTATTACCGAGCCACAGCCTGCCCCCCGCTCTGTATCGGTCACCTCAACCCGTAGGTTGCAGGGTGGGTGATCCTGATCTAGACCCTGATCCTGACCCTGTTTTTCCATCAGCGGGCTGTCAAGAAGCAAACCGCTGTTCGGGCGGATGCGTGCCGCTCGGATCGATCGACGCTCACACAGCTGCGCGTCCCGACAGGTCAGCTGACATTAACTCGTTTCCTCCCATTTACACGCATGAGGCAGCGGGAGGACAAGGGGGGACGAGGTGAGCCCTGTTGTGTGCTAGATGGCTTACATGTGGAGGGAGGCTGGGTTACTGGGGCTACATCACCACCGAACACATCAGCCAAGCAGGAGCTGAAACAGAACCTCTGTGAAAGACTTACCAGTACAGTGGGAGACACTTTGAGTCCATGATTACGGCTCTTCTGCAAGACAGGGCTCCTCCAAACAATTTCATTTTCACAACAACACAGGGAAGCTGCGTAGTTGCTCTTGTCAGCAACACAATAACAGCAAACCCCAGTAGAGTCGACATGCTGTAAATTGCCACCAACTGCAAATGGAACAAAGTGACTGAGGTCCAATTTTCACAAACTTTTCCCTTTCGTCGGAGCTGGATAAACTGGAGAGTACAGTGAAAATCTGTTGGACACACTCGGGCGCCCTATTATTATAGTAAAGATGTGAATTATTTACAAAGTGTCCCGGCTTTCCGTGTTGTAGTACTTCGGCCAAAACAGATACAATTTAGGATTCCACCACGGCCCAGGCGTTTATAGGATGAAGGCAGAAGACGCCGCAGCTGGAACATACTGTGCGTGTGTGTGTGCGCGCTCTGGTACATAACACACATTCACACTTCCACTCTCGTTCGCCTACAGGCATCTCTGACCGAAGCTGCGAGCCTGTGAAGGAAAGCGGAGCACCGAGGAAAATGCGGGAGGAACATGCAAACTTAACGTGCCTGAAGGCCGGAAGCTGCTGGATCCTTGGGACCTTCTCGCTGTGAGACGGCAGTGCTAGAAATATATAGAAAATAGCAGATCATAGGTGGAGGAAGTGTGTTATTATCGCGACTATAACTTCTAAGGACTGACACCGTGGGGAGGAAAGGTCTGTCGCTTTGGTTCAATGGCGTTTCTGTTTGGTGAGCACGACAGGTCGCTGAAGAGCGGATTAGTCTGTGATTCTTATTCTGTGCTGTGATCGCCGGGGATTTGTGAGAACGTCAAAGGCAGGAGGAAGATGATGAGCGATCTCCAGCAACAAGTGAGAGAACAAGGCGTGTTTGTTACTAGTGTTGGCTCATCTGTTTGGTGGGGTAATCACTCCTCATGTTGTCTCCAGACAGCCAATTATTTATCATCCCCAACCCCTCCGCCCGACATGCGGAATAGAAATGGGGAAATATCTCCTCTCAGTGTGATCGGAGGTGAAGTTTTGAGTTGAAATTGATGAGATTTCTTGTGATTTCATTTAGCTTTAACACAGATAATCTGCTCCTCTTTCAGGTCTTGTGGGAGCTGGAACAGAAAATTATCACTTTATCTCACAATACTTGACTTGTCACTGGTGTGGATGGGAACACTGAACCTTAAAGGTCAAAGCCTCTTGTGGTAATTATTCTTTCATCTTAAAGCGTCAGAATATACTGTGTGTATATGTGGCACAATGTTTCATCTTCACATGTCGGCTCCTCATGAAATATTTAAAAATACTCTTTGATGTGTGCCATATGTGTGAGACGGGCAGAATCCATCTCATATTCTTTAGGCTGTCAGATACAACGCCAGCGCAGCCACAGGCACAGATAGAGATGAATACATATCCATGAGGTAACTGCACTGATTGATTAAAACAAACTAAAACCCCGCCACAGACACGGCGATATCATCAATACTTCAACTACTGTGAAACAGAACAATAGAAGATTGTTGTTTCCAATAAAGACACGTCTCATTTAATTAGTTTATTTCCAATTTTAATCTGTTTGTTTATATGTTCAGTGATGTCGCCAAGCAACCCAATGACTTTTCCTCATGCAAACTAGAGTGTGTGTGTGTGTGTGTGTGTGTGTGTGTGTGTGTGTGTGTGTGTGTGTGTGTGTGTGTGTGTGTGTGTGTGTGTGTTGCAAACGTTTCCTTCCCATCTTTAAAGGGGTTTAGCAGTGCGACAGGGCGACTGTAACGCAGCCAGAGACAGGAGGCCATAAGACTGACTAGTCATTGCAATGATCATTTTCATTATTGAATTATTGATTGTTTTCCTTCAGCCATAGACTTCACAGATGAAGGGCTCAGTCTTTTATGCGGCTAATGACATAAAGACAGCCGTCTATATGTCAAAATTGTTTTCTGACAAACACCATCAAAACGGCATATGTTCAATATTTTTACATGACAGCTGAGTTACACTATAAAGTATTTATTTTTATATCTTTATACATCGAGCTGTGAATCAGAACTATTCAGTGTTGCTCTCGCTACACACAGCGGAACACGTAGACGTACTGTATGTGGCGAATGTACGGCTGGATGGCGACGCTGAATCCTGTGTGCTGGTGTTCAAACGGGCAAATATACACTTGTTTTGTTTATTTACAGGAAGTCAGGATTTACCCCGTTAGCGGCATGCAACATTTACCTTGAACATAGCCCCGGATTGTGCCTGGCGTCATGTTCTATACGCTTTGGCAGAATTATTTCAGAGCGCAGGAGAGTCAAGCCAGGTGCTATAAAAAGCCGCACCACATGCCAGGTGTCACCCTTTCAGCGAGAGAGGGGGGGTGTGTGTAGGGGGGGGTGTACCTCCAGTGGCCTCAGAATCACTGCATGCAGACTTTGTGTCACTCCAATTTGGAAGTAGACCATGTGCGAGTCCCCAAAACCCACCCTCCGGGACGCCTTGTCCTCCCATGCCTCCTCTGATCCAGCTAATGAATTCCCACTGCCAGCCCGGGCAAGGAGAGCAAGAATGGCGTCCATGCAATCTATATCCTGTTTATACTCATACTCATATTCTCTTCATATGAGGGAACAGAGACGTGATTTCCTCTGCAGCAGCACATTGTACCTGTTTGCGTTACATTGTACAGGTGGCAGTGATGTTTCCTGTCTTCCACAAAACATCACAGGATTCCTCTCACTACTTCCTGCGCACAAATCTCTATATCTGTGGCTATGAACAAATAAACTACAACCAAAAAACAAACGCTCATTAGCAAAGCATTAAAACTCTCTGTGGTTTCAAAAGCAATATCACACACACACACACACACACACACACACACACACACACACACACACACACACACACACACACACACACACACACACACACACACACACACACACACACACACACACACACACACACACACACACACACACCCTAATTTGGCTCAATTTAGCTGGAGGGATTTTCATGGAGTTTTGAAACTTGAGACCACCACAAAACTCTGATCTGTTATGGACAAACACGAGAGAGTATCAGCATGAGCGCAATAAATTATTCTATTTATGTGTTGCAATTACATAAATTAAAGCACTGCAATTTTCAAGCAAATAAATACGAAACTATCACAAAAGCACAAAGTGTGTGTGTGTGTGTGTGTGTGTGTGTGTGTGTGTGTGTGTGTGTGTGTGCGTGTGTGTGTGTGTGCGTGTGTGTGTGTGTGTGTTGGGCCTTTTCCACAGCATTAATGTCTGATGTTCTACCTGTTCTATTAACTTCTCTACACGCTCCAGCACAGTCAGGCGGCAGTGGAATGCGATACATCACCATCATGCGGCGTGTCGCACAACATCAAAACCTTCAGAGGGTGCCGGGTGTCGCCGCAGTAACGGATGTGTTCAATGTTGCTCAGGTGTGTTTTCGGGTAAAACGGCCCTCTGAGAGTCCAACAAACAAAGAAACAAACAAACGTGCCAGGGTGACGGAAACATGAATGTCGTTTGTCATCGTCTCGTGAGCGTTTTGTTGGCTCGCCTGTTATTCTTTATGAAAGCTCATATCTGAGCCTCATTAAGTCAACAAAAGCAAATAAAACATTACAATCCAGTAAACGGAAAGCAGGAGGTAAATCATTGTGAAAGGTTAGACGCGCATACACAACAAAAAAGAATCACAAATGTGTTCCGCCGACGTCTGGTTACTTGGTTTAATTGAATCGTCTTTGAGCGTTTCCTTCCACAGAGCGCTGCACTTAAAAGCATTCTCATGTATTCGTCTGCGAGGCCAAATCAATTCCTTAGTGGCTTTTATCTCGAGCTGCCCTCTCTGCTATTCCTTTTACACACATTATTGACCTTATTCCTGTGGACATCCTGCGACCACCGGCCTTCAAACGCTCACGCATGTAACGGCTGTTTAACCGGGGATCATCTCCACGTTTCTTTGCAATTGTAGCTAAAGAAACATCTACACTACAGCTAGACAGCAGAGTTTGTTCCACAGAGTTGCCCGATCTCTGCACCAAAGGTAGGAAAGGTCACAAGGTCGCCAAAATCCTCCTCCATGTCCCCCTGCTCGGAGGCGTTTGTAGTGTTTTGTAATGAAGGCGACAGGAGACGCACTCATTTCTAAACTTAAACGTGAGCCTCATGGTGGCGCCATAGCAAAGACGACATTTTGGGGCACCCTAGGGAAATTCAACACAACACAACGCCGTCAGATGCAGTGTGTCGATACGAGCCAAACTGTTCCCTCGTCCAAACACGGCAGCGTGCAAAAATAAAGACGGTGTTCCAGTCTGATAGCAAACCGGCATGAAAGCATCTTCCTCACTGCACGCTGCGTCTCTTTCTCTCTCTCTCACTCAGACACACGCACACACACACATAGAGGTCTCCTGTGTGTATGTGTGAGAGTGTGATTTTTACAACATGTCAGTATTGTTCCAACGGCGCTCTAGTTAACGCAGGGGGAAGCTTTCAATTATTAAGGCGCAAATTTATCACGGTGCAGTGAAGTTACCACGATCCTTTTATTAATTACCACCGGTGCGTTACAAACAAACGAATGGAAGGAAGGAAGGACAGACGGACCGGCTAAGACAGATAAGACACAGTGTCCAGGTAAAGAAGCACACGATTGGTCCTTTAATAGCTTTTAGGTTGGTGTTTGCTGCTACGATTGGAAGCTTTGTGGCTAATGGACCCTTCAATATTCCCTTAGAACGCTGTGGTAATTATTTCCCATTTGGCCTTAATGACACGCCATTAATCATTCCTGCAGGATAATCTGATCTGCTGCATGAGAATGTGACACCTGGGGGGAGGGAGGGAGGGCTGTGTTTGGTTTGAACGTGATGGAAAACAAACACGGCCGCAGACTCATCCAGGCCTCCTCCTCCATAATGGATGCAATTTGAGATATTATACCAATATCTTTCAATGAGCGTGGAAGTTCCATCACCTTTTAACCAGCTGGCATCTGAAGGTGTCCTTGGCACGTTTCCACTGGAGACTGGACCGCATCCACGCAGGCTTACAAAAGGAAACTATCATCATATTAATGACTTGTCGTCTTCGTGCCAAAACAATGTGGACATTTTTACTTCGCTCCCCTTTTTTTATGATTGCTTTGACTTCACAGTGTTAAAAATGAAATACACTTAAAACATTCTCTTTATCAGGCAGTTTTTGGAACCTCCGGCTTCATTAAGTATCCAGTTTGACACCAGGGAGAGATCAAACCAAAATCACACTGCAGTGCCTACAACTTGCATCAATTGGACTCGCCTGTGCTCTTTTCAATAATTTATCATTTCTGCTTCATTCGCCGGGTCGGACTATAGTTTGGCCTTAGTTAGGTTCATCCCTTTCCTTGTATAGCGGAATTACCTTGTAGCAGGTTGAGAATTTATTCACTCTTCTGATGAACAGCTGCTTTGTGCAGTTGCAGGCATGTCAGCGATTACATATCTTATAGCACTTAGCTGAAATGCCATTGTTCCAACCTGTCTTAAGAAAACCGAGCCAAACCCTCTGCAGTGGGCTGTACGATAATTCAAAGGAACCGATTATCTTGCCAGCTTGACCGATCTGAACAACATAATAACCACTGGTTGGTAACCGAGGCAACATTGCTCACAGGGTAAACATCCTTACTAGCCGGTGACGGAGTTCATGGCCATTACTCCGGTAGCTCATATCAGTTATTTCCTGTATCTGCACTGTGTGCCTCCCATCAGGCGCAATGATTATTACAGCATCTAAACATCTCCGGATCAATGTTCCTCTGCAAGCAAAACTGTTTATAAAAAGCCTCCATCACAGCCTGTTTTACAAATCCTCTCTTTCCCCGAGCTCATAACAATATTTTCTGTTCCCTCAGCTCATAAGCAGCTATTGTGCTAAACCACAGCCTGCTACAGTTCTACATTAAGATGAATGATTGCACCTGCAGGCGGAATAGGCCTATAGGCTACTGGAAATATACAAGTGTTATACACACACACACACACACACACACAGTGTTCAAACTAAAATTAATTTTCATGCAAACAGATACTGTATGATATCGCTTCCAGTCTCAAACACGGCCGCAATTTCGCTGCATCTCTGAGTAAAGTGAGAGGAGAACACGTGTGCCGCCTGATGTGGAAATTGTCTGAGAGAGAGAGAGAGAGAGAGAGGATGTTTTATCAGCATCGCCTGAGCCACCCGTAACCACACCGCCACCCACAGCAGGGAGCTCTCAGGCACTTTCCTCGTAGCCCCAAGCTCCATCTCGCTCGCATCGCATTTGGTCACTTGATTACAGCTTCTCACTTCTCTCTTGTGCTCTGCCTTGCTCTTCGTCTCCGCCGTCCCTCCGCCTCGTTCTTATCCCCTCGACATTGATGGCCTCATCCAGTTTCGCTGGATTCCTGTAATTTATATCTCTATACATCTCCATCTCTCCATCTCAATCACAGGCCGGGTGTCATCAGAGTCGGCCCATCATCATTCATGACATCCAACTTCTGATAGCCTGGAGGCACAGACCAGGAATGGACGCACCTGACATTGCAAACTCATATTTCCGATACGCTAGGCTCTCTAGTCATTGTATCCTTCTATTGCTGAAAGCTGTTTTTGTTGGATTGGGCTTTTTTTTACTACAATCTATTCGGGGAGAGGGACGAAGGCACTGAGGGAATAATTATCACCATTTCCATGAAAATGCCAGAGCCTTCAGCATTCCCTTCACATACTCCCGCCTAAAACGAGATTAATTCTGGATTTCTGTTCCACTGATTGTCCCTGATAATAACAAACCACCTCGAGAAACGATATCAATCTGCCATTGCGGCTGCTGTCTGCTGGGCCTGTCTGCTCCAACACAAAAACAAGGCACAAACAAAAATCGCACAAGAAAACCAAGAGGGGATCCACATTATTTGCAGTCAGAGTCACTGTGGCAGAATGTAACCATACACATAGGACACATACTGTATTTACCCAGAAACGTGAAAATAATGGCTGGATGCTGATATTTTAAGATAAATTATCCGTTTAGTCCCAGTGAAGCTGAACGCCTAAGCCGTCCCCGTAGAGAAATGTGTACGTTCTCAAACATTTGCTCCTCTGTGCTAACACAACTCTAACAAGTCATTTCTCCTCAGCTGGCCTGGAGCTCTGTATCTGTGGTGGCAGCAAATATTCATTCATGTTTATGCAGACTGTGCTGCGTGTGTGTGGAGGTGAAAAGATTTGATTATGTTAAGAGTATTAACATCTAAGAAATGGCTGTGGTGCGGCTGCAGAGGAGGCAAAGGGTCTGGGGGGAGGAAGATAGCGGAACAATGGCAGAAATGCAAAGGGAATGCAATAACCACCCAAGCCTCATTAATACTCTGAACCCTGAGGTGTGTAAGATATATACTGTATATAAATATATACACATGTACTGGACATCAATGAACCCTGACCTTGTAGCTCAGTATCATCCACCTCTTCAAGCTTTAGGGCATGAAGGTGGAGAGAGAGCGTAGAGAAGAGAAACACATTAGGGAGAGAGCAAGAGAGGCTGTGCAACAGAGGAAGAGAGAAGGAGGTACACTAGTGAAGATTGAGGTCGGACAAATGAACAATTACATCAGTGATCATGATTGAATAACTGCCATCAGTGATTAAGAAGAAGTCAATGAACCTCAGGCAAATTCACAATTTAACTTTCAACAATTTAATAAAGAATAATTGCCTTTTTCCAACACAGCAGCGTCTACACTTAAAGGCAATTTAGGCCTCGGCGCATTTGTTTCTTTCTCTCCACGCAGTGGAGCCCAGTTAAGAGAAAACAATACAAACAAAAACACTTTGGATTCGTAGTCGATGACGGGAAGATTCACGGGCGACAGTTAAGCAGTTTGCACTTACCAGAATGTGCGCCGAGGAAAAAGCGATAAGTGAAAGTGGGATATGAAAAGGTGTAAATATAGGCTTTGTGGAGGGAGGACAAAAAAGTGAATGATGTCGTAAGTAGGATGAAAAATAGAAGAGGCGACAGACAGTTTAGAGATTTTATACATCCTCGCCTCAGCCTTTCAAGCGACACCAACAGCCTTAAAAAAAGCTACAAGCACCTCAGATTTATAACTAGGAACCAATGTCACCGTTTTACATTTTGTACAAGGAAAACATATCCCGTCTCCTTGCTTCCTCGCTTTGATTCCCCCGCCGTCATGACAGAGTTGAATCAGAATGAGCCACCATGTGCATTATTTAAGCAAAAGCGACAATTTCCAACCACTGTTGTCTCGTGTGTTGCCACAGAATCAAGACCATTATATCAGGCCGTGTTTGCCTTCTGATTTCTAAGCAAAAACACATTCTTGTATTTTACCATGGCAGTGGAGAATGTTGGCACAGACACAGACGCGCGGTTTCATTAAATCACTGCTGGAATACACACACCACATTTACAACACACAGAAATAAAGATAAAAATCAAAAAGGAAGCACATCAGGAAGTTATCGCCCCAAAACAGGCAAAGTTACCATGAACTGTAAATTTGGAAAAAAGTCTAGGATTATTTATTGGCTCTGGGCTGTAATGAGGACGCTTTTATTGCCAGTGCAGTTTTAGAAAATGTCAGCGTGTTTTTTTACGGTTCTGTGTATCAAAGTGGCTCCGACAGGCAAACGATCAGACAAAGAGCGAGTGCGCGGTGAGATTGCACAATCCAGCAATGAGAATGATGAAAAGACAGATAGTGTCTCCGTCCACCGGGGGAGAAGTCCTTCACCGGTGACCTTGGCTAGAGACAGGCGAGCGAGCTGAGCCAGCATCTCATGCATTTATCACTTCCAATGCAGAGGAGCCGGCACTCATTCAGGGCACAGGCGTGTAGTAAACATGAGGGCCGCTTGGCTGCCAGGCTCTTTACAGCGGGGCAATGAAGGGGACGGCAAACCGCAGCTGCTTTGACAGGTTTAATTGAGTCGCTGTGTTCAGGGGGGTCACGGCAAAAATCAATATGTACAGAAGATACAGCAAGTAAGAAGGAAGCAAAAAGCACAGAGCACACACTTCACTGCCAGAACACACACACACACACAGAGACGCAGGCAAAATTCAATATGACTCATGAAATGAAATGGAATGTAAGTTCTATTATTTCCCTGTAATTAAGCTGCTCTCACCATCCATCACACCGCATGAAAAGCTCATTTTCAACCTATTGATGCAGCGATGTGGCTTCTTAAGGCTTTGAAAGGTCCAAACTGATATCTCACTATTCCACTACTGCTGGGGATTGGATCATTCTCAACCAGCTCCTTTACAATAACCCACTAACTGCACTGACGGGGCTCTGCTGGGGCTGCCTGAGAGCTTTACACCCTTCACCTGCTGATGTGTGCCAAACAAGACTTTAAGGATACATCTGCTGCTTTCTTTTACCTTTTTATGATTATGATTTATGATGAAATCCCATGAAAATCTCTTAACTATTAAGATTTGTTGTTTAATAAGGAAAAGGGCGAATATCTTCTGGTTCCAGTTAATCACAGCGGAGGATTTTGCAGCTTTTCTCCGATTTGTACAAATGCAATTTTGGTTTCTGATGATAAACGTTATTTATTAATTTGATTTAGTGGCATTAAATACCTGCTAGCCTGATGCTAACTAGCTGGCAGCTACGCTAGGCTAACTGCGGTCGAGTAGCACGATGGCAGACGGCTGGAGCAGTCGTTCGTGAGCGGATGAAGATGAATTTAAAGTGTTTAAAGTGTGTTATTAACAGAGCAAAGATGATCAGACTGACTTCCTGAGAGTTTACAAGAATTAGCCGTAATGTGGACGTATGATTAGGAAGCTCGAGTAGAGAATTACGAGCTGTTAAAAGTATGCGAGTATAATGCTAACACAAGCAGCTACGCGGCTCCAGACACGTGAAAACCCCCGAGTACTTACCTCTAGTTTCTCTATTACCTGCTGAACTCCAAAAGGCCACCAGAGGAAATGTCCCCAGACTGTCAGCGTCACTTTATCATGTGGGTTAATTACCTTTTCTCCTGGTTTTACGCTGGTGAGTTAATGCTGTATGACACCGCCTCACAGGGTTTAATGTGCGTGCCCCATGAGCCTTATTTAGAGGAAAGAAATGTGCACATTAAAGAGGAAGACATCAGAGGGCTGGTGTCAGTGTAACTTGCGGCTGATGTCTGTGGCACGCACGTGTACATTAGGAAGCATCAAACATTCACACAGGCACCATGTGGAGACGCTGGTAAATCGTCTATTTTGGAACTTTTACCCGCAGATGAAAGAGACAAGGACGGAAAGCTGATGAGAGCTAGAGAGACGCACGACAAGGACAAAGAGCGTCTCACGTTAGGAATATGGGAAGCCTGCACCAAAGCCGGCCACGTTCCTGCTTTAGTTATCATTCACAAGTGCGGGCAGCCAATGTAAACAAACCTGGATTATCAAATCACCTCATTAGGCTTAACTCGGCAGCTGTGTGAAGCAAACAACACAGAAAACCCTAAATTAGCTGTAAAGGGAACCAATGTATCAACTTCTTTTCTTAATGGCGCTGGGCCACTTCACCCAAATTTCCTTCCATACATTTCCCTCACCTGCATCTCCCGGCCCGAGGCTGGAGTGTAATACAGATCACTCTGTGCTGCAGTACTGAGTGGGCCAACTCCTTTCACTGCAAACATGTCACTGCATCGCATCGTTGTCGCTCATTTTGAAACGACGATTGCGTAAGGGCTACCATGCGACTTCACTGCATTTGAGCGTTTCTTTTAAGGAAGGTGCAGCAAATTGTAACACCACTTTTGCATTCATCTGTAAAGAAATATGCAGAATCGGGCATTGTCTCTAAGAAACCGAGATGAACCAGGTTTTTTTCCCCAGGTTCCCGTACCGTTTAACAGCATGAAGAACCAAGATAGCATAAGCCATCACAACTAGTAAACTTCTGGAGCATCAAGAATCCCCAGGTTTCCCACTTGTAACCACAACTTTGTTCATTCGATTTCAATTTCCCAGTTGTACGCTTGGTGTTTACCAATTTCCCACACCACTCGAACACAGCACAAGATCAGAGGATAAGATTTCATCTCACGTCACATTTGTAGGCGAGTTCGTAATAGATCAAAGATATCAACCAAAAGCCAAACTCACATCTGAGCAGCTACAAAAACAAGCGCACTAATACTTCGCTCCTTACTTCCCGTCTCTTCGCCCGTTTCTTTGCCTCCCCGCACTGTGCAGTACGCAGTGTGCTTTTTTTTGCATGGTGTGGCAGAGAATTGGTGTAAATGAGTGTCTCATTAAACTTGATGAGCCCTTCTGCAACTTAGCTAATGACCCCCGAGCCAAACGGGAGGACATGGCCAACGCCCACACACAAGCTCATGGGCGAATTCGCACATCGCACACACACACATGCGGACACAGTGTGAGAGTGAGAACAAAGTGCGATGATGGATATGGGGATTCTATTCTAGGAAAGTTATAAATATTCATGTTAAACTCATCTTTGTGGTCGCATTCACGCTACGTGTGCAGGCAAACACATGCTTTCCCTCTCCGACTCTTTCAGTTCACTTTAATATTTTAAACAGGAATAAGAAGCAGCGGAAATGTTTCCACGGGTAAATCAGCCCTCAGTCATGTGTAGTTTCAAACACAATGTAAGCACGCTGACACACACACACTGTTTACAACCAAAACTGGATGTTTCTTTGTGTCTATTTGTATCTCTTCCACACAGATTGGCAGATGTGGCACACACTTGCCACACAGAACCAAACCGACTTCCCATCTTCTCCACTCCTCCGACTCTTATCATGCAGCCAGCCAGGCATGAGACAGCACTACTTTGGGTGTCAGGGGGGTCTCCTTCAGCCTGCTCCAACATTAACACACCCGTCTAAACTGAGCGCAGCAACATTCTCCACTGCCAGCACTGCCAGCCTGCCACTCCTCCTCAAACTCCACGTCCACGCAGACCCCAGATCAAATGCTGCCGCCGCCGCCGCCGCCGCCGCTCCTGCTGCCTGCCTGCTGTCAGCTCATATACATAACGTAGTCAAAGCAATACGACCGCTGACCTTGCCTATCGTGGCCGACGCTGACGAGCTGGCATGTCCAATTCACAGGGACGCAACTCAGCTCGTCAGGAACGCCGGGCACGTTCCGCCGCCAGTTGTACGGAAAAGCGCTGTTGCATGGTGACATGATAGAGACCGATACTAATGGTGCGAGTCGTCCCCTGGTGCTGCATTTGGAATCTACGGATAAAGTTTGGATCTGGATCTGTAGTCTTCCAAGCAGCCGCCGCTTAAATAATGAACGGCGGGGGAAAGTGAGGCGAGAACTGAAAGCCACAGCAGGGCCGACTGTGAATGCTGAGGACGGGAAGTAAGGCGAGCCAGTGGGACAGAAACTTGCCGAGAAAGATAGAGTGTTCAATTATTTTCCTGCACATTTGTTTGAAATTTGCAGGCAATTTATGTAAAAGGAGGCTTACATTTTAATGGGGTGGTGATTTGAAGCGCTTTAGATCATTTCAGTTTGTGTTCTTAAAACCAGAACCACAGAGAAGCAGTCCTGGTATTTGTAATGTGGAGATAAAAAATGCATGGCTTGATTAATAGTATTCATCCAAAGGAGCTCTTGATGACTGAGCTCAGTGGTGTTGAATTCACTCAAGTGCAAGTTGGCCTTTTCAGAATTCAGCTCACTTGTAGGCAAGACACTGTATCAAACACCTCCAAAACAGTCAATTATCGAGGGCCTTTGTGTGGCTCTTTGGCAGTTCTTACACGCCGATGTTCGGTAAACATCATTGCATCAGGCAGGCACTTCAAATTCTGCGGCGTGTCATCACTGCCCACAGTGTCCTGCCTCAAAGAGAAGAAACGGGGGCACGCTGGGTGCTGCCTGAGCCTTCAACTTAAGCTTTCATCCCATTGTGTTGTATATCTCTGCTGTCCCGACGGCGGAGAGCTTTGTGTAAGTGGTCTGTCCTTTATGTATTCCTTTATTTTATTTTTTTCAACTTGTGTAAAGGCACATGGAGAGAGAAAAGCATGACTTTCAAACACGGAAATAGCTGAGATAAAGATGCACTAGGTGATTTATAGATTTTATAATGTGACATCATTTATATGAATCTAGTGAATGACCTCACTTTGTACTCTTGCGATTTGCAGTGGAGAGAGCAGCATGGAGAAAGGCCTTGGCACCACTCCACCACTCCAGCAGATCTATGAGGATTTTTCTCAGAAATGTCCACCTGTGAAATTCCTATCAGACAATGATCGGAGGAGGATTTTGATCACTGGTGGTGCTGGTTTTGTGGGATCCCACCTGACCGACAAGCTGATGGTGGACGGCCACGAGGTGACCGTCATGGACAACTTCTTCACGGGCAGGAAAAGAAATGTGGAGCACTGGCTCGGCCACGAACACTTCAAGCTCATCAATCACGACGTGGTGGAGCCACTTCAAATCGAGGTGGACCAGATCTATCACCTGGCATCTCCAGCCTCTCCTCCCAAGTACATGGAGAACCCCATCAAGACCCTCGAGACCAACACCGTTGGCACTCTTAACATGCTTGGCCTGGCCAAACATGTGGGTGCCAGACTCCTCCTGGCTTCTTCTTCTGAGGTGTACGGAGACCCAGAGGTGCACCCTCAAAATGAAGAGTACTGGGGCCACGTGAACCCCATTGGTCCTCGGGCCTGCTATGACGAGGGAAAGCGTGTAGCAGAAACAATGTGCTATGCCTACATGAAGCAGGAAGGAGTAGACGTGAGGGTGGCGAGAATCTTCAACACGTTTGGCTCCCGAATGCACATGAGCGATGGACGCGTCGCCAGCAACTTCATCTTGCAGGCGCTACAGGGAGGACCAGTCACTGTCTATGGGACCGGGTCCCAGACAAGATCCTTTCAGTATATAAGCGATCTGGTGAGTGGTCTGGTGTTGTTGATGAACAGTGATATCAGCAGTCCGGTCAACCTGGGAAACCCTCAGGAGTGCACCATTCTGGACTTTGCTCATCTCATCAAAACCCTTGTTGTGAGCAGCAGTCAGATCCAGTTTCTGCCAGAGGTCCAGGAAGACCCGCAGAGGCGAAGACCGGACATCCACAAAGCCAAAATGCTACTCGGCTGGGAGCCTGTGGTGCCCCTGGAGGAAGGGTTGAATAAAACTATCCAGTACTTCAGTCAAGAGCTGGAGCACCAGAACAACAACAACAACCAGAACCCAAACCCCCAAAACCCAAATAGATAGTTTGGCACTAGATGTTGGAATTTCGTAATTAGGGGCCGAGTTTAAGAGCCAGAGATGAACTTGGTGATTGGTATTTCATAATGTACAAATGTTAGTTTGATGGCATCACACTTGTGTATTTGTGCAGCTTTAGATTCTGATACTGTACAAGTCTTTTGACCGCACCTTAGAAACGTACATTTGACTTTGTAATTTTGTGTTCTCTAATCAAACAATACAAAGGAACGTTCCCTTGTCTCGTCGTTTTTGCTAACTGAAGAAGTGAGGCATCTAGGCTGAAGAAGAAGACATGCCACCACGCCAACCTTGACCCCCCGGGGCCAATGTTTGTGATTTGCAGTCATGCTGTCGTGGACATAACTGTCATTTTGACAAAAAGCGTGCACATTGTCTTGACACTGGTGTGAGATCATTTCTAGAGGGCAGTAAGTCGTACGTGGGGACGGGGAGGCTTGTCACCGGCTGATGGAGCCAAGGTGAATAGATGTCTTGAGTTATTTCACCTGACTGAGGACTAGTCACTTTGAAAGAAAGAGTTTCACCACCAGGAATCACTAAAACACTCAACTAGAAGAGACAAACCCTCAGAACAGTTCATCAAGCAGCCCTTCCTACAGTACTGAATGTCAGATGTGTCTTTGATTATCCGATTGTCCTGATTGACCTACAGCCTCATTCAGAAAGACCTCTCTCCAACATGAAATGGCAGGAGAAAAGTTCAATTCAAACATCAGGACATGCATTTCAAAGTGCTGCCATCAGAGCAGCCAGAAGCCGGCCTTGCAAACAGACCTGTGAGCCCAGAGCACACAGCTCTCAGACGAGTCTCAGCACAGATCAATAGGGTTTCGACCAGCTTTAACAGATTAAGGAGACCCAGTGAGTAATACAGTGAGTAATATCTTAATCCTGTGGGTGGAAAATGGACCACATGTAATCATTTAGACGTATAGACCCGTGCTAAAACATAGACAATGGCAATGCTTGCATGGGGGTTATGTGAATCATCCACAAGGTAAGGTGAGGAACAGAGAGAACAAAGGTGTGGTGAAAATGTATGTTCTCCTGTGTGTGTGTGTGTGTGTGTGTGTGTGTGTGTGTGTGTGTGTGTGTGTGTGTGTTCAAACAGCAGGATTTTGATAGCTTATCTCAAAAACAGACGCTGGCAAAAACCACCAACAGCAGCTGCACCAAGTTTACATACATGAGCCTCCTAATCACACCCACACCTACACACACACACATTGCTGACTACACATCGTTTATGTTGTCAGCCCAGACTAGTCAATACATATCAATCCAGTATCAGTTTAGCCTGCAGTGTTTAACTTTCAAAAATAAGCTCAGGCCGAGCGGTGTTACAGTGTTGAACGTTAGAAACACTTAGCAGCAGAAGGTAACAGACATTTGAGTTTAGGAATAAGACGCTTAACGTCAACCTGCAATGAAGTTTCTGTGAAGTCTGAGAGTAAAAGAGGAAGTGCAGCTACAGAGAGACTATGCCTCACTCTGGATAAGCAAGTCACGGTGCCTCAGGGTGCTGCACAGTGCTGCACGCTGGCTTTGGAAGCCAGGAACAAAAACTACATTTCTCTCGAAGGGATCAATGAAGCAAAAGAACAATGCAATAAATAACTGAGCCTCAAGTTTAATTTCAAAACTACGAGTAAGTATCTGCTGGTTTATGATCGACGTATCCAGAACACACCAGCAACAAAACACTCAGGCTGACTTCAGGTGACAACGCCTTACACACACATATGGAACACATACACAACTGCAGGAACACACTCCATCTGCGGAAATGATGAACTAGGTCTCCAGGTTGGCTGCTGAGGTAATGGACCGTACTCTCCCTCTCTCTCTCCGTCCCTCTCTCTCTCTCCCTGCTTCTCCCTCCGTTTGGCAAAAAAATACAACCCGCATCAAGACTCACACCATGGCTTCCTGTCACCGTTTCACCTCTCCTCTTCCTCTGACAGAGATTTCTCACCACCCACTTTCCAATTTCCTTGTGCATGAAGAACCAGTAAGCTATTTGCGAAGGCGCATGGAAAGGTGACTTCATTTCACATGTGCACACAGTACAGCTAATTTGCCTTCCACATTTAGAGAGGAGCTTCATACTAACATGGCAATGACAGGAAATGAAGGTGAACACACAGAAATGACTTTCAAATTCGTTGTTTTCTTTTAGAAACGGCCAACCAACAACTCGTTCTATTAAATCGCTGAACCAAAAGGTGTCTATTTGTTGCGTTTGAGGCTGAGACCCAAGCTTTGAAGTTAAAGATTAATAATCACAAACAGCCCCGGCCTATTTCATCACCCCAAACATAATCCAGCACTGCAGACAGTTTCAGTGTCTACAACATGAGAACAGTCCACACAGATCTGTGTGTGGCTGCACTCCAGCTTTGCTTTCAAGCTGGTTAAATAGTGCACGTTAGGGGGGTGTTTTAAGGGAGGCGGACTGGTGGGTGGCAGCTCCGCTCGCCGTGCCCTTTAAGAGACTCAGACATCGCGCCTGCCGGGAATGTAAAATGCCATGATAATGCCACATTAGTGATTAATACAGTGCGGCCTGTAAAACCTAATGTGATGTACTGGACTTTTAATATGCTCAGAAATGAATGTGAAACTGATCAAATGCAGTGAGTGAGACGGAGGAGGGGCTGGGCTTTAGAAAAGTCTGCGATTTTGGATGAGTAACAGATCACGCACACACTCCCGCTGGCATCGGAGCAGCGAGTGAAGCCGCGGGACTATGAGCCCGGCGAGGTGACGAGGCCACAGGTTGTGTGTAGTGGCTAATTGCTGGTGCTGTCAACAGCCACCACCATTATATTTGTGGTGCTGTTCCAACAAGGTCCTGGTCAGAGGACTAGACGAGTGGCTAATTAGTGTCTGTGTGATAGAGAGCCCAAAGCCTGGCTGCTATCAGCTATCTCATTAGGCTTTAGAGTGTGATAGAGTTCACCAGGGCCCAGAGTACTGCGGGGCTTTCTGAAGTGGATTGTGCCCTGCAGGCCTGATTCATCCTGGCAGACATTGATATGGACTGTCACTGTGATCAATCAGCATTTAATCATTATTGTAATCTCCCTGCAACAACAACAACAACAGGGAGCAAAGGAAACTTCACTTAGTCATGCAAGGCACAAGCTGGGGGGGAAACAAACCAACGTGGACTTTGGTTGTGCTTGAACCGGCAGAGATGAGATGAAAACACCACAACAAAAGGATCCGACAGCAACCAGCACACAACAAACTTTACCGCCGCACACTTGGCTGCACCGCAGATCTCTTCAGGCAGAATGCTCCGCATGTCAGAGACGTTCTCCCTCTTGAGGCTGTAGGATTACCCTAATGCACAGCGCTCCTGTTTTATGTACTTAATACATCGCGGCTTCATTCGACTTGGTAATCACATTGTTGCCAGTGGCCAAATTGCGTATTTGATTATGGTGCCGCCCTACACATGACCCACGTCTAACACTTACGTAATCACTTTCAAGTAAGAAGTAAACGGACACCAAGCAGTGGGTTTTTGACTTCTGTGATGGCGCCACACTCTGTCTGATTGGCAGCACAGATCTCAGAGCTGAAGGAAACTAAAAGCAGGTGTGTGTGTGTGTGTGTGTGTGTGTGTGTGTGTGTGTGTGTGTGTGTGTGTGTGTGTGTGTGTGTGTGTGTGTCTCGTACACCAGCACCTCTAGTCTAGATGTGACCTGGTTTTTTGGCAGCCTTGAGAACAAATGAACTGGAGGCCGTGTAGGTCACGGATGCTGGAGACGATGTTTCACGTTTGAAAAATGCAGAAACCTGTCTGAGACACGCATGCATGTAGGATGGGAATGTGCACGGAGAAGCCTGGTTCCTTTTTTTGGTGCGACGCTCTGCTCCAGTTCCATCAGTCACATCACACTGACTCCCGTGTTCCCACAATCCTCCCTGCGGTCATTCATCACAATGTCACTCAAACGCTGACTCCGGTCCCTGGGGTGTCACGGTAATGGCATCCCTGTGCATGAAGGCGTGTGCTTTGATGTCTATATGTACACGTTTGTCTGAGCGCATGTGTTCTGCTAAAATACGAATTTGCTTTCCTATTTTTACCATTTTCTCCATAAAGGTGCCAATGATGTGAAGACAGAGCAAGAGCCGAGAGACAAGGGGGAAGACGTAGGGAGGAGTTCAGCACCGGCTCTCTGTCGGCTCTCCGCCAGCGTGATCATCTTTGAACCTGCCTCCAGGTCAAAGGCGCCACGTAGCACGTGCAGAGGTGTCAAGCGAAGAATCACAACAGACGGCAGAGATCTGACTCTGAACTGAAAGGGGAAACTGGCTCAGAGTGACTTCCCTGAAAATTCAACAGGGCGAGAAATTATGAAATTTCACACGTTCCTCTGGCAACGGCTCACTTGTAGCTCTGCTGTGGATGAATGCAATATGGATCAGCGCTCCGGGGGGGAAGCATCCATCTCAAGGCAAGAGTGGAAGGGAAAACATAATCACTACAGCCAGCGCACGAGCCTCTGCTGCTGTTGTTGTTCTTCTTCTAATTAGTGTTTCTGTGGCGAGGGCTTCTCGGAAGGAAGATATCAATCCAACTGGGTGAGCAACAATGGACGGTAGACGTCGGCGCCGTAACGTCCATGCAGATAACGCGGCCGGTCGGCTAGCCGGAGCACAACGCGGCCTTTGATGTTCTCTGCTAATGACAAGAGAGGGAGACCACGACACCGGCGGCTCATCAAAGCCAAATCCAGCAGCCCTGCCAGAGTCGCATACGGCCGCTCTGTGTGCTCTGGATGCACCCGGGGTCATTTTCCAGGCAGATAAACAAATACGACCTCCTATTAATACCAATTTGAACCGCTGCAAGTGTGTGTGTAGAGGATTTAACCCCAAACAGAGGCAACTTCTACTCATCAGTACACAATTATGTGGCCGTGCTGTTAGAGTCAGAGCTTTCATTAACGCACACGCACACACACACACACGTCATTTCCACAGCGCTGCAATCAATAGTGCAGGAAAATCAGCCGCGGAAATTAACAGCAGCCTCTAGCCAAACAACTGTACCTGTTGGCTGCGTGTGTGTTTGTGTTGCTCACACACTTTCAGCAGGTACACATCCTCAAGCCGTCTCGTTTGCTGGGATAAATAAATAAATAAAAACAACTTGGCAAGAGAAATAATCATAAGGAGCTGGCAGACTTTAGCAACCACTATAGACCCCCCCCCCCCCCCCCCCCCCACACACACACACACACACACACACACAAACATACAAATACAAATCAGCTTCCCTTCCTTCATTTACATTCTTCCAAAATCCAGGGCAGGCACATGTTTAGCGCCGACAGCTGCAGGAACATGCAGGTCGACCTGTTGCGTGATGTGCCAGTCAGCACAGTGCTATTCTGTGGGGGCTGAAGATAACAACAAACGCCATGGCAGAGGAGGAATTTGAGAATCAGGAGAGAATCAGGAGATACAGCCGAGCAGCGACAGTCCCAAGGAGAACGCAGTCCCGAGGAGAACGCATAGCAGGAGACTCCCAGCACGGCAGCGTGGGAGGGACAAGAGCAGCTCTCCACTCGAATGAAGTCATCTCACAGGGGAGAACAGCAATTCATTGGACATAAGTAACCCGACACGAGACAACACAACCCAGCAGCTACGACCTTAAACCAGGCCGAGATTCAACAAGAACTTAAGAGGGACTCACGGCTTTGAAGTCGCGATGGCTGCACTCCTGGCCTTGGTAGCGGCAGTACAGCATCATCTCGTTCAGGTCGTGGCCGACCCTCTCGATGAACTCCTTCATGCTGAACGCCTTGGGCCTGTAGGCGGTGAAGTTGGCTTTGTCCTGCAGGAAGGCCAGCACGTCGGGCTCGGCCAGGTGAGGCTGGGGGATGGTCAGGTGGACGTCCAGCAGGGCCAGCAGCTCCCCGGCGTGGTACAGGTCGTTGCGCGTGAGGCGGCTGAAGCGGTACGCGTTGAGGTTGCAAATGGTGACGGCCGGGAAGACCAGGCTGCTGGACACCACGGCGTCCACGCTGGTCACGTGAGGGTACGAGAGGAAGTAAGCCAGGCGCTCGGCGCTCTCTAGGGCCAGCAGCCCCACGCAGGCCAGCAGAGCGGCGGCCCAGAGGAAGCGGCGCACGGTGGGGCGGCCGTAAGGGAAGATGAAGCGGAGGCCGTGAAGAGTGCTGGCGTGAGCGAAGGCCTGCCAGGAGGTGGGGTGCAGGCTGGAGCTCTCCTGGCTCCCCTGACTGCCACAGGTCTCCTTCAGATCCATCATGAGCCCTCCAGCCCCTCAGCCAGAGAGCCCCCGTGCACAAACCTGCACAAAGAGGGAGAAATATCAATACATGGCTTTAGAAATGACAAAGACATTAAGGAACACAGAGAGAGAGAGAGAGAGAGAGAGAGAGAGAGAGAGACAGAGAGAGAGAGAACCACAAAGAGAAGTGGACAACAAAGAGGAAAAAGTTAAAGCGACAGACACCATCAGCAAACACAACAGAAAATGTGAATCCAAACAAGAGACAGAGGAGCGAAACACCTGAGACACAGATCATCACGACCACAAGAACTCCAGAGAGAGAACAAGAGCAAGCAGACGCTCCCTGCAGGCGTCCCCCTCCTGTCCCCCTGCTGTCCACCCACACTTTGGCCACTTTCTCTGAGCAACACAACACCAACACATGCACACACATGCACACACTCTGCTTTGGGTCACCATTGGCTCTGGGTGACAGAGGATCCAGAGGTGAATCCTCTGGGACACGGTGAGCGAGGTCACTTAAGCCGCCAGCCAATCAAAGCTTTGTAATCTAACATCACTACTCTGTACTCATTACCATTCAGAAATAAACACACACACACACACACACACACACAAAACTCTCTCGTGCACATGTGGTCCAACACGTATCCACTGGCATGCAGAGTAAAACGCACGCACGCACGCACGCGCACACGTCCAGGGTTCTCAGGAGCATTCCTTGCCCCAAACTAATGACAAGCCTAAGCACCTCTCGTTCAGCCTAGCGAGAAGACATCCAGCCAGCTCGAGTGTGTCTAAGTCGGAGAGCACGCGTGTGTGTGCAAGCTTGTGTTTGTGCGTGCGAGAGAGAGAGAGACAGAGAGAGAGAGACAGAGAGAGGGAGAGAGAGAGACGGTAGAGAGAGGGAGGGAGGAAGAGAGCGGAGGGGGGGCAGAGAGCAACAGACAGACAGACAGAGAGAGAGAGAGAGAGAGAGAGAGAGAGAGAGAGCGGTAGAGAGGGAGAGAGAGGTAGAGAGAGAGAGAGGGTGAGCGAGCGAGCAGTTGATGATCAGAGCCACTCGTTAGTCTTGCATGCCGATCCAAACTCCTCCCGTTTTTCTCCGGCCAGATACATCCGCTTTCCCTCCTCTTCCCGGCTCAACTGTGGCGGTGGTGAACGACAGCGGAGCTGGGAGAGACGGGAGGCGCGCACACACACGCGAACACCAACACACATGCTCGCACAGAGAGGGAGAGCGAGAATGAGGAGAGCGAGAGCAGGAGAGAGAGAGAGCGTGAGAGAAAGGGAGAGAGAGAGAGAGAGAGAGAGAGAGCGTGAGAGAAGACGACGCACACACGCTCTCCTTGCCCTCCTCTCTC
The DNA here is from genome assembly GCF_046128005.1 of Genypterus blacodes. Taxonomy (NCBI): domain Eukaryota; kingdom Metazoa; phylum Chordata; class Actinopteri; order Ophidiiformes; family Ophidiidae; genus Genypterus; species Genypterus blacodes. The sequence continues at coordinate 6,260,313 of NW_027466835.1, forward strand.
TCCAAGTCTCTTGTTGAACACGTTTGTACCCAGACCCCCTCCATCACCACCAGGCTCAGTGTCAGTGTCACTCTCCATGTTCTCACAATTAATCATTGCAAACACACACATGGATCAAACGCACAATTGTGGCTGTTAGGAAAAATAGATGGATGAATGGGGAGGGGGGGTTACATTAAAGATCTCCATCTTCTGATCACGCCGGTGCCTCAGGACTCTGAAGCTCCACAGTGATGTCACACGGAGAGATGGAACTGAGACACTGTGTCATATGCATGAGCGATGGACAGAGATGTATACGTGTGTGAGAGTGTGTGTGTGTGTCTGTCTGTCTGTCTGTCTGTCTGTCTGTCTGTCTTTCTGTCTGTCTTCACTTCAGGCACGATTTCGCTCTGTGTTTGTCGGGCAAAGTGGTCAGGGAAGAGAGAAAACAAGCGATAATGTCAACAGATAGAAGAAGGTGGAGGAGGAGGAGGATTGCAGTGAGGAGGTGGCATGAGGGGAAAAACAGGAGCAAATAGCTACGGTGTGGAGAAGCAAACTGGGATGAAATGAAAGCAGAGAAGCCGTCAACACCGTCCATCAACTGAGAAAGAATGAGAAGAAATAGAGATACTTTGACCTCATTACTTTGAACCGAGAGAGAACTTCTAGAAAAATAAATAGAGAGAAAAGCCTGGATGTGCTGGGCTGAAGGTTACAAAGGGAACATTGTGTGTGTGTGTGTGTGTGTGTGTGTGTGTGTGTGTGTGTGTGTGTGTGTGCGTGTACACTGTATGTATTCTCCCTGAGCATACCACAATGCAGCATGGATAACATCAGTGGTTCTCAAACTTTTTCTTTCGCGCCCGCCCTTTTATGAGACGCTGTTAATGTGACACAATCACATTGTGTCACATTAACACAACCCCCCTCCGGGTTTAATATTGTCCCCCCTGTAACCCCTCTGTACCAGAGGTTTCAGGGGGAGTTACAGGGGGCGCCAGACCCACTGGTGGTTTCGGATGTTAGTCCCGGTGGCCGGAAATAATCTAAAAGCAAAAACGCGTTCTCCGTGATTTTCACCGGCAAGTTGACCGGCAACGGACGTTCCCGGTTCCCAGTTTTGCGCGGCGGATTTTTCACAATTGCAGGTGAAAATCACGGGCAGCAGGATCAACTTCACACAGAGCTCCATTGTATGCACTTGATTGAAGAGTTACTGGGTCTATCATCAAGGCTTTAAGTTGAAGATAGTAACTACGAGAGCAACATCCATCATATTACCTAACCACCCTTGTAATTCAGCCGTGCTAACGAGCGAGAGCATCCCTCAGAGGCCGCGCTTACACTCTGAATTAAGTGGCGCTCTTATCATCCAGATAGTGAAATCTGATAACAGGATTTGCATGCATCGTCCTTATCGGGATAGACATGGCGCTGGGTAGGTGGGCCGGCGTGCCTTTTTTAAGCCAATTCTTGAATTCATGAAGTAACTAATAGGCTTTATGCTCGGGCTGTCCCCTTCTGCGTCCTGGCGACAGCTCCCACTGAAATGATGTCTCTGTGAAGGAGAGACGGTGGAGTGGAGGAGAGGAGAAGAGAGGAGAGGGGGGCAGGGAGATGTTTACAACTCGCCCAGCGGATTGTGTCACATTAACAGCGTCTCAGCCGTGCACGTTTGCTTTCACACCTGCCTCCATTTGGGACAGAGATCTGATTTACTACAGGCGGTCAGATCAGACACATTTACACCTTATCCAACTGTGATCTGGGTATGGAGGACAGATCCTAATGAAGGTGTAAATGCCACTAAAGCGCCACAGAGATTATAAATACTACCGACTTTATTTGTATGGTTGTACACAATGACTGTCAGTGATTGTGTACAATAAAACCTAGATATAGTAGCAGAGTGTGTATCTTTTCATCTCTTTTACCATCATTCTTAGCCTTCACAATTACTAAATGAGACACATTTTACACTGGCTGATAAATCCTTGACGTCTCTGCTTACTACAAGCCTCCACTGAACTCTGCAGCCTCGGAAACAGTTTGATGGTTTCATCCACATAAGCTCTGGCTTTCACCGTGCAAACCCCCGGGCTAAGTGGTTCGCAATCCTGCAACAATCAAACAAACAATCAGGAGGCAAAGCCGGCAAGATCCCCATGGTGCCATCTACACGACGGTGCATTCATGTGCAACCAGTCGCCGGAGCTTAGGTGTGGATGCGTTTGGTCTCCTCTTCCTGGCTGTGTTTGCTCTCACGCTGCAGAATGTGAACGGTGACTACCGAAGTTAAGTTGTTTTATAAATCGATGATTATAGTGATTTTCCCGTCGATTCAGTGAGGAGAAAGAATGGGCTTAAATAGTGAGATCTGACAGCGTTTGGATGAGGAGAACACGTTACTGCATCCTGTAAAAGGGGCCTATGTAGTCTTTCGACATTGTGTGCTAAAAGTGTCGCTTTGCTGTTTTGATGAGATAAGATGTAGAAGTAAATGCAACGCGACAAATATCCGCGCACACACCTGTAATCAGCCTCAGATAGCAGAATGCACAATATATACAACGCAAAATATACAAAACTACATTCTGCACTTTGCTGCCATCTGCTGGACAATCTTAACAACAATAGCTATTCTATACCTCTTGAGTTTCTATAACCTTCAGTTTCAAACAAGCAAAGCAACAACAGGAGCGGGGTTCTGACTGATTTAGATGGAGTTAAAAAATGCATAAACTCATCTTAGAGCTCTAAATAATACAGTGGGGTATTGTGAAGAGCTGCCCTGTTCCTGCTAATGGAGATTGTCCCCATTTGCTTATTTGGTGCAAATCTTCCTCACAGCAGGAGGAAGCTCAAGTGTAACTAATAACATTAATGATGTCTCTGCTCCATTTGGACCAGCAGGAACAATGACACGGCTCTGATGAGGCCACGCCAACATTAATGTCTGGCATGGAAATGGGCATTTGTCTGCAACCACGCCAGTATGAACGTATGTCTACACATTTTAGCCAATTTTTCAAAACAAAATCAGCCAGAATTAGAAATGCAAATGTACTGCAAACCCAATAAATAATGTGCATTTCTTTATTGACCTCTACATTTGAAGAGTTCAGTTTACAGAAGTGTCAGCGATCTGCCGGTCTGTCTCGCGGGCCGGGTCAAACATTAAACTATTTACATCATCGCCTACAATCTACTTCTTATTCACACACTCGCACACGCTCTCTCTGTCACTGCAGGGTTTGTTGGTTTCTTAACTTAATTAGACAAATCCCCTGTTATATAATGAACAATGTTTCACAGGCTACCGGCTTGAAATAAGTCTTATCATTACATTTCTATGCCTGTATCCAGACAACTTCCCATCCAGGGGACTAGCGAAGGATGAAACTTTGTCAGTCTTGCTGGATTCTTCTGTTTTAAGTGGATTCCTTCTGGTATTGATGCTTGCTGGTTTGTATTAGCATTTCCATTAGGCCCTTAATAAAACAGCTGATGTAAGAGGTACAGTACAGTGACTGCCTACAGTAGAGGTATGCATCTATACATAATCAATACATACACAAACTAGGCACTGTATACCTGTATGCTGCTGTTTGGAGTTTGTGGGCACTCTGTACATTTGTATTTATTCCCTATGCGCAGATTTCATACAGACTAGGTTGTTCTAATGATGGAAAAAAGGTCCTGTGACCCTGAACAGGACGGGGAAAGAAACTCAATGCGCGTCACAATACCTGAATCCAAATCGTAGAACGTTTCATACAAAACCGTCTCTCGTTGGTTGGTTGGTTTTCGGCTAGTAAAAGGTTCTTTATTGCCTCAGCTGTTGAGAAGTGGGCCACGTCCCATTCCCCTGCTCCAAAACACACCTGTCAAGAAATCACCCTCCGAGGCGAAGGTTAGCAGTTTGTCTTTGTGCCGCGGCTGGCGTTGGGCGGTTCTGTCCGCGTCCGTTCTGCAGACTACAACGACTGTGGACCTTGAGAAGAGCGAACGGCAAAAACATCACCAAAAATGCTCCAATTTACAAATAACAGTCAGTGACCTAGTTGGGATGTAATTTTCGGCAGCAATTATGATTTGGTGCAATAGCCGGAGATGAAAAGGTGATCTTGACTCTTGGACCTCTCTACACACATACAGCACAGATGAGAGTTAAGGTCTCGCATTTGATCCGTCCCCCGTCAGCTGGCGGGAGAAAACACGAGTAATTACACTTTCCCCCTAACACCAAAAGATGGATTATGAAAAAGTAATAAGCTCTTACCAATTAGGAAGCCAGAGAACCTGAGCTGGCTTGTTGAGCACAGTTAATTATTACCTCTGGTAGGCTGTGATTATAGTTGAAGGGCAAATGATTGGGCTGTGTGAGCAGTTATGTAGGAACTGGGCCCCCCTTTTGTGAGGGTCTTAATTAGGAGATTCTCAGATATGAAAGAAGAGCTTGTTCAATGTGTAGCTCAGACACACACACACACACTCCAATACAGAGAGTCCAAAAAGTATCCTTGTAGTGGTCAAATTAGGATCCATTCTAATTTGAGTTTAATTGTACCTCAGTGCTGGATGTCTCTGCCCTTTCAGAACACTAATGATGCCCACCAGGACAAGGAGAGGATGTGAACTGCTACCCCCCCTGCTGGTGTGAGGAGGACATGCTGTAGGAAGCATCGGGGGGCCGCTTCAATATTTACCAATCCAATCTCCATCCCTTCTCTCTCATTCATAGCTCAGGCGGCTTAAGTGGGCGTAGCGTACACGAGAGCACAAAGAGGCGAAGCAATCGGCTGAACTCCAGCGAGCGAGCGGCAGTGGAGGAGTTTGGTCGTGGGTCGTAGATCCTGTTGGCAAATCCTCCATTAGTGCCTGTTAGTCACACTGCGACTCCTCCCCAGATGCTCGGGCGCTCTCCAGATAGAACACTTCAGGTCAGGCAAATCACACAGGCCCCCCCGCTTCCCCACCGACACCCCCACGGAAAATAACAAACCACCTCACACACGCATGGCAAACAAGCTGGGTGACGGTTTCATCCACTCCACTGTAGAGGCTCGGAGGAACAGAAGGAGGCGGAAAAAAAACTGAAGAGCGAGGGACGGAAGAGGTAATGGAAGAAATGCGGCCGCGGCGAGGAGCAGCACTTTACATTTGGCGTAATTAGCGAATCAATTCTGTGCGGATTAGTTTTGCATTTCGAGGTCAGAGCGACACACACACACACACACACACACACACACACACACACACACACACACACACACACACACACACACACACACACACACACACACACACACACACACACACACACACACACACACACACACACACACACACACACACACACACACACACACACACACACACACTAATTACAGGGGTTCACAAGAATAAATGAGGCGATGTTAAGAAATAACAAAGCCCGATTCCTTTTGAACCTTTTTAATTCAGTAATGAGTGTTTGCGTGTGTTGCTCGGGCATTTTTAGCTGTGTGCGTGCGTTGGGGTCTGTAATGAAGCTGCGCTGCTGTGAGGGTGCAGGTCAAAGGTTACAGGCCTCCTCAGGTAACTCGCTCAGGAGCTCATCCAGGTCGTCATCTGCACAACAAAGGTCAGGATGTTGTGATCGTTAATGAACAAATCCAACAAAACAATAAATCCATACGCGTTTACTGCATGATAAAGCCATCAGACTCCTGTCTTATAGACTGTTATTTATCCGTCTGCTACAGTCGATGCAGTCGCAGCGTTTTGATTGAGTTGGAGCCAGAGAATCAACACTTAAATTCAAAAAAACGGTTTCTTGCCAGCGTGGAAGTTTCTAATTTTAACCAGCAAACAGGAAGGCAGAGGAGGTGGAAAGAAAAGAATCTCTATCTCTCTCTCCCTCCCTCCCTCTACACTTGTGTTATTATGTGTGTGTGTGTGTGTGTGTGTTTGTGAGGGGACCCACCTGCATCCCAGCCCGAGTGCTGTGGTGCCTGGTTACCAGCGGGCCCTCTATTGGCTCTGCTGCCCGCCGGCATGCGCGGGGCTTCACCTCCCCCGGTGCATTTCCCCCCTTCTCCTAGCCCTTCCTCCTCCTCGTCAAACATCAGCTGCATCCAGGACACGGGCTCCCCGGGGGCAGCGGGACACCGGATTGGCGACGGCAACGCCAGCTCCTTAATAAGGAGTTAGAAAAAAATGCCCTTTAGTTTCAGACGGGTGACAGCTTGACAGATTTGCTGGATTGTATTTATATTCTGGTGTTGGGTGGAGCGGTGTGATGCTCACCAGGGCGAAGGGGGGGAGGGGGGTGGAGGAGAGGGGGGTGGAGGAGGGGGCGGCTCCGTCGGGGCCGTAGAGCCTCAGCAGGTTGTTGGACGTCACGTTCAGGTAATGGTTACGATGGGAGGGGGAGAACACGCCCACCTGTGCACACGGCCAGCAGAGAGAGGACGCAGACAGCTTTCAGAATTGGAACAAAGCCATAGAAAAAACAGAGGTAACCAGGAGTGTATTCAGTGGCAACAATGAGGTTGGATTGGAGTTTTACAGACACAAAGTCTGACAAACAAGATCTGTAACTCTAGCTTCTTATGAAGGACATGTCCACACACACCGTCTGTGTGAAGTCTCACCTGTTTCAGCAGCAGCACCGCTCCCACCTTCAGCTCCCCCAGTCTGTCCTCTAGGAGGCGCCGGTGCACGGTGCCCTGGATCTCCCCTAGGGGTCAAAGTGTGGAGAAGACACAAGCTGTGATCCAAACGGGAAGAAAAAGGGCCACCAAGAAAAGACAGCAGCTTCTCTCTCTGGGGTCTTGAACCCAACAATGATTTCACTCTGATCAAACAGTTATGGATGCAGACTTTAAGAAGAGCAGAGTTTCTCCCCTCTCATGTGCTGGGAGGCCATAACGGGCGGTTTGAGCAGCAGCCACAGACCTGAGCAGGTGGAGGTGTGTGTGTGTGTGTGTGTGAGCCTGACCCTCCTGTTATCATGAGCACAGAACACACACCCACTGTTGCAGCTATTCAATGGCTAATAAGCACTCACGTCCGGTGTCAAAGGGTGCCATCTAACTGCGAATGTTAATAATCAGTCACCCAGCTGTGACTCAATCTCTGGGGACCATGGCAACCAGCTTAGATGTGCTTACTGCTCAAAGAAGGAGTTAAAGGCTAAAGTGATTACAAGGTTGAGAGATGAATTGAAAAAAAATAAAAATGAGGAAACCCTTGGCAGTGCTAGACCCACACACACACACACACACACACACACACACACACACACACACACACACACACACACACACACACACACACACACACACACACACACACACACACACACACACACACACACACACACACACACACACACACACACACACACACACACACACACACACACACACACACAAAGCAGAACAAGCATACGTGTGCGTGTACATGGAGCTCAATCAGGCCAGTTCTCAGCAGGGGACAATGTCAGTTACAGTAGCAGCTCCTTCACCTGCGTCACTGATGAACATTTTCTGTCCTTCCTTTCCTCTCCTGACTATCTCTCACACACACACAGACACACACACACACACACATATACTTCATAATTCATTCTCTTAGTTTTGCCTCCCCAGCATTTCTGCAGTTTATAAGGTGACTCGAATTTTTTTACTGACTTTAAGATGACAGTGTTACCTTCAGGTGTGTGTGTGTGTGTGTGTGTGTGTGTGTATGTGTGTGCGTGTACACTTACCTGTCGGGTCTCTAAACACAGCCTTGGCGTCGGAGTGTGTGTGGAGGATGCTCTTCAGCTGCACGGCCATGTTGGGCACCTTGTTCCTCTCCAGCTGTTTGAGTGCAGCCTGGTGAAGGAGGGGAAACGTTTGATTCCACCGTGAACCTGGCTAATGGATCAGCTCAGATCCATGCACATTAACATCATGGGTTCGTTAGAGGAAACCCACGTGAGCGCCTGTTGGGATTATTTACCAATTAGGACTTCAGATTCCTGCTGAGAGATTCTATTAGGACCTGGGCCGCTTATTACATTTACATAATGGACTCCAATGGAAAATCCATCTCTCATCCTGCAGTAAACATAAAAATATGATTCTTGACAAACCGCCGATTTCTTTTCCTCAGATAACCTCATTTAGACATATTTGTATATTTACACGTAATTTGTTCGAAGATTAGTTTTGCGTACATTTGCAGGATGATATTGACGGAGAAGAAGAAGAAGAAGAAGAGTCTTTACTTTAGATTGATCTGGGTTTGTTGTGTTTCCCGGTTAGCATTTTTTTCCGGCACAAAGAAAAATCCAGGATGTGAGCAGAATATATTCACACACACACACACACACACACACACACACACACACACACACACACACACACACACACACACACACACACACACACACACACACACACACACACACACACACACACACACACACACACACACACACACACACACACACACACACACACACACACACACACACACACACACACACACACACACACACACACACACACACCCCAACAGCTGTGTGTCGCTGTGTGTTATTTCACGTCACGACCGTCTCAAAAACACAAGCCTGGAGTTCTTAACCGTGAGCACTTTTCGCTTCACCGCTCCACTTATTGTGTTTACACCAAGTTACACAATATGTGTGACTTCTAATTACCTCCAGGGTCAAATGTAGGCCAAGCTACTTTGTTTACAAAAAAAATAAGTTTAAATAGTTATTTTACACTCAAGCACCAGTGAGAACAAATGGGTAGTTGAACAGTCAAACAGGCTCTGACCCGCTGACCTCACCTTCTTAAACTAATGGCCTAAGTCATATTCTGAGGCCTAACTCATCTCTTCATGATGCTCCTGAATGCTCTTCTGATTATTGGGTCTGTGCTCAGACTGAGATATGGAGATTTATAGATGTGAGCACAACAGCAGTGTGTTGCATTGACTGTAGAGATAACCCTCTCTTCCCCCTGTGCTGTAATAAACATGCTACTGTTCAGTCGGAGGAGGGGCGTGAGTTGATCTGTTGATTTGTTTATAAATGCGTGAGGTCTGTGGGAAGCTCTCTCTCTTCATGTACACAGCTTGACCTGAACGGTTTGGCCTCGGTGCGTGTACGGAGGCGGGCGTGAGTGAGAGCGGCGTAATGAAGTGCTCTCGCCGCGCTCAAACAGCTGTCAGTATCGAGCGCTGATGAATTATTCCGGGAGGAAACGCCTCCAGCAGCGAAGCAAAGAGAGCAGAGTGACACCAGACTGTCTATTAGAGTGACTGATGGCTGATCTTACAGTTTATAATTACAAAACACTTCCAGTGCAGCTCTGTCGTTTGTCCCCATTATGCCTACAGACCTCCGGCACAGTTAGAGAATCGGCTCTGATGGCGCATCAATAAAAACATAATATTTGACCCAGATCTATTGATGTAGAGCGTTTTTGTTAGCTGTACGGATGGGCGGTTACCTTGCGGAGCACCATGGCCACACTGTAGGAGTGCAGGAAGCATGAAGGGTTCCTCTCATCCAGTCCCATCTCTGCCTTCATCGCTGCCCAGGGCCCGCTGCTGAACTCATCCTCCTCCGACTGGGAGCTGGGACCCTGGAAATGATGTTCACAGACACACACAGCTTACACACTCCAATACTTTCCATTGTGTGTGTGCCTGTGTGTGTCTGTGACTTTTGACTCCTGAGCTTCAGACTTAAAGAGATTGAGCTGTTCTGCATAAAGACTTGGCTGGAGCACGGCTCTGGTCTCATGCATATGTAGCGGCTCCATCATTAACTTCATTACATTTCCTGTCCACTCTCTCCGCCCGGGCGACTCTGGCTGAACTGCAAAAGCGAGCCTTTCTGGGTTTTAAACAGCTTTTTAGCGTAGGCCGGCATACGATCAGTCATCATTGCTCTTGCCTTCCAAATGTCACAAAAACACATTTAGTTAACTAATGACCACTCTGTTCCACATTTCATCTCTTTAGTGCAGAGTGAAGTTCTGTGCCTGGTCAAAAAAAAACAAAAACACTATTTTAAATGAAAATGTAATCTCCAATAAAATCTGATTCCTTTCCAAAGCAAAAAGCATTTACAAAGCCCTGACCTGGGGAGAAGTGTGAGGACATTCGAGCCTTAAGTGGCCGATATGAGCAAACACAACTGAATCGTTCAAACTTTACAACGCAGCACTGATTATTGCTTTGCCAACAGAAATGCATAATGTATCCCCATCTTAAACTTAAGGTCCCGGCGGCTTTTTTTATTACCTGGCTTGGCAGTCGGGCTACAGCGCCGTGGGCAGGAGTCAGGGGGACGGACACGACGATGTCATCCAGGCTCTGGCCCTGAGGCTGAGAGAGAAGATGTCAGTTATTATTTTGGCACCGTGCTGCAAAAACAAGCACATAAGCAAGAGATCGCTTTGACAGTTATTTGATTAGCAGGTGGCGCTGTCAGAGGAGGGGGAGGAGAAGGAGGAGGAGCACACAAGCTGACCAAATGGAGAGCATCAGGCAGAGATACACAGAATACACACAATTCCAACATTCATTTAAAATGCGGATATTAAAAATAACTCTAGTAAGCAAATTCAACGCAAACCAGACCAGATCCAGTTCTGGTATAGATCACTGTGTGTGTACAGCAGGCAGGAGAGCGGGCCGGCTGAGACTAACCTGCTGTGGCAAGAGGCCAGCAGGGCCAGGAAAGCGGCGGGTCCTCGGCCGGTGAGTGTCAGAGCGCGTCCTCCTTCTGGGAAGCTTATTGGAGTTGGACACCAACTGGACCAGGTGATTGGTGAGGATTGGCCTGTGGAGAGGGTAGGGGCTCAGGCCGGGGGAGCTCACTGAAGAGGGCGACGGGCACACGGAGTTAAAGAGGGCGCGGCCCCGAGGTGAGGGCCCCGGTGTAGCCTGTGGTGTCTGGGGCTGCTGAGGCCCTCGGACTGTCCTGGACACCGGGCTTGGGATGGGGGAAGATGCAGTGAAGCCTGGGAAGACACTGGGACTCTGGGGAGGGGCTGGGTGGAAAGCAGGACGCGGGTTTGGAGATCGTAAAGGCAGAGTGGAGGAGGCTTGATGAGGAAGGTTATGACGAGAAGAGTCCGGCACGCGAGACGCTGTGCTGAGCTCCCTCAGGCTCCTGCTGGGCAGAGACCCAGTCCCTCCGCCGGTCGGGGGCCGCAGGCATTTGGCTGAAGATACAGACTCTGCTGTGGGGCCGGGTGGCGATGGAGCAGGGGGCTGAAGTGGCTTCCCGATTTGCTGCTCACACTCATCGAGGTCGGCCAGGTCAATGTCCCAGTCATCGAAATCATCCTGTGCCAGACCAGGATCCTGCAGCTTATCTGCGGTCGTGTCACTCTGTTGTTGTTTGGGATTGTTCAGTGAGGAATCCTGCACTGGAGCCAAGGAGGAGGAGGAAGAGGAGGAGATCTGCCTCAGACCAGAAGTAACAGTTTGTCCGGCAGACGATGCTGAGCTGTTACAGGGAGCAGCTGATCCCTGTGCAGCTTGCAGCTGAAGGGAGCGTCTGTCCTGCTGCTCTGTACAGAGAGGGACAGAGGGAGCACGCAGAGGACATGGAGACACAGCAGCTGCCACACTGGCTGCTCCACACACTGAATCAACAGCCCAGTCTGTCCCCAGCAGGTCCTGAAACACACACACACACACACACGCACACACACAGTGGAGAGGAGTAACAGAAGGAGAAGCATTATGCAGCAGAACACAAACTAATTAAAGACCAACTGAAACCCGGTGTGTGTGTGTTTGTGACTCACCTCATCATCAAAGTCCTCGCCGGTGCTGAACAGTCCGTTTACTGTGCAAGTCTGCAACAAGAGGGCGCAACATGCGAATTAGAGCTCTTTACCTGCATGTGTAGCAAATAACACCAGTAACGCCATCTCTCAGATGCACGCTAGTAGTTTGGTTAACTGATAATAAACGGGTGAATCAGCTGTTGACCGTGTAATTTAAACTAGCAACTACTTAGCTCATGTTAGCTCAAGTTGTGCGAGTTTTGCTTTTAAATACTTACCATTGTCGTCATAACTTATCTCGCGATGAAATCTGTGTCTGGTCAGTTGGACGAGATTGACGTGTCAAATTCCATCCGTTGTTTTTAATATTTTATCACAGTTTTAACTTTGGAGTGAGAAGGCGACTTTCTTCCGTTCTGCGTAACTCTGAGTTCGCCTGTGCTACTTGGCGCCGCCATGTTCAAAAACGACGTGATGACGTACTATGTTTTTACAGAGATTATCGACGCACAGTGAGAGGGTTCGCCCCTTATTACTTCCGCCTCCGCTTGTTTTCGGCTAATTTCACTTACACGGCCTCTGCGTAATGATGTTCATTATATATGGATGAAAAATATAGACAATGTTGTTGTGAATCATTAAGTTATAGATGGAAATAAACACATTAGGCTCTACATTGATGCTGACAATTTCCAATAGCGTATTTGGCAAATTTGTTTTGCCACTTACTAACTATACCAAACTATGCTTACTAGCTATGCTAACTATATAAAGGGGGTACAATCGATTTCCTATCGCAGTTTGTGTGGATAATTACAACAGAAATGCAAATCGAAGTTGCTCTGACAATGTCATTTCTAGTTGACCTCTTTCATATAATTATGACTGCACAAGAGTATGTTTGAGTCATATTTTACCAAACAAAGTGAGCAAAACAACAAAAAATGAACAGCTTTCCTGTCACAACATTTAAGTAATTGTAATCAGAAGTAAAGCTGTGATGACAACCGATTAAGCATATCTATTTACTCCAATGATAAATCATTCATTTGTTGTCGTGATTATACTTTGACAGGACGTCACCTTTCTTGACATTTGTTCTTTGTTTAAATTACCGGCTTTGGTGTTGTGGTTCAATACTGCCATCTAGTGACATTTTTGGGTAAGACAAAAGCAGAGTATCAACTTGCATTCTGATCTATTAATAACAAGTGCTGAGCTTATACTGTATTTGAGCAACAGTCTTGTGACAGCACTCATCGCGCAAATGATGTTTTAGCTGAACGTCCGGCTCCCCTTCACATCTAAGGGAAACAAGTGTGATTTCAAATGTGGAATGATAATTTTCTACTTGTTTTTTTCTTGAAATTCTACACTGGTGTGACCTCCTGAGGGGTGAGTAAAAGCTGCAGGTCTACAAGCAATGAATGCTACTCCAGTTTCCCTGCAGCAAGACCCAGTTGCTTTGGGGGTTACAGTCATGGATTCCACTCTCAGGTGCCACTGACACAGGCTTAAACTCACTGTCATCCTTCACTTTTGACCTGTCTGACAGCTAACTGGCCCAAAACTGTTTCTGTGGCGCCATGTCCAAGGACACATTTCCCTTCACTTCTGCCTCACTGCGCTCACTGAGACTGGAGCAGGAGTTTCAGGAGTGGGAGGATGCACGGCGAGCATTAGCTTATAGGAGAACCATGTGCAGGGCCCCATTACCTCGGGCCCCCAGACCCCCCGCCAGGCAGGGGCGGATCCAAGAAGTCCGGGTCGCTCCGCCCCCTGTCCGGTGCAGAGACACTGCTGTCCACAATACGTTCATGTGTGGGGACATGAAAGGGATTTATGCAGTGCTTAAGGACCCGGCTATGGTCAATGCACTGATGGAGACAGTGCATGAGGAGATGTTGTGGACTCCAGAGATGGGTATGGATGTCATGTAATGAAATCTCCACATCATAAAACTGACAGATGCTCTAGTTCTGTTCTAGTCTCTCTTCCCTTCCCTATATTCCTGTCTCAGGCATGTGGACACTGAGCTCCAAGGTAAAGCAAACATCAGCTTTGCGTTTGGCTGCAAGCAGAGGACACACAGGATGTCTGGAAGAGCTGCTGTTCCGGGGAGCCGAGGTGAACGCCGACCCAGGCGGCAGCACGGCTCTCCATGATGCCTGTGTCGGCGGCCATTCGGTCTGCGTCCAGCTGCTGCTCTCGCACGGAGCCGACCCTGATGTATTATCAGCAGATGGCAGCGCTCCTCTGCACCTCTGCACCTCTGCACAGTCATTCCAGTGAGTGGTAAAGCTTCCCTGGTGCTGCCATCACTTCTAACCATTTTGTAACTAATAATTTGGCTGTTTAAACAGAATCCATTTAGCTGATGGTGTTTATAGCCTCATGGGACGATGCTAGAGGCTGGAAATTCTGGCTGTAATCTGTCTGTGAAATACTTCATTATTATCAATGCAGAGATAAAAAAAAAAAAAAGTCTATTAGGCCTTTTTTCCCCTCACAGGGCTCAGTAAACAGATAAAACTATATTGTTTGGATAGAAAAAATCACTAGTTTTACAGAGACTACTTTACTTTTTACACTGAAGATCTTTGTGTTGAAGTTGGGAGATGCAGATGCACGTTATGATGGAAAGATTTGCATTTTGTTTCAGGTGTGCTGAGCTGCTGTTATCCAGTGGTGCAGAGGTCAACGTCAGGGCGAAGGAGTCCAGGCTCACCCCTCTGCACGTAGCAGCTCGGCGTGGCCTGGAGGGGCACGTGGAGCTGTTCCTCTGCCACGGAGCAGACGTGCTAGTCACCAATCGAGAAGGAGAGACTCCCCTAAACGCTGCCTGCTCAGGCGCAGAGAGGCCGACGGAGGCTGGGCGATACCTGCGTGTCGTCCAAATGCTGCTGGATGCTGACGCCGACCCCTGGACTGCAGGCAGGAAGCTGCACACCCCTCTGCACAACGCGTGTGGAAACTGCAGCTCGCGTATCGCCGAGATCCTCCTGCAGCGCGGCGCCAAGGCAGATGTTCCCAACTGTGCAGGCCACACACCAATGGACTGTCTGTTGCAGGTAGCAGATACGAGATGAGAGGATTTGAGGGGAAGGGTCTGATGGGGCGATAGAGCAGAGATCTAGTGACAGTCTTGTACTTGTCAGGCGTAGGCGGTGGGATATGACTTAATTGCTTGTTCCCCTTAAGGTGGTGGAAGATTTTCCAAACCAGCAGCCTGAAGCTATACTACAGTCACTCCTAAACCACGGAGCAAAGCCTGCATCACCTAAGGTTGAGTCAAATAAGCAAAATGGAAGATTGTGACTAGCTGTGCCTGTATAAACTGTAATCATGTCCATTCATCCATCTCCCATGGAGCCGGTTTGCATATGACAGTTATTGGTTACAGTGTGTTTGACTTTGCTCTCCTGTCTAAAGATGCTGAAGCACTGCGTCCTCTCCCCTGCCACCATGGAGGTCATGTTGAACTCATACACATCCATCCCGGCATGTGAATGGATGGAATCTCTGTCCACTGAGGTGTACGAGGTGAGAGTGTGAGAGCCCCCTGCACCTGAGACGCTCTCCTCCCTTACTGGTCCACTTATTGTTTGCCGTTTTGTCGCCTCTGTCTCTCTCTCTCTCTCTCCACCCCCCGCCCCCCTCTCTCTTTCTCTCTCCTTCCTCAGGAGCATCAGAATTTCTTTGACCTTGTGCATCAGATGAGTGGACAGCCTCGCTCTCTGCAGCATCTTTGTCGCTGTGCTCTACGGCTGCATTTCGGCGCCCTGTGCTACACGGCAGTGTGTAAACTGGACATTCCAACCTCTGTCAAGGCTTATTTACTGCTTTGTAATGATGGGACGCTCCAATAAGCATATCAGCATATCGCCTGTCTGACACTGATGACCGTAGACAAACGTTGTGATTGTGCTCAGTTTGCAAAATCATTATGTATATCTGTAATAAATGATCTGAGAAAGAGTAAACTCCCACAGTCCATCAGTCAAACCTCAGCCACAGCACCATCTACTGATCAAAGTGAATCCTTCCTGCCTGGATCTTTGCTCACGTTGACTTCCAGAGATGAGAAGTGAAGTAAGTTAAGTGATCTATAATGTATATGAGGTTAGTCTCCTCTTTGCCTTCCATTACATTGTGAAACACACTGCATGGATTTACTTACATGGAGCCATGTGAGCTTTAGTGAGGTCTGGGCTCTCATGTTGGGGGGGATAAGCCCTAAATCTCAGTCACTAATCTCTGTAAACTATTTCTTGGTTAACCTGGTTTTGTTATGATGAAACAGCACCCTGCATCTGGCCCAGTGACCCCAGAACAGTACCAGCAGGTATGAAGAGCGGATGGCTAAAACTACAGCTTCATTCTATGCTCCTGCTAGCAACGGAAACCACAAATCCCTGACAACACGTGTCCACATACTTTTGGCCATATCACGTCATCCATCAAATTACGGTTCACCAAATGTGTGCCAATAGAACACAAATCTAACCAACTGATTTTCAACACACGCGCACGCGCGCACACACACACCGCTAGGGAGGAGCAACAGGCGTGACCCGTTTTCCAAAACAAGGGCTGTGTAATGACGTCACACCGTGTCGTCTACTCTGTGTTTATGTGGCTGTTAATGGCTAGCTGCTAACTAGCATCGTTAAATGCCTCTAAACATGATTTGACTTCTCAGGTAGCAGGTAAGACCGCTTCAGAGCACGCAGACATTTTACGGCCCCTCCGCGCGTTATGATATTTGTTGCGACACAACAGAGCAGAACAGAGTGTCGTAAACACCCGAAGGTCGTCTCTGAGCTAATAAGATAGCCTGCGAGCTAACTTAGCCGGCTAACTCGCTACAACACAAGTTAGCAGGGTTAGCACAGAGGCTAAGGTGCCATGTAGCAGACTGAGTGGTGGGCATATGAAGGGAGGGACTGGAGGCTCAGCTAACACCAGTAGCTTCACAGCTTCATGAAAAAGGCTGTTGGTCTGCTCCGTAAGCTGCTGTTTTGTTTACATATTTAAATTCTGGAATACTCGTTGTATTTGGGATGAGGAATAACAATGTTATCCTCCATGTACTTCAAGATCACAGCTGTCTGGAGGGTTTCATGCTCAGAGAAGGATCTATAATCTCTCACATTCCATTATATGTTGTCGTGGTTTTGTTTAATTTCAGTTATCTTGTATGTAAAGTACATGGTGTATCAAATGTTATGGTAGGGACCTGCTAACTGTTTGGCTCTAAGTGTAAATCATGTCCCTTGTGTCTTGCTCAGATCTGGAGGACAGGAATGGCAGTGTGTGCACTGACCATGCTGGATGGGATGGAAGATGAGGTGACAGCAGCCGGGGGGTTGTTGCTCCTGGTCTTTGCCCTCGTCCTGGCCTGGCTCTCCACCCACGTGGCCGACCGGGGAGACCACATACTGGGCACCATCCTCACTGTGGGTGCTCACGCCTCTCTGATAGGCCTGGGAGGCCACGACAGCTACAGCGGGGGGTCCTCCAACGCCAACGCCCCAGAACAACAGACCCCTCCGCCTTCCCAGGAAAACAAACCGGAGGACGCAGAGTCCGAGTCCGAGCGAGGAGGTGAGAGCGAGGGAACGAACGAGGGAGCTGTGGGGATTAGGACAGACCTGCTGCTGAACATACAGAGCAAGCATCTGCATACGGGACCGCAGCACTCTACTGACGAAGAGGAGGAGGAGGATGACGAAGAGGATGATGATGATGTGGAGGAAGAGGAAGATAAAAAAGTTTTAAGTCCTACCCCCGTGTTGTCTAGAAGTCTCTCCACCAGCACCACTGCCATTTCTGTCCGTTTGAAGTTCCTCAATGACACGGAGGAGGTTGCTCTCGTAGAGCCGCAGGATACAGTGGGAATACTGAAAAGGTTGGGGAAAAGCAGTCAAACACGCCGAAAAAGTCTTCAGTTGTTTACTGTTTAACGTGTTGTAACGACTCTTATATGTTATTTTCTCTGCTCAAGCAAATACTTCTCAGGTCGGGAGCATCAGATCAAGCTGATTTACCACGGCCAGCTGCTGCAGGACCCCAAGAGAACTTTGACATCCCTAAACATTTCGCACAACAGCGTGATCCACTGCCACATTTCCCAGGCGCTACAGGAGGCCAGTCCAGAAGAAGCCCCCCAACCCGGCACGGTCCCATCGAGCGGGACCGGGTTCTCCAGAGGATTCCGAGCCGCAGGCCTGGCCATCAGCACGGGCAGCCTGGTGGTACCCGTGTTTGTGGTGGTGCTGGCAGTGGTGTGGTACTTCCGGATCAACTACAGGCAGTTCTTCACCGCCCCCGCGACCATCTCCCTCGTGGGAGTCACTGTGTTCTTCAGCTTTCTGATCTTCGGAATGCACAGCCGTTGAGAGGGCGAGGAAAAGGGACGAGCGTCATAGCAAAGAGACGCCGTTCCGTATAATACGAATGTTTGAGGTGCGACAGGTGCAGCGGTAGGTAGGTAGGTAGGTGGTGTCTGAGAGGAAGACAGGGACTAATCAGAAGGGGCCTTAGCGCAGATGCCACGTACAGTAGGTGTGTATGGGTGTGTGTGTCTGTCTGTCTGCGTCCGCATGCACCAAGAAACAATGCGACTGATTGTACAATATATGTGGAATAAATAATAATTTGTGATTATGTGTTTTAAGTTCAGGTTAAAAACAAACTGTAATTCTGCTTCTGTTTAACTTGACTAAGTGGTTCAAACCCCTGCAAAGTTCTTTATGTGTAACTGTTTGGACACTTTGGCTTTATCTAACCTGCTCTTTGTTGTCGCTGGGGAATAGGACGGTGGCGTAAAGTTCACCGTCGATGCATCTCCATATTTTACTCAACGTCGTTAACATCTGCAGATTTTTATTTAGGCCTCCATTTTTTTTAGTTTCTGTGGAACGAAAAACACTGCAAGAAAATGTTCTGCTTTATGATAAAAAACACTCCGGTCATAAACAATTTAACCAACCAACGTCTCACTGTGTGTGCTGGTTTGGCCCGTTACACTGTAATGGAATAACGACTTTACAAGCTGCGTCATTGCAAGACTACCAGTTTTACGAAAGTAGTTTTGTTGCTTGAACTATGTGGATATAAAAAAAAAAAGACTAATTTAAATAATAATCATTTGACATGGAAATAAAGGGTTTTCAAGAAGAAAATGTACATATATTGTATTTTCTGTAAATAAAAATATTGAATCGGTTAACCTGCATCTGGCACTTGAAAATCCGGAGGTGCAATGGAGGCACTGGGAGCCCCTCTGTCCCCTCTGTCCCCTCTGCTGGACTGCTCCGGTTTCACTGATGACTCCCATTAAAGCATTTCCACTATAAAACCTCTTCCCCTTTTTTTCTTTCTTGTGTTCTATTTATAAAAAGGACAGAAAGTAATGATGTCGCTGTAACAACCCAGGCTCTGCTTAGGGTTTTTTATTTCTATACAAACATCAGTATGCATGGCAGTGAGGAAAAAAATAAAAATATGTCTCAGATCATGTTCATATACACAACAGCCACACACACACGCACACACACACACCCACTTGTGCTTGTGTGTGGAATATCGGAACCTCACAATATTGCATCCTTGGTCATTGCACTCATTATCAAAGATGTACACAAATAGCCACAACAGAAGATCAGCCACGAGCTCTGGGTCTGGATTATACACAAATGATTATCTTCAGAACAATGCTTCATTATACTCAAGTGCACATCACAAGACTCTACTGAAAAGGGGCCGCGTCAGAGCGTAGAGCCGCCTGAGGAGGAACACATCTGACCTGAAGTACAACAGACTGGAAACAAAACAAAACAAATCAGGTTTTTTCCGGTTTTTCCATTTTCACCACATTAGAATTGAAAAGAGTTACACTATACACTACCGACTGCACACAAGTAACCACAACAGCCACAGTTTAGTCTTCGGGGAGAATGTAAAGCTAAACAAACTTAACATGATGAAACTGAATGGCTGCAAACCGATATGTCCTGTAAAGCACAAAGGGTTTCTGTCTAAACATGACTGCTTTGAATCAGCCCGTTGGTGTTACAGGCCAACATATCGCACACCTGTCACTCACAATTAAGGAATGTCAAACAGTGCTGTAGATTCCTATGATGTAAAGTTTGATTTCAATGAGTAATTAGAGCAAAAAAAAAAAAAAAGAGACAGTCGCACAAGAATCAGCTTTCCTTTTCCATCTTCCTGCTTGTGTATGTGCTGTACATGTGCCCCAAAAGCCTCCTGGTTCAACAAATATGCATATCAAACGTCTGCACACACACACACACAAATACACGTCGCTTGATATGCAAAGACAAAGAAAAAGTTAAATACATTTGTCGATGTAAACAAAATAGTTAAATATTTCAAATGGCACACGTACGTTCACTAATGTCACATTCATGAATGCATAGTTAAAACACACACACACACACACACACACACACACACACACACACACACACACACACACACACACACACACACACACACACACACACACACACACACACACACACACACACACACACACACACACACACACACACACACACACACACACACACACACACACACACACACACACACACACACACACACGAGCAAGAAAAAAAATCAAGATTTCTGTATTCATTCAAAATAATATGCGGCCTTATGCGAGTCTATTCAATGTGCTGGAGAAGGCAAGTTCATAACTGCAGCAATAACATCCACCAAGTGTATCCGGTGGAACGCCAGACCTTTCCTCCTAACAGAACACTTCCTCTCCTTCAATACCACTGCGTTTTCATTCTTAAGCGGCTCATACCAAGGTCTGGACTTTCCTCTTCTTTCCTCTCACTGATCTCCAAGCGTCCCTTACTGCTTCAAACCTAGACTGTGAAGTGTAAAAACGGCGCCTACAGTGAAGCCAAGAGCAGGCGGAACGATTTCCTCTGCTGTTACAGATCATGTTTTCCATTACCGCCACTTAGGTTATGATGGATAAGTTAATAACGCAGAAACCCAGGTAATTACAAATGGTTTCGATAACTTTTCTCTTGCAGTGTTACACAAGTATATACACACACATGCAAACACACAAGCGCACACATACACCTGTGCAATACAGTGCTAGAATTCAAGAGTCCACTGATGGAGGACTCCCGTACGCATGGGTAGGTTTGCGTCTATTGAAAGCGTCCAAAATGTCCCTGTGGACGCGACGGAGAGACGTACGGCCGCGAAGATGAGACGAGCCGGTCACACTAACGGGGCTCCTGAAGGGGGTTGAAAGATCTTAGGAGTAGTGTAAGATTTGTTTTAGGTTTTTAGGAAATCCTCAGAATTTGAGGTGCTGGGCGTTCTCTCCTGTCGTGAGTTCGTGTCCCTTCTCAGGACGGAGGGGGCGAATCTATGACGCCACAAGTGTGGATTTGAAGGATTTTTAAGGCATTAAAGTCGAGTAAAATTACAGGGGAAGACCCAATCTAACTCAATCCCAACCCAATCAATCTAACGTCTTTCTATAAAACTGTACAGGTTCATTTTGAATTTGTCCTAAAGACGAAGAGCAGAGGGGCAGATTGTTGTAATATTATCACCTTGAGACGAATCCACAAGCTTCACAACAGATAAATGAACGACGTTCCTACGTGACGGTTTCACAGATCAGAAGTCTTCCGACGAGCCGACAGTGTTTCAGTGTTTTAGGGTCAAAGGGCCGACAGCAAACGTGTCTCCTGATGAGATCCAGGTCAAGTCTTCATTTGTATTCATATTTGAAGACATTGTCCTTCCTACAGTCACTATGGTAGCTGACTGAATCTAAAGTTACCCTGTTCTGACCATCGATTGTTTTAGAGGCTTGTGTTCGTCGAGAAATGCTTCTTAAATCTGCTATGACATGATCTATCCAGGTTGACTGACTGTGTATGCTGAGAACTATTCTCTTGGGTTCTATCCCGATTGGATCAAGCACGAGATCCTCCTGTGTGTGTGTGCCAGGTAGGGGATTTGAAGCCGGATGTGATGCTAGTTCAGGTCATCGTAGATACTTGAAATGGAAGGCGCGGTGAGTTTGGGCCTCTTTTTTTTGGTTGCTATGCTGATACTCTGAGAACTGCTGCTGCCGCCGCCGCCGCCTCCCACCGGACATCCGTTTCCTCCTCCCGCTCCTCCGCTGTTAATCCCAAGAGACGCCCTCTTCTTTTTCTTGGGCCTCCGGGAATCGGAATGGTTTGTGCCTGTAACAGAGACAGGAATGTCAAGTACAGGAAAGAGATCTGAAACAAAGTGCGCAGTCGAGTCGCTTCCTTACTGGCTTTGGACGAGGCGGAATCCGTGGGGGAAATATCAGGGGAGTCTTCCCACTGCAGGCGGCTCATCAGGGACGCTTGTCCATCCGAGATGTCGTAGCCGTCGCTCTCGACGACGGCGTCTGCGTCAGGTAACGACGGCCTGCCCGCAAACAATCACACGGAGTTAGAACGGCACGAGCAGAAGAGTCAGTAGATGAGAGGATGAGCTGAGAAAATACAGAAAGATGTGAAGAGGCGGCGCTGAATGCCACTCGAGCAAAGGCTCATCTCGTATTCAGCATTTCCAGACACTTCCTTCCTGACAGCACCGACATGATGTAACCTATTTTCTCGATGTTTATCTCGTTATTCTGGCCTAATTAGGTAGTTTAAAGCTTTTCTTTTCTCCAGAACAGAAATGAATTAACGGTCTGAAGCAGCAAAGCACGAGAGTAGGCCCGTCCTTTCAAATCATTTTCATATTCTGTTCTAAACTTCTTGTTTATTGTTCATTTCTTCCTTCTTTTTCTTGACCTGTTACTGCAGCTGCCACCCACAGCACCAATACGTTTCCCTTTAATCAAGTGTCGCATACTGCTCTGTTTAAACTGTAGCACACACTGATGTTAGGGGTTAGTCGCCATTGCCTCAGTCATCAAAATGAGCAGTGAACACCCCGTGACATCATCCAGTGTGGAAAAGACGAACCGGAGTGCTGCTGCTCCTCTCTTCTGCTCAAACAAACCAAAGTGCATCAGGGTACAATGAATAAATGTGAAGGACACAAGTCTGTGTGCTCGGCTGTTGTTGTCCATCACTGCCAACCCGAGGTCTCTGTGGGGGGGAGGGGGAGGATAGCAGGGGGCGGTTAAGAAAAGGAAGAGGGGGGGGCGGGGGGGCACACTCACGCGGACGGCCCCAGGAGGAACACCCTGACGGCCCTCCTCTGCTCGTCCGTGTGCTGGGGACACCGCTGGGACCTGGTGGGACACAAGGTGGCATTACACACATCCCCCGTGTCACACTGTCGCTGACCAATCTGACCGGGCGGAGCAGCTATGAGGCGTTAAAAGGGTTATGAAGGGTTACAGCGGTTGGTCAGCGACAGGATTTTTCCACGATCGGAACGGAAAAACGGCTTTAAGCTTGCGAGATCGGAAACATACCAGTCAATTGAAAACGTGTCTCATCGAAAATGGAAACAAAAGGAGATACGGTTGTACCGAGTTGCCACCTGTGTACCCCTGAATAAGTCCCAACATGCACGATCGTTTCCAAGAGAGGCAGAACCGAGAGGAGGCCGAGTGCAACGGTGCCTGGAACAATCCTACACCACCCCGCCCAGAGTGTGAGTCGGACTAGAGGAGGTTTGTTGTTTCCGTGCGTCGTCTGCAGCGGGAGAGGTTTCTTACCTGGTGCACATCTTCTTGGTGTGCTCGGAGATCACCCCACATTGCTGCGGAAAGAAGGATTGTTTACCATCAACATCTTCGACATCACATTGAGAAACAGCGTCGGCAGAAGTTGTTTGTTTATTTCTTCGAAACTTGCTCACCGTCGTCAACAGCGATCTCACTTCGTCGGGGCCAAGAGTTTCGTAGCTGATTCCCGTATTGTAGTTGTACTGATGTGAAAAGAGACAACAAAGACACGTTTCAGTATGCGGGGGCCAAACGTGGAGGAGCTAAGAGATGTTTCCAGGCAGCGGGATGGAGAGGAGAAGCGCCTCACCTTGTAGGGCTCTGAGCCCATGCTGCCGCCCAGCTCACCTGGGAAACAAACACAACAAACGCACAACTAGGAGTTATTATCATTCAGGAGTGTGTGTCATTAAGACCGATGCTGAAACTTCCTAATATCACTCTGGGAACTGACACACACACACACACTTACCATTTTTGTGTTTGAGAGATTTGGATCTGCGAGGGGAATTTGTGTTCTGTGCAAAATAACAAGATTTAGTATTTAGATTAGAACACACACACACACACACACACACACACACACACACACACACACACACACACACACACACACACACACACACACACACACACACACACACACACACACACACACACACACACACACACACACACACACACGTTAAACACTTTGATGTGCAATTGAACCATGAGGGCATGTGGAGTTAGTCTAAGTGTATGTATGTAAAGAGTTGTGTAATGTTACTGTGTGTGAGCAATAACGCCTGCAAAAGCAAACGTGTGCACACATACCTTATCCGACTTCCTCTTCTTGGCTGTAACAGGGAAATCAAAGTTGTTTAGAGAGACCAATGGGACGTTTGCATTTCAATCCATTGTCGCCGGCAGAGACTGAAGCGCTCACCTTTCTTCTCCGCTCCGTACGACCAGTCGTTGTCATTGAGGTCATCGTTGTCCTCCTGATCGCTCTCTGACTTGCTCATGTTGTTGTTGCTTGCCAGCCTGTAAAGCAGCAGGAGTGTGTGTGTGTGTGTGTGTGTTTGGTCATGCAGTATGATCGGAGACTCACACACGTTTTTAAAATGACAGCGATCACGTATGAACGCCTCTGACCTGCGGTTAGCGATGCGGCTGCTGTTGCGTCCCATGCCCAGACATTTCTCCAAGTGCGGGGCGAAGCGGGACGCCGCGATCAATCGTTTACAGTTGGGACACTCGCACTCCTTGTTCTTCCATTGATTGTACACTTGCCCAAATATGTCCACGCCGGGTTGGTCCACAATTTCTATGCGAGAAGTAAAGGGCACAATAAGAAAAATGCACACCAAAAACGCACACACACGCTAAGACAAAATAGACAGGAGCAAAAGCCGGGGCACCAACCGAACTCCTTCATGCTCTCTTGGTCCGTCTCATCCAGGAAGAAATAACCCTGTTTGACAGCACGGTGAACCTCGAAACAAAGGCCCAGACAGGCATCGTCCACCAGGTCAGAGTAGATGTCATGGACCAAAGCCTGCAGCGCAAAAGGACTTGGATGAACTCAAACACAAACCTGCAAATGGACGTCAGGTGCATTGAGATGTCCTCCACATTTAACTCACTTCCAGCTTGGGGTTGTCTTGGCCTGACAGGGGCATATCCTCCATTTTCATTTGAAAGTCTGTATGGGAAATCTTGATAGCAAGGTAATGAGAGAATAACCTGAGGATTTAGAGAGTGGGAGACAAGAGGACAGGGATGAGAAGGTGGACACACACACACACAGTCATAAAGGCTCAGTGCTGATCGATGAATTCCAAAACACCTACTGTTAAAGTAAAGGTAGGTACAGAAATCTGATGCACGCCTCTCTTCATTCTGTTGATGAAAGGATAAGATTTACCTGGAACCTTTTAGTTTGGACATTAACTCTGATTCTGTCTCATATTAAGCATATTCAAATACTGTTCCTGCTCATTGGGTCGTCAACCTCATTTAATTTCCACTGCAAAATGGGCTCAATAGGGATTTTACTGTTTACTGACTCGACAACGCCATCCAGAGTCCTTTTGAGTATGAAGTATGACGTAAACATTCATCATTATAGCAGACGTACAGCACTGAGCTCGTGTTTACTTCATTTACAGTGGAACAGGCAGCCATCGAGCCTTCAGATAATTCAATTACAAACACATATTAGCCTTCTTGGACATATTGGAGGGAATTTGCGGGATCATTTTACACCTTGTACCCCTGTGACTCCGTCTACGTTGTTACTTTACGGACCCGGGATGCAGCTGATCCCATTTTAACACACTGCGTCAGGTGTGCACACTTCAGCCGTGATGCGTTTTGTTGTCTAATATTACAGAAACACGGCGAACACTCGATTTCTGTTCAAAAACACCACCAACAACAACAACAATCCTCACACACCTACAAAGAAAATGAGAACAACACGATTAATCAGTTATAGTAAGAAACGCAACGCCGTTTAATGCTACGTTTGCTAAATAACGATACTTTTGAAGGTTAGCGTTTACATTGTGATATCGTAGCTTTAGATCGAGGAAAGCGTTAGTAGCTTCTTGATACCAAACACAAGGATACAATGTTGTGACGTTATATTGTTAATTTCAGTTTCCTCTCACCGTGTCATACCGCAAACTCAGCCTGACCAGGCAGCGGCTCTGACGGGGGGGAATAACATCACCGAGTCGCTCCAGATACAAACGATGACATTTGTTGTATTGTCGTTCACACACGCCAAACCCTGTTTTAAGTGCCTTTTTCCCTCAAAAAAACGTAAAAGCATTTACAACCCGGCTTGACACCGCGGAGGCCAACACAGTAAAGCTCCCCCTAAAATAGAATAAATGGTTTCCGGATGTGACCTTCAAAGTAAAACCCGCACTGGCGACAACGTCAGGTTTGAGACATTGTTGGGTGTCTTAACCACGGTTGCTAGGAGATTTGTGTGACGCAGATGCAGCCCAAGCGATAGTTTTATTTCGAAGTTTCTACCAGCAAACCTTCACTCTCATCATCGCTATGAACTACGATGGCTTGATGAATACTGGCGACGTTTACCTTCCACTTCAGACATGACTAATCCAACACCCAATCACCGAGTTTTCGCTCGACATTACCGAACTGTTAGTTGGGTCTAGGTGGTGATGTAATGTAGTGAGAATTTAACAATTAGGATATGAAACTTTATCACATATCATAGGAAATGTTTAAATGGAGAAATTGCAGTTACATTTACAAAGCATTCCTGGAACGGTAATGTATTAGTTAAGTCTTGCTGATTTTGAAATTCAGCCTCACTTTTTAATAAAAGATTGTTCCATGTAATCATGATTAGGGAAAGCAACAAATGTTTACTTTCATCATTAAAAGGGTGATATTTAAATGAGGATTTGTTATCAACATTTTAAGAGAAGACAGTGTAATTGTGTTTCTAATAAGGCGACAGCTCACCAAAACAGAACACATTTGACTGTTAAAGATTTTTTTATTTGCCCAAACACTTAAATTGCAAGGACATAAGAACACCCTCAGCTATATAAAACATCAATTTTCATCAAATTATCAGCAGTACAAACTTGTAAAGCTTTGCTGTCTGAGATACCTCTACAAACAAAACAACACAGGGAGAGAACAACTAAAACAGGTAAATGAAACCAAAAGGTCTCCCTGCGAGTAAAGGACTTGCTGGCCTCAGAAATCACTGCTGAGGGTTTGCCAAATTATAGTACTAACAAAACAACCACTCAATACAAAAACAGTATTTACAAAAATTACAAGTTTGAACCCAATTCCACTGGCAACTCAGTTCCCTGAATCCCTTTTTTTTTTTACAAACTCACAGCCAACCAATGTGACCAAATCACTTTCAATTACCTTCCCCAAATGATTTAAATAGTCCATGCTGGTATTGGTTTAGTCGGTGATGAGATTTGCAAAAGGTGAAAATCAGTCCAGTATACTAACAGATTATTGGTAGACGTATTCTGCCGTCTCTAAACCCAAAATGTCCATTTGTCCACTTCCAGGTAACTAATGGCATTGACAGAGTTGAGCAGGAATACTACTAAAAACCTTTGGAGAGAAAAACAAATGAACAATATCTACATTCACGGTGTTGGTGTGACGTCCCCACACAGGCACACACATGCACGCTGCAGTCACATTGTATGGTATGCAACAGTACAGCAGACGGCACACACTAAAGCAAAGCAACACGCACGCACGCACACACGCACACACCCTCATATATACAGTTTTGTGCACGAGCACACAAACTCTCACAGAGGGACAGATTTACATTAAGTGCACACCTTTTTTGGGATAAGCATCAGACCAAACCCATATGGATTACAGTCAATACCATTAAAATGTCAGAACAAAGTTTTTAAAAGTACATGAAAACCGTTGAGTTCTGCACCCACGTGATTTCTGATGGGTCAGAACACAACTTCTAAGAATTCAAACAAACTATAAAAACAATTGGATGAAGGCATTTTCACCCAATCAACAGTAAATCAAATGTAAAACAGTTAAAGAAGAAGCAAACACAAGCTGGATGACAAATTCTTTTAAAAGTCAAAATAGTCGGACTGAACAAACGGCTGCAAATGTGGAAAACGAGTGCAACGTCTCCGCTTACACGACTATCAACACGCTGAAGAAACAGACAAACAGAATTGTTTTGGATTTAAACTAAGATCTTGGAAATGCTCCACATCAGGGTTGGGCAGTATCCAGCTCTTTCATAGCACACCATGGCCATAACAAAGCCATTTCACACACACAGGCACACGCATCTCAATGGTCACATCATTAACAAGGCCCCAGTTCGCCCTTGATGTATAAGCCGACACTGACAGAATCCTCCCAGACGTTTTCTAACCAGCTGAGCGCTGCACAAAGAATTCAGTTTTTTAACCGATGTCACAATGTGCAAATTCCTTTAGTGGAACAAAGCTCAACAGGAGCAGCACCTCCTGGCTCATTGTGAAAAACTGGGGGGAAAAAATAGGAACAAGATATACAAACACATAAAAAACACGATTTTCAGTTTTTGTGATCCAAACACCAAAGGTACAGAGGATACATCTTCAAACTCATTGTGCAGGAGACAAGAAAGTATCTTTCCCAGCGCGAGTGAGGACCGAAGCCTTGAATTAACTTGAGAACGGTGCGATAACTTCCAGTATTTACAGATTAAACAAATGCAGAGCCACTAAATCAGCGCTCACACGCTCCTTTTACGCTCAAAGCAATGAACATGATAGAAACAGAAGACGAAACAAAGGCTGCATGGAGCTGAACTTAGATGGGTCAATTTGGGTTTGTTAAGTAATCGCTCTGGTTGCCACCTGATTTGCCACCAGTCTCTTTGTCATTTAGTCAAACCCAGAACGCTCGTGACCTGTTGGCGTTTGGCATCTTCATCATTGGGCCAATTGTCAGATGATAATGGAAATGATAACTTTGACAACTTTTAATAGTTTTTGTCATTACTGCCCAACCCTGCTCCAAACTATTTTTATGAAATTCTGAAAAGGTAAAACTATGCAGAGGGGTCCTGGCCCCCCAGGTTGGGAACCACTTAACTATGAGACATGTCCGTTACCTCTGCTATACGACACCTGTAAATGAGGAAACATTACCGTTTACATGACAACACGGGTGTGTAACAAATTTTCCAGCAACAAAACACATTCATAATGGCTTTTTTTTCCTGAAAAAATACCACCTCTTTAAGAACCAAACAATAAAAATGACACCATATCAACTGAGAACAGAGACGACAATGTTCTGGAAAAAAAAAATTGAAAGGAAACATTCTGAAGAGTGCAATTATTCATTACCCCGCAATCCATCACCCTAAAGTGACCCACCGTGCCCAGTTCTTTGGCTGCAGGAAGCCTGATCACAACTCGTCCCACCTGTTTCAACCCACTTGCCGACCCAACGCAACTCCGGAGGGGAACCGACGACCCCGGACATTAAAACTCAAACCTTCAGTCACTGAACACACAGCCTGACGTAGGAGATGGGAGGCGCTCAGCGGCCCGGGGGTGCTGTGAGGCCACACAGCACGTGACACGTCAGCCCGGGCGGGGCGGGGAATGGAACAGATTTTGGACATAAAAAAAGGGGGGGGCGTTACGGGGTCCCTCCGAGAGCAGATCAGCGACACGATGTGGGCGAGTGTGAGATGTATGAGGCTGCTGCGGGGGCTCCCTCTAGTGGTGGGAGGAGAGCAGGGTTGGCACAGTGGCAGAGCTCCCTGGACTCTTGGCTCAGTTTGTCTCGGGGAAAACGGTTGGTCTGCTTCAGTCCGAATCAGAGTCCGACGACCCGCCTGAGTTCGACTCGCTGCTGCTATCGTCAGACTTGTTCTCCTTGTTGTCTGCCTCGTCCTCGTCTTCCTCGTCGTCCTCGTCTTCCTCGTCGTCCTCCTCCTTCTACAAACAACACAAACACGTTTATTTAGCGACGCGGGCATCTATCATTATTATGGCCAAATACTGCCGAGGGGACTACCGGCACTCACATCCTCGTCGTCATCATCATCTTCGCTTGAGGAGCTGGCCTCGGAGGAAGCCTTCTCTCGCTCGTCTTCCTCATCGTCGTCCTCCTCCTCCTCTGTATCCTGTGGGAAGAGAGAGAGACTTTCAGAAAGGCTGCACGTGACCCATGTTGTGAAGGAAGAAGGAGAAGGGGACGATCTTCACACTTACAGACTTCTTGATCTTTGCCTTGACGGCGCCGGGCTTTGCTGTAGTTCTCCGTTTCTGAAACGATCAAAGGAGGCGAAACGATCATGTACACCCGTCCAAGACAGGCAGGAGGTCAAAGCACAGCAGCCGCACATTCACGCTGACTCACCTGTGAGTTGTACTCTTTATAGGTGTTTCTCTCCTGTGAGGACAAACTCTGCGAGAAGAAAAGGAACCGCACGTGAGCCAACAGTTTGACATTCCTCAATTCTCAAAACTGGTTTTCCTCCCCGATGAGCACTTCCTCCTTACCGCCAGCCACTGTTCCAGCTGAACCTTGTACTGCCTCTGCTTCTCCTCTGCGATCTTCTTGTAGCGGTCCTTCTCCTTCAGCGGGCACCTCTGCCAGCGGCTGCCGATCTCAGCCATGCGCTCCTTCATGGGCAGGTGGTTCAGCTCCCCGTTGGACAGCATCTCCTGAGAGAACTTCTGATATCCGTTTCTACAAAGTCAAAATTGGAAAGATGTTAAAAAAAACAGACAATTCATGCAACAGGCTACACACAGAACCTTTTGGCCGTGAGAAACTTACGATGGCGGTTTCTTGGGTTCCCCCTCGAACTTCATCTTCTTCCCTGAGGCGATGGTGGCGGCAGGTGAGCGCATCTCACACAGGTCTCTCTGTGAGGGAGTGATGAGTCAGCAGGTTAGATCCCTGACATGGCGACGGCAGCAGCATGCAGTGTGGAAATGAGTTTCCTCTCACCTCGTATCTTTTCTGGTCCTCTGCCGCCTTTTTGATCCACATGATCTTCTCCTTCTTCTCCATGGTGCTCCAGGTGCCTTCCATTGCTTTATGAGCCTTTGGCCGGTCGCTCTGCAAAGCACAAGATTGATATGTTAATGTCATTTATGGGTTAATATATTGGATTGTGCTATATCACATAACATTTCCCGATTGAGAACGTGTTCCACAAATTTCTTCTTCTCATTACATTTCCTAGTACTGAGAAGCGTAGAATAAAATTAGCTCCCAAACTCGATAAGGCTTCCCCATGCAGACCTTAAATCTAGCCAGGTAGTCTCCGATGACGCTCTGCTGCCAAATGTCCTGTGCAGTCTTGGGCGGGTCGGGCAGACGACTACGATCCTCCTTCTCCTTCTTCTCTGACTCTGCCTTCAGGACCGTTTCTAGGCGTTTGTACTTCTCCTATAAGAGCAAAAGCAATGAAAGGGGAAATTGAAACGGACCATGTAAAAACCTGACAGGGTCCCTCTTTGCGGGGACGTTAGCAGCTGGTTGCACAGGTTACCTTCTTCTTATCCGGCAGCTCGTTCCACATGCGTGCCAGCAGCCTGGTGAGCTCGCTGTCGGAGAGGTCGGGTCGCTCCTGCTGCAATTTGGGACGCTTCTCCTCAGAGAAGATGAACATGGCAGATATGGGCCTCTTGGGTTTCTCCACATTGGCCTAAAGATTTGGGGAAAAACAGAACATCACCAAAGATTAATATGACCACTACGTGTTTGTGATCGGGCAAAAACATTCAGTCTGTGGATCTGGAAGACTTCTTCCACATTCCCGACCTCACCTTTGCTTTTGAGTTCTTCCGTTTGTTAGCAGGACTGGCAGCGCCGCCCCTCTTGAAGCCGACCTTATCCTCACTCAAGACCCGCTGCTGCTCCTCCTCTGACAAACTCTACACATGAGCACACACATGACACAGATGATGAAGGCATTCAAAAGAGAAAGGACCAGAGTGCAAAAGCCTCGGGTACAGAGGTGGAAGCAAACACAAGACTTACGTTGAGAAATCTGTGCATCTCGATTTCGTACTCCTTCTTCCTCTGAAATAAAGATGACAGCCTTTAGACAAACGTATTGTAACTTTGTGTATGTGCATCGGGACCTCTCCGTCTTCACACTGACCTGCTCGCAGCGTTTCTGGTACGCGTCCTTCTCGTTCTGTTTCAGCAGCTTCCACCGCTGGCTGCACATGACCATACGCTCTGTGCTGGGCACATCCTTCATGCTCGACATCAACTCCGCGCAGAACATTGAGTAACCATTTCTGAAAGGGCACACACACACATCCAAAGTGTCATTTTCAGCCTGCCTCCCGGGAACGTGTAAGCCGGTTCAGAAGTGTGTGTGCAGCCGTGTCTTACGGAGGCGGTTTGTCAGGTCGACCGTCTGACTTGTCCTTCAGGTGCCTCTCGGCCTTAGTGAGGGTGGACTTCACAATGTCGCTCTGGGTCATGTTTAACTCCGGGTGCTGCTGGATGTACTCACGCATGATCCCCTACAACATTACACAAAGAAACAATATGACATCCACGTACTAACATGTTGCTCGCAGCAGTCCAGCAGTTTGGTTGTGTGGCGTCAGTGTAGCATGTAGGCATCGTCGTACCTCATACAGCTTCTGCTGCTCCAGGGACTTGCTGATCCACTTCAGCCTCTTTTTGTCAGAAAGCTGCGTCCACTGCTTCCCAAGACTGTCTTTGATGTCTTTGGTAGTCGCCTGGGGTCAAAGCCGGGAAGTTACAATCCGTTTGTGAATCAAATAAAAAAGTGAGTGTCCTTTTTTGGTACAGTGTGTTGTAAATGCAAACTCACATCGGCGTGCGTTTTGAGAAAGGCCTTCTTCTCGTGGTTGTACCACAGCTGTTGCGGTGTCTTGGGCTTCTCCGGCACGTTGGAGCCTTTCTTGGCCATGCTCTCCACCAGGTCAGGGTGTAGTTCCCTACATCCAAGAAACACAAGCAGACAACATTTAGCATCCGGGCCATAACAAAGTGACACATTGCTGGCAGATAATAAGACGAAGAAAGCTCACCTGAACTTCATCATGCTTTGCACAAATGTTTCTTTGTCTCTTATGAAGTCGTCAACATACTTCTTCTGCAGTGATAGAAATGAAATATTTCTGTTAGAATTGAACGACTATGAGAAATCCAGATGTAGTTGCTGTTGATGAATGCATTTCCTGAAGCCGACCTTCTTTTTCTCGGGCAGCTCCCTGTACTTCTTGGAGAGTATTTTAGTGAGATCCAAGTTGCTCATCTCTGGGTGCAACTTGGCGTACTTGGCCCTCTTTTCCATGAAGAAACGGAAGTATGGAGTCAAGGGCTTTTTGGGGAAGTCTGGGTGTTTCTGTTGGGAGAACCGGAGAAAGGGATCAAATATCTCCCCTCGCAAAATATAAGTGGTGTGTTTGTTATGTTTGAGATCTGCTTCATCAAATCACCTTTATTTTCTTGCCCTTGTAAGGGTTCTTGATGTAGTCTTGAGCATCAAATATCAGTTCTGTTAGGGTCCGGAATTTGCGGATCTGTAATAAAAAAAAAAAACAATACATGAGACGCTCAATGGAATCCCAAATGTATGGTTAAATTTAGTTATAAATAAGACAAAGTCCCTTATAATGGTTTACCTCTTTCGACACTTCCTGCCATTTATCCTTACACATCTGTGCTGTGAAGGAGTTGAACGCCACCTTCTGCCAGTCGAGGTGGGACTCTGATGTTTTGTATTTAGTCAGGTCTTTCGCGGGCAGGGCCACTTTCATGCAATCCAGCAGTTTGAGGAGGTCGTCCTGTGCCCAAACTGTGACAACAGATAGAACTGATGCACCAATTGTTTATTTACAAGCCACAACACTACACATAATATGAAATGTCCAAGATTGTGTTGAATTATCCCCTCAAATAAGTTATTCTACTCTTACAAATGTATTACATGAAAACAAGTACTGTCAATGCAATACTTGGGGATAATAGTGAAAAGTCAAATGTGATCAGGATTCCCACCTGGGTTTGGGGCCGCTGCTTCCATGTCTCCATTCATTTGTGGTTTTACTATGGTCTATCTACAAAAAAACACACACAAAAAATAAAGTTAGGAATTTTATAGGATGTATCAAAGAAATAAAGTGCAGTAAAATTGTGATTTTAGTCGGTTTCTATACTAACCACTAGGTTTCTTTTTTTCTTTTTTTTTTAAATCACTGCTTTCGAAAATATGTCTTAATGTGTAGTTATATTTGAAAAGTATTTTTTTTTTTATCTTGTTCGTTTTATTCTAAAGTGCGCCCTTTACTCTTCACTGGGATTGGGGTATTTAAATTTGCCTCGACATAATGGTCTGTGTTCATTACACCGCCCCTTATACGCTCCATGGTGAGACAGGCTATCGCTTGTGACGGCTTCAAATCTCAAATAACACTGCGGAAGCCTCAAACTAGCAGCTACGTTGGCTACAACTGCTGGAGTCTCGGTGGCTTCAACATTCCCGACCCGGAATTTGACGCACTATCGTCTGTCTTTATTCCACAACTAAACTATCGCGGATTCACAGGAGCGACCATTTTCTCTCTCGGTCCGCTCGGTAATGGATGCTTCTCTGTCGCAGCGGAGGGTTGGGGAGGATCCACGGAAGGAGGAAGCGAATGGAAGTGGACGGACAGGCAGCTGTAGGCGACCAGCTGACCACGGACGGGGGGATCTGCTTTCGGTCTCCGATAAGGGGGAATGGAGGCTGGGAGCTCTGCAGCCAAATGCGCCACTCGGCTCACGAGCCTCACGACCGACGAACGCGGATCTTGCTCCGCCGCCACGCAGACCTCCCGTGTTCTCGTCCTTCACGGTTTATTCGACGTGGAAACCGACAAATTGTATCTTTCAGTTAACAAAAAACACTACATGTGCATTTACAGACAGTTTGACTCCGTTTATTGGCATTTAATCGGCGGGGTAACGCGCAAAAAGCCTATGCATTCTTCAGCGAGGCGTAGCCGATCCGTGCAACTGTGATGGCGGCTGCTCGTTGTTCGTCTTGTCCTTGATGGCCCTACTTTCCTGTGGTGACCCAGCTGCTTTGGAAACACTGCAATCTGCGGCTATCGCAGTGGAAAACGGCTGTAGATGAACATCTGTGGCACAATTCGCGATTGCGACATTAGGTATAGCTTTAACTTCGACTATAATGACATTTTGATTAAAAACGTGGAGCTGGGGCAATGCAATGAGCATGGCCAAGGGCAACACGGTTCAACACCTGGTAGTTTAAATTAACACTTTGCACTTAACATTAACCGCTGTAATCGTTTAGAAAGACATTTTCAAAAAAAAAAACATTTTAATTTGTTGGCATGCAAATGTGACTTTCAGCTGTTAAGTTTAAAACAAACGACTTAAATACAAGGTATATATACAATATCCAATATGTCTCCGGAACAAAACGCTCGAATAAACTAACCGATGTTTTTATGGATGTGGACATGGTTTAACAAATCGACAATGTGGCCGAGATAAAGGATCGCGGTGGTGGGTTAGCTGGAGCTTGAGGAGGCGCATGAGGGAAGAAGAAATGGAAAAATAATAATGTCGTTTTTATCAACAACGTTAAATTGCCTATTCGTCTGTTTGACTAGTCGTTAGCATCGTATGCTAAAAACGATGTGGGAAATCTTTTAAGAGTTTCTAAATAGAGACACGATAACAACCGAGATTGAGTAGAGCTTCACTGGCGCGACAAACGGCTCCAGGTCCGCCATGCTTCAGCTCTGCTCTACATGGAAACCTACCGTGACAAGGTCCAATGGCGCACTGCAAGCTGAGGGAAAACGGAGCTTAAAACTAAAGCCAGGGCGTTGCAGACTACCCTTCCCTCGATGCTGTAAGCGAGCACAAGAAGGCGGGTTCTCGGAGCTCGGTTTGTCGGCGGTTCTGGGGTAGTCCGGTAGAGAGAGAGGGGGAGAGAGAGGGCGAGTCTCTGCACGGTGAGATATTAAACCGAGATCCCTGATGGCTAACCGAGAGAGGCGGCTGGTTGTTCCGCCAACAGCCGCATGGAGGTCTCGGCGCGGAAACCACCGCCAAGCCACGCAGTCAAAAAACACCGTTTCAGCACGAATAGTCGGAATTACAATTAAGGTGATGAATACAAAACTGTCCGCGGGTGTGTTTTTTTTCCACCGAAATACCGCATGAACCCCCCGGCACTTACGTCAAGTTTCTTCCCCGCCGTAGAGGACAAGAAATTCGGGTATGGCGACCTCGTCTGTACCCTACCACAGCGGTCGGTTTATTCGGCGGTAAACGGCCAACTCGCTTTAGAACGTTAAACGGACGTTCAAAAAATAAATATTATGCGGGTGTTTTGTTGTTTATCGCTCATTGTCGGTGTTATGAAATGAAGCGGTCGTTTTGTTGGCTTACCTGCCTCTCGGCGTGAGCCTCGATGTCGTTGTGGAGGAAGAAGGGGAGGGTTGAACGTTAGCCAGCACTGCGCCGTCGGTCCTGGGCTCCAGTCCCCGCAGAGATGGTCCTTCCCCCCGCCTCCATCTCACTCTCCGTCTCCCTCCACTCAACGCGCAGAAGCTCCTCTCTCTCCATCCAACCATTTCGCTACGCCGAGACAGCCACATTATTCCGGTCTCGCACCGTTGTTTTTCAAACCGAGCGGAGGATGTTATTCTCTTACGCCATGAGCTGGGGCTTCGGCAGCCCGTACTGGTTTCACCCAACATGTTTGACCAAGTAGTTGAGACAGACACGAAAAGTAAAAATTGTAATTATTTATCATCGTAGTGCAACCGGCTCATGTCAAACTCCCTTTTTTAATTTAAACTGTAATCTTGGAAAAGTTTGTTTTTCACTAAATTGTGTCACGTTTCCACTCTGGAGATGGATGTCTGGTGAGTCTGGATTGGCCTTCTCGCTTTTTCTCAAATAGTCCCGAATCTTCTTTTAGCAGATTGTAAGAGTCTGTTTGACAGCTTCATTTTGTCCCAGCTATTTTTTTTTCTTTTCAACTCCACCTTGTGTGTTTGTGGGCGGGTCCCCGAGCCGTCCAATCAGCGACTCTGATTCATGATAAACAAATGACTTTCAGACACTCAGCCTTGTTAAACCGTGCTGCGTTCTCGTGCTTTCAGTAAAACATAGTTTTAGAAGCATGGCTTCGTCTGTCAGAAACAACACAACTGGTGGAATGACGGGTGGGTATCTGACACTGAGCTGTAACAACAATTTACAACTTATGGACTTGAGAATTGCTGCCATTTGGACACTGTTTTTTGAAATAAAGTATTTCAAAAGTGTATATGCTTGGGATATCATTTCTTATGGAGATAAAAATGCGCTGGTGCTGGCTCGTTCCTAACAATTAACATACAGTATAATTCCATCATGACCCAAGTGTCAATTACATAAAGCAGTATGGATATACATACAGTATATATGCATAAGCCAGTCCCCACACAGCCTTGGGCAACTTAATAGAGTTTCTTCTTTTAAGTGGGATGGATTTTTTTTTATATAAATAAAAGGTAGATATTTAACAATTAGGTGCAGGGTAAACTCAAGTAGAAACTTAGTCAGAAAGAAGAAAAACAATGATATTGTGATTATACTATCCTGCCAGCCAGCGAAATAGGCAATGTTGACCAATTTGTGAAATCCTGCTGGATGCTCTAGCATTGTCCTAAAAAGTATGTCGTAAGTTGTTTCGCAAACTAGAAGTGCGATTTAGGAATTCACTTGAAAGCCGTGAAGGCAGCAAAGAGTCAGTCAGAGTGCCTGTCCTCTTAATACAACTGAACCTCCCCCTGCCGCGTTCCACTGCATCAAATACAAATGTGGGAGGCTGGTGAAGAATGTTTTTCAATAAACATTAAAACACTTTAAAAGCACAGTAGTTTTAGTTTGAGTAAAGTGAAACCCAAACATGAACAATGTGTAAAGTAAACAAACGATCAACAAGTAGGCACCTCTAAAAACTGGCGAAAATACTCGTACACTTTGAACCAGTCATTGCCAGTAATTGGAAAAGTATTAATATTACAACCCCCAAAGTGCAAACATCAAATCATTTCTATGTTTTTAAAAAAGAGAGAAAAAGTTAGACTTTTACTTTGAAAATTTCTGAAATGGTACAGTAAAACTGCTTGATTTTGTGTCAGTGTGTAGGCAGACTTGCCCTGAACACAACCACGGCAGCGTTTATAACTATGGGGAAGAATAAAAGCCATAAAGCCATTTCGAGTTAAAAATGTGTTGCCAGCTTAATTGGAAGAACGGACTTAATTGTGTCCTCTCGTTTACTTTGAAAAGCGGACATAAGCGCTTGTGTATTCTCACGCTGACTTTGCCAAGTTCCGTTGCAACCCATTTATACCATAAAGGCGTGAATACTCGTGCACTCTGAATGTACTCTAAACGTGCACTCCAAATTTGACCACAGAGAATCAAACGACTTTAAAAGCACACACCATGGCTGACAAAACGTTACTCAAACGTTGATATAAGCTTATTACATCTCTATATATACCTTTTTATAAAGTTGAAATGAACTGGACAGAGTAATTAATGAAATGCTTATGTAAAACTTTTAAGAAAATAAACTTTTTAAGAACTAAAGGGCAAAGACTTCTGTGATAATTGTGTAAAATGCACATATTTAAGGAAAAACATGGGAGGTCACATTGCACACATCTTCACCATTCTTCCTCTTCAAATGTCACCATAGCATCATCTGCATCCAGCTGCAATAGAATAGAATAGATTAGATTAGACTTTATTGTCATTGTACATGATAGTGCAATGAAATGCATTTGTGCTGTGCCTGAATCTTTGAACAGTAATAAATAAACAGCAATAAACTATAAATAAACAACTATAAATAAATAAATAATAATAAAGAACAATAAATAAACAACACACAGTTCCATTCATACATTAAAACATAAGTAGTCCCATAGCTCAAGATGTCTCATATGACATCACAACATCACATGACATCACACAACACCCCATATGACATCACATGACATCATAGCTGACGATGACCATAGCCCAATATGTCCCAATATGTCCCAATATTGCAATTGACTTTTGGGGTACTAACTTGTCTAATGTTTGATATTGTTGAGTTCACTTATGGCCCTTACAGAGAAGCTGTTTTTCAATAGAAACACAGAAGCATTTGCATTAGTTACATTATATATGAAGATCTCACCCTTGTTGTGTACACAGAGATATTACAGATACAGTACTTACACATTGCATTTCCATGACTGTGATCCTGCCAGTTGTCCACACGCAGAGGGATGATGAGACTAAGAATTAAAGGGAGTGGCAGGGCTGATTTTTTTAAGCCACAGAACAGCCAAACACACAAGCTGGATCACAGTCAACAGAGATGCATCCGGAGGGGCTTCACCTTTACAAAGGACAAAAGACAAAAGCCGACGGCGTTAGCAGAGCACTAATACACACAGATTCCTTACATTATTTTTGATTAGTGATTTGACTGGCTTATGCCTGACAGGTAACTGCTGCCTAACAAAGGTGAAGGTACCCATTAGCCACTGAGCCCATCCTAGAGCTGTACATGAAGAAGCCTTAACATTAGGTCATAATTACCAGACATTTGTGGAGATTTGTTTCCTTGAGCCAATCTCTGGCGCTTTGCATGGCTGCATGCCGCCAGTGATGCTCGCTTCTTCTTCGGCATGATGCAAATACTTTATAATTAGAAAGGAATGGAGATGTTTTCACTTTGGAAATGTTCTCCCAACTTCTTCTCAGTAGTGTGTGTCAACTGTGTCACTATTCATATGACATCATGAAAGCTGACATTTGCAACTGTGACATCATTCATGACATAGCTAACATCTCACTATCATGTGTTAGGGTGGTTCCATTTATGTCTCCCACCATTATCATTTGGCAAGCATCCTGTCCCACATCTGCATCTGACAGAGGTGACACCCATATAGAGGAAGAGGCAGCCATAGGTGTCATCTTCAGTTCAGGTTCCATGTAAACGGAGACACCTAGAAGTCACAGAGAAAAAGAAAGATAGAAAAAAAACAAAATTATAATTCATCTTACCCTGTTGTGTCTGCATCTGCACTGTAGGGGGCAGCACTTACCAACCAGGATGGCCACAAGAAACCCACTGATACTTTGCGCAAGGACTCTCTCAACCTCTGGCTTAGGGCCGTTTGACATGACAGTCAGAGCATTGGCATAGGTGACAGATCGCACAATTACAAGCTTGTATCCTGGAGAAAACCTGAAAATAAAGCAAATACGCCATCTACACAAAAATTGTTACAGAACACCAGACAGTTCCTGTATAGAGAGTTGTGGTGAAGCTGTTTTGCTCCTCTCGCAGTTCTGTAAATCTTCATGGTGGACCACATCAGACCCTCAGTGACTGGGGGGTGACTTTGTATTAAATACAAATAGAATGCAGTGATAAATGTTATGAATAAGACAGTAATTATGAAGCATCTCAAAAGCACAATAGTTTTATTTTCAGTAAAGTGAAACTCAAACATGTACAGTGTTTCAAGCAAACAAATGGGCACCTTTGAAAGCAGTTACACACCATGGCTGAAAATACCTCACTCAAACGCTGATATAAGGTTATTACATCTCTTTATATACAAATTTGATATAGTTGAACTGAACTGGAAAGACTAAATGGAAGAAATGCTTATGTTTGTTCAGTAACCTATACACAATTTATCAAAGGCGGTAATAAACACATTCACGCAAAAACTTTAGAGAATAAACTAGAGAACTAAAGGGCAAAGACTGGTGTGATAATCCTGTAAAATGCATGTATATAAGTTAAAACATTGAACCCGTGTAGCTTTAATAGTGCACATACTTTGATTATCGTAATACAGGCAGGACAACAACATGGCAGCACCAAGAGTCATTTTGAAAGCTGTATGTATAAACTAAATAAAAACATACAATTGAAAATGTAGTTTAGGAAGTTTCCCTAGAATTCAAATGTCTTTCATGGATTAAAAGGTTTTTAAGGTAGGTAAACATTTTTGACTGACATCCGCTGGGAGAAATAGGAGACCTGAAACTGCTGTCATAAAGATAAATAATGGAGGAGGTGACAGTGAGAGGATACAGGGGGTCAGTCTACAATTCCTTGTCAACAGAAAACACTTAAATTGTAAATATTGAAGTGTGTTTGGATTAAATAATTGGTTCAAGTGGTCCATGGCCCCAAATGCTGATTCAACAGAAATAACGTGTGAATTTGAACAGAGTGGTATTTTCCTTTAGAAATCAGAAGAATCCAACAGTTTGGGACTGTAAAGAGTTTTTTTGCAAGTGCATACCTGTTATATCATGAGCTAACTTTTGATTTAGTCACTTCTAATAAGGTCTTTGTTTGTGTATGACCTTTCAAAATAATATAATGTTGTTTAAGGGAGTGGGGACTCGTTGTACACATCTTGACCAGGTTCCTCTTCAAAAGTCACCTTAGCATCATCTGCATCCAGCTGCAACAGAAACACAGAAGCATTTGCATTAGTTACATTCTATGTGAACATGAACAAGTGAATTAAACTGAAGGTCTCATCGTATCCTCATCCTCAAGTCGTGGGTCCTTGTTTTGGATTACAGATACAGCACTTACACATTTCATTTCCATTACTGAGAAGAGCCTGCCAGTCATCAACATGCGTAGTGGGATGGTGAGAATGAGAATGAAAGGCAGTGCCAGTGAGGCGGGGCTCATCTTCACAGCCCACAGAAGAGCCAAGCACATAAGCTGGATCACGGTGAATAGATTCATCCGGAACGTCTTCACCTTTACAAAGTACAAAAGAGGACAGTGTGAGCAGAGCACTAAAACTAATATGGACAAACTCAAACTGCGACGCTAAATTAGTTGATTATCAGATTGCGGCAGTAGGAATTGTATGAGTGAGGGCTGTGTGTACCCTGGTGGCGTAGGCCTCTGAGGGATGGTATTTCTTGGGTGTGAATAACAGAAGAATCCTGTCCCACATCTGAATCCCATTGAGAGAGGTGACACCCATATAGAGGAAGATACCAAACAGGGCAGCCATAGGTATCATCTTCAGTATAGGCTCCATGTAAATGGAGACACCTAGAAGTCACAGAGAAAAGGGAAGATACATTGGTTTTTTAGTAAGTAAGTAGTAAGCAATTCATCTTGACTCTGCTGTGTCTGCATCTGCACTGTAGGGGGCAGCACTTACCAACCAGGATGGCCACAAGAAAGCCACTGATCCTTTGCTCAAGGACTTTCTCAATCTCTGGCTTTGGGCCCTTTGACATGACAGTTAGAGCATTGGCATGGGTGACAGATCGCACAGTGGCAGCACTCAGCCAGGGCATCCCGAAAAGAGAGGCGATACCCCCCATGGTGACCAAGAGGAGAAGATCAAAATGGAAACCAGATCCCTTCACCATCTTCCTCTCAGGTTTGCTCACAATCAGCCTGCCATTTCATTGAAACAGTTCAGAGTTAGTATGGAAGTAACAAACAAGAAGCGTACATTTCCTTTACAAATGTCGGTTTGACTGTGTGAGGTGCAGTTGAACAAGGCTGTTAGCAGCTGTATGCACCAAAAAACTCATAACCAACTATTCTGCCAAGCTCTGCAGCGCCACCTAGAGGCAAATATTTCTAAGTCTGAGGCAACGTTAATATTATCTTGAGTGTCCAGTGTTTTCACAGGATCCTATACTGCAGACTGTATCGTACCTGACCTGCCATTATTAAAGAGTGTTCTTGTGTCACTCACGTAGTAATCTGGGACTCGAGGAAGATGAGAATGAAGACGAGCAGTGCTGGTACGGCGCACGCTGGTATCATCCAGATGGGGAGAGTGTCTTTGACTCCCATGGGGTGGATGAACCAGCCCCTGGCAGCCGGGTTGCTCACC
This sequence comes from Genypterus blacodes, assembly GCF_046128005.1. NCBI lineage: Eukaryota > Metazoa > Chordata > Actinopteri > Ophidiiformes > Ophidiidae > Genypterus > Genypterus blacodes. Next base: position 6,303,302 of record NW_027466835.1, read on the forward strand.
TGAATTCCCTTTGGCACAGACAGTTTCTGCAAGAGGACATGAGAGGCATCCATCATCATCTCATGTATTTTATAGTCTGTGTGCATTGTAAACACAGTCGATTAAATCATTTTAGTTGCAAACAATGTGAAGCTTGATGTTTAGCATTTGAAAAAAATGTTATGAGCGTGTTGTAGAACTTAACTTAACCTTAACTAAGCCTTAATCATAAAGCACTTACCTGAGTGAAGGTGTCCGTAATGCTGATGTCTATGCCGACCATGATGAAGATGGCAATGGGGACTCCAAAATCTCCAATCAAACGGCGGAGCTAATAAGATAGAAAGCAAAAACAATCAACAATGAAGTCCCTGACTGTAAGATGTGACAATTTTGTGACAAGTTACAGTCTCTTTAATTGCAGTTAGAAAATGTATCTTACCCATCCGGGAAGGAAGTGACCATTCTTGAATATACGAAGGAAGTATGCAATAAAGAAGCACCCGAGCATAAGGCACATGGAGAGCAGGGCAGTGTTGGGGTAAGGCCCTTTAGAGGTACCGGTGCTGGCTGGCAGGGAGCTGTTGCCTGGTCCACAGGTAGAATTATAGCTCTTAAGAAGAGGGTGTGTTTGGAAGGTCTGAGGAAGAGGAAGTGAGCAGTTAGGAAAATCAGGACGCAAAAAAAAGTGGTGTTGAGTGGTTAATGAAATGGATGGAGAGATGAGATGAGATAGGATGAGATGAGATGAAGAAACCTTGAAAAGCTTGTTAAAGGTCTCATAGATGAAGATGAGGGAGATGAGGATGGAGAAGATTTCTTGAGTGAAACGGGAGATGAATCGGACTAGGAAGCTTCCCTCCACAGCCACGATGATGACCACGATCACTATCAGCCACATGCCGACCCATACGCGTCCCACGATGTATTCAATGCCTCTGTCATGGCAGAACTAGTATGGAATAAACAAATGGAACAATGGAAAAAACACATTTTAGAGTTTGCTTTTGTTAGTTCAACAGTGGAATTCTTAACTCTCTAGACATGTGACTTCATTCATACCTTAAAGAAAGCCTCCTCAAACACTAGCAGGGGTCCAGAGAAGCCAATGACGAGAACAGGTTGGGCAGCGATGAGACAGAAGATGATACCCTGGAGACTGGTGGAGATCAGAAGCTCCGACACGCCCATCCACTGCTTTGTTTTCTCAGCTAGGGTCAGGAGGGAGGGAGGGAAAATTATGCAAAGGGGTAAAATACCTTATATTACTTAGATTTGGGACTTGAGATCAGTATCTGGCAGAAAACTCAATGATTACCCAAGAGCCCTCCAAAAGTGATGGCTGGGGACAAGGCAGCAAAGTAGATGAAGATGACGGCGGCAAGGACCTGAGGATTCAGAGCATCTCTGTAGTCGCTGATGTAGTGGCGGTAACGGCGCTTGATGTCTTTCACCATTCCGCCAAAGGGGATGCCTGTACGGGCCAGAGGGTCCTCCCTAGGCCCCTCTGAGGGTTTCTCACCTAGACGAGTGGAAAAACAACCGTTTCACATTAACAATTCAGCTCTCGTCCTCTATTTTGATTGTGAGATAAAGACATTGCCGGTCGCTGTAAGTATACTGACTTTTGACCCTGTCACCGAAGGCGAGACGGCTGTCAAGGGGGCGGACTCTGTCATGTAGCATCTTCTTCTGGAAATTGATGATTGGCTGGAGCATTCCTTGTTCTTGGATCTCAGTGGGTGGGATCACAATGCTGCAGTCCATGAAATCAGCGATGGCATTGGTCAGATCTTGTTCACTGCGAGCCAAGAAGGCTTCCAAACAGAACACCTGTGACATAAAGAAAACAAGAGAAATATTTAGAGTTTTCTGAAATGATGTTCTAAATAAATGGGGTCATTACACAATGTTATTGTTTAGGATTCTCATTCTTTAGGGCTCCTCTCTCTCCCGCCCTCCCTCCCTCTCTTCTCTCTCACCCAGTCTGCCATCAGAGCACCCATGGCTCGGCCGCTCTCGTGGTAGTCCACTCCGCTCTGGCCGGGGCCCACCAGCACAAAGACGAAGCGAACCGGAACAGGAACCTCCAGGGCAGAGTCCATCACCGCAGAGTCCCTCAGCCTGACAAAGGCCACCACTGGCTTCTGCAGAAGGTCCAGGGAACCTGAGAGGAACATAAGGCCACAATAACATCTTTTTAAGCATGCCGGTCATTCCCATAGGCGGTACTGCAACACATAAAGATCTGCCTCAGGATGCCATGGATGTACCTGAGAGGACGATGGAGGCCTCCATGCTGTCAGACGTGTCTCTCTGCAAAATAATGAGCCAAAAGTATATTGAGTGTCAATCTAAGTGATGATGGTGTGAGCCAAAGGGATACAAGGATGAATAAAGAAATGAATTTAAAAATGGAATACAAATAAAATAAAACCTTATTGGTTACGGAAAAGGTCTGCATCTCAATGTCTCCAGAGGGAGTAACTTGAGCTGCCTCAGGCTGACTGGAAAGACAAATAGGAGAGCATAAAGTGCATGCTACAAAGATTTCAACAGCATAAATGCAGCAACTGCAGAAGAGGAAGAGAGAATTCAGAGCAGTGTGGCTGACCTGCGCCTCATGAGCAGCGCCCTCAGCAGGCCATCTCGATCACTGCGTCGGATCTCTCCCCTGTTCAACAGCTCATCCACCACGTTCTCTGCTACAGTGGACAGAGTGCTGGCATTCAGGTCGAAGATGACAGCGCCTGAGTATCACAAAGACACAGCAGAGGTTCATTAAGCTCCAGCTATATGTATACATACATTAGCGCCCCCCTTTCATTGGAGGTTCCCGTTTCACCTGTGGCCATGGTTTTGCGGAGTTGTATCAGACTCTTGAAGGTGAGATAGGTGACATGTGAGGGACTCCATTTTCCCGAGGCAGGGTTGAGATTCTCCTCGTAGCCCATCCAGCGGGAAGTCTCCTGCCAGGTGCTGCCCTGGAGCTCATTCAGCTCCACGTAGGCCTGTGGTGATGCAGTGTGGTTAGCCAGTAAATGAGGGTTTGAAGTGTACTGTTGTATTGGAAATGAGGTGGAAAGGAACACAGACTAACCTGAGAATCTCCTCTTGTGGTGGCATTAGTGTTTACATTCAGATAGGCTGAAACGCAGCGAGGAGACATCTCCGTTTACTTTCATTGAGAACAACAAATAATTGTAAAGACAGATTGGCAAAGGTAGTAAAGAGCGTCAGGTGAATTTACCGTCTGAATTAGGTGGGAGGAGGATGGGTGGATTATCTTCCTCCTCCTGCCTCGTCTGCTCCAGGTCATACATGTCACTGCGGCCTGGTGGGCTCCTGGAAGTTCAGAGGAACAGACAGGTTCTCAGGAAAAATAGACTAACTTCATTTTGTTTCTATGTTAAATAAACCCAGGTGACCTAAATCCCAGAGGGCATTCAGGTAAGGAACCCTGTGCTCTGGACAGTTACTCATCATCTTCTCTGACCTGATCAAATTCTGCCATGGTGCAATTCTCCCGGTGGCCTCAAGAGGGCAGGACCATTCAACGTTTTCCTTATCACTATCTGAGTACTTGGTTGAAGCACGTGAGACTGACAAACCTCACTTACCCACAGGATGAAGCCTAAAGGTCTCACGTCTGTTTAACTTCATTTTATCTACTCATCTTATCCAATGAACGTTGTTATCTTGCACCAATGTTATTTTCTACTCTGCATCAGAAAATAAAATGAGAATCTACGGCAATTCACTCGCTCTTGACTTTACATATTTGTGTAGAAGTAACACTTATACAGACAGACAGACGTAGATGAGAGATGGGACTCACAATCTTAACGGCGAGGGGAAGGCTGAGTCATTGTCTTCACACGACATGTCACTAGCCTAGATTAGAGGAACGTTAAAGAAAAATACATAGTTTGAGGAGGAAAATTCTCCGGTCAAGAGGAAACGCACATATCATCATTATCATCATTAACGTCTCTATTGCAATGGATCAAAGACTCCCCTTAACATTAGCGGTTTGTAGAGCACATTGACCCTGAATCCTCCTCTGGTTAATTAACTGTGGCGCTTCATTATTACAATTTACATAAAGGGAAAAAACCAACCTCCCCAAAACTAAGATTGCTTTCCATTGATGTTTGTCAGATGTTGAACTGCCTGTCCTTGATCTCTCAGTTACTTTTATGCATTCCCTGAGGTAGATAAGGAGCAAATGAAAGCCGGAAAACAACAAGAACATGAGACAGAAACAGGGATTAGGTTAACATAGAGAGAAATAAGCATCGACACATCTGGAGCCATGAATATCAAATCCTCAAATTGATTGTTACTAACTGATAAGTAAGAAGACCAATGTTAGTTCTTAATCTTTAAATTAGGACTGAATATATTGTATATTTCTCTATTAACAAGTGAAAAAGTTCTTTCCCATTCTATCGTTTATCAACTTGACCCCCAGTCACTCCATCGTCTCCTTGTGCTACTCAGCTCTTCAAAACCGTTAACGTTAACTACAAACGCAAATAAAATCTGATCTTGGCTAAAGATACCACCATCTAACATCTCAGATCATGCAGATAACAGATCAGCCGGTGAAATCGTACCCGCACCTGTTCTCCAGCACCTGTAACAGGACGATCCCCGTACTGCAGCCTCCACCAGCCCGCTGAAAAAGTAAGCCAGGACTAAAGTTGAACAGAGAAAGAGCGATTGTAGCGGGAACACCCATACGAAACTACGTCGACGCGAAGATGTGCTGTACCCCACATCGTCCCCCGTTGCTCGGCAACCTGGTGGGAATGGGGGAGATAAGGCCTGTATGACAGACAAACAGCCCTATCAGTCAAAGACACCTTGACGCAGGGATATCCCAGCCCTAATTTACCCTCTACGCCCTCTCTTTGCGAACCAGGTCCAACCCAAAGCAGCGTCAGCAAGACCTGCCCTAGTAGACCGGCAACCTTAACGTCTAACAGTGTGAGGGGCACACGCGGGGTACAGGGGTTAGGTAAGGGGGCACAGCATCAAGCCCCTGATCCTAACAGCTACATCATCTTGTTTACATATTGGGGATTCCCTCATGACGGGGAATTTCCTCACCGACTGATCATGTTGAGAAAGTCTGATAAACACATTAAACTCACTCTTTGATGCAGAACTCAGGCTCACTCAGTTTGTCTGTGATGACAGTAGATATGAGGTCACTCCTCTGCTCCCCTGGGCTGGATACTGGCTGACCAGACCAGTCCATTGATTGATCCTGAGTGAAAGAATGCAGAGAAGCACATGCAGTGAGGACAGTGATAAGAAAGGTTTGACGCCTGTGCTCATGGCTTTGCAGAGCTGTGTCAGACTCTGGAAGGTGAGATAGGAGACGTGAAGAAGAGTCATGGCAGAGCAAATAAAACTGAAAACAGAGGTAGGTGTTTTATGCTGAACCATGACTGAGGCAAAGTCACCATGATGGTCCGTCCAGACCACCGAAGGTCATCCTCCACAGGGCGTCTCTATGAGCTCTGAGGGGGAACTGGACGATGACATGCTGCCTCATCAGGTGTCTCTTCTCATCTCTGTTCAGTTGAAGAAGACATTAAATCATAACATAACAATGAAGGAATAACATTTTTTCTGAGTGAAAGTGGTGCCCAGCATTTGCCAGTTGACTTCATTGTGTGCTGTATGTGTGTGACCTTGCCATGTGTGTATTCTGTTGGCTGGCCCACACAGTTGCACATGAGGCTTGAGCTGTTCTCTTCTCTTTGTCTCAACAAATATACGTGATCTGACATCAAGATTGTCGGCAAAGTCCCTAAAATGTGTAGAATCAATTTGTGGTGCCCAATCTGAGGAAGTGGCACCAGAAAGGGTAGAAATAATTCCATTTCCTGTGCCGACTTCATCATCATATTGATCAGTGTTGGTACTCGTGGCCTCTTGCGCTACATATCCATCCATTCTCCATATCCACTCACACTCTTCAGGGTCACAGGGGGGGCTGGAGCCTTTCCAAGTGGTGCAAGTTTAACTCAAGATAGGCAGTCAGTCTATTGCAGGGCTGTGGAAAAAGGCCAAAATATAGCAGAAGAGAAAAATAGCGACTCTATGACCTACAGGAAGAAAGTTAGTAGTAGAGTCGTGGATTCTTCCCTGGATGGTGTCCGACCTGATCACCGAGTTATATTGAAATCTGTGATGTCCTGCTGAAAGACAGACAAACATGACTGACAGATTTTGAAAGTTTTCTTGAAAAACAGAAACTGAATGTTAATCCGTACAAAACGGTTACATGTCTGAAAAAGCCGTTACAAGCCGAGAACAAGAATCGGCTAAAAGATCCTAAAAAGGTTCAAATTACCTTTATGACAAATACGCTTAACCAACAATCTTAATTCAGTTAAATAGATCATTTAAATGAAACAGGAGTGAGGTCTTTCAGTCTCCTATCCTTGTTTTATGGTTGTATTCTAGTAGTGGTAGGTGTTGTGGTCATAGTCTTTTAAAGAACCACGTAAGAAACATTGTTTTGTTTTTCAGTGTGCAAACTGAGTTTTGGTGTTCGTTTAAAAGTAAAAAGAAATCAAAAGTAATAACTATAGTGCATTTTATACAGAAACAAACCTAATATGGAAACAAGACACATCCAGAACTATTTGCAACCTCACCATCATGACAGTTAACACAAAGACAATCTATACATTGGCCCCACAGTGAGCAGCAGTGGGCCCCAGTTACACACACTGCTGCACCAGGCCTGTTATCACCGTTTGTGCAAGCTATCTGCTATGCCCATGTGTGTGTGTGTGTGGACACTCCCAGTCATCATATAGCCATTCCATCCAGATGCAAATGTTCACTAACTGCTGCCTCCGTGTAAACGTTTGGACGTTCAGAATGTAAAGCACAAGAAGTTTTGCAGACATTTTAAACTGGAAAGAAGAATGAATGTGTGGAGGTTGTTATGTTAGGCAGTCTAAAAGTAAAGAGCCATTATGTAACCATGTGACATAGAGACATAGGGGTTTGAGGATAGAGTGCCATATGGACTTAGTGTTCTTTGGTTTCAGCTAACAAAGGTCAGAAAAAGGATTAGAGGGCCGTCCAAATTGTCTAAAATGCTTAAGAACATATCACTGTGTCTGCAGTTGGGTTTCAGGCGTCAATTCTTAAAGTGTTACTGTCAACCAGTGGTAAAATAGCATTTTGACGTGTCTGTATACTTAAAGCAGTTTAAAGTGGAGGAGAGGAGGTCCCACAGCTCGTCTCTATCAGCACGACAACAAGCAGGCTGGCATGAGTTATCGCTGCGAGCCAGAGCCAGGACCCACGACCCACCTACACATCAAGTCACTGAGCAGCACACACACTCACACACTCAGCCACTACAGCTGCTGACATGATGAGAAAACACAAGGTTACTAAAACATCATGACACAGATTTTCAAGTCATTGTAATTTGTTTTTGCAGCAAAAGTGATCTCAACAATTTCAATTTAATGGATAACACAGCAACTTCCATTTAATTTCTATAGCACTGTGTGAGTGTGTACACAAAAAGAGCGGGAACATTCTTTTACAGAATTCATTCCGTCTTACTTGACTTCTTTTGATTAAACTGTGACAATATCTCCGTTTCAGTTGAGTGAGCTTGGCGGGGCCGTCAGACTGAAGATGCTGAATTTGGCGCCCCCTGGTGTAAACAACGGTCAACTGTTTCCCCTTTTCATCAGAATGAAGAGGATTACTACATATTCTTACTGTGGATTACTAAATTCATTGAGTCTATGATGACGTTCCCAATTTCAAATAACATTTCTAATTTTTCAAAAGGAATTACTTGGAACACAATTTAAGTCTTTCATGTTATAGACGCAGATCAGAATCAAAAGCATTGAAAAGTTCTGCTTGTTTGGTGTCTGTTGTCAAAGGCGAGCTGATAACAAATGAACAGAAAGCCCAGTTTCTACGCAGCCAAGTCCCATTACAACAACAACATAAACCAAGGGACTCATTAAGTGTGAACAGCTCTCTGAGGACCTCTCTGCTGCACTAGTTTTCTCTTTATGAATCTGAAAATACTCAATGAAAAAGTCAAATGTGACACAGTAGAACGATAAATAATTCAGCAGTTATATCTAAAGACCAATTCAAAAGATAAGAAACTAAACAGCTCATAATCATTACAACTGGTTTATTAAAAGACTTCAGAGAAAATAAAGACAGGCGGTGTGTGTGTGTGTGCGTGTGTGTAAAGAAGATGAGCCGACATCTAGTAAGTCTGAGCTGACAGACCAGTGGGTAGTGGTCCTCAGGAAGACTCCTGATGGTCGCTCAGTGATGAACAGGCTGGGCTAAATGTTAAAGAGGGTCAGGACAGTTGCCTGAGCACATAAATGCATAGGTCAGCCACTGGATTAGAACCGTAGCACAGGAACACAAGTCCAACGAAGTCAGACGCTGGCAGTTTGACTACACACGTACACTATTTCAAGAAAGAACACCACAGGAATGTTAACCTGATATTTGCTGTAAACAGTATTTTGATCGCAGAGAATTTAGCATTGAATCTATCACCAATGAGAGAGGAGGGGGTCGGGGGGGTCAGGGGGGCACTAACCCCCTGCAAGCTCTCCTCCCCATCTTTGTTCCTATACAAGGGAAACCCTAGGGCTGGATTCATCATACTGCAACCTTGCAATTTAGGCGAGAGTAATCATTAACAGCCTGAGCTCCATGATGGGAACAGAGAGAGGGAAAGAGGGCAGAGTCTGGTTACAGGTCTCCGCTCACGGCCTTCAGCAAAGCACTCGGAGGGGAGCCCCCGTAAACCAGAGGCGCAAGTGGTTGAACTGGCATTTGTTGGCGGCTCAGTTGAGGAAGGGACCGATTACATGATGACACAAGGGGCCCGACTCCTGGTGATCTTCTCTAGAGGTTTGCCATCAGCGGCATTCTGGACTGCAGCCAGGACCTGAGGATGGTGGAACACAAAAGGCACAGTTCTTGTACATTGACATTTTACAGAATACATATGTACATTAGCTCCTGATGAATAATGTAAATCTATGGAAGAAATTCATGTTTATTTTGGTGCTTCTACTCACATCCTCTGCGTGTGGGAAGCCTCCCAGGCTCAGCTTGGAGAAGACCAGCTGCTGATTGATTTCTATCTCAAAGCTGCCTACACAGTGAAATAACGCGAGAGTTAAGCATCTACATTCCACACGGTCACGTTACAGTTTAACAAATCAATCAGTTCCGTGTGCAGAGGCGCTACGTACCTTGTCTCCCCACGACACCTGTCACCTCCGCATCAGGAAAATTGCTGGACAGCTCGTCGGCAAGTTCCTGATAGCGGGGCCCGTACCCTCATCCGCCGCTACAAACGGAGGGATTTAACTCAAGTCACACACTTGCGCGGCACCGCACACAATCCCAGAGGAAAGACTTGGAGAAGACATACGACTACGCTAACACTACGCTCGCTGCTATACGTGACACTTCAATTAGCTACAGGCTAGTTAGCATAGACACATCTTTAACAAGGTGAATAAAGACAGATTAACACATATGTATCCGGAGCTAACACGTAGAATAATAAAGAACACAGTTACCAGTATTCGACAGCGACTTTCACGCCCATGTTTGCTCCTCGGTGATGTGGTGGTGCTTGTTTCCGTACCAAGTCGATGAGCGTGCAATTATACCTGTCAGAGCTTCTTTTACTCTCTGTTTGCGGCAGGTCGCCTGCTCTACAGCACGTTGCTGCCCCTCAGGCCAAAACGCACATTACACCCAAACAACACGGCGCTGCCCGCTACGTCTCATTCTCATACGTCATGATTATTCGGTCCCTTCTTTCGTCCTCAAAGTAGTTATCATACACAAATTGTTTTCCTATTTTCTCACTCTTCTTTCTGAATTCATCACTTCCGCATATTGCCATTCTCCTCTCCCTTCAGCGTTGCCAGGTGGGAAATGTGGGATTATCGTACCAGAGACATACAATTATCGTATTTTGAGTGAAATTATCGTACACCCATCATAACCAAAATAACAAGTCTTTTGATGCGCTATAGTCACTCTAGTGTTGAACAGCGTCTAACAGGCACTCACAGCTTTGTGGCGTCAGTACGGAATGGATTCAGGCTGCTTCTTCTTCTTTTTTTTTCTTTTCCTCACCTATGGGGCGGGCGCAGCGGACTATTCAGCCAATCATGGCCGTTGTTCTGAGGCAAACGCATACACGTCACTCGTAGCTCACATTTAGAAAAGCACGATTGGCTGGAATTTCCAGCGTGCATTTGACAGATGCGCTCCGAGTCTCCGACTCCGACAGACAGTTGCGACAGGCTGATTTACAACCGATTACAACCACACATTCACGGAATGGTCAAATTATCGTACATTTGGCCTTTTTTGGGATTATTGATCATACATCGTACAGAGGGCAACATTATCGTGCAAATACGATAATTATCGTACACCTGGCAACACTGTCTCCCTTTATTGGCCTGTAGAGCTGCTGCTGCTGCTGAGAGGTGTGGTTCCTAACTGTCTACCTCATGTTTGTCCTGCTCATTACAGGCAACCTTCAGACTCATAAATACATAAAACAGTAACTTTTGCCACCACTCCTTTAACAATACAGAACCTGGAAGCGTTGTGGATCACGTTTGTCTGAAAATCTATACAGGCAACAGCATAAGACAGAATGTGACATGGCAGGAAGAGAAGTGTCAGCACGTAAGTCTTCATTTCATGGATCAACCGTACAGGTTCTGATTCACTTTGATGTGTCATGAGGATATAACTGTCTTACGCATGAAGAGATATTATTAGAAAGGTTATCAGTGATAGCTTTGTACTTGTTTCTTTAAAAAACTGTTTAGTTTACTTAATATTTCCTATATTTTTGATACACTTTACACACTTAACCCTTTATTGTTGTGGTTTGTTGCTTCCCTACTTCATGTTTGCTTTCCCATGATTGTTTGAGCAAGAAGTCATGAGGTATAATCATCAAAACAGGAATACAGCAATGTATCTGAAGGAGAAATCAGATTTATAATGTCTTCCCTCTGTGTGTGTTACTATCTTTCTCTTTATAAGCAGATGATTGTACCTCACACTTGAAGGTCGTCCTGCTCGGCGGCAGAAACTCAGGGAAGAGCTGCGTAGGGAACCTCATCCTGGGTAAGGAGGAGTTTGTCACCAGGGAGAGGACGGCCAGCTCCCGGAGGCTGGGTGAGGTGTCAGGGCGTTGGGTCACGGTGGTCGACACGCCCGGCTGGTGGTGCGATTTCAACGCTCGGGACACCTGCGAGCTGGTCAAAAGGGAGATAGTGAGCGGCGTTTCTCTGTGCTCACCAGGCCCACACGTGTTTCTGATTGTGGTAAAGGTGAGATCGTTCTCATCAGAAAAGCGTCGACGGGCTCTGGAGGAGCACGTGGGCCTGCTGGGTGAGAGGGTGTGGAGTCACTGCATCGTCGTCTTCACGTATGACACGTCTAAGCAGGCAAGAGCGGCAGAAGACGCACAGAAGACGTGTGGGACGGCTCGGCGCTGGCTCAGTGAGAAGTGCAGTCAGAGGTGTCACGGTGTCGCATTAAGGACTGACGGCAGCCATGATGAGGTGACACAGTTACTGGTGAAGATACAGAAACTTGTCACAGAAAATGGAAACAGGACTTTTGCAATGCCGGCGAACATTTTAGAGGCGAACGCAGAGAAGAAGAGGACGGTGGAGGAAAGGGCTCGCCGAAGGTTTATGAGAATGAAAACACACAGAGCTCTCATGCAAGGTCAGCAAATTATAATCTCTGAAATCAATAACATACTGGTGACATTACAAAGGAACTACTTCCTGTCAAACACTGATGAAGTTGTCACATTGAGTTGATACTTTCAATAACAAACCCTGAATAAAGTAACACAACCCCAATCTCTCCTTCTATTCTTACAGAGACGTTGCATCATCTCTCTGAAATAAGGATTGTAATGGTCGGAGCGAGGGGCTGCGGGAAGAGTTCAGCAGTGAACACCATCCTGGGCCGAGAGGGAAGCCAGCAATGCAGAAGAACAGCCCGGTGCATTGTGGGACAAGGGTGCGTGTTTGGGAGACAGGTCACAATCGTGGACACTCCAGGCTGGTGGATGAACTACTTCAGCGCTGAGAGTCCCATCTTCGACCAGAGACAGATCCGCTTCAGTGCGTCTCTCTGTCCCCCGGGCCCGCACGTCTTCCTGCTGGCAATCCGTGCGGACCGAGCCTTCAGCGAGACGTACAGGAGAGCCATTCAGGAGCATCTACAGCTCATCGACGAGCACATCTGGAGTCAAGTTATCGTTCTCTTTAATTTCGGGGACTGGCTGGGATGCACGACTACAGAACAATACATCGAAAGCGAGGGAGAGCCTCTGCGGCGGCTCGTCGAGCAGTGCGGCAACCGCTATCACGTCCTGAACAATAAAACAAAGGGGGACGGGTTTCAGGTCAGGGAGCTCATTGGGAAGATCGAGGAAACGGCAGGTGGCTGGTATTATGAGACGGAGGGAAATATGATGAAACAGCTGCGGGAGAAAATGAGGAGAGAGGAAGAGCGAGCCAAGGAGAGGCTGAGGAGGAAGGAGAAACAGAGGCAGATGGCACAGTCTCAGCTGGGTGAGTTAGACAGAAAGTGATAAACAATGTCAATGCCGTGTTGTTTTGCTTGAATATTAATAAGGAATATCTAACTTTCTTTGCATTATCTGTTTATATTTTCAATCTGATGCGACTGCTGATGATCTCACTAACCTTTGGTTCATACAGAGAGTCTCAAACCTCTTCCAGAGTTGAGAATAGTGCTGGTGGGTGGCAGCAGCACAGGAAAGAGCTCATCTGGAAACACCATCTTGAGCTCGGCGCGTTTCAGCACAGAGAGCCAAACCACTTCTTGTGCCGAAAAACAAACCGAAACCAACGGTAAGATGGTCACAGTGCTGGACACGCCAGGCTGCCTGTCTCTGAGCTCGGACCTGCTGATGTCACACGCAACCCGCGGCCTCACCGCCGTCCTGCTGGTGGTCAACCTGAGCTCCTCGTTCACTCGGGCACACAGGGAAGCGGCGGAGGATCAGCTGGAGGCGGTCAGAGGCCACGTGTGGAGCAGAGCCATGGTGCTGTTCAGCCACGGGGACTGGCTGGGCGACACCGACGTAGAGCAACGCATCGAGAGCGAGGGAGAGCCGCTGCAGAGGCTGGTGGAGAGGTGTGGGAACAGGTACCACACTCTGGATAACAGGCACTGGGGGGATGGGGCCCAGGTTAGGACGCTACTGGGACTGATTGAGGAGATGCTAATTGAAGAGAGGCTGCGTGTGTTCGAGAGAGGAGACGACATAGGGAAGAGGATTTCTCTACCACAAAATCTGCAGCAGAATGGAGTGACGCTGTATAATAAGGATACAAAAGCAGAGTTCAGAGTTCAGCTGTGCCACGACTGTAAGTATACTTGCTGATCTAAGGGTTCTACCAACATGTTTACTTCTTCCTCGTGACGTTTGCAGTGTATTTGTTCCTTTATACCACTTTGTTTCTGTAATTTGACACCAGTTGAAGTGAGAGACTGCATAACACGGAAACACGTGTAAAGCCGCGAGATAGCAGCACCTATATTAAGGAGAGATAAGCACATTTATCTGGTCTTTAGACAGAAGGCGGACATTGTTCAAAGATTTTTTTTATGGCCCAGATGCAGTTACAACAAATGTTAATGAAGGAATTATTTGCTTTGCAGTACGGGAATCCAGTTTGTCACTAAACTGCCCAGAAGGCCCGGACGCTCGGGGTCAGACGCTGGAACTACCGGGAAGATCAGGAGGACGGCTCACCCTCCTGGACAGACACACCTCCAGGACAAACGCTGTCTCTGTGATGTTTGGAGATAGACTGAAGTGGCCTTTGGTCGGCCCACAGAGAATAACAGTAAAGCTCCCTGTCTGGCTTTCTTCTGGTCAACCTCAAAGCCCCGTGAGACTGAACGGGGAAAGACAACTGTGTCCATTGTTACCCACAGACTCAACAGTGGTCTTGGTTTTCCCTCAAACACAGCACAGGATGCTCGCAGAGGACAGCGAGGACGTCACGGAGGTGCACTCTCTCCATCCTTCACTGAGGGAGCGGACTCTCAGAAGGATCACTGAGTCCGGGGGCCTCCAGGCGCTGATTGATCGGTGGGGTGACAGTAATTTAGAGGAACTGGAAAATTTCATAGATTCTTACTCTGAGCTGGTGTGGGAACAAGCTATGACTTCATCTCAGCCAGGTGACTCAGACTGTCTCACCCCTGAAGTTTCAGAGCAGGATGCTGTCACCGGCGACGCGGGACTGGAGGTGCTTTCGTCCATTAACAGAAAACTCTCCAAGCTGGACCTCCTGGAGGAGATCCAGAGGGACGTAGCAGAGCTGAGGCAGAGTATGGAGCACAGCTGGAGAGCCATAAAGGAACTCAGAGACACAAGCAAACCTGAATAAGAGAATAAATGAAATGGAGAAAACTGATGTTAAGTTAAAACACAACTTCTTTGTCGAAGGGGAGCAAAACGTGTTATTGTATTTGTCCACAAGGGGGAGCTCTTGTACTAGGTTGAGTTGTGGATAAAAAGCTTGTGTCTGCTGATCCAACAAATTACAGACTTTCTTTCCTTTTTAAATTGTGAGACAGAATGTGTGTTTGGGGGATTGTCACCCCCTGTGATAAAGAAGAATGAGAATGGACTCTGTGCTGATAATGGGCCTCTTGTGTGTAGTATAACAGTGGAATGCCCAGCAGGAAATCCACTGTAATGGAATAAGCCAGACATGCATGAGAATAAATTCAAAAGGGATGAATCGCTCACCTTTCCAAACAAACGTCTCCGTGCAGGTTGATCCTCTTCTCCTTCTTCTTCTTCTTCTCCTCCTTCCTCCTGTGCAAAACACAACAAGCTTTGATGAAACACGCTTGAAATGAAGCCAGCACATCTGTGTGAGCGAGCCTGCACATGTGTCTGTCCCCCCCCCCGTCAAACAACCAAACAGCGTAATGCTCAGGAATCCGGCGGCGGTTAAAAACAGGAAGTCAGCCAGGCAGCCATTTTTCTATGTATAGAAAATAGTGGATTTGTGCGGCTTCCGTTCAAAGCGCTTTACGGAATTTATTAAGGGGTTTTTCTAAGTGAGGCACGTGGAAACACACTGCTGAGGCTATTAGGGCTCTGGCTGAGTGAAAACCTCCGCTGTCAAGGTCATTATGGAGTTCTGGGAAATAAAAAGGGTTTATTTAATGTGCCGTTGTCAAAGCAAGGCAAAGTTTTCTATAGAGGATGTATGAATGTGAGAGCGCGGAGTCTGTGATGATCAATTGTCTGCCAGTTCACAGCGTCTAGATATCACACCTCAACTCTGGTCTTATGTGTTCATTCCTCACTCGCGTTATCGCTGCGGTTTACAGATAAAGGCTTAAAAAATGTAAACCCGCAGCAGCACTACAGATATCACCTTATGGTATCAGTCGACTGCAATGTGTGTGATTGATACCAAGGGGGCAGGAAAGGTAAGAAACACTAGAGATCTGCCTCCCTGCTGACAGACAGGCCACCACACTTTAAAATACAGCGTTTCAGTTCCTCCCCTTACGTTGTGATTATACCTGGTGATGTAGGTGGAGAGCTCTCCCTGGACTCTGCTCCAAATCTCCAATAACACAGGGATAAATGTGATAAATGCTTTGGGAATACGAGAGAGAGAGGGACCGAGACGTTTGAATAACGGAAGGCATATCGGCGAAGGAGTGATTTGTCTGCAATCATGTCTATTTATCTCTGTCAGTCTTTATCACCGGGCCTCCTCTCTTTGCATTATTCCTCCTTGAATATCATCGCTCCTCACCGATCCCCCCCCTCCTGTCTTATCGTTCCCCCTTCTCGTCTTGTCAACACGTCACTCCTGTCTCTCTTTTCTCCCTGCCTCTCCAATCTCCTTCCGTCTCCCTGCACCTCTGTCTCTCTATCTGTCTTGCTGCAGTTCCTCATCTCTCTCTCTCTCTCTCTGTCTCTCTCGCTCTCTCAAATCAGCTCACGAGTGCCCATCCCACCCCTCTCATTAGAGGGGATCTGCAGCCCCGGGGAGGAAGCTGCAGAGAAATGGATCTACCTCTCTCCATCACGGACAGGGCCGTTCAGCAGGGGGAAAGACAATTCTGAGCCCCTGCATCCATCTCCATTAGCGGGACAGCGCGTCGACCAGGACGACCCCCCCCTCCCTCCACACACACACACACACTCCACCCCACAATCCGCTGCCCACCGTATCACATTTCACTGCGTGCTATTTTTCCAGGTGGGAAAAAGAAAGTGAGGCTGGGAGGGAGCGAGGATGAGGATACAAAGAAGGAGAGAGGGATGATTTAGACCTGGTGTGTGTGTAAAGAATCATCCATCCTCCACTCACCTCCATGCTCCGATACAATAACGTCCCCAAGGGTGTGATGTCTGCTAAATGGTTACAGTGTGGATCAGCGGGAGATTGAGATCCGACTCTGCCCACTGCATTAAAAAAAAACCGCCCACTGTGACTTTGTAGTGATACTGATATGAGAAGTGCACTATTAACAGTGTGTGTAGAGTGAAATGGCTATCATGTGTTCCTGTCTGTGTCGTGGTTGTGTCATACAAGCTTAAGGGTAATTTTAGTCTTAAACACAGAGAGGCTGAAGCTGAACTCAGGTCAATAGAAGAAGAAATAAGAAATCAGATATTCTTCATCAGCTAGGATCAATCAAAGTAACGCAGGGGGTTAATGTGGGAGTCTTCTTGCGTGTTGCCACATTTACACCAGGCCCCCTCGCCTCCTATGGGACCTACGGGACTGAAATGGTGTAGAAATAGTTTGAATGGGTCTGGACTCCGGCTGTGGAAAGGGACAGAGGTGTGTGTACATCTGAAGTAAATGAGGTACG
The DNA here is from genome assembly GCF_046128005.1 of Genypterus blacodes. Lineage (NCBI taxonomy): Eukaryota > Metazoa > Chordata > Actinopteri > Ophidiiformes > Ophidiidae > Genypterus > Genypterus blacodes. Next base: position 6,320,276 of record NW_027466835.1, read on the forward strand.
ATTGGGCTTTTGTTGCCACCTGGCCCGGGCCAAAGCAATCATCACACACACACACACACACACAGATCTCCCCTCTTCCATCTTCCCCAAACTGCATGTGTCACTGCGCCCCACCAGGATACGCCGGGTCAAGGAAATCCTCAAGGGCAAAGTTCAGGAAACAATTAAGGAAAATAACTGCGCACCAGTGAACCGAATTCCACTTCAATTTTGGATACATGTCTGTTTCTCAGGACGTCTCACTCGTTAAATCATTAACCCTGTGACTGGAGACGGCCAAAAAAAAAGAAAGAAGCAACAGGGTTATATGTGAAACATGTAGGCGCCATCTGCTTTGTGTGCGTGCGATCACTACTGTGTTCTTACAGCGACACTGAGAGGAGAGGTGGAGGATCAGACGTGTCTCAGATAAGCCGTCGGAATGAGAAGAAGAACATGGAATTCATTTTGTTGTGGTTAAACGTGAGACATGGCAGAGTGGCAGGTCATCTCTCTGGGGAATAAAATGTACGATTGTGTGGAGATGTGTGACGCTCTGTGACGCTCTGTGATGCTCTGTGACGCGCTGTGACGCGCTGTGACGCTCTGTCGCCCAACTGACGGACAGAAAGGTAAAGATGCAACCCTCTTATTGGGATGCGTGTTGTGTCAGGGGCAGATTTGTGATGCTGGGAGAGAAAAAGTAAACGAATACAGATATCATGTTTACAGTAACTATTGCAATGGATAAAACAATTCATATCCACACACACACACACACACACACACACACAGCTGTTTATTTTCTGTCTGTGTCTTGAGGATTTCCAGGACATTAACAACCAGCCGTGTATGCTGGTTGAACGAACATGACCGGTCCTCACAAGGTTACAGCATTTGATCACAGCTAATGAGACGAGCAGCGAGACGGGACAGGCAACCGCACACACGCACACACGCACACACACACACACACACACACACACACACACACACACACACACACACACACACACACACACACACACACACACACACACACACACACACACACACACACCTGGCATATGTTGCTGTAATGCAGAATTCAAAGCCAGAAATGAACAAATAGACAAAACTAGTGAATTAAGGCTTTGCACCACTCGATATGATGTAATACCATTGAACTGTTTGTGGAAGTGCAGAGGTTGTACAGATCACATTCTGGGTAGTTCAAGATGAGTGGAGGAAGGGAGAGGAAGAGGATCAGGTTATCTGTGATTGCTATTCAATACTACCCAACCAGCTAATCGTATTTCTCTGTTTCTGTGCCCTGCTGTCAATACTCATCCTTCGGGGGCGGCTCACTTTCTCCCCCTCTGCTTTGCTCTTAAAAACCTTATTCACATGTAAGTGTCACAATTTCTTTTTGGCTCCCGTGTCCACTTCTAATCTCCTTCGGGCTCCCCTCTCTTTGCCCTCTTCGTCTTCTTCCACGTGCGTAAGAAGTCAAACAGCGGGTGGCCTTTGGTCCCTGTGGTTACAGCAATAATCCCAGGATGCTCATACAGGGAAAGGACCAAACGCAGATGTCCCGCCTGATTCCCCTGCGCCGCATCTAGGACATTATCGTCCCCCGATGATGTCCCCCGGGACGCTACGCCCGTCTCCATGAGACAAATATGGATGTAGAAGAATGCAAAATGTAAATGTCTCTCCCTTCAGGGGTATTATGCAGATGTTCTCTTGCCTCTATTTGTGCAAAAAGCAAGAATATAATTGCAGTTCTCATATTTGAATATATTTGAATCCCAATTTGAGAATGCCGAGAATAGCTTTTTCAGGCCCACGTTAAGAAAACAGTTCATTTATCAACTAAAGGAGCCTGAAGTGTTTTGGCAGGCTGGAGAAAGAGGGTCTTGATAGACGCAAGGGGTTTGAAATCGTACATCACCATCAATATTCCATCACCTCCAGCAAAGCAGCGGCTCATCCATTTGGCTGATTATAGTGGTTAGCTCAGCCCCTCTGCACAAAGAGGACGGCAGAAAGCACAAAGCAGATTATAGATAACAACTGTTTCTCTCTATTACAGGAGATCATAAATTGTCTTATCAGTGGCATCGCCGTAATTTCACTCGGAGAATAGTGGCTGAGGATCAAAGAAGCTGTGTGTGTGTTCTCCGTCTCAAAGCCATTTTCAACATATCGTCTTAAGATTCATATTCTGCATGTTTACTGTGATTCACAGTGAGATACTCTTGGACCGTGGTTCATCCCTACGTTCAGGAAGTTCTCCTGGTTCTCACGGTCCAATCCGTTTTCCGTGACTCAGCTCTGGGTCTCTGCTTAATTGGCTGCACCTGTTGTTTATAGACAATCGGCAGCCTCAAAAAGGATTTGAGCTTTAGCTGTCACTCAAACTGCTTGGAACTGCAAATGAATGATGAATGATCGGAGAAAAGAACAATTTACAAAAGTAAAGTCTGGGAGGCACATGGAGGATAAGAAGTTATAGCGCCACCATCAGGTCAATTAAGTCTCTTGAAGAAGGAACCACGCCCACTCAACTTTGGCAGCCAATTACACACACACACACACATACTCAAAAACTGTTTTAGAAAGACTTGGAAATGGAAAATCTAGTTCCCTGCCTGTTTAGATGGAGGCGGCTGGACTTAGAAGATAGCAGGGATGCATTTCTTGGAGCATCGTCTGTGTAAACACGACCCGTCTCTCCTTCTCCCTCCATGACGCCCTGCACCGCTCAACCAGAGGCATCCCAGCTACATCGGGGGTCATCTCCTCTGAAGGGTCACATGTTTTACAACCTGGTGCACCTGTTTGCCTGCCGACACGGTCTGACTGCCAGCCGTGTGTTTTTTACGACTCTCCAGGTACGTGACACTGCACCTGCTCCATGATGGCACCGTCTGACCCCCGTCTGCTCCGGTCCGGTGGCGGTATGAAGGGAGAGGCGTTTACAGGGTGTGTGTGTCGGGTCGCTGTGCACACACTGAACCCTCCCTCTGCAGCCTGACACAGATGCTTTACCGCATGTCTCTTGCATCCTGTGACTATTAGAAATATAAAGAAGGGAGAACAGACTTTCAGCCTCTGGGACCAATATTTCTCCCACATAATCCTCCCACTCTAAAGTTTAGGCTTCCTGACAAGATGTGGTAATGTTGCACATGTGTACGGGGACATAAGCACGATCCTGACGGGAATCTGTTTTATCAGGGAGATGTCGTAACTGGAATTATTATGTAAGTATGATGGAGAACTAAGCTCTTCTCAATCAGGCCTTGATTACTCATGAATTTGCTGCTAAATATCCAGACTGACATGTTGCTTTAGTCCGTCCTGTTGTTTGTAACCACCTGTATTTGACTGCCAGTCGAGTTGTTTTGCCTTTTTCCGCCTCCTCCACCTGATTACACTCATTTCCTTTGAAGAGTTTGATCTTCCCCCTAATGGAGGTCAAGCAGTCTTTGCAAAGAGATTGTGCGAGGGTTGTGAAACCCTCATCATGATATAAGAGAAAGACTGTGGGAAGAAGACTGCTATGAAGATACTGATCATAACTCACTCAGAAATGTACTAAAATGGGGATAAGTGGGACTTCACAATTATACAAAATACTCAAAGACAATTTAGTCTGATTCAGTTTGTTGGCATGGAGACAATAATAAAAAAAAAAGCATCAAAGTTAGGGAAGTTACAGAGACAAAAAACTCCTAACTCATAAACGTATAGGGTTTGATCTTGGTGCTCCAGATGATAAGGAAAAACAAAAGCAAACGCAACCGCCAGACTTTACATTTCATACTTGTAATCATCAGCACCGACATGAAGTAACCCTTAGAATGCCGAGAGTGAGCAACCGCAAACGCCTTTAAATAATGTTTTACACATGCTGACTGCTGCTCCCCACAACCAATAAACTCAATCTGATGTGCAAAATCACCTTAGTTAAAGTTCATTTTTCCAATTACTGGATCGCAATAGCTTAACTTAGGTTTGTCCAAATACGATCAAGATGCTCGAGGATATTAAATGTCCAAATCCATTCAGAGGAAACAATAAACATGACACACACACACACACACAGACACACACACACACACACACACACACACACACACACAGACACAAACACACACACACATTTAGACTCTGGGAGATACTAAATGCAGAAGAAGGAGAACAGAGAGGGGAAGAGATTCCAGCTGATCTGACAGGTTTGAAATCCTGTTCAGTGGCTCAAAACTCCGTGGAAACCATGAATCATTTATCTCATTAGCAGCAGTTAACGAATGCTCCGCTAATGCACTTAGCGGCGTTCAGAGTGAAAGAGGTGGTAAAGTCGTGTCATGTTACTTCCAACGTCTAACACGGCCTTGGACATCAGCGGAGCTACTGGCAGCTCTCATCAGTCTGATTGCATCATGAAAGAAAACACTACTCGCTCCAGGAAAGTCACAGAGGGCAGAAATCAAGATCACATCAAATGATTGGACGAGTATTTACAAGCAGCGATTACAGCTTTGATCCCCGCTTTTGGATCGAAAAACTGAAACTGGGAACTTTGAAGTGAAAATGTCCAAAATGCTCAGTTGGCATTTTTACAGTTGTGATGATTTGCTGTAAATATATGAGAGGATGGTTCTGGTTCGCATACTGATGCTGTAATATGCAGAATGTCTCTCCGATGGGATCATCTGCTTAGGGAATGTGTTTCTACCTCCCCCTCCGCCCTCTTTCAGCTTTAGCCATGAGCTGGAAGTTCAAATCTTATAAGAAATCAGTCAGGATTAAGGTAGAAAACCCCATAATCATGACTGCGACAGCTTAAAAACAGTGCGAGCCCCCCTGCAGTTCTGGCTCAGCTCCATCCCCAGCTCCAGTCTTTGCGGTTCATACATGGCAAACCATTTGTGAAGGGTGATTGCATCCCCTCCTTCATGCTTGTACGCGCACTATATTTCTTGTTTTTCCACGTAACCAATCGCAGGTGATGTCCTATTCCCTACTTGGCAGACTTTTCTAAACATATGGTGTCCACTCTCTCAACTCAGCCCCCCCCACGCCCCCCACAAGTTGTCTCCATACATGCTGGGCTATAACTTTATACGCCGGCCGTCCAACCCTTGGATCAACCCCTCTGTCACCTGAAAAGCACACAGATAAGAAATCACTTTAGTTGTTGTAACGCGATACCGAGGACACGCCGCCTTTAAACTGAAGCAGGAGAACCCCCTTGTCTTAGCAAAACGTTGCTGTGTCTAAAGACAGCAACATCTGTGTTGTATATGCACTAAGAGATGTATCAAGTGGGAGAAATCCTACACATTCCTCAAATTCAAATACATGCCAGGTTCTACATTTTTTAACAAAGTAGCTCGTGATCACAACATGATCACAACTCTTGCTTTTACAATCAGGATGTGAAGAAAAGCCAAAGATGGGATTGATTAGGTGGATCACTTCCACTCCACTCACACATGGGCCAAAGTCTGTCCACCACATTTCACAAGACTCATAAAACAGTATTTTAGTTTTGAGTAAGACTTCCTCAAGGTGTTCGTCGTCTGTGTTCATCGAGGCCACTGAGTGTGAGTCAAGAGTCAGCAACCACACCAAAGCAAAGTCCAGTTATTTTCCAACCCCGGGTCCCAATTTAAGCTCATTTATTGTTCAGATATCTGCAGATCAAAGAAGATAAGGAAAGAAGTAGAAGATGTATCTTCAGGTCAAATGTACAGTCACATAGAAAGTGAAACTGATTCACACTTGCAGTGTTTCCTCTTCTTGTGTTTACGTAGGAAGGAGGAAAACCGCAAACAGAAAGTCCCTGGATTCCAACCCACAACCTTCTTGAATGGACAATGCTGACCACCGAGGCTACAACATTACAGCAAAGAACTGCACATCTTAACACTTTGCATTCTAAGGAGATTCACTCACTCACCTTAACGACTTCCGCTCCGCTGGGGGGGCGGGTCAAGCCGTCTTCATCAAGATTGTATTTTATCAGTGACCTTGCAGCCTGACATGACACTTCCTTTCGCTGACCAATCACATGGTTGGAAACGTGATATGTACAGAGAAAAAACACATATATCCTACCAAAGGCCCCGTCAGCATACATGCATATATCCATAACACGACTTATGGAACACACATTCAGAGGACATTTTCTATTTCTGGCCTGTTGGATGGATTCATTTCATTGATGATTTGTAGTACAGCTCCATTACACTGTTGTCAAAATTAGACACGTGTACACCAGGATTGGATGCTATTAATTATTGGCCTTTGTTTGACCAATGACTTGTCAATGGAACAACACAAGTGTAAAACTAACTGCGTACCCTATAAGGTTCCTTTACTGAGACAATAGTGATAATGGGGACAAATGCTACACGCAGGGGACTTAAGTTGAGGATTTAATGCCGAAGAGGACTGTGTTGATGAGGAAAAGATGTCTGAGGGAGGTTTGACTCATCAGAATGGGGGGTTAGCCAAAGGTGCTGCAGGGGCGATCTCAAAGGAGGATGTAGGAAGTGGGAGAATTGATGTGTCCCAAGATCAATGCTGGAGAGCTTTCAGATCTCAACGGTGTAACTAAATCACCCTGTGGCCGCTGCTGCTGCTGCTTGAGGGGCATCGGCCTCTGCGTCCCCCTGAGCTGATGATAGGTGCGGGGAAGGTGGAAGTGGCAGGTTTAGGGGGAACAGTAGATGCGGAGGCCGGGAAAGACAGAGCCGTCCATTTTTTGGTGACTACAGCTGCTTCATTGCCAAATTGTCTTGGATCAATATCCATCAACGCTGGTTTTCCTTAAGTGTAAAGGCCAAATACCTCAATGAGCATCAAACACAATTACAGTACTCAGACGTGCATTAGTGGTTTTTGAGTGGTCTCACCAAATTTAGTATCATCTTGACAAAAAGCAATATCTGAGATGCATCACGCAGAACCAAATGGCTGATTGCAATCCAAACTTCAACATTTCCCGTCTCATACACTTGTAGAAGGTTTCCATATATGGGTTTCCTTAATAAAAGGCTTCCTCAAAAGACAGCATATCCACTTCTTCTTCTTCTAAATATAATTAACAATAACTCACAATTATCACCAAAGAAGTCATTTGTATTTTGCACTTGCTGGGAGGTTTCATCAAATCTGATTGATCATGTTTTTGTTTGGAAGGCCAATTTAAAGACAAATACTATGATGAAGTAGCAGGTGAGATACATAAGGACAGCATAATCAAGCCTATCCACCCATAAAATGCACAGCTCTGTACCTCATCCTTCATCATTAGTCGCCTGGATCATCTTACAGCTCTGAGCGTAAACAGCTGTCCTGACCTCAGCTCGGGCGCCCTCTAGTGGCCAAAGACAGCGTAGTTCAAAGGCACTGAGCGTCACATGCAAGCAGGCTGACGAATGAATTCACGTCTGGACTGGAGATGTTACTAAATGAACAATCATTATTAAAAAGTAAAGATTTTATACCTCATTCTACTCTCGCATCTACTTATTTATCAGGTTTGACCATTTGAATTACTTTTTTAATTAGTTTCCATTCTGAAAATGTATGTTTTAGATGTTTTTATGTGTTATTTATGTTTTCTATGCATCATATTGAGGGATTTGAAAAACTTCTGCGTTTGATATTCGCTATGAATAAGAGGATCAAGCGAGGATCAAGCATTTGCTGATACTTGAGGGTGACATTCTACAGTCTCATCAGCTGAGTGAAGTGGCGAAGCAAACGACGAAACTTAAACACAGCTTCGCTCCAAGATGTGGAACGAAAACAGAGCTGATAAAGTATTATTCTATTATTCTAATCTACTATAGTGCTTCAATCGATTGCGCATTGATCCGATATTGTTCCGTGCCAATATAGTTTCAGTACCCGAGAGAGAGAGAGAGAGAGAGAGAGAGAGAGAGAGAGAGAGAGAGATTTTGGTTGAACGTGTGGCACATTAATGTCACCGTTCCACAGTCAGTGTAACTCATTTTTACTACATCCTCATCTGTCAATCAGTGAATGAGAACCCACGTGTGATTAAAGCATCCACGGTGTGTGAGGGAGAAGAGAAGAAGGAGGGGGGAGAGAGAGGGGGGGGGGGGGGGGGGGGGGGGGGGGAGGGGGGGGGGGGGAGGGAGGGAGGGAGGGGGGGAGAGAGAGAGAGAGAGAGAGAGAGAGAGAGAGAGAGAGCGCAGGTTGTATACTCTTACTGCAGGAGTGTCAGGGGGTAATAAAGGCTGGACGTGGACGTAGAGCCTCTTCTTCCTCTCTTCTCTCTCTCCTCTCACCTCCTCCGCAGTGCACTATAATATAACCGAGCAGCGCTCCGGACAGGACGGTGCGTGCGTGTGCGTGTGGGTGTGAGTGTGAGTGAGTGTGTGTGTGTGTGTTGCTGAGGAGGGAAGAGGAGGTGTGGGTGTTGGTGTTGGTGGGGGGGCTCCGACCGTCGCATCCCACTCCCTCTCCCGCTCCAGAGGTGGCGGACACGCGTGATGGGAGACGCAGCGCAGCGGACTCATTGATAAAATCCGCGCCGCTGGGATGAAAATGAGCAGTAGTGTGGAGCAGCTCGCCTCCTCTACATAGAGCTATAGAGCTGCTCTGTGGCTCACACAGAACCTGTTTGTGCGGCTCCAGCAGGCGACGCAGGATGTCTACATTACCGCTGCTGCTGCTCCTGTGCGCTTTGGTAAGTTGTCCAATATGCCTTTGGCAACATCACAGATCTGTCATTGCCCCATAAGAGCCAGAGTGCATGTTATGATACTGCAACAGGGACTATTACAAGTGATGTTATGGGGACTTTATGCAGCTTATGCATCAAAGATATCTGTGTCTCTCTGTCTGCGTTGTTCCATTGAGACTTTGTGTCTGTTAAGCTCACTATACTTCCTTTATAGAGCTCTTACTTTACTTCACGGCGTTTCCCTTTAATATCCCTGCAGTGATTTATGATGGTTTGCAGCACTTTAGTAGTGCATTTGTCTCAATCTGACTAATTCATGCTATGTTTTATCTAACCTGTGATAATTCAATAAGTTATATGATATGTACAGGATTTAATGTGCATTCTATGTTGGCGCTGTGCAATCTCCTATAGTTTCCCTGTGAGGGAGATTTTTTCGGAAGGAGTTTCTGCAAACCGATGCATTCAGCCAAAAACCTATGCCTGTGATATTATGCCTATAAATTATATTATGCTCCCACACACACACACACACACACACACACACACACACACACACACACACACACACACACACACACACACACACACACACACACACACACACACACACACACACACACACACACACACACTTCCCTATTGGTTTACATCAGCGAGGAAAAAGTTGGACAGCACTGCTTCGGATAAGTTTCAGGAAAATTGAGATTTCTGCTGCATCCAGACATGCAGGCAGGAGCAGCAGCAGCCTGGTGGCAGGTGCCTGGGCAGAGTTTATATGCTCAAATAAGCTACCTACTTATCTTGCTTTAGCATCAAAATAAGGGGCATCAAACAAGGAGACGTGATGTTGATGATAGAAAATGAACCTCATCCAGCATCGAGTGTAGAATCGATATAATTGCTCATCAAGTTGCTGCTGATATTGAACATGAGGATTGTGATAATGATGGAGGAGTTGAGGATAGTGGATGATAGATCTCGCGTCAGCCCCGGAGCAGAGGGGAGCATCCGCCACCGGCCGTCCAGATCTGTCCGCACGGCAGCTGGTCTAATGGGGCTGCGGGGCTCGGCCGTCATGTGAACGGCCCTGAGATGCGAGGGGACACTCTGTTATGACAGCTGGTTGAAAGGGTGGTGATGGCCGGGTGCACTTTAGCGGAATTAAATTTAGAAATAAACTCTCAAATTGAGCATGAAATTGGGGCGAAGTACAAACCAAGCAGATCACAGCTGGGTCATCGTATGTGCGCCGTGCCGATGGAAGGAGAATGTCCTGCTATACCTGCCATTGGAGGGACTTAGATATGACAGGGAAGGGAGTCGACCCTTCAGCTGGTGACATGAATCCCACCCCCGCTACAGATACAGGAGAGTCTCCTTTTGGGGGGTTCAGGGCAGCAACCGAAGTTCATTTCCACAGAGGCCGACTCTCACCCTGTAACCAAATGAGAGCGGAAGCTGAGGGGCAGATGTTTGCATAAATTCAATGGAGCGAGGACAGGTACTGAAGTGTGGGTTTGTGGTGCAATGGGGTGCAATCCTAGCAGGAGGGGAGAGCGGCTTGTAGGAGAGGTGTCGCCGCTGAGAGACGAGCCGCGAGTGCCGTGCGGCTGCCCGGAGAGACGAAGAGGAGGGGAGGAAATGCACAGAGAGGGAGTGAAAGTTTGCATCAAGGGAAAAGGGGGAGGAACTCAAGAGAGAGAAGGAGAGATATTCAGAGCATATCAGAGGAGAGAGAGAGAGGGAGAAGGGGAAGGGGAGGGGGGAGAACTCTGCTGCCGGCTGCTTAGTACATCTGTTTCTGAATGGAAGCAGGGATGGCAGAAAGGAGGACGAGGAGGTAGAGATTGAAATGATGTCTCAGCAAATTCGCATTAAGTGGAAATGAGCCTTGCTTATTACATAATGCCAGCCACAGGACATGAAAGAGCTTTGGCTGAAGGATTTTCATTGTTCTTTAAATGTCTGGGATGGGACTTCCTTTCACTTGACAATGCTTGTGTACACACATGGACAACAACAAGGCTCAGATGTTGCGCCAGTGAAGCTGCGTGGCATTTATATCAAACAGAGAGAGAGAGAGATGGAGGGAGAGAGAGAGAGAGAGAGAGTGTCCATGCAAGACCGTCTGTCCAAATTATAGATGCAAATGCAACTGTTTTGAGGAAGTAAGACAAACGTAAGGCTGCACGATGAATGTATAGCAGTGATTATGCAAATTAGGAGAGGGAGAGAGCGGGCGCGAGTGGGCGAGAGAGAGAGAGAGAGAGAGAGAGAGAGAGAGAGAGAGAGAGAGAGAGAGAGAGAGAGAGAGAGAGTCAGAGCTGATCAGAAGCAGGGGGTGATTTTCGCGGCTACTCTCGCCTTCACACGGTAATTACAGAGGGTGTGTGTACAGTGTCGTGCACACATGATGTTAGGGTTCCTGCTTTGGCCCGAGTGTGTCAGGAGTTTACCATTAGACCTGACGTGTCTCCAGGGGACCTAAGGCAGTTAAACCGCCGCTTTGGTCTCAGTTTGTCCGTTATAAATGGAGACAACATGATTCATGGCGATTCCCTGATAGCGGTTGGTTCTAAATGAACAGGTTGCCGCTCACCTGGCAGTCATTTTCAGCTATTTTACTTGTTTAAGTTGCCACGGCTCTTGTGTGTGTTTGTACGTATGTGCACGTTTGATTGGATGTCACACGCTTAATGCATTCTCTCACGGTTCCCGTTGTGCCAGGTGGGGTTTGTGTTGGCGTCCAAAACGGAGCAGGCGGTGCCTCTTCACTGCGACTCAGGCCAGTACACAGATGATGGAGAATGCTGCAATGAGTGTCCACCTGGTGAAGGAGTGGTGACGGAGTGTGGGGCCACTCAGACGCTCTGCACACAGTGCCTGGACAGTAAGTGGAGCTTTTCCTTCAAATATGCGTCTGATTTGTATGTGTCAACAACAATACAGCCTGGGAGGAAAACTTTGAGGGAAGAATTCTGCTCCTCCTCCAATGAATGCTGGGATACTTGAGCCCAAAGTGACTCACACACACACAGACACCAAAATGCTGAACACTCCACTTCCAAATATGTGTCCATTAAGCCCCTTTCCCACATGCACCTAAGTCCGGAAATGTTCTTCAGACCCTGGGGGGGGGGGGGGGGGGGTCAGAACATTTCAGGGTGTGCAAGTTAAGCATGTGAGAAACACCGATCGCATGATGTCGCAAGCGGGATTTCGAGAAGAAACAAGGCGTAATCAGAACAGATATGACTGGAAAAGGATTTAGAGATCAGGACACCTCAGAGGACGAAACAATTAGCCAAGTAAGTAAGAAGTGGTGGGTTCCATCCCAGTCTGGGAGGACATGAGCCACACAGATAGTGTCCTGCATGAGGCCGCACCTGTGGAAGGAGAAGGAGGAACATTCCTGCTTTGTTCTTGTTTACATGTGTGGAATAGATTTCAAAAGTGGATTTACATCTGGGATCTGCATATACAGGAAGTAGCATAGGTACATGCCCCGCCCCCTCCTCATCCTCACCACACATTCACTCTATGTCATTTGCATTAACCCTCGTTACACACACATCATCTGACCCGTGTGCTGTTATTCATTTGTAGCATTTTTCAGCACCGAGCGCCAAACAAAAAATGACAAAACATAAACTAACAGTTATTGTCTAATTTACTCATTAGACTAAAGTGTCTGCTTTGCTTTTAACAAGTGTCCCAAAGAACGAGGAGGCAGGAATTCTTGTTTTTGATGCTTGTAAGTGGGTCCAAATGTGTTCACTTATAGCTCTGCTCAGGCTGTGAACCATTAACACTCGTTCTCCGGGCCGCCGCCTGGGAGACGAGCCAACTCCGCCACATGACGGTGGAGGAAGAGCTGCTTCTACAAACAAATCCTCTATGTTCTGCTCCACTCGGGTGGGAGGGAGGCTTCAGCTTTACCTCCACGCAGCTCTGTGTGCCCTTTAAGATGCTGGCTTATGTAAACATCAATGGCTATGGCTACTAGAAGAGCAGCGTTCACTACAGCCACACACACACGCACATGTATCCCACCTGCTGGTTGGCGTCTGCAGCTCAGCCCGAGGTGTGAAACGTGACGCCGCTTTCCATTTTCATTCACTCAGCCCAGTCATGCTACTTTTCAGGTGGTGTGGGACTTTAGATCCTCTCTGGTGAATGTCAGGGGATCAGATTAATACATTTGGACAAGATTTGTAAACACTGGCATGTAAAGCGCCTGGTAACCACAAATGCTGACTGGTAGTTTTTTGACACCGTAAAATCTTGTATCAAACATTCCCACAGCTCCTCATCGATACCAACTGGAACGCCTGCAGACTGGCAAACGAGAAACTGTAATTATCTTTGAACTTCTGAACTTTTGCACAGAACAGATGTTAATCTCCGTCTCGTGTTATTAAGAAAGCGAAGGCTGCCTGATTTCACCCTCTTTGAAGGGATCGCTCTTGCCTCCAGGAGCTCATAGCGAGTAAAGTGCAGAGGGGCTGTGTGCCAATTCTGAACATCTATCGCTATCAGAGGCTAAGGAAAGTCAACGTGAGCAAAGGTTGCCGCCACTTAAAAAAAGAATGAGGAGCGAGCCAAACTGAAAACACAAACAAGCTTCCGGTGCGGTAAAACCAGTGCCGTAAACAATCCAGTCACTGCAGGTAGACAGAGAGGGACGTGCAGAGGAGAGAAAGGTAATTAATCCTCATCATGAATAAACACCATGCATGATAGACTGTAGTAGGCGGCGGGTTGATTGAGTCTCGGCGGTCTGACTGGAGGCTGTGAGGCAGAGACGCGTGCGTGTTTGCTCGCGCGCCTCCGCTCTGGCGTCGCTGTGACGTGGCGAGGAGTTCTTTTCGCGCGTCATATTCCTTTTTCCGTATTCCTGCGGCGCCGCGTTGATGGTGAACAATTGCTTTACTTTCTGAAGCTGGCATGTTCTATGAGCATTTCTTCCTCCTCTCCATCAAACCCCTGCAGCCCCTCATTCCAGCACCGACACTCATTCATGCCAACAAATCACACCGCTGCTTGTTGTTTCCCCTCTGTTCTGTATTCTACACCCTCTATACCCAGCAGCACCCATCCTCCCCCCCCTCTCCTCCTCCTAACAGTTGCTATGACTCATCGTCTGTATTAGCGGATAAACCGGTATTAGAGCGACAGGCACCAAAGGACAATATCTGCTCATTCATCATGCATACTGTTACATCAATGCCTCTTTACTCATTGGATCCAGCTAATTAAACCGTGTTGAAAAGTCTATTGTGCGTCTAAACACTGAAGAGTCTTATCTGGCCCTGCAACACGGGAGCTGCATTCACCGCTGATACACACTCAACTATGAAGCTGAAACACCCCAGAGGTTTCCAGCTGATTTCAGGTGTGAATACATTTATCATGGAATCAGGCTGCGAGGCGTTTACGTCTGAGTTACAGGCTGGAAACGCTCGGCTCACGTGACAAACAAGCAGCAGCTATAACTGTAAATAGGTCAGTGTCTGAAGTGCGGGAATGAATAATTCATACGTAAATACATTTAGCAGATCCACTTCCTGTTTCGTAGTAAATATGGGTGAATCTTTATTTACCACGACTACTCCCCCCCCCCCGTCCTCTTAATTCCCCACTTCCTGTCAGTTTAACGCTCCCCTCCTCCACTGCTTCAACCATCCCAGGTCAGGACGATTGCCAGAGTCAGCAGCACTGAAATATTAATCAGCCCTCTTCTGCTCTTTTTTTTTATGCTGTCATGGGAAACAACACAACAGAGCCGCTTCATTTAGTGAGCCGTAACAGAACATAAACCTGCAATCATGCAACCGGAGGATCTGAGCGGCTGCAGAGACCAAGAAGAAGAAGAAGAAGAAAGAGGGAGAAAGAGAGAAGGCAGAAACTCACGAGTCAATGTGGAGTTTACAAAGTGCCCGGGCCAACTGGGATTGAGAGGGATTTAAGGGGGAAGGAAAGTGGAATCGCAGCCTCGTTTGTTGAGGACTCAAACTGAGCATCAAGGATTGTGTCCAACTTAGGATCACGGGGGGAAGGGAGCGGGGGATGGGGGGGAGGTGAGGAAGGGGGAAACGGTTTCCCTGCTCTGGTCCTCTGAGGCCGAGGCAGAAGAAGCTGCTCTCTATAACTGCTGACCCCATCCAGCTAAAAACTAAACGCTACGTTAATTGTTCAATGACATCTTGCCTTCTTAAGCCCCTTCATCATCACAGCTTTGCTAATATCCTAAAACAGCTGTTTCACATCTGAAGGGAATGAATGTAGAGCGGCCAAGGCGGGCGATAATTACGCGCGGAAATCTTTCAAGTTTAAAAGACAAATAAAGCTGTCACGCACGTCTCCAAATGTCCATAACTCATCTGTTGAAAGCAGCGGCGGAGGGTCAGTGGCTCTAACGTCTCCGTTCTGAAACGAAGCCGCGCTGCACCGGCGCTGACACGCTATCGAGGAAACGGTCGTCCTCCCTAAAAGCTTACACCTAAAGTGCTGATGGTGAAGCCGTCGGGCAGTTTGGAGGGCGATCCGAAAGGAGCTACATTATTGATGAAGCTAATGGGGTCGGGGGTGCTGCTCAGGCTGAAGTGGCAGATTTTAAGTGCACCGTTCCCCTGCTAGACAGACCGGGTTTCCCCTGCGCCGATGGTCACCTTACTTCCGAACACGAAGGCGATGATCCCTGAGCTGCACTGAACATTGCCCAATAGGGGACCATAAGAAGGAGATCATGTTTTATTAAAGACCATACTTGCCACCTAGTGTATGTAAGAGTGATTCCTAATGGTCTTTCTAGTTTGAGCTTACTCAGTGTCCATTGCATTGTCCCACAGATTGGACGCACACACGCGTACTCCCCCCCCACCCACGCACACTGTTTCCTGTGCCTGTTGAACACTTGGTGCATATGGTCGCATTTAGACGTGTTTATACACAAGGACTGCAAAGGGGTTCGTGCGTGGAAGTTAAAATTAGCGAGGAAGCCTGGACGCTGTGGGATAATTGAAATGAACGAGCAAAAGCTTTGCCTGTTGAGCCCCGACTGCAAAGAAAACAAAGGCTTCAAGCGCACCAAAGTCAAATAGCTCTGTGCCTCCGAGCTCTGGTGTTTATCCAGGGGTTCAGCTCGTTCAGTCAGTGTCACTTTGCTCCTCCAATCCTCCGCGGCCGCTTCGGTAACACGAGAAGCGACGACAGACGGAAACAAACTGACAAATCAGATGACGTATGAATCAAGGAAGGGAAGCCAGCTCAGACGCATCCACTACTGCCCCCCGTTTCCTTTTTCCTTTGAGTCGTACATCAGCAGTTTCTCAACACTTTGATCACTAAATCATGTTTGGCCCATTTTTAGACCCGGGTGGGGGCTTTGTGTATCAGACCACCCTGGCAGAACGTATCTCCTTACATCAGCTCAAACATTCTCCAGCTCCCCGTTTGAGCAAATCCAAGCTTCTACTCACTCGGAGCTTGTTGATTTCTCCCTATCGACATCGCCTACCTGTCTCGATATCATTAACTCCATCTGTTTGCATAATGTGACAGCCTTTATCGCCAGCTTTCTTAGCTGCGACGCTGTTTACAAGGTGTTTAGGGCTTCAGTCTGTGCCAGTGTTTACTTGCCAGAGCCGCTTACAAGGCGAACCGAGTGCTGGGACATTGCTGCGGGGCTTTTCACACCGACAATATGTTGCTGCTCCACACAACTACCAACACTGCAAAACACGCCGATCCATCTCACACACAAGACAGAGGCAGAGGCAGTCACTGCAGCAGATCATAGGTTCTTGCGTGTCTTGGTTGAAGCATGTGGGCTGTATCGTTCTGTGGATTTGAGACTTTTTGAGCCGTAACCTCCCTCCACTCCTCCTCTCCCATCTCATCCAGTCGTCCAGAACACACTTGTCGGACATATACTCTCTCCCTATGCATAATTCAGCAGGTATCCAATTATATCTGAACATAATTCTATAGAAACATACAATATTAATAGATTACTTTGGGCCCTAAGGTACTCTGGGTGTAAGAATAAGCAAACTTGAGGTCGTCGTCGTCTTTTCTTAGCAGTACACTTTCGCAATTGCTCCCCCTTCAAACGTTCCTGGAGAGCAAACGTGAAGTGTTTGAAGTAATTGAAAACCAGCAGGCAATTAGTCAGCAGAGCTTCTGCTCAATGCTCGTCTCCAGAACTGTGATTTTGCTCTTTTTCTCCCCCACACAATCCTCAAAAATTCTTTCTTTCTTGGATAATGCAGTGAAGTTGTGCTGCCATTATTAAACTACACATTTAGAAACGGGACATGAACCACTTACACACACAGAGGAGCTTTAACAAATGTTTGATTCTAACATGAAAGAAATTGACCATAGACCTCTGCGACATCAGAGCAGTTGTACGATGATGAAGGAGGTATAGATGAACGCAATACACACACAACCATGGCACCTCCACAAATTACAAAACCAAGCTGGAATGAAGGAGTTGCTTTGTGTTTGTAAATGAGTTGCATGAGAGTGACAGGGCTGATTTGGAGACACTTTGTATTCAATCTAGTTTATAATTATCAGAATATTCATTATGATAATGATGTGGCAATTCAAATTATGTGTTACAGCAACCAATTAATTCTTTAAAACATTTTGCTCCAATAAGCGGGGGGGGGGGGGGGGGGGGGGGGGGCACAGCAGTCTGTGTATGACTGAGATGAAAGCAGTTCACTCAGCTCGGCTCAGAAACATCGGGATCGATATCGTAATGAGCACAGCCGGCTTTTGATTCCATCTCCAACAAGAGCACCTTTCTTGTCCCAGAGCACAAATCATTTAGCGCCCGGTGGATCAATGTGTCCTCCCTTCTAACGAATGTGCAGTAAACATGATTAATGTCATTAGACTCTCTGTTTATCTCCCTGTTTATCCGCTCATTCTTCCATCTTCCACTCTCCTTTGTCCTAATGTTGCATTTCTTTCACCTCCCTCTCTCCCCTCACCTTCTCCTTCCCGCAGGTGAGACCTTCTCAGAGAACTACAGCCTCACAGAGGAATGCAGTCCCTGCACTCAGTGCACCGGCTTGATGCGGATGGAGACGCCCTGCACCGACTCCAACGATGCCGTCTGCGTCTGCAACTACGGCTTCTTCTTTCACCAGATGTCCGCCACCTGCAAGCCCTGCACGGTGTGCCCGGCGGGCCAGGGGGTGTTCTTCCACTGCGCACACAATCACGACACAGTGTGTGAGGAGTGTGTGGAAGACACCTACTCTGATCGGGAGAGTTCTCTTGACCCCTGCCTGCCTTGCTCCATCTGTGATGAGGTCAGCGAGCTACAGTTGGCAGAGTGCACGCCAATCAGCGACTCGATCTGTCACAGTAAGTCCCCCCAACACTTAGCAGACAACACGACGAGTACCAGACCACACACTACAGAACACGGGCCTCCAGTAACTTTGCTGCTGTATTAGAGACATGTAGTTCTCTATCACAATATTGTCTTTCCCATGTGAGTTGAACAAGTCAACAGGGGTGACTTCCACATGTGTCTGTCGGAGCAGACAAGGTCAAAGATCAGCCGGGGTCAGATTTTTCAAAACGCAGGAAGCTGAAGTCTCAGTATTCAAGGTCAAAGAGGGCTGCAGTGTCAACAGAGAGACACACTGAATAATCTACTCTCAAAGCAGAAAGAAGCCATTTGAACTGGAGGGGAAGAGTCGAGGCCTTTGTACGTCAGCGTAAGGGAAGCTGTAAATTCACTCGGGCCGGACGGGGCGTGAAATCTGCCTTATTGGGGGGTTCTCAAGGGTAAAATCTTGGGAGGTCGACTGTCTTAGGTGGCGTCGCTCTCACTTCGCTCCAGTTGTTTCTGTATTCATAAGGTCATCAGTTAAGGCTGCAGATAGGGTCCGACATCTTACCATCACACAGTTTAACTTAGGCAGCATTCCTGTCCACAATATTAACAACAACATTAAAGAACTTCTGCACAAATCATCCAGAAATTCACAATTCCCATGGATGGACAGTGACCACAGTATCAAAGGAGTTTGTGGTCATTTTTAATCCTTAGAAATTGTGTCTTCCTACCATAATGGATGCTTTGATGTGCCAAAGAGGCCACTTTGGTTGTAAGGACAGTTAAATTCCTGTGCTTCAACAAAAGTCCATATTCACTAATGAAGGGCCTATTATTGATTTCCTGTGTGCATAATCATTTCAAATGGACCAATCCAAAGAAAATTTGAATTGGGCTTTTGCTGTAATGTTCCTCAGTTGAGATTTCATGGACGGGAGACTCGGCAGAATAGTGGCTATTTGGATCAGGCAATGCACTGAAAAACCTGACAGCAGCCTGTTGTAGCGTCTCATTTGTAGTAACACCAGATGGAGGGTGTAAATTCCTCTTTTAATGTGTGGTAATGGCACTGAGTGGCAGCAGAGGAATGATCTGGGGGACGCTAAAACCAGAAAAAAAAGCAGAGGAAGTTGGGCCAATAAAAGGCAGTTCTCCAAACGTATGTGTTCACGTATAGATGCAAATATAAACACTTGTTTGTTTTCTCTTTTTTTATTTCTTGAAGGTTCCCTTAAAACGTGTTTAAGGGATGTGGTTTCAGCTTTTTCACTGGAGAGGTTTCTTTTCTCACAACATTGTTTCACACACATACTGTGCTGAAACGCAATGGCAAACACCCAAATACCACCAAGTTTGATTCTTTATTGTTGGCAGTTGCTGGGAAAACGAGACGACTTCATGAAAACTCTCTCCCTATGTTGTCCCGACCTCCCCCAAAGAGTTAAGACTTATGCTGTACTGAGCAGCAAATAGCCATGTCCAATGTAAAAGACCCCGGGGTTGTAACATGACAGGACTGTCAGCGATCAAATCAAACGGCACCATATGCCCTCTTACACATGGCTCGACAGCCGCCATAGCTATTCTAGGAATATCAGATGTACAGTAGGGCACAATCCAGCCCTGTGCTGCCCCATTATCGCCCACACAAGAAGCCGCTCTCACCTTTGACCTGCCTCGTCTCCTTTGCCCGTGCCTTGTCCTGAGCGATGGCCCGGGCGGTGACAGTGGCTTGTGGGGACGGCGTGGCACTGAGTGACCTTGTCTGTTTGAAAGGAGAGGCCTGTCGTGTGGTGTCTGTGCGTCATGGCTATACGCCCGCTTGCGACTGTGATGATGTTTCCAGGCCTCTCATGGTGGTCTGTGATAACCAGCGGACGGCCAGCAAACAGGAAATGGGATCGCTGGAATTCTCATCCAGCCTCTGTCCTCTTATTTTTAAGGGAAGGGAAATACTGTTTAATTTCTCTCCCGCCGATAATCCTTCCTCTCTCCCTCTGTGGCACATGGTGAGGAGGAGATGTAGGAGGCATGTTCAACTCCCCATATCCCCCAGTTCATATCCAGCTGTCACCAAGTGTCAATTACGTGATACAATGACAGAGACAGAAAGAAGGAGAGAGGGAGAAAGAAGAGAGAAAAGAGAGAGAGGGAGATGCAGACAGACCCAGAGCTCTGCAGCATATGTGCTGTGCTGGTATTCTATGCTAAAGGGTCGATATGAGTCCTGGGATTTCTTCTGCTTCTGCTCAGGTTTCGCTGAGTGACCTCTATGAGAACGCTTACACACAAACCAAACTTGGCTCTCGCTCCGTTTAGACACACAAACACATTTTATGAGCATCCGAAAAAATCAATTGGGCCGATCGCAGACTCGCCCCGCACTCCTCTCCCGCCTGGCACGTTCCACTTTTACATTTTCTCCTTAAAGTCTGACACCGATCTGTTTGATGTGAGACTGAAAACACCTCCAACCTCACTAATTGAAGGTCTCTGTCCATATCGGGTTTTTCTTCTTTTTTTCACTCCCAAAAGTGCTGCTCAGCTCCCCCTCGTCACTCGCCCACCTCCCTTCCTCCCGTCTTTCACTATCTCTCTCTTCCCACAGTTACCCTTGAGCAGCTGGGCTAGCAGAGCGGTGGAAGGTGGCCAGTGTGCATTCAGCGCCTTCACCGCTGCAGTATAATTACTCCTCCTAATCAGAGCACTCTACAGCAGCTCCTCTGTTCATCTGCCCCTCTGTGCACCCCGACTCCACTCTCTCCTAACACTCTGGCTCTCTGTCTTCCCTCCCCTCCGCTCTCCCTATTAACCCTCCCTCTACAGAAGGCAAAGCACTCACTTGAATAATTTGCCGTACGTGTGTGCGCGCGCGCGCCATGTGTGCGCATCGAGCGAGAGACACAGAGGGAGATGGAGATAGAAGAAGTATTGAGACAGAGAGGAAGAGTGTGTGGTGGCAGATAAAGAGGTCATTGTACATGTGCCGCGCCTGATAGTGGCTCATCTCCACCCAGAACTGGCAACAGCCAAGACGTCAACCTCCACACAGGACCCCGGGGTTAACTTCATCATAAAGACCTCAATGGCTCATAAAAATTAAAGCTTTTTTTTTTTTGTTCCTGGCCCACACCCCGCTAATAAACATATCTCCCTACACACACACATAGCACAATGCTCATAAAAAGCTGGGCTAGTTTTATTTGATTTCATGAGTGTTTTAAATCCACCCAAGCCAAAATAAAATGGTTAAAAGCACCACCGCTTCCTTTAAGTTCCACCGTGTTCCAGCTGAGGTATGCAGCCTCTGGAGCCTCAGATTTATCCCTTGGTCGACAGCCAGCTGTGTTTTCTACATCAGCCCGGAGGAGGAGAGAGAGAGGGAGGGAGGGAGGGAGGGAGGGAGGGAGGAAGAGAGGGAGGAAGAGAGAGAGAGAGAGAGAGAGAGAGAGGAAGAGCAAGCCTGATAATAGAGCTGTACTATACTGTACTTTAGCTGTAGCCGCTGTCTGTGTTGAGTCAACGACGTACAGCAGACTCCCAGGGGAGCTGCCGTCTTGTCTTGAATGAGGAAGGCAGTGCACAGTGACTCCTGAGGTGCAGCTGATGAATGCATGGAGGGGAAATTCAGTGCACCAACAAAAGCATTCACAGGAGAGATTGTGAAGCCCCACTGTGGTAAGCAAAGCATACGAGGATCAGGTATTTGCAGTTGGAACAACTATCTTCTTTGACAAAGGTCAAACCATCTGCACACTCTCACACACTTTCACACCTTCCATTCACGATTTATTCTATTTGGCAGCTCATGTTGCATTGCTAATACTATTAGCCAGACGTGCATTAGCTGGATGATGTATGGTGGAGTTGAGGAAACCTGACCACTTCCCAAGAAAGGTCAAGAATTGCATGTAATGCAGACACCCGTGTTGCACTCCTGCGGACGTTCCCTCCTTTAGACAGCACCAAATCAATAACACAGCTTTAAATAGTTTCAGCATTATTGCTGTGTTTCTAAGTATGGCATGCACATGTGCTGGATTTGTCTGTCCGTGAATGATATTTTCTACATTTCTGTAAACCAATCCCTCCCACGGGACGCAGGAATGCCCTGTCATCACCGCAGAGACGGACAGGCCAGTGCTGGACTTTGAATGATCAACAGAACTTATTCAAATACGTCCACAGAGCCTGCTCCCATCGGACTACAGAGGAGCAACCATGTGTAAATTATGCAACAAATCAATGTGGAGAAACTTGACTATCTGCCATGTCAGTGAAAAGTGAATATATGTGTAGACAGATTGTTGTTTTGATGGTCCAGTGACTGTTTTCCAACCACATCAGGGATCACAACATTCAATTAATCCGTTTGCTTTTCTGCCCAGAATTCCTCATTCAAAGGAATTCACAAAGTTTTTGGGAGAATGTCCATTGGCAGTGAAGGATCACCAGAGCACACACACCAACATTTGCAGTGCAATCTGAAATTCCAAATCCAATTCAGCTGTCAAAATTTCATATAGAAGCGATTTAGGGAAAGTATTTATAACTTAGTGACAACTGATAATGCATAAAGATAGCTGAAGATAGATAGATAGATAAAGTAAAGGCTGCAGAAGGGAGCTGTGCCAGAGGTGTGTGTGCATTTTCACTTTATATTAGGAGTTATATGGACTGAATGAATGAATTGAACATGAAAGGTACAACACATGGCAGTCATGAGAAACCAGTAATCTCAGCAGTGTCCGTGTGTGCTACTGAACAGGACAAAGCCCATGTAGGACAGCCCCTGTTGTTCCTGGGAGAGAACATCCCAGTCCACTGGTGGCAGCTTTGGCCTTGGTTGGAACCCCCAGGAGTTTCCACGGGGTTAAATCTGTGTGAGCCAGTACAAAGCTAATGAGGAGCAGCCTGAGGGTGCCCGAGGTTCTGCTGGGAATCACAGTCTCAGATGGGAACCAGGCTGCGTATTCTTTATTTCCAGAGCGCTGCTGAGCTCAGACAAGTTTTTTAGTTTGGCTGGACAGAGCTTCCCAGCTTGCAGTTTCCACCGGGAAGGAATAATCTGCAAACTCAGTGAGCCTCTCTACAGTCTGACACAATCACTACAATGTTACTGGAAGACAGCAGGATAATGTGACAGACTACACTGTAAGCCGGTGCAGATCCACCAGAGTTCCTGGATAAACTGTGTTGCCAACATAATCCGTGACTGTCAGAGTGGACATGGTGTGGCTGCTAAATGGAAACGTACAGACTCATTAATGGAAATCACAAAGCGAGAGGAAATGGGACAATGTATGAA
Organism: Genypterus blacodes; assembly: GCF_046128005.1. NCBI lineage: Eukaryota > Metazoa > Chordata > Actinopteri > Ophidiiformes > Ophidiidae > Genypterus > Genypterus blacodes. Next base: position 6,343,646 of record NW_027466835.1, read on the forward strand.
AATGACTCTTCTTTACAGGCTTAGCCCTGATAGAAACCAGACCCCATCCAGTAGCACGGAGCTTTCCTGTCTCTCTGCCCTCAGCAAAGGCTCAATGCAGTGACCTCCATAAAGCCTCCAACTATATTCTACACGGGCCCATGTGGTCTTAATGTCATGCAATGTGCAGAGATCCCATAGACGGGGACCAGGGGAGAGAGACCTGGCGTGCAGGGTGCAGGCCTGTGGTGGGGTGGGCTGCTGGGTGACAGATATTTGCCCCCCCTTGATGAGGGAACATTCCTTCTCTTTCTGCAAATAGCATCTTAGCCAGAACCTATCTGTCTATTAGAAACAGCTCTCACATGTGTGCAGTTTATCTGACATCTGGTTGGGGACTCAGTAACTAAATTCTGCAAAACAAGCTCTCAGCAAAAATGGAGATATTCTCTACAGTCTATATGTCACTGTCTCTTCATTATTGGGTCCTGCAGAGTCTCAATTCTTTTTTTTAAGTACTAATACGTCTTGTCTCCTGTCTCTCCTATGCTTCCCTCCCAAAACAGATCCACTCCTCCCTACATACACCTCTCCCCCCTCAGACCTGGATCCATCTCTACCCGCCTTTACAGACTTTTTCCTACCCGACGACTTCAACAGCCCTGTGCCTGGGAGAGAGTCGACCACGTCCAGTGCCGGCTCCCCCCGCTTCCTTGGCCACGGTTTTAACGAAAACCTCATCCCCATCTACTGCTCCATCCTGGCTGCTGTGGTCGTGGGACTGGTGGCCTACATTGTTTTTAAGAGGTTAGACGAAACACTCGGAGGAAAGACAGACGCACAACACTGCACTGTGGTTTAGACATTAGCCCAACTGGCAGCGGCAAATCAGATGTTGCCAGGAGAAAAGATTATCTAGGACAGAGATGGGGAAGAGGAGATGGCTGGTGTGAGAGTGGCAGATGTTGCCTCTGGCTAGGACAGATCGCAGCAGATAAGAGAGGGTGAACACTTCTGGGTGCCATAATCAAAGGGAGCTTTCGACCCATTTCTAGCACACTAGGGTCCTTCACATAAAAGGTCAACACCTGGAGCATAATGCACGACAGAGGTCGCGAGCGCAACACATTAGCAAGGACACAAACCCACACATGCATGTACTCAGCCAGACAGACACACGGCTGAGCCCAAACACATTTGATGCAAGTAAACAAGCTCATTAGGGCCCATTGATTGTTTGAAAAGTGCCGACCAGGGGAAATATGAGTGCCAGATTTATCAGCTTAGTCACGCAACAGCTCACATCTGGACTCATGCTCCTCTTGTACTTACTCTCGTGTATTAACAGACAGCAGATCATGAGGATATTTTTGATACATAAAATATTACAAGCAAACACTTTAGAGTTGTTGAGTGAACTGCCCCACTCAATACTTCATGAATATTTGAACCACTGATTCGCATCGATGTTGCAAAGTAAAGTATGCCACAGGGACCCAAAAGAATTTACCCAATAGCACTACAGCACATTACGCCATGAATATACGATTGATTTTAGGATTTACAAGCTTGTTTGCCTGAGGATCATTGCCATACAGCAAACTAGTCGACAGTAGCCTACAACAATTATTTGCTACGCGGATATTATTGATCCTATATTTCTAATTCTGACCTAAACTGCTGAGAAATCCAGGCATCTGAAACTCATAGAGGAACCATCCAACACATCGTCTAGCATATCACAACACACCTTTATCTCCATCTCCACAGGTGGAATAGCTGTAAGCAGAACAAGCAGGCAGCTAATAACCGCGCAGCTACAAACAACCAGACAGTGACGCCAGAGGGAGAGAAGCTTCACAGCGACAGTGGCATCTCGGTGGACAGCCAGAGTCTGCAGGAACAACAGCAACAACAGCAGAAGCAGCAGCAGCAGCAGCAGGCCCAGGCGGAGATCCAGGCTCAACCGGCACAGTCACACAAACAGGAGCAGATAGGTAAGGAAACCTTTAAACTGCTTCAGTTCTTTGTGATCATGATCTTTGGCTCCAAAAGCAAGGCAGATTGTTAATTCAGTGTGTTTCAATAGCCAAGCATTTAATATCTACTTTGCTATTATTCCAAAGTCAGCAAAGAGACGTGTCCATTCACTTCTTTGCTGATGATGAAATTAAATGAAGCTCCTGCATATAGAGTCAAATTTATGAGCCTGACTTTAAATGATAGAGACCTAGGTGTCTGGGTTAATGCCACAAAGCCCCTGCCTGCTCCACACTGTTGATATAAAGAACATTTGGACAGCTGAAGGTTAGAGAGCTGCATTCCTACACTGTCGATGTGAAACTTTGCTCCTTGTGACCAGGCTTACAAAATCAGGAAACGGATGTGAAGCTAGAATGCTAAGAATGACTCTAGATACCAGCTGGGAACACAATTTCACCTTTGACAACCTTCCAAATGAATCTTTCTGGCAAAACTACATCTGCCATGTGAGCCTCAGCAGACTATGCTCTGATGTCACCTTGAAGGAGCCAAAGCATGACAGGGTTGGTGCTGGATACACTTGGGTGATGCTGCTGAAACCCCACTATGGGTGTGGCACAGGTGTCAGGAAACACACCAACATAGCTACAGCAGTAGTGGGCCATGTTAGGCTCAGTCAATGGTTCTAACCTAAAGCATCGACTTTAGACAGATTGCATCGTCACTAGTCTGAAAGCTTGCCTCCTTCACATGGTTGTATCCCAGCTGCCAGGGAATCATAATGATTGCATCAAGATCTTTCAGTGAGCTTTTGAAAGAATGTGTGTAGCGGTTAGTTCCCAGCATTGTGAAAGCATTTCCCTCGCAGCAGTCGAAGCCACATAGCAAAGGCACATTTCTGGGATTGAGATCAGACATATATATCACCTATAAGCAACATTAACGCCTATGGCTGCCAAGAGCAGATACACGATGCCAAGTCTTACATACATGATGCATCGCTCCTCAGGAATATGCAGCGTTTCGTTGTGAAGCATCGCAGTGCTATAAGTGCGACTTGTTTACTTAACATTTGAAAGATCTAGCTTGGATTTGTTGTTAGTTTGGTTAAATGATGTCATTTCAGAGGTGATTCATCACAAATGTTGAAGTATACCATCAGCGTGGCAGATGGATTCAGTGCTGACAGGCAGCTTTGATACAGTATCAGCAGCTCATATGTAAGGAGGGTAACTTCATATGTCTGATCTATATTTGCTTCTGGGGACTCCTAAGTATTTTAGGGTGTAGGTTTGTAGTTTAGATGTGCCACGTAGACCTGAGAGACAGACAGACAGACAGACGAACAGACAGGCGGACAGTATTGAAGAGAACTCAACAGATCTTGTTTAACTTGGAATGCTTCAGAGAGAGAGAGCGAGAGAGAGAGAGATTACTAGTGTTTGGGTTGTTAATGATTTATGTGCCTTGTCAACCTCGTGTACTTTGGATATTTATACATGTAATTCACCTCTAACATGTGTGAAAAGAGACCAACTGTGTTTTCCTGTATATACATATCAAAGCCACTGAACCGCCTCAGTCCTACAGTAACAGTCGGTCCCTCTTAACAACACCTGCTTTACAAACAGAGTCAAATGTCTTATATCTATCTATATATGATATTTCATCAATTTAACTTAATTTAATAACATGTCATATACACGTAACGTAGGGACGCAGGACTTCACGCTTACAGACACACAATTAACAAAAATAAAAGGGAAACAAAATACTTAAACATAGATAAGATATTATAGTGAAGGAAGGACGGAATAGTGACAATAAAGATAACAGCTACAATAACCATATTATTAATATCGTTGCGCCTCTGGCAGCTCGGCACAGAGCGGGCGCATAGCGGACACAGAGCAGCGATAACCTTTCAACAGCAGCAGGGAGCAGCTATACAGAAACAGAAAGACGTCTACCTTCCCTCACTGAAAATGCCACTTACACTAAAGAGATGAAGGCAGTGTTGCCTCTTTACTCTCTCAGTCGAACTCCTTCCACACACACACACTCTTCAGAGGCATTGAAAGCTGAACACGGATTGGCCTATGCCATTCATTCATTCATTCATGTCTCTCTTGCCGTCTCACTTCCCACGCGTCTGTTTTTCTTACATATTTCTGATGTGTTAACAAACCAAACAGCTGATACATTCTCCCTTGGTCCCCCTCTGATGACGCCTTCAGAGGATCCCCATTACATTCTAATGAGCGTAGGGGGAAAAGCCCACTTATATTGTTTTGTTAGGGGCTTTTTTTGCAGAAGCTCCTTAAAACACAAAATCCCACTGCATGTTGAAGAAAAGAAGGAATTTCCTGCATTGAGGGGAAGACAGCCCTGTTAACCCCGTCATGTCTGATTCGCTCATTAGCAGGTGTTATGAGATGAGATCCAGGCCCCGATCCCACTGCCTTTCAAAATGTGATCCAGCTTCAGTGTTTAGTGCGTGCTAATTGGCATTAGCGCTGTCTGCTACAGCGGAAGCCATTAAAAACACAGCTAACGCTCTTGTGCTGGGGGCCGTTCCTTCGACCACAGCGAATAGAGGCTCTTAAAATACGCAACAGGGGTGTGAATGTGCACATAAATCCATGATAATTGTGGGGGGCTTTCCTGCTTTCACATGAGCCATATTTTAATGAAAAATAGGGGTAACACCTCTCGTCAAAGCCAAAAGTCCAATAAGCTTTTAAAACGACCTGAGTTTTGACTGATAGGCTACATGGGGAGGGTATTCCCTGCATGACTCACTCCTGTGGGAGTGAGGATGAGGAGAAAGGACCATTTATCTGCTTTGTCTCTGTAGTAAACCCCCCCCCCCTCAAAATAGTCCTCAAGCACTCACTCACATCGTCCATCCCGGCCAGTCTATACAAAATGGAGTCCTTGGTGTCTGTCCAAAAGAAAGGCATTGTAGATGAAGGTGAGGGAGGAGTGGGGAGGTTGTTTTGGGGAGGGGAGGGGGGGGTCTGGCGAGTGGGCACTAGCGGTCCAGAATAAGCAACACAGATTGTTATTCATTGAGATAAAGCCTGAAATCAGCCACTGGGTCTCCATCTGAATGCCACCGGGAAATGATGTGCGCAATGAAAGGCCTGATGGAGGACAGTCATTATGACCGCACTACAATCAACCAACATGAACAGCCCGCTATTAAGTCTCATTACATTTGGTTCATAACATTATTCTGCTGCAGTTTATAGTAATAATGTTGCTGAGTCATGTAGGATATTGTTCATTTAGTTTTTCGTTACAGCGGGGAGATGATTCACGATCCGCCGTCATCCTCACATGTTGTTTGTCGGAAGTGGAAACGTTCCCATCACCGTCATGCTTTCAACCGCGGAGCGTAGATGATAACGTTTCACTTCGCTGTTGGTTTCCTCTGTTAATTCGCAGCAGAGGGAATTGAGACATAGACCCTGATCGTGGAAGTGTAATGGGGAAATATTCCAATGAGTATAATAATGAAGTATTCTCCAGGAAAGCAATCGGGAAAGTATCAATGTAATTAGCGGAACAAAACAAATGTCAGACCAAATGTTGGGGCGAAATATGCTCCAGAGGAATTATGATTACAATGAGGCCATCTCGACTGCAGTCACAATTTAAATCAGCCGTTTCCAAAGCTTCGCCGTGATGCAGAGTCCAATCTTGAAATCTCTGCACCCTGAATGAAAGGCTGAATGTGCTGATTAGTCAGTAACAATGGCTTACATTGATTGGGAGTTTACATTTCAGGGTAGACCTGATTAAACAGTCCAGTGGTCCAGTGAAGGACGGCTTGTATAGATTCTTGGCGAGAGGTTGGACCATATGGAAGAGACGCTATAAAACAGGAGAGATAGCCTTGTGGCCATGTGGCTGTTATTATCACGCCGCTTCTAAAAAGAGGCGGAATGCTAGTAAAAAAAAAAGGTCACGCTGAGGTAAAAGCACAGGTGCGAGATGGAGTGTGTGCAAGTGTGTGTGTGTTACAGGAGGATGTGCACTGGCCTGTGTCAGTGTCTCTCTGCACTGTGTCACCGATGATGCCTGTAGAGTGCCTGTCTAAACAGGAAGGAAGCGAGAGAGCAGCAGGGAGAGTCAGTGTGAATGGAGCGAGTGAGCGAGCGAGTGAGTGAGGGAGTGAGGGAGTGAGCACATGTGCACGTTTGGGGGTAGATTGTTAAATTCTGAGCCTGGCACGTTAAGGAAATGAGCCGAATAATTTCTGGTACCGGAGCGCATAGAACCTGCCAGGATGAATGCAGGGAGAGAAAGGTTTCCTTTCTCGTCCTGTGTGGAGTAGGTGTGATTGCGACTCCGCTCTCCTCACCTGATTCACCCCTTTCTAAACACCAAATGCCATTTTACACTGAACTTGTTGTACCTCACACGATGACGCCACGTGATGATCATCTGCAAATACAGAGAGCCGAGAAGTGTAAAGATAAAACATCTCCGGCATCATTGGTAGTCGAGCCAGAGGGAGATCATGCTGAAAACCACTAAACGCAATGCCTCTGAGGTAGATGCACCTCTTGCACACTGGCATTATGTGGAGTGGACAAAAGAATCCCCCTCTTGTAAAGCTTTAAATCAGAGGCCCCCTTCTCCTATACTTCTGCTGGCACAGAGATGCATTGATAAAGACAAGAGAACAAGCAGCAGACTCTCAGAGATGCCTTTGCATTCCTGAGGCATTTCCATGGCATCCCTCAATTGACAACGGGTTAAGAGGTTTGTGGGAAAAGAGGGCATTTGTCCCCCATCCTTACCCTGCTAATGACTCCCGTTTAACAGGTTTGGATCAGTGAGTGACACTACAGGGCCCCCTGCAGGGAAGAGTGCCATGATAATAGTTTTTGAGTTTAGAGGGACCTACAGTGAATCAAGAAATAATCCCTTAACTCCTTACAATCCATGACTGAGATCATCATGAGCAGGTGCGGTCACGGCAAACTTAGCAACCAGATGGGACATTTACTAAACAGTAGAGGATAGTTTGAGAAAACACAGAATTGTGTGAAAGAGAGATTCTGTCTCTTCCCCGCATGAACTGCCGCCGCTTTAAATATCACCACAAATGATCTGCATCCTCTCCGTGGCAGAGCCTGACATTTTCCTCTCTCACTTTCTCTCTCTCCAGTGGTGAGGGTGGATGGTGGCCGCCAGCCCGACTCACCTCCCCATGAAGTTTGAAGAAGACGAGGAGGAGGAGGAGAAGGAGGAGCAAGAGAAAGAGGAGCTGAAGACGAAGGCGAGAGGAGTTGTTGCAGGGGGTGGGGGTGAAAAGGTATGGAGGACGTTGGACCAAAATGGAAAGTGGGGCCATGCAAGGACGCAAAAACGGACTGGGAAGCCACAGCGTCGCACATTCATACCTAAAGTGGTCCCTGGAGCAAAGACTTAACCTGATTGTGTCCAACTCACCCAGCACCAGTCCAACTGGGGACACAGTCGGACTATTCACCTTACATAGAGTCCAACTCTATCTCTCTGTGCCTGGACACAAACCACTACGGCAATACCAACCACTAACTGTCTGCGGATACAGCACTGCAGACAGGCCAGTCAATCCCATATTAACTGAATACTCATCCCTGTATCTTGTATTAAAACATGACATAATGAAGGACTCACTTACTGCCAACGTTGTATCACTTGCCCCCGTTTCTAAGCTTTCCATCCTCCCTCTAATTCCACGATCACTAGCCATGAAACGTATGTGCCTGAAAGGTAAATAGGCAGAGAGCTCTATTATCCTCTTTCCTCTCCTCGCATTTCCCTGTGTATCAAAGGACTCGGGCAGCTTTTTCTCTCTCCGTCACATCTTCCTCCCTGCGGCATCCCACTCTCAGATAGTCCTCTGTCTCTCTCCGCAAGATTCACTCTTATTAGACCCCCGTTGTGATCGGTGATATAAAACACAACAGGGGAGCTGTGAGTCACTCCCATCGTCTTGTGAAGTTTTCGTGGTCCTCTTATCATTTACCACAGATGCATTTCATGCCGCGGCGTCTTGTAAATGTCTGCGTCATTGTTTCATAATTTTTTTCTTTTTTTAGACCGTACTGACGGATGCAAGTGACTCATGTTTCAGAGGCAAGGTCGGAGAGCGGCTCTATCCTCCTCGGTCTTTGCCTGTCCCTTCTCTGACATAAACCCCCTTGAAATCGCCCCGAGTATTGTGTTTCTGTAATTTCATGCTTCCAAATGTTACGCGGCCGAATGTTTCTCTCTTGTTTGCGGTGCATTAGTTTCATCTCGCGGTTTGAGTTACGGCGCTGATTCAGCAGGGCGCTACGAAGCCGAGATGTGCAGCGGCAGAGAAACGCCGCTGACTGATTGTGAAGACTATTACACGCTTATGAGGGGAAGGGACGCCGTCCGATATCCAAGAAAGGAGCTGTGACGTCATCAGAGATGCAGCATAAGGGGGGGGGGGGTAGTCATTAACCGGACACGCAAATTAAGTTAGGACGAAAATAGTGCAGCAGAAATCCGATCTGTTATCCTTTACAGTTACAGGAGAGGAAAATGGGACATTCCTCAGAGGCGCTCATTGCTTTTCGCTCTCCCCCAAACACACACACACACACAAACAGAGAACAACCCCTCCCTCCATGCCACCGCCTCCGCATCCTCACACACCGCACAGTCCGCGTGACAGAGCCTGATATACAGCGTTGGGGGCGCAAACGTCAACGTCAGCACGGCGCCCATTAGAGAGGCGTCGTGACAGGCAGGTAGTTATTACCTCAGGGTTTCAGCTTCATTTACCCTCCGCTCCCCTCCGCTCAGCCCCCTCTCGTCGGGATGAACACTGCGGACGGCAGGGAGGGAGACGACCCCTCTTTGAAGCGCCGACGTGACATTACAGAGCCCTTATCTGTGTCCAAGGCCTCTGACATTTACTCTATTGCCATGGTGATAGCAAAGCACTTAGTCAGGGCTCACTTCTTAGGCTGGGTGGCACTTATTTTTAATCTCACAGGACCACGTTTATGTTTCCGCCACGCCTCAAAGTAACTGTAAATGCAGTCAACGTATATCATATTAGAGAACTAAACTGTTGACTGCACTGCTGACTTCATTCCTGTTTGTCAAGGTCCCTCTTGTTGCATTCAACAAATCCTTATAGGTTCTCTATTGACAAGTCTGTAGATTAATGATGTATGTAGGCAGGTACGGATATAACGAAGTGATGTTAACCTCCAGAGAGAGAATGTGTAGTGGTAGCATCGCAGGCATGTTGAACGATACGGGTTGATTCGTAGCAAAGCATTTTTCCAACATGATTCAGGTATAGAATAATGTGACGGAGAAATGAGTTTAGTTTAGTTGTAGAGTTTAGTGCTAAATAGATAAGAAATGTGAGAGAGACAGAGAGGAACACAGATAGATGAGTCATCGTACTCTGCAATGCTGCATGGAACGGTCATACCATCACAAACATCTCAAGACAATTCAACTTTTATGTTTCAATGCTCATTAAATGTGACTCATACTGTATTGCTCGAGTGCTATGAATCCACATATATATATTTATATATATATATGAAACCTTGCTGCACTTTGCGCACAGTCTCTGGGTCACACACACATTATTCACAAAATAACAGTCGATGATTCAGTCTTGTATTGCAAGAGGCGCGATGATTCATCCTGACCCATGCTGTGGCAGCGACACTGAAGCAGAAGGCGCTACAGTATGAGTGACCACAGTGTTGATTCAAAGGAAAAGAAAAACCTGCTCCGTGTCTCTGTCCCCCCTCCCCCCCCGGGCCAGTCAGCCCTCCGTATTAGTGCACTCATCCACCCTCAACAGGGTCCGACTCTTATCCTGTCGCTCCGGTGCAGAGGCAGCTTGTGACGTGAGGCATATAATAAGAATGTAAAACCCAAATAGAAATAGAAATATGCATACTTTCAAAAATAGGGTTTAATTTTGCCCACATTGTATTTTTTCTTTTGTAAATTGTTTTTGTCTCTATATTTTCCTATTAGTTATTTTTATTATGAATAATATTACACATTTGGAGTATTTTCTACTATGTGAGATGTGATTTTGTAGCACTTATTATGTAGATGTATGTGTGTATGTATTGAATGCACTCAAAAAGTGTAAACCGCAGTTCAAGTGCCTGTGAATGATGTCAGGTATGTTTAGTTTCAGACTTTGGACTTTCTGTTTTGCATCTTTCTCCCTCTTATTTTTCATGTTGTATGTGCATTTCTTTAATATTTTGAGCGTTAATGAAGGTTTTTCAGTAAATAATCCAAGCAAAACTGCAAATGTATCATATTGGATATTTGAACATGGCACTAATGCTACAACATGTTACCACTAAACACATTTTTAACATGCTATAACATACTGGCTCTGTAACCTAACAGGTTCATGTAGCATTATGGAAACCTATACATGCCACCAACATGTCTACTATACAAGTCACATATTCTTTGAGTCGATAGGAACCAGTTGTACTGTGCAGAGGTTTCCACATGTATGAGCTGCATGCACAGTATGTTTTCTTATGTACAATTACTGGAACATGTACAACTACAGGGGGGGGGAGGGTGGGGGAGCGGAGGAGGGGGGGTCACTGTGATTTTCTGTGACATGATGGAAAATCAGAACTCAGACAGACAGACAGTTCAGGACCTGCTCCCAAAACTGAATGTCACCTCTACTTACCTACTAATGTAAAAACGCATTGTGTGAATTTCTTAGAGTTGGTACAAGATTCAATGAAACTATTAAAAAAAAGGAGAAAAAAAAAAGAAAAGAATAATAATGTGCAAATGAAATGAGCATCTATAATAGAATAAAGAGAAATGTCATTGCAGATGTGTGAGATTATTTTACTTTCTGGTAATTATACCTGCTCAAAGAATTCTGTTCTTTAATGATTCTGACAGGGAGGGGATCAGCTATGAGCATCATAGAGTAAGTGAGTTAACATAATCTTGTTTACAGTCATTCTATAGCACCTTTAAGATGTCTGGCTTATCCACATATTAAATTGATTATCATGGATTCATTCTGTCTTTCACTTTTTGTTTTTCACTATCTGCAAAAATACTTACATTTAGTATGATGGGAATGTAATCCCCTCAATAATCTGTATCCATTTCTAATGTTTACTGTACAGACCCGACAAAGTGCTCCAGGAAACATCCAGAATAAGCGACACAGATTTGACGATAAGCTTAAAAAAAAGGCAGTATGGGTATTTTTTCCCCTTTTTACAAAACACCCAAAAGCATTTGTGAAAATGACCTCAAGCAAATGAAAATAAAAATGCAGAAACCACAAAGTATAGAGTGTCGGACCAGCAGCCAAACCACAGCCAAAAGCAGGACCATATGTGAGGGTCCGACAGACCCAGAGCGGCTCCCCGCTGTCTTATCACCGCTTACATATTCTGTGATTTCAGAGCACCTCCATGGTTTTCCCTCTTTGCTACGTGTCGGAGATGAATCCTCACAGATAAATCCTCCACAGAGCTTGAAATAAATGACATGACTATAATGTAAAAGCCGGGAAATAACATCCATCTGCTGTAGCTACTGAAAATACAGATAAAACTACAACATCTATTTCAAAAGGCAGATTCTGCCTGCTGCAAAAATCTGAAATATTCCTGGGAATTTCATCTATATTTCCATTTCTCCCTGACTGATTCTGTATGAATGCCTGAACGTGACTTAATGCTAAAAACCAGCAAACCAGACCAAGATGTGGGGACAGAGAGACAGCGGCGTCTTAATTTGATCACCAGGGAGCACTTATATGGAGACACTAATCACACTGCGTTTTTCCCTCTCTGTCAAGATGAATCAGGGCTGCGAGTCGGCCGAGAGCAGAGAGCAAAACCATAAAAGGGACCAGGACATTTCTATTGTTGGAAAGCAAATATGTTAAAACGGTGCTTTTGGGTGATAAAACTCAAACCAGATTACGTCATTGACCCGTCTTGTGTAAAACGTAGTCACCTTCAGCTGAGATGAACGTCTCTGAGTGGTTAGCTCCTCCCCTTTTGTTTATGGACACAACAGTTTATTTTACGCATTCATTTTAATTCTTTAATATGAAACCTTCCATCCTCTACATCACCTCATCCTGGGAGTTGCGAAGGGGGGATGGGGGCTACCCAGTCTATGATTGGGGCTCACGCATGTGCTGCCAGGTGCAGCTGAGCCGACACACGCACATGCACTCTGATACTCTCAGATCTGTTTTGGTCCACGTTCGTCTTTAACACACAGACAGGAATTTCCTCATAAAAAGCAACGGTCTAATTGGTTCGCATGTGAATCACACAGGGGCAATCATCGCTGCACACGCCCCAATTTACAATCCTGGACATTCAGAGCTTGCAATTAACCTAATCTGCATGTTTTTGGTGTGTGGGAGGAAACCAGAGGAAAAACCCAGAGGAAACCCACACACACACACCCTCTAGCTGTTGGGTAAACTGACAAACCCTGGAGGCAACGTGCCATAGTGACACTTCCCTAGGGTTGCATAAAATGACACAATTATCCCTAATAAGGTTGGCAACCTCCAGCAGCCTCCACTGCACTCCATTTCCCATGATGCAACACACCAGCGGGCCGCTTTAGAACGACACAACTCTCCCCCTATATTCCAAATGGATAGTCTGGATGTTGCCAATTATTTCTTCCTATTGTTCCTCAAAATATTTGAAGTGGCACTCTGGAGGCGAGAGAAGCAGCTACGCCCTCTGAGATATCAAAAGAAGATGATTCACGTGAAATGTGTCTTCAATTCTGAGAAACACACAATGCTACATGTCACACCTCTATCTCGGAGTGCCTCGGTACACACAGACAGGTTGGAGTGGAATCAAAGTGTCAGTGTTGAGAAACAGACCCACATCTGTACGGAGATGTGTTGGACCGCAGCCTCGGCCGATCAATCTGCATCTGCACGCAAGCTGAAGCTGACGTCGAGGATATTTCTGGATCGTGCCTGTTCTGCACACTGGGGAGGAGCGAGTGAGTCTGTGAAGGTCTTTCCAATGGGCTCCAAATGGCTGCACTCAACACCTGAGCAATAAATAACATAACGCTGCAGCATGAACACACACAAACACAGAGCGAACAGGCTGCAGCTCTGGTGCCGTTCGTACCTAAAGTAGATCTCCTTCATTACTTTGTTACTTATTGGCGACATAAGGAAACCATCCGGGCACAGCATCAGTTAACACCTCAGCGAACCGACCGCCCTCATTCTCCATCTCCACCCCTGGACTCTCCCATCCCCCACATAGAAGCCGGGGCCGCGACCTGCCACGACTCATGAAGAATTACATTAAGACAGAGTAAATGAGAGAATTGCGGGGGAAAATAGGAGAAGTGAAGGAGGCCAGCTGTGGTCGCACCATCCTGTAACGCCTCACTCTGGTGGATAACAACCCCGCCTAATCAAACACACCCCCCTCACGTCAGACTTGTTTTAATTTACGAGGCTGCACTTGCTGCAGAGGGACACAGAAGGCACGTCGGCTTGAAACAACATGGAAGGAAAAAAAAGACGAGATGAAATTAATCAAGTAATCAAGTGTCTTTGTTGTGCCAAGTACTCAAACGGACTGACAAGATTCTGAAAAGACTTCTGACGTGCTCAGTGTGCACAGTATGACTGCGGCAAGGGAGTTTCAAAACAGACCCTGAGATTCCCATGAGAACATTTTATACATTCCCTTAAAGTCAACATTTTTCCTTGACTGTGCCTAAAATATTCCATTTCTTTTTTCACTTCCTGTTTTTAGATTCACCAAAAACCACAAGAAGGCCTCGACCAAGCTGCAGCGTGAAAAGTCTCAATGGATTTTCACGCTGGTTACTTCCCGTGCCAGTGTGAAGTCGTGTGGACGACATAACTGAGTAATGAAATGTTACAGCGAGACTCAGTGGGAATCCGTGTGCCCACATTCATAACTTATCTGCTCCCCCCCCCGAATCATGACAGACACTAGCGATTTCAGGGAAAGCCCCGACTGTCTTTCTGCTTCAATGCCAGGGAGAGAAATGAGTGTGAGCCTGGTAAAACACAGAGAATCCTTATGGTTGAGCAATAGTAGTAGTGTGTAATGTTGTAGAGTAGAAGTGTTCAGACGGAAAGTGAAGCCACTCCCTTTGTCAGTAAAGACCACAAACTGAATGAAAAGAAGGAAGATCATCAACAATAAGCTGATGGAGAAGCAATCTGATGCATTACGCTGCAGAAATCAATAATAACATAATAACTCACATTCACTGAACAATAATAATTGTATTAAAGTTGTGTGGGAGTAATGTATGGCCCCGCCCCTTAAGGCCTCTAGTACAACCATTAGGTCAAAATTCAAAGGTACATTTACGTGAATTACTTTTGAACACCTTGGTTTAGTTTTTCCACCATTTAGAATTTGGATGTTGCTAGTTTTGTTCGGTGCTCCTCCTCTACATTTTCTTCTAATCTTCGCAAGACTCACAAAAGGTTACTGATTGGATTTTCAAAACAGTTCTCCTGTGATGCTCAAACAAAAGTGACTACAAAGACGACAAACAGACCAAGAATAAACAATAAAAGCTTCAAGAAACTTCACCATGTAAACAACATGAAGTGGTTCTCCGTCAGCAGCCATGACAGACACCTGGCTTCAAGCGCCCACAGCTGCACCTTGATTGTCAACCCCACAGAGAGGATCAGACAGACACAGACAGGCTGAGCTAATGTTCGGAGACACACCTTCTCCTCTGAAGCCTTTTCACTTGATTACGTGACACGACAGGGTTTACCCTTGTAATCATCTTGGCTTTTCATCCTGGTGGAATTTTTCCATATGACAAACAGATAAACAGCTCACACACATGCACACTCACACACTCGCAAACATACATGTACGCATTTGCATAAACAAATTAAGCCTTTCCTCCTCAACACAGAAGGCTGCGCTGACCGCACTCGACAGGCCGTGATGAGTGAACTACCTTGAGGTACTGAGGCTGATCACAGAGGCATCGGAACGCTCTTTGCGCCTTCTTGATGATAGCGAGGAAACGGCACAAGGTAAAGTGATCTTACATCATTACACTGAACCGGTCTGCATAAAACGCTGTTGATATCAGTTACATGAGCAGAAACACTGAAAGCCGTCGAGTCCCTGCTTTCAAAACTCCTCTCAGCAAAACCGCAACTGACTATGGGACAAGTTGAAATTGGGGCTGAACATAATGATCAGGTTTTGCTCATTACTCTGCTAGTCTCACCTTGTAATAGACTCCACATCTGTCAACAATAATGCAGTGAAATCTGTTTTCCTGCATCCGCCTGCTGCCTGTACAGCTGCAGCGCCCAGATGCTTTCAGCTTTATGCCACATGAATACTGAATATCCAGGACGGGCATAAGATAGAATCACCTGGATCCCCTGTGAGTTTACTCTGTCGTAGTAATGAGTGAAGATGCGCAGGCAAGTCAGTGACTCAAGTGTTTCTGATGAATAGGGAGATGTAGAGATGTAAATATGTGTGTGTGTGTGTGTGTGTGTGTGTGATAAGAATGAGAGAAAGCAAGGGATGTTTTTGGAGATATTACAGATCGCCGGCAGCCTGCGGGGAGGAGAGCTGCCACTGAGGTTTGAGAGTTTTCCTCTGAGGAGGGGATGCTGGGTACTCACCGCACGTCTTACTGCATCTGCACCGAGCTGAGGCTGCGTGGGGGACAGCTCGCTCTGCTCCACAGCACACCTCACTGCTGCACTACGGCTACTGGAGGTATCCTGGTATCAGTTTAATGACGAAACATGATATTAGCCGTGTGTGTTTGTTCGAGATGTGTGTTACTCTGAGTAAAGTATGGCTGTTTCATCTCTGATCATCTCTGAATAAATTGTGTTTCTTATAAAAGGAAATAATAGGAGACAGGGATCTGCCCTTCA
The DNA here is from genome assembly GCF_046128005.1 of Genypterus blacodes. Lineage (NCBI taxonomy): Eukaryota > Metazoa > Chordata > Actinopteri > Ophidiiformes > Ophidiidae > Genypterus > Genypterus blacodes. The sequence goes on from NW_027466835.1 coordinate 6,359,598, forward strand.
CACCTAGTGTATAACACCTGAAAGGCCAAAGGTCAATGACAAACACAAACAAATAACGATGCTTGTGGCCCTGTGAGGCTGTGAAGCTCATCACACATCTGAAACAAGAATGTTCAATGCATCAGAGATGAAAGACAACTTGTTTTTGGTTTATTTAGGGGCAAATATAAAGTTTGGCCTTATTTAAGACAATGTTGTTGTTACAGACACAAAGCAAAATGGCAACCAATCCTTTTACAGTGTCTTTCCTACAAAATTGACAATCTGACCTGTGGATGATGCTGGATGGAATAGAACAGAACAGAAGAAAAAGCTTTTTCTGACTCAAGTGACGCATTTAGAGTGAGAAGAGCAGGGGCCCCAGACAGCTTCCTTGTGCCACGCCAAATGAGATACTTTCGATTAAACGGTGGAAGTGGATGGAAATCACTGCAGTTTGTAAAATTCAAATCTACTTTTCAACTAGTTATGTTCAATCATCTCTAAGGAGACAAATTTATAGAGATAAGCAATTGCAAGTATAATGGATAATATGTAACCAGGAGAAGTAATTAAGAACACTTCTCCTGGGAAAAATGTAAATATACGGCTAAGTGAGTTGAAACTGTTATTCTGTACATGGGACAAGTAGCAGAGCTCATTACCTGTCATTATGGGAAGACTTTCAGGAAAAACAAAAAGCCCAGTCATGCATTTTAGATGACCATTCAGAGAACATCTAATAGATGTGACACATCTAATGGATAATTATTTCTCCTGCTCAGACCGCGCAGCAACCGCAGCAGCTTTTATTGTTCCAAAAAGCCCAGCAAACAATGCAGGATTTCACAACACACTCGGCATGTCAACATGTTGCCATTAAAATCCGGCTTTATTCTACCGCTAAAATCCTCCACTGACCAATTCCTCACTGTTGACTCTTGCTAATGAGAGATAAAGTGGAGAGGGTGCGTGATCCATTAGACGATGAAGTGAAAACTGTCTACATACTTAAGTGGATGTTTTCCACTCAAAAAAAAAGCCTCCTTACTAGGCACCCTTGTGTCCTTGCAGGAAATGAGAGGTTCCACTCTGAAGACACCCACGTATTGTAGACAAACCCCAGAGCAGCAGAGAAATCCTGCAGTCATCAATCAGAGCTCCACGGCTTCATCAACACAGTGAGCATGTGGGAGGTAGTGAAACCAATGGCATTGAAAGCAGCCACAGCTTGAGCCTCTCCCTTCATGCAACCACACAGTGTACGACACAATTCGGTCAAAAGATCCAGTTGAGCGTATTTATTACCTATTCCTTGGTCAGCAAAGGAATGGAGTGTTCTTGTCTGTTCACCAGATGCTGCGTGGCCGAGGGTTGGGGGTAGAGTAACAAGAAGCAACGTTTGGAGGTAAAGTAACAAATGGTTGGTACTACGTGCAGTATGTCTGAAAACATGACAAAAAGTGTGACAAGTCAACTCCCAGATGAGGTCATCAATCAGCGGGGTGGCGCAAGGGGTTTGACAGCTGTTCATTTGGGGGGAGGAACAAAGGAATAAAGATAATATTATTCACTATCAACCAAAGGCTTGAGACAGGATGTTGTCTTTGATTTCCAACTTTCCCCTTTATAACGTCTTTATTCTCAGCTGCACCTCTCTGGCCCGTTCTCTTTCTCCGCCCATCACCTTTGGCCCTTTCGCAGGAACAGTGTCAGGGTGAAGCCTTTTCTTATCAACACATCTGTCTGCAGACATTAGTGTTCCCATCCATTTCTACACCATGTTTTCCCAAAGTGTCACTGGATCCGTACAGCACTGGTAGTTCTCCGGCTCCCTCCGGACCTCCCCACGGTAAAAAACCAGGGTGTGAAACTGAAGACCCCCGACCGGCTCCTGCCTCCCGTTACCCTGCAGAGACGCCCTGGACCCACCGGTCTGAGCTTGCTGGCGTTGCTTGAGATGGGAAGTAATGAAAACAGGACATGGTGCAGTGGGTTTCACTGGAGCACACTGGCCCTGCGTGAACATGTTGATCTATAAAACGGGGACCATGTCAGCGAACACTTGCTCTGTTAAGTCACAATTCCTTGTTAAAGTTTGCCAGTCATCACGGGCTGTTAAGCACCGACTCTCCTTTACACTTGCAGAGCTAATGGCTTCCAAATGGCATGACGACACATCAACTGATGGAGGGATTGAAGCCTTTGTTTGTCATGACGCAGGGAAGCTGTGAAGCATTGGCAAACTTATCAATAAGGCAAAGTTTCATAACACCGTAATCTGAGAACAGAAACAAATCCAACCACAGCAAAGGCAAGTGGAAAAGCTGTGTTCTATCTTTAAACTGCTCCTCAGACATTCTGCCTGGTGAATATATTATTTCTCTATTGACGTGCTGGAGCCAGACGTCATCTAGCCGATGGAAAGTTACTATGTATAGACTCAATGTTTTCCCCAGAAAAGAAAACAGAGCTTTTGTAAGCGAAGACGCCACATCCAGCTCAGCCTAAGCACCACTGACGGATCGCCGTGCAATCGTTTTCTCCTGAACGGAGGGATTGTGCAAATTCTCAGATGCAGCGGCGGTGGTCGTCAGTCAGCCCACATGGATCCACTCCCCATTCTTATGAAAGTGCTCTTTCCAAATTGTCTAATATTAGAGCCCAGCTCCCCTCCCCTCCCCTCCCCTCCCCTCCCCTGGGCTCAGGCTGCCTCTCTTCACGCCACACTCAGCTGATAATGAACCACCGGAGCAGAGCGACCCTTCCTTACATCAGAATTCTTTGTGTAGTACAGCAGGACATGCTTGGTGACTTCATACATGTATCGCTGGCAGGGGAGCAGTGCTTTCTTCAAATGTTGCAATAGGCTTGATTGATAAGTCCTGATCCTATAACAAAATGATCTAGCTCAGAAGTGTTGCAGTTCTTTCATTTTCACACTTAATCTTTCCTTTCACCTCACCATACTGCTGCCAAAAAACAGAATCTCAGTTGCATGTAAATCCTTTTCTTGACCATAATAAACCCCAGATTTTCAAGTCCGGCCCGCAGAATGCATAACTCTACTTATGTCTGGAATTAATTTCGGCATAAACCTTTTTCATGTTTGTGAGAAATCAAGTGAGGTGGGTGGAAGAAGACTTTGTTCAAAGACACAATCATGAACTCATCTACTAACTTGTTAGTCTTGGACCTATTCATAGATCCCTGTGTACCACTGGGCTATGTACAATCACCTCACACAAAATAACACCTTTTATGGCATTACTCTCACAAAAAATAACATTGCTGACAGGCTCAGAGGTTATTGATCAACCACAGTTTATATGTGTGAATGGACTAAAGCTAATGTCGATGTCATGAGTAGAGACTTTGTGGTGCTGAGCCTTTGTGGCCACTGACCACTTGCTTACTTAGTTACATGTTACAATTATGTTGCACGTTCCATTATTGCACTAAGTGCCGCATTAAAGAAAATGAGCACTTATCTTTATAGCGATGGTTGTACTGGCCTGAAGCCTCCACCAGTACATTCAGTGAAGTAAACTAAATAATCAAGGTGAGAATTAACCAACTTCAGCTGAAATCATCGCCCTCAAAAATGCTGTAACTGACCACACAGCCAATCAGCATCCACAGAATACTTGTATTCAAATGTAGGTTAACAAGCTTTCTTAAGTGCTGTTGAGGTGAGAATAACACAAAGTAAGTAAAGACACTGTGTATTCACTGTGGAGTTCTTAGAGTAATACATTTTTTCTACGACTACTGTGTAAATGCAGTTAAGGGGTCTGTATCTTCGTTGACTTTAACAGGCGGCAGAGCTGCGCCTCTCTCACAGCAAACCATTTGAACTTCATTTGTATTCAGTGCCAACTACAATAACATTACGTCCTAAGAGGAACATCATGCAACGCTAATGCACAACATCATGATAACAGTAATATGTTACTGTCTGGCTTTGAATGCGTCTGCGTGGAGATGGGTGGCCTAATGCACTAAAGAGTCACATTGTGCAGAGCGGACGGCAGAGCCACATTTGACAGCGAGTCTCACAGAGCAGCTGCTCAGCGTGAAAAATGAGGTGAGTCATTTCAGAGTGCATCTGCAGAAAGCAGGGAGTTAATGCACCAGACGGCCAGAGGGAGACCAAAATCAAAGACCTGCACGGCTGCTCAGGAAGGTGGACATGCTAACCCTCAAGATATCAATCAAACTCGGTCATCACAGCTTCTGATAGCGAGTGGATCTATGCAGTGAGCTATTAATGCAAACTGCATTAGTGCGCTGGCTTTGGATGAAAGCTTCTGTACATCACTGAGGTTCCTATTGTTGCCTATAATAAGCTCAATGATAGCAAAGTTAAGCATGTTAGTTCAACAAACTTTTCACCTGTCACTCACTACAGACATTGTTTGTGATTTCAAAAGGTCACTGAAAATTTAAACCAAAATAAACTTTTACATTCAAAACCTAAACAAAAGTCAGGACAGACAAATGCTGACGTTCACTAATATCAAGCGTCCTTGTTGTTACTGTTTACTGCTGTGATCCTTTTGAAGAATGTGACGCCTACAACATCCAGTTTGCATTACAGTTGTATTGAACATTCTGTGGTTCAGAGTTCACCGCCTCCCTCACAGCCCAGTGGCAACATGCTTGATATACAGTATTGTGCTGCTTATAGATAGCAGATGCTCTCCTCTGCATGGGGCCTTTGAAATACTAAATGTAAACTCATCTTCACCTTCGCCTGATCCACTGAGCGTGTCTATCGCCCCTTGTTCAACCAAGAGCCAAAGATTATTTGTGGAAACGATCAGTGGTCCAGTGTGGAAAATCCACTCCATCTAAACCTTTACTGTTGCACATAAAAAAAGAAGAACAATGTCTGACATGATTGATTGATCCATATGGATCCTTACCAACACCAGGTGTGGTGTCTGTCTAGTGGAGTTGCTTTTATGCCAAGATCAGCATTTTGCCATCCACAGTGTAACGAAATGCAGGTTTGAAAGGGTGTGAAATGAAACAAGTTGGGGTTTGATCTTAGGACAGACAGTGGGAAACATGGTGGCTGATGTCACAGATGGGGTCCCCATGGGGTCCCCTGGAGGTCTGGATCCAGCTCTGCTTAAGGTTTTTATTAAGAAATCTGAAAAGTGGCTGTTTGTTATCTGTTGTGGACGTATTTCCTCCAGTTAACATCATATTAAGCTCACTAAATTGCCTGACTCATATCATCAAAGGTAACACACAAAAACTCCTGGATGCAACTTCAATGAAATACTTTCCTCAATAATAAACTCAAAACCGGCTTCAAATCATTTGCAGCGTAGCGTTAGCATGAGGCGCAATCAAAAGCTCTTTGCTAACCACAGGCCTTTCAACTGGTCTGGAGGTAGATTCTTCTTTTACTGCAGATTAGGGAGCAGTGTGCGCTTCCACTAATGGCTGGTTAGACAAGTATTTACTGTAGATGCCTAATTAGAAGAGCCGAGACACTGCAGTGGCTGCTGGGACGTGACGCCATTGTCTCAGGTTTCGGTAACACAAAGGTGGAATGAGAGAGTTTGAGTCCGGCGAACAAAGAGCTGTGTCATCCTGCCAATGATGCTGGAGGGATTCTAACGCCGTTTCATTGGAGCTCCTTGTGTAATGGAACTGACGGGTAGATTTTAACTGGAACTGGGAGCTTCAAAAGGGAAAATGTGGAGTTTTATTAAGTAAAAATGAGAGGATTGACCAGAGGCACAGTACACTTCAATAAAAAGCTCAAGCTGAACTGAAAATAGCTTAAAAACTACAGACTCGTAAGCTGCCATCTTCTCTCTGCACCGCAGACAAGTGAGTGGCTTTTCTGACTTCTGCCTTGAAGCCCACAAATAAGATTGCACAGCTGTAACTTCCCTCACACCCTCAACAGTCTCCGCATCACATCTCAGGAGATCCAACAAGAGCCATGCACCATTGCAAAACACAGAAAATACACATAATAGTCTACAAAACTCAAATACGAGTTGGCGGCGACTTTATGTGACGAAGGCGCCATTAAATACAAAGTAGAGGAGAAGCATGACTGATTTTGTTGCATTTTATACAGATTTCTACACTCTTATTTTCCTTTATTAAACTTCCAATGTGCCAAACAACGCCAAAACAACTTCTACTCTCCTTTGTTGCAGCACACTGAGTGAAAACATGCTGCTTTAGGCATATGCTATAATTGACCAGGTGCAAAATTGCGGTCAAGTGTGAAGTGTATAAAGAAAAGGAATCTGGAACATCATGAATGCTCCGACTGTCTGGACGAAGGCGGGCGAATCTAAACTCAGCACTCCTTCTCGTCAGACATCAGCCAAACATTTCCTTTTACAAAACCTGACCACACTTTCACTCTCTTCAACGCAAATCGATGCGTTTGCACGTACACACAGAATTGCCCCCCCCCCACCCTAGGTAAACACACCCACACACAGAGGTGCGGGTCACGTCCTCATGAAGCCTAGTGGCCATAAATTAGCAGACGGGACTTGGGTTTCTGCCGTGTTGTGACAGTGGGAGCAGCGGCGGGCGGGCGGGCGGGTGGATGGAGGAGTTACCCCGGCAGCTGACAGGAGAGAGCAGAAGTCAACACGCTCACGGCAGGTGTTTCAGCTCGGGCCAGGGGAGAGAAACCAAAACCATGTCGGGTGACACCTACAGACAGGCGCAGACTTATCATGGCTGGATCCCCGACGGGCCAATTCCTCCTCTGCCTCACTGTGGGGTCTCCACCAGGTTCTGCTCTGCTCTCCGCTATTATTTTGCAGCTGTCCAAATGGATTACAGATGAAAAGTACGCTACCATAGCGGTAAATAGGCACCAGCTGTCAAGAGGAGTAAGAATATAATCAAGCTTTTTAAAAAGTAGTTGCATGACGAGATTATGGAGCCGCGACTCGTTCTGAAGTCATTTTAAGGTGCGGAGGTCTGAGGCTTTTTTTCTCCTTCACTTAACGATGCTGCTGTACTCTCATTATTTCTTTTACCGGCTCATTTCCCACCATCCTCTCCCAGTCAATTCTCACCCTATTTGGGTTATTTTGTTTTTTTCATTTCAGTCGAATAGAGCAAAAGAAACAACAACACACACAAACCCAAATGAGTTGCCGAACATCAACCTTCATCTTGCTCCCCCGTTTCCCTCTAAATTGGAGAATATGCTGTCTCTGATTTAGCATTTAGTGCAGGGACCAGTGCGCATGTTGTTGATGTGGTTTGTTTTGGAGGCGACGCAGAGACTGGAGGGTTATTTCCTCGGTGCAGACGAGCTCTCAGCCCTGCGGAGGGGGAAATGCAGCGGTGTGGAATAGAGAGCTTTTTAAAAGCCAGTGAATAAAAGCTTTGACACCGCCTCCACCCACGTCCCCGCAGCCATCACCCATCCTCTCCGTTTCCTCCAGCCATTCTCATGCCACTGTTTCTCCCAGAGCACATTGAGATGCCGCGGACACAATTAAGCCTCGTCTAATGAAATCACACTGTGCTCTGGTAAATGGAGATGTTAGTGAATGGGGTCAGTGAGTGTGTGTGTTTACGTGTGTGTGTGTGTGTGTGTGTGTGTGTGTGTGCGAGGGGGCATGAGGTGAAGGAAGAAAGAGGCAGAGAGCCGAGGCAGCTGTCAGGCGTCTCTTTTATGATTTCAAGTGGACCACCGGCATCACCTCGCTTATTAAAACAAACAGATTTAAAGGACACGCGAAGAAGAAAGTGTATCAAAATCTCCACTCTGGAACATTGCTGAATAATAAATATAAAATATTTATTTGACAGGGACACTGTGATGAATTATTGTGCCCAATGCAATGGAAACAGATGAAACTGAGGGGAGTGTTTAGTCTGGCTGATGGGCAAAGAGAAGTGATTATATCTTAGCCATCTGCAAGCTGCTTGGATGACAGCAAACTAATAACTAAGTTCATAAGAATAGAGATGAAAAATACAGAATCTTTTTCTACGCCATGCAAAATAACGAGCGTTTACCGTCACCGACAAGAGGAGCCCACTAAAAACACATTAGACTGAACATAACACTTCACTACACTCACTCCATGTGACCTTATCCAGCTACACATCAGTGCAGAATCGAACATAATTAAATACTCGTTGTCATTTAATTCTTTGCTAACATTTAAGCAGACTAGTGACCTCTGATTGGTGCCGCGCGAGACGAGCTGCGATCCCATTACACGCTGCGCCAGTGGATGTTCGAGCTGATATGCGCAGGACCGGGCGGCGCTCTCTATCAGGAAGCAGCACTTTCCTTGACCTCGGAGGGGAGACAAGTGGCTCTTCAACGCGGCGATCCCGCAGCCGTAACTCAGACACATAATGAAAAAGGTCCATACAGAGAGCAGCAGAGCCACTAGACTGGATTAATGGACTTAATGAGGTGGATATGTAGCACAGCAGCACTGGGGGGAGGCGGGACGGCGGGGGGTCGAAGGGGTAAGTGCTGGTGTGTGGTGTATATTATGGACACGGGGTCAAATCTTCCATTTTCTTTCAGCAGCTCTAAACACTCTCACGTATCTGTATACAACAAGAGCACTGACGTAAGAACTGGCAGTCTGAACATCTAGGAGGAGGTTTTGCAATGCGTCCTCCCCCGTATTCTTGCGGCATCACATCCTGCCCTCGTCCTCCACTTCGTTCTCCACATGACGGACAGTGGCGGAGCAGCGTTTGCACTTTGCCGCCGCACATTTCCCGCCTGAGGTCTTGCTCCTGCTTTACTCCGCTGTGCTTGGGCCGCGGGGGACTTTAGACAGTCGAGCACGTTTGAAGAATTATGCCACACAGCACAGCACCAGACAGAGGGCTCCATCAGTTATTGGATGCTGAACATGAGTAAAAGTATTCAAATCTGTGTGTGTATGTGTGTGTACGTGTGTTCTGGAGGTCTAGTGACTTATTGCAGCACCGTCCGGGTCTCTATCCGCCCCGATTTCCCTTTCCGGCAGCCACCCCTCCCTTTTCATTCACTCAGACAGCCGTGCAGCAGTGGTAATGGCCTGGCTGTTGGTTATGGGGTCCTCAGGGGTATTAATCAGCTAACTGGCTCGCATGGAGGTGGGTGAGGCTCCTCACACTGATGCACTGCCTTTTTTAATCAAAACTTCCTGCACAAATTACCGTTTGTTTGGAAGTCTGATTAAATTACTGCTTTGATGTCTTGACGCCGATCTATCCTGTCCCGTGCAGTTGATAGATGGATACAAAGCAAAGCAAAGCAAACAAAACAAAGGTAAGATCCATGTGCAAAAGCCATTAAAAGAAGCCAGACAGCACTTTAGAGTTATGAATCACGGTTATGAGTGGTATATAAAATCCCACTTACGTCTACATGGCACAAGGATCATTTCCCAAAGTCTGGCATTGAAATTCCGCCATTTTCATCTTCTCACTCACGTTCATCTCACAGCCGATATTGGCTCCAGACCAACGTTATTACCGCCATTGATATGTTTAAGCCTAGCAGATGGCTTCAACCGGGGTGATTTGTGCGTCCAGCGTTTCACACTTCGGAGCCAAATGGTTTCGAGGAGATCTCCCAAAGACTCGCCAGGGAGTTGGACCCGGTGCACCAGGTTCGCTCGATACCCGAGAAGCTCAAAGACAGAGAGCAATCATTAGATATGTGATAGCAGCGTGGTGTTGCCGTGGTGTTTAGGTGGTGTGTTTGAATTGCTGCTGACTCCGCTGCTCTGCATGGTGCGGGTCACCGTAATTGGAAACAATTTTAGCATTTTTTTGTTTTAGAACCCACGTGCAGACCTTCCTGACGAGAATTCCAGATGGGCAGAGGTTCCAGAAAAGATGGCAGACACTAAAGTGACTTTCACCTCCTCTGATTTCAATCCTGTTTCTTGCCCTACTTAGCGAGCAAAACCCTACATGTATCTGGCACCTAAGCAAGTTAACACAAACCTTAAAAATGGATTTGCGAGTGCTGTGCCACCCAGACCTCCTGAGAGGACGTCTGAACCTCATCTGTGCCCCATTAAACTACACCATCAGGACCAGCTCTTGAGTTTCAGGGGTTTTCTATGAGGGCTTGTTTGTGGTAAAGGGACTATTCCCCTTTAAGAGATCCCTTAGAGAGATTTTTTCTTTGATAGCACACCGAGTACGCTTTAGCCATCCCCAACTAAAACAATGTCTACACTTCCAACAAGCAAGTGACGCAGATAAAAAGGTTTAAAAGCAAATTAGGGACGAATTTAATCTCTTCCTTAGAAGCAATTTCTACCGCCGCGATCCAGGAAGCACAACTCTTAAACAGAGGAGAGAGTGGCTGTAAGAGGAGAGAACCCGGGCTTGATGGAGAGGTGATACAGAGAGAGGGAGCACAGTGTGGGTGGGATGAACAGCTGCATGGAGATGATGGCACAAAGGAGAGCAAGACACTTTTTCCTTTGAGGAGAACTGTCCAGATGAATCATCATATGGAAGGAATGCCATCCAGTTTATAACTAATGGGGAGGGAATTTATGGTAACACTTAAAGAATGAGATCAATAGGAGCTGCGCTTCCAGCCGGGAGGAGAGAGCTATCCGAATGGAAGTTCAATACCGGCCAAACGGGATCAGTTACAGTTCCGTTATAGCAGCGTAGCGGCGGGGAGGAAGACAACCAAGAGGTCAATAGTTAAGTTACCTGCGGCCTTGTGACAGACTTGATTAATCTCATGAAGTAAACACGCAAATACTCCTTTAAAATATTCAGTGCCTGACCTGAATCAGCGCTCCTAACATACAGACCTGCAGGATGAGATCAGTAATGTTCAGGCCGCCTGTGTTCTTAATGAGAGAAAAGAAATTGACTGTTATTAATCCCTGTCTGATGATATTGCATGGCCGTGTTCATCTGCACCTCTCACAGGTCAATAATCTGCTTCTAATAAAGCGCAATGCACATCAAATAAAGTGCTACCAAATGTTACGAGGCCGCTTATATTACAAATGGCAGCTATGACAGCATGCTAACTGCAGCGGTGCCTAATGAAAAATGTCTGGTGAAATAGAATCACAAGCCTTGATATATTTCGGCATTTTGAACACTTTATGGGCGCCGCTGAACCTTCCAGACACGCAGCACGGACCAGACCCCAAATGTTTAGACCCCTACGTGATTTCCCTTTAAAATGCTACGTTTATATTACTGCCCTTATAAATGTGGCAGACAGAGCTGGTTGCTGTCAGATTCATACCTCGGCCCCCTAGGAGACCATTCCTGAATCTGCTTTTCTCCTGACCCTGAACTGTGTTATAGGAGTGTGAGAAGAGGCACGGCGGGTCTTCGGACACAGATTTCGAGGGCCCCCCCTGCGGTGTTTTGCTTCTATTAAAAAAGCAGTCGGACAGGATGAAGACGTCGTCCCGCTCGACACCTGGTTCTTAACAGATTATCCAAGGGAACAATACACGCCTTGATGCTCAGTTCGGGTGCAGCCATTAATGCATTTGCACAGAGTGGGTGGATGTTGGTTTTTTTTGATGACACCACTCTGATATTCAACATTTAAATAGCAGGTTGAAAGCTCTGCATGCACTAGAGATCCCTCTGATTGTTTTCCTCTCTGATGCTCCGTTCTCTGATTTTCCATTTTCTCTCGCCCTCAATCGTCTCTTGTTTCAGTTTCTAAACCAAGAACATGACCTTACTATTATATACACAATGGCTGAGGTCCCAATCGAACACATTGCACTCATCATGTGTCAGTATCTACATCCAAACCAAACTTCACATTTCTTTTGCTCTCCTGAGATTTGCAGTTACGATCCAAAGCCTGTCTCTGTCTCTGGACTCGACTCCCCCGCGGCATTGCCTTTTGCCAGTGTCAACTTTGTGAACGTGGATATGGTCTGAGTGTGGGAAAATCAACCGTCCGGGATAGGAACCAAAAGATTGGGACACATTCTAAAAAAGGGGGTTTTATTGTTTCCTGGGCCAAGTGTACGCTTAGGAGAAGTGTTCAGTACAGTTTTTGGGAGCTTGAGGGGCGATGGGAGGGGGGGGAGAGGATTTATGCAGCTATTCAGGCAGCTGTCAGGCATCTCTTTTATGATTTCAAATAGACCACCAGCCAGGGGAGTAAGTAGGGATTCTTACAGCCTACGAGCGTATCCAGAGCCCCTCCTTTTTTAATAAAACAACCCTCCTGGAACCTTTTGCGGCTGCTCCCTGACTTGTGGCACCTGTAATTGGCATCAACTTCGGCCCCAGTGGCACCCTCCCGTCCGTGTGTATGTTAGATTCAGATGTGCCGTTAAGGACAAACTATCTTGAAACAACTAAGCGATTAATTCCCTAAATATTGGGCTGAAAAGTGTCTGCAATAAAGCATTTAAGCGTTTCATGTCCTACCTTAAACAAAGTTAGCAATTTTCACTGTAACTCTTTCTAATACCTTTCAACCTCTTTGAATTGAGTGGCAGTATGAGGCACAGATGGGAAATGTCAATGTCGAGCCACTGCTAAACACCAAACGAACCGAGGTCTGGAAGCAAGTTGGAGAAGGAGTCACTGGCACGAGGCAAAGGTGTGTGAGGCACCAAAGATAGGAACAATATGGCAGCTTGTTCCTTCATACATCAGTGCTCACATGAAAAGAATCCAAGGTCATTATTAATGTGACTGGTTCAATTCATTTTCATTTAGTCTCATTCTTTTATACATGATCTTAATCAGTTCCATTTTTAAGGATTGGCCCGGCCCCTGTGGCGCTCCGTCTGATCTAGACGGGAGCACATTCATTTACGATGTATTTTAATGCTTTGGCAGGTTCGGTAAAGTAAAGTCCAACATGGCCATATCCTGTGCAGACAGACCCGGCATATGCTGGGAGTTCAGGTAGGACGCAGGCAGCCATATGATGTGTATCAGACAGAAGTTACCTGTCTGTCCCTCTGAAGTCTGCCATATGTTTGCCTTTAGTCCGCACAGGCCGGGACTTGCTGTCAGCTTGATGGAGTGTGGTGAGCTCTCAGGGAGGAGAGGGTGATGACAGTGTTTAATCCCGTCCGTGGCACCGGGCCGTTCACCATTTCACCACCCTGATGGTAGAGGGGAGATGAATCAGATCCAACTCCTGACCCTACAGCCGAGCACGACGAAAGCCAGACAGACGAGACTGAGCAGAGGGGAGTAAAGTGCCTGTAGCTGGGTGAAAGCGTTGGGAGTGGATGTCTGGGGATACGGTCACATGAGCTGGGTCTTGAGAAACTCCCAGCACCTTCCTCTCTTCTCAAGTTGCCTTACTGTAATTCATTATAGGCTCTGACCACTGGCTTCACTGTGTTGTACTGTACAACAACGCGCCCAGCTGGAGGCGCGGTATGTCTGCTACATCTTAAAGAACAAAACCTCTTAGTACACGAGTTTGGGCCAGCCGGGGGCCGTTCTGGAAAAGCCATTAGGAGGTGTGTTTGAGCAGTGCCAGCCTCAGTGCGGTTACATTACGGGCTACGTCTAATGACTGGAGTTGAAGTGGCCTGTCTCTGGCCTGTAATAAGGACGGCGACTACTTAATCTTCATCTTGGCTTTATAAGGTGTCCTTTCAGCCCCCTCGGTGCAGGGTAACGTGTAACACCAGAAACAAATCCTTATAAAGAACTGCTTTCTGACTGACCACAGCAGGCAGAGCTGACACCCTGCTGAAGCGGAACACTCGACTCGGCTTGTAAGGTCAGATCCCATCTGCTTCCATTATGAAAACGACTTCATTTTACTGTCAAACAATTATTGCATTCCACGGCAATAGTGATTGCACTGTAGATCCACTGATGACGGCGGGAATGGAGCAACAGACAGGGAGGAGGACGGCTGCAATTAGACTAGTGAAAGACCACCGGAGTCTCAGCTGCATGAAGAAAGAAATAGCACCAGTACAAACAGAGGAGACAATGAGTGAGAGAGGCAGACTGCAATATTAGTTACACAAACATTTTTCAGTTATAGAGCTGCTCGAGAGACGGAAATAACCTTACTGGCTCAGTGAGTGGAGCCAAAGTGACAGCATGAACCAGCGTGGAAGTGAAACGCAAAGGAGAAACTCGCAGAGAACGCAACATATTTAGGGCAAAAAGTGGTTTTGCAGTGTGTCCAACGCTCTGCTCATGTCCAGGTTTTACAACATGTAACAAGAGAACTTTCATGTGAGCCTCCGAGCAGTAAGTAGAAGTGGAATGGCTGGAAATTTCTGCGCACACGAGGTAATAAACCCCAAAGTAGCACTTGTGTTCACAATGAAACCAAATGAGAAATATCTGCTGTAGTTTAGTCATGCCACTCCAAAGAGACATTGACACACAGTGCAGCCGTGTGTCATTTCATTGACGGACACGGCCTGTGGAGGAGAACAAAAAGCCGCATTCTTCAAGGACGCATGCCATGAAATGTAGTTTGCCGAGAGCTGGATGTAAACATCACCGTGTTTTGTTTGATCTTTATGGTTTCTGGGATAGTTAAGCGAGCGTGTGTGAAGCTCTCTCCATATAAGGTACAAGAGGAGGCATAACCCACAGAAATTACATTAAGTAGTCTCATCTTTAAATATACTGTTTGTCGGTTAAACGGAATAGAAAAGACGACAGCAGGTGGTCGTTTTCCTGCTCGTTTATGGCCAGAGCTCGTCTACATTCACTAACTGCAGAGCGGAGAGCCACTAAGTCTCAAAGTAAGCATCTAAAACGGAACAGAAATGCCTGGCTAAATGGCAGTGGAGCTGATTGAAACAGATACCTCGTTGGTGAGTCTTCCGGGAGCCATTGCCATTATAACCTGTTGTTTCCTGCCTTGATATTGAGAGCAGAGGAACCCAGCAACCTCTTTGTACCCTACACAGCAACGCTGCCTTTAATAATGCGTGCATTGTTTATTCAACTGACAAAGGTATTGTTTGGTCCTTCCTGTTCAAAGTTGCAAGTGACCTTTTCTGGGGGCGCTGTAGAAAGAGCAGAAATTTGAAACGATTAATATGTTTACTTAAACCGCAGACCACTGATTGATACCTTGATTGATTGAGTCGGAGGGCAATTATGTGGATCCAAAGAGCAGCGCTTTTCAAACAGCGTAAACAAGCTATTACAACTGAGCCTTTCCTTCCTCGTAAAGATCAAGATACACATACAGGTACGGCCCCCTCCCTCCCACCACTCCAATCCATATCCTGTTGGCCTTCAACCCCGGCCATGAATGTCTTGGGTTCAGAATCATTCTGCGGTCACACACAGAATGACCTCAGGTGACCTTAGTAATGGGCAAAGGCATTGAGGGATGGACGTGGCCATTGGCTCTCCATCATGGCAGAGGGCAGAGAAAACAAAGAGGAAGGAAGTGACGACCTGGCGAGAGTTGATGCTTCCCATATGTCAGCGTTACTGGGACTCCGTCTTAATCATGGCGTTGCCTGCAGACGTATACACAACGACAAACTCTAAAACAAACCAATCTCTGCTGTTATTCCCCGGACGGCTATTAATATACACAAGAGTAATGATGATGCAGAATTAACGATGAGCTGCAGGGAGGATTAGATTAGACGTATAACCCTGAGGGAGGAGATCTAAGGCAGAGGTAATCACATCATACCTACAGATATTAGGTCTCCATCAACAGGAGGTGAAGCTCTGCAGCTGTGGGAGCATTGCTGAGCCTCCAGGAATCAACACTCACGCCAGGTTTCGCCAAGAAGTCACGTTACAGTATTTACCATTTTTGACAACCTTATTTACATCTCAAAATTGGTGACATCACACATAATCGCGCGTGCGAGTGTGACCGTAGTGGGAGTGTGTACGTCCCTCAGAGTCCCGATACAAAGCAAACGTAATCATTGCAATAACACGTCAAATTAGAGAGGCAGCCAACTTGTCAAACACACACACAGAAGCTGATGTGACTGATGACGCTGAACATGCCTGCAGGCGTTATCGACGCAGGAAAGCGCTTCGATTAGCTTCATCTGCTTCCCTTCACTTCCTCTCGTGTCAGGAGAAACATTTGTGGTGAGGATGTTTTCACAGCTTCAACTTCACCCAGAGAACCAGTGAGCCGCAACGAGAACATCCCTCTTTAATAAGGAACCACTGAGACTGAGACACAACACACACACACACACACACACACACACACACACAACCTCCCTGACATGTGCACGTAATCAAAATGGACTAAATGAGTTTTATGTGCATTTTTGCTGCGTAGCTTCACTGACTACTTGCATGGTGTGTGTGTGTGTGTGTGTGTGTGTGTGTGTGTGTGTGTGTGTGTGTGTGTGTGTGTGTGTGTGTGTGTGTGTGTGTGTGGAGGAAAAGTCATTCTTCATTGTCAATAATCTTCCAGGCACTCCATTTTTTCCAGTGTTTGTAGCTCACATAGCCATTGCAAATCAATTACGAGCGGTAACACATGTTGTTGGGTTTAACACTGCACTTATCCTTGGCGCTGTAGAACAGGATATCAATCAAAACCTCACGGCTCAATGCATTGCTTTTGGACACTAGTCCAATACCAAACACCTGCAGAGTTAATGTTCACCAGGCTGCGTTGTTGCTCATAGAGCGTGTGATGGCAGTACTTCCTGGGATCTAAAAAGCCATCATATCTCACCTGTCTCCTGACTGGGCGTGAAAACTGTTCTAGACTTGGACCTCAGGCTGTCGGAGTGGATTACATAGCCGGTGTGTGTGATGGACACTGGACAGGCCCCCACCTACCTCCTAAAGCCTGGTTAATGGTTCCTCCATCAGTCCTGATTTCTGAGTCGTCACTCTGCCAGCCTCCATCCAGAGCACATCTGCGATAATCCACCTGAGCTTCTCATTGGGTCAAATCTGCCATCCGGTCTTCACAGGATCCCGGGGGAAATATAAAATAGAAGTAGTAAGCAGGACCCCAAAAACCTTATAGCAACTAATGCAAATGTTTCTTTGGTGCATCAGATTTGTTATACATTCAGCAGAAACTCATGGGATTCTGTTTGGAGTTGTATTTCGACAAATTCATGTCCGACTCTAGCCGGGCCTGACAGCAGAAATCGGTGTAATCCAAACCCGTTTAATCCAAAACTGATCAAATTCTGTCAGACTGACCTGAACCAAACCAATAGGCAACAACAACATTCTCACAGAAGCGTTTGTTTTAGAACAGTGGACAAACCATGTCTGATTTTTCTTTCGGCTGGACTAATTTACATTTATCGGCTCGTTCCCTCTTTGCTCTGGCTCATGCAGGCTGTGGACTGCAGAGCTTCATCACAGAATCTGACAGCATGTATCTTTGAAACGATGTCCAATTCTGACCGAACCCTGACTTGAGTAATCGCGTCCCATTGGGCTCCGACTGTCACGTCGAGATCTATCACCAGCCACTCCTTTGCTTTCATGCTGGGCTCACTGGCGGTCCGTAAGTTTAACATGAGGGACCGTTTGGTGCCGGAGCAACCTGGCCATATGGCTCAGGAAAACCAGGACAATAAATTGTAAGCTTGCAGGCTGTAGTCTCAGTGGGATCATCAGAATCAACAAAACCTTTCACATCAAAAGGACACATTTGATTTAGTGCAGATATCAAAAATGGTCACTCAGTGGAGCTTTGAGAGGCGACATTCCTTTGGTAAAGGCTTCAGCGCTCTGCTAAAAATGGCATGAGTCCAAAACAGAGCTTGAAAGGGAAATAGCATGAACTCGTGAGCTGTGCTAGCTTGTTATATGTGGATCTACCAACACAAAGTCAAACAGGCACATGCTCACCACGTAACACCTGATAGGTTTACATTTAATAGTCCAATAGAAGCAATAAATATGTTTATTGCGACTCGATTGGTGCGTTTGGCTGCTGTGAGTTATGGACGCGGGCTGTTAGTGGTGATATGAGAAAAGCTACCCCGCGGCTTCAGCGTGGGGTCAGCACACTCAGCAGAGCCCAGTAAACCTTCCTTCCCACAGGCAGGAGTTTAATGGCAGAAGCGGGGAAAGCCAGGCCCCACACCTGGATACCATCCAGAATGACATCCAACGTCCTCTCCCGTCGACAGTAAACGGGTGGCTGCTGGCGGACTCGGCGCTGACGCGTGTGTCCCTACTTTTACTGTACAGCGGCGTGAGCGTGGGTGGGGAGGGGGGACAGAGGGGGTTTACGATGTTTAACCCTCGTTACATCGGTGAGAGCGACCCGCAACTGGCCTGAACTCCACCCATGGTGATGTCAGCGGAGCGTCAAGTCAACACTGTCAAACATATCTGAGTCTGTGTTTGTTGTTGAAACCAAAGGTGATGGTTAGCGTGCAGAATGTTTACTTCAGCGACGCTGTGGGTATCCCGCTGCAACGCATACGCCTGTTTACAGGTTTGAGACAGCGATAGCCCTGATAGGACTTCATATATATTACACATCTGTCTCATTTGCACACAAAAACACACAGACGCACACAAACCCACACGCATAAACACGGCCGGAGGAGCGACACACACGCTACACTGCCTCTCCTGCTCTATTACGGCTGTCTCATCTCCTTAACACGGCAATAGGGCTTAGTTTGGGAGAGCCCGGAGACGTGTGGCTTGGGACGTTTCAATCAATGTTTGTAAATGTGGACAAAGCTCTCACAGTGCAGAGAACTCTCATGATTTACAGCCTGGTAAAGTCCCACCGACACAGTAAACAGGAGATTCAGGTGGTTGACTCCAACACAATGGGTTTCGGGGGGGATTTCTACCTAAACAAGATCTAATCAAACAGTTACAGATACAAACCAAAAAGTGGACCCACATTTCTAGAAAAGCACTGTGGGCACTTTCAAAAGTCTCACAGGCGCGTTTGTCGAGACTTAACTCGTCACGCAAATCCTATTTTCTGCATTAAATGGAGATATATGAACATTTATGTATGAAAGTTTTTTTTTTGCTGGTTTTAACTCATTTTTCCAGCACAAAGTTAGGTTCACAACATCGTCTTACTTTCTGAACCTTCTGTACATCTCTGTAATAACCGCCCTCCCGCTTCTACACACACCCCGTGGCTTCATAAGTATATCCCATATATGTCAATATGACCTGAACAGGCATTATTGGCTGCATGACCTCATCTCACGCAGGCTGGTTTTCTCACTCGGCTGGGTAAGACCGTGTATTAGTTCTACGTGCATGTTCAGTCCATTAACACCCACATGCCACTCCTCCATCGCCATCAACTCATCCGTCTCATAAATTCCATTTAGCACAAGGCCTCGACCCTCAGTCACTATGGAAACCCAACAGAGAATGTCACCCCACTCAGTCGGTGAAGTTGCCTCAAACCCACATTTTACAGCAGTTTCTCAAGTCCATATTTTATGGACTGTCACGTGATGGAGGTCAGGCTTTCACTGGGGTCATAGTAACTAAGGTCGTCCAAACTGTGCCATGTATATTATTCCCTGAAGAAGAATGAGCTGAATGGTGAATTATTCGTCCCACAGTTCAAAAAGCTCTTCCAAAACGTCTCCGGATTTACAAGGCTGTAAAAATCTTTATAGAAATTTGTTCCAACGCCAAAGATTGGTGAATATATAAAACTGGTCAAATTATTATTGTAGCTACATCCTGGCAACAATTCAGGAAACCTTCAAACCCTGAAGTGTAAAAGGTGACGATGGCCAAGTATTCAAACCAGTGACATGATTAAAAGCAAATTAACCTGTTGTTTGGTTCAGTAAAAAAGTCTCCTGGTATAATAAATGACACCGACATGATTCACTTCTCTTTAACGAGCACTTTTATCTTTGGACATCTTATTTTTCGCGGACCTCCGCCTTTGTTGGAATAACTGCTTTCATTAAGACGGAGAGGCTGCTTCTCTGCGTATCCTTGACGATAATAAGAAACAGAGGTCCGATCCCTTGGACTACTGTTCCGTGAGTACACTCCAGGCATATAAAAACACGCACACACACACACCCACCCAGGCACACGGAAAGTACATGCGAGCCATCTGACAGTGTCTCCTGGGTTAGTGCATCTCCTCTACGATCTAGTCTCACCACCCAGACAGCAGCTTTCAGTGTGTGTGTGTGTGTGTGTGTGTGTGTGTGTGTGTGGGGGGGGGGGGGGGGGGGCAGATGTTTGGATGATGAAGGGAATGCATTCATCTTCTCCTCAAATGGAGATGTTATAACAAAGAGAGTAGCACACTCACCCCAGGGATTTCAGGCATTTGGAGAGAGAAAAGTGGATTCTTCACACAGAATACAGACATAAATGTGTGCATGCAGGCTCTGTGTGCAGGCCGGAGTCCCCGAGCGTTCTGTGCGTCACTCCCTATGTGTGTGCGTGTGTGTGTGCCACTGTGTATGTGATACGAGATGCTGCTGCAAACCCTGGTGAAACAGACACACCACTTTGAAGACAGAGCGAACTGTAATTGGAAGTGACCACATATGAAGGAAACTGAGATGGATTGATACGCAGATCAATACCTGTAAGCAACCGGCTGGTGCTCCTCTCCCTCACTCTCTCTCTCTCTCTCTCTGACTCTCCATGTCCAGCTCCCACTTTCATCACAGAATCATGAGCCCACTACTGGGTGTCTATATGGGCTCATTAGTGGCTGACGGCGAGGGAGATGGGGGGTGGGGGGGTGGGCCGATAGAAGGTGGAGGGCAGAAGCCATTACAGGAACCACCTGCCTTCTACCCCCCTCACTTCCCATCTATCAAACACAACCCCTCCTCTCTCTCTCTCCCCCCCCCCACCTCATCATACACACTCTATACCAACCTCAATACCATCCACTTAAAAGCTCTCTCACTCTCTGTATCAGAAATCCACATTTATGAGATTAGAGTGAGCGAGGCAGACCAGACACCAGCAAGGAAGAGAGGATGAGGGTGTGTGTGTGTGTGTGTGTGTGTGTGTGTGTGTGTGTGTGTGTGTGTGTGTGTGTGTGTGTGTGTGTGTGTGTGTGTGTGTGTGTGTGTGTGTGTGTATGGGGTTGAAGGAGTCGAGGTATGTGATATTTGGGGTGGCTGGGTTCAGAGGAAGGGGAGCGGAGGGGAGAAGGGTTTGGGGTGACACAGTTGGACCAGTCTTCATCAGAACCGAGAGTGATGAGTGATTTTGTTGCCCTGAGTTTGACGCTCTGTCACTTACAATGATGGTGTGGGCAGCGGCTGAGAGAGAGGACAGAGGAGGGATTCAAAGCTCCATAAATGAAATCTTTATGGAGGCTGTGATGCATGGTGTCCATCCGTGATTTTTATACGTAGAGGGATGGAACCGCCCGAGGGGTTCTGCAGTCAGTGAGGAATGTGTGATCCCATGTGTGCCAAGGGAAGATCACAAGACCACTTTTAATACTGAAAGTGAAGATTGCAGCAATAATCGCAAAGCATATGGGCCACACATTTGCACGGCGGTCATAGAATCCTCATTAGACGGCAAAACAAAGAAGATTCTAGTAAACAATAGACGTCCCCAGGCGATATGCAGACATGTGACACTTCAATCACGGGACCAAAAAACATAACTGTTACATGTTTTCCATAAACAAATCCAATCCTGTTTAAATTAGCACAGCAAACTAAAATAACGACAATGATTACAAAGCTTTGTATTATTCATATCTGCTGTAAGTTGTGAAAATTGACTATGACAGCTTGATCAAAGGCAACAAAAAGGCCAATGCGCATATGTAACATGGTATGGTCAACATGTGATACGAATAAGCAAAATGGCCAAGGCTAGTTTCTGGGTAGAGATGAGATTAAATCAACACATATTCAGGCATAAAACAAAAATTCTAAATTAAATTAGGGCCCCGGGGGTTCTGCCTTTCCCACTGCATTGTGGGTTTCCGATTGGTCAGTTCAATGTCCCACAGCCCAGCTTGGAGACAAACAAACGTGGAAAACTTTCATTTTCCAACCTCTCCTCCTGGGGAAAGATCAATGCCTTCTTAGTATTGTTCTTAATCCCCAACAAGAACAGTGTTTAGATGGAAACACAGATGTGGTTATAGTAACTAATGAGTAACACACACAGACTAACCCTCAGTGCACGAAGAGACACGGAAAATATACAGAGAGCATGTCGTTCCTCATTCCTAAACACTATCTGCTCTTCAGCATCTAACATTCAGCGGTAAGAGAAGCCATTTAGAACATCTGCAACTGCTTCTTTAAAGTGGACTGGGGTTCTGTGTACGCAAGTAGTGGATGATGTCCAAAAGCAGTGAGCTATGGAGAGCTGCATTACCACATGTGTGTTATAGCCGATGTATATTCTATAAATTCAGCGCCCATTGTCTTGTTTTAGTTACAAAATTGCATTTAGATAATCAATATATTATGAGATCTAATGCTGTTCCTTCTTATCTACTGAACACACACCTACATAATATGTGCTAAATGACCCACATAACGCTTTAAAAACAGCTATTTACTATTTACCCAGCTGCTAATTGTATTGTACTTTTCTGGTTTATGCAGCATGAGCAGTTGCACTGATCCAAGCAGATTTTATTACTGCTCATGGCAGCATCGGGCGTTTGGCTATATCATGAGTCTGGACGCTTGATTTGCTTATCCAAAAACCATAGAGTGTGACACGGATAAGCTGCAAAAGCTCAACAGTTCTTGATATTGATACTGCACACTGACTGAAGAAGTAATGATTGAGATTTTTATTTGTCCGAATTTTCAACATAAAACAATTCTGCACTGTTAAACAAACACTGTTAGATGTGACATCATTTTTGATGATTGAAACCTGCGGATCCACATTCCTTTGTTGGCCAAATCATCTCATGCATCCTTGTTTGGGAGTGTTTCCTTCTGGGATCTTTATTTAATTATTCTGTTAGAATCAAACCTCAGAATCACTTCAAATGTGTAATGAAACACATATACAGTACTGAGAAAGACTCCCTGGTGGCTGACAGGGTCACAGCTGTTCACTGAGACTTTGAGCAAAGGGATTGCTTACTTGCATTTTTCTCACGCTGAGGACACAATAATGTAACTTTTTTTAAACTTTTTTTTTTTCCCCCAATCGATCCTGAAAAGAGTCCATAAATTGAGCGCTCTATGAAAGTAGCACGTCTCTTTAGGGCCTTGCATTGATGGAATCTAACCTTTGACCCCAAATTCACCAAAAGAAGAATCGCTGCATCAGTTTTTAATCTCCTCTCACAGTCTAGTTTGGAGCAGCAGGTAGGCAGTGTTCACTAGTTCTGCTGCTGTTTGTTGTGGTTTAATTCTGTCACAGATAAAATATTTCCTGTTGATTTACCATAAGAAGAAAAGGAAGTAAATGTTACTTGAGTAGCCGAAATGATTTGATCTAAATCATTTAACAGAAAATTAGGAAATTGTGCCATTATGTGCTAATTACAACGTTTGACCACAGTGGCCACATCTCATAGGTTTGCTTTGAGGCGTTATTGATTACTTCTTGTGCACAACGTTTGGCACATCACCAATGACAAAGCTGACAACTGAATTTTAAATGGATAATAGCAGCAAACTGATGTCGGGAGCAGGATTAATGAAGAGGGTGGGATGCTCTGTTCCATTACAGCCTAAGTATGTCACTTAGATTGATATGTCTGTATGACCAAGGCGATGTAAATCCAGAGAATACAGAGTACAGTGACTATCAGTGTCCTTATACTGAACAACAAGCAGTCAGCTGGCAGGCGTCTCATGCTCGTGCCCTTTCATGCTGAGCCACAGGACCACAGGCAGTGGAGCCGAGAGCCAACGATAACACAAGATAGCAGAGATAGAGCCGAGATGGAGCCGAGATAGAGCCGCCTAATTTTCACAGGTTGGCTGTGATGGACAGTGTCAAGGTGCAGCACCACACAATGATGAATGGGTTCTGCGGTGCATCGTGACTCATTCAGCCTGAGGCGGGCACCGTGCCCACCCCCCCGTATCCCCCCCCACCCTCTGCCTCCCTACTCCTCCACTCTTGGGTGCTCTGCTCCCGTTCCCCCTCTCCTGCAGCAGATGAGTCAGAGGGGCTGTTACAGTAGGAGAAAGCGGCACAAGGAAGGGGAATTAATAAAATAAGAGAATGAAGCCTGCCATCAGGGACCCTCCCCAGCACGCACCGATGGCACACTTGATTTAATTTAGACTTTTTAATCTAACAAGGGGAACTATGCTTTTATATCTCCCCTTTTCTCTTCTTGGCAGGCAATGTTTTTAAGCTTTCCAGGGGGTTCTAATTGTTTTAAGCACTTCCTGGGCAGATGTCAGCCGTGACGGCCTCGGTTTGGAGGAGAAAGGAAGGGTAGTGGTCACAGTCTTCGGAATGACTCAGAAAGTGTTATAAACCTTGTTAGATGTGAAATATAGAGGGAGGCTTTGGGCACTAATGTTCACCACCTGACCCTCTCTCAGATCAGATAAACATCTGCAGGTTTTATCCGTTATATCCCCGACACTCCACGTAACCGGCAAATGTCCGCTCATGGACACACACATAGATGAAAGTATGTGTTCATTTGGTCTGGTTGTGATTTGGGGCGTGACTTCCCTCTCGCAACTGTCATTACTGAACAGGTGCTGGGGTGCAGGCTGTGGGAGCCCCGATGAGGAATTTCTCATTTTGCTGGTGTCGACTGAATGACATCGTTGTCCTCTCTTTGACACTTTGGAAACAAAAATATACCAGAAAAGGAAGACGTGGCAGCCGTCGTTCTCCATCTATCCACCAGTGAGTCTAATAATATCCAGTGCTGATCCCAGTGATATCAATCAGTCACAACAACAAAAGCCAAGTGATTACAATCACATCCAGCAATCATCGTTTGCATGTGGCAGACATAACGGTGCACACACATGAAGAAGAGGGATTTCAGGTGTGAAGGCATCAAATCACCACTACACCAAAGTGGACACCGCAATCAGCAGCTCTGTACGTCATCATGTCCCTGCTGGCTACTCTGAACTTGTGACCGCTGTTCCTCTACGTCAATTTAGTTTATGTTTGGCACATGTTATGACTTTCATGATTGTTAACCTTCAAATTATAAATTATTCTTTGACCAGTGCACATGCAATCTTGCCAGGGGTTGAAAACTTGGCATCAACTAAACACGACTCGCCTGTGCAGCTGTGTACCAAGGCTGAGCAGACCCGGTGACTCTATTAAGATGGGCTCCTTTTATAAGAAAGATACTAAAGGGGACTTCCAGGTTCCCATGGTCCAGTCTGTGCACCCTAATACTGGGCAACTGGAAGGGATAGGGAGTGGGACAGGGAGTTACTGTCCTTACCCCGAGGAAAGCCTTCCCTGTGGGCATTAAAGGGGGCAGAGCTAGCTTCATAAAGGCGTCAGTATCAAGAACACATACAATCTTTCACTGCCAATGTTACAGATGTGTTAGTCTCAAGAAAGAATAGATGTGTTATATGCAATGGTGACTGCCAGAGTGAGGTCAGCTGAACAGGAAGCGTGTGGATATTGTAAAAGTACCTTAGCGGCGAAGTTAATCTGAGGGTTCCTTCCCCATGAGGTGTGTTTGGACTATTCCCCTACAGTAGATTAACACTGTCATCGAGATCCAAAACAGGGGGATTTACTGTACATTTACATTCCAGCCATACTCCCAAGTTATCCGAGAACATTTGTAGTCATTTAAAACTACAAACCTCACAGCTCCACTTACGCCCCCTCATCACCCCCCCTCCTTCCTCCACCACCTACATCTACAGCTCAGGCAGCCACCTTTGGAACAGAGTGGATATTCCCTCTGAAGCTGACAGCCAGGCTGGGATAAAGTTAGATTTCTCCCTTTTTAAAGAATCCAGTCACTAGATTTGCAGTAATGAGCAATCCATTACCTTTGGTCAGCTCATTAGAGGAGAGCTGACGCCGACTTCAGACCTAAGCTTTCATCTGGCTGTTTATTTAGAGTAGAGTCGGTGTCAGGGGAGCTGGAGTGTTACCGCATGGCGAACAGCCGTGGTAATTGACTGTGTGTGTTGGGTTGTGTGTATGTATGTGTGCATGCTTGTGTACGCTTGCACAACGGATGGAGCGAATTACACTGTGTGTAAGCAGGAAAACAAAGTATCCACCAAAGTGTGCTGGTTGCTGTGAATGTGTGTTTATTTTTGCTTGATGTTTGATCCATCAGGTTCAATTGAAACCTATAAAGAATCCCCCCCCCCCCCCCCCCCAGCACCGCAGCACCCCAACACCCCCAACACAGAAAAATAAACACTGAAATCGGGAAATTCTTTTCCCTTCCTCCCGGGTCTTAACGTGTTGCTCTGACCCATGTCAAAGCGGACCGGGCGAAGTTCGAAAGCTCTTCCTCCCTGCACAGCAGCGAGAGATCCACACGCCCTAAATCACAGCCGCCGGCCCTGACAGCGTGCGATGGTGCTGAAAACATCTTTCCCAGCTTGTGATTGTGACGGATTAGCCAACGCATAAATCACAGGGCAAAAGGTACGAAAAAATGGTCTGGGAATCAAAACAGCAACTGAAGAAATGTGACAGGGAGGAGGGGGGGGGGGAGAGGGTGTGAGGCTCTATCGCTAAAACAAAACCTCTAATGAAAGGAGCTCGTTTTTCAATTTTAGAGGAAATCCACTCACTTCAACTATAAATTAGCACCAAAGACTCGAACCCAAAGTCTTAAATAAAAGCCTCTTCCTCCTGCCCCGAACCGGCCAATCCCTGATGATCCTAGTCATCATAAAATTGAGATATGTGCCGGGGTCAAAGGTCAGCATTACATCATCTTAGTCATACAGGGATTCATTAGCTGTTTGGCCTTTGTCCATAAATATCAAGACCACAGTGGAAGACCTGCTGAGTCTTCTCCTGTGCGGTGCTGAGATCTGGAGACTGTGAGTCAACATTGCTCACATTTGACACTTCAGAAGTTAAGGAAACCTAATAAATAATCATAATAATAGGTTTCAAGTCCCGCTGCTTGTGTGTGTGTGTTTGTGTGTGTGTGAGTGAGGCCAATCAATCTTCCCTATGCACGAGTGTTTCCTATTAGTGAGATCGTGGATGCTTGAGTACACATGTGAGACGGCGAGATGAAGAGATAGAGTGTTTGTGCGAGCATGTGTGTGTGTGTGTGTGTGTGTGTGTGTTTGCACGAATTCCTGCAGATATTGCTGAAACTCTAAGCGAGACTATCTGTGTGTGTGAGTGAGTGGGAGCAGCGGGGGTGCTGATTGGTTGAACCGACGCAGAGAATTGAAGCAGGCTGTTTCTTTAGGGATCAATTCATCCCCTCTTAGTCCCTGACCGGGCACGGAACACATGGAACCCATAAAAACCAGAGAGTCATGCGGTATCGCTTGAACAAAATACACAGGCTCCACGCGGGGAGACGCACTGAGAAGAGAGATCGCCGCAGAGGGGAGAAAGTCGATTACGGCGCATTGAAAATGGCAGGATTGTCTTTCACTGACATCTCGACGGCAACAATCGAGTCTATTCTCCTTATCTGCCGAGGGAACGGAGATGAAGGATTAAATTGTTTTTTTTGTGGGGTTAGTGAAAGCATGACAGCTTCCATGAGGTCAGCCAACACCGCTCCGACTTCAGAGGGGCCAGCCAGTAATGTTTCACCTTGTACAGGGAGCCCGCCAATGAAATGTTAACCCTCGCGACGCCGACACTGGATTTATGAGGGGGTGGGAAAAAGAAAGAAAACAAACCTCCGAGCTGCTGATTAAAGGCTGCCGTAGTAACAATAAAAGCACGACGGAGCCTAAGCGTTGTATGGGGTTTTGCCAGGAAAAAACGCAACTAATAAAATTTCTGTCGGGGAATTCGGCGGATCACAAATCTGCCAACCATTCTCCCTTTCCGCCTCTGACCCAACCGTTCCATAGCATGTACATAGAAAAACCTTTTCCCTGCAACATATGGCAAACACCAAAGTGTGTTTGCAGGGTCTAATTACCCTGATGCCCAGTTTATCTTACTGTGCACACACTGAGCATAATGGTGTCCTAACATCGTCAGGGGGGGAAACAGACAGAAGTAAGTTTATTTTAGAGGGAGTTGTCGGTACCACCCAGCTGACAAGAGTGAGGCATCCATCAAATCCGCCTCCCACGTTCATTTGCGACAGTGCACTCAGCAAGCCAAGGAATCTCACTCAGACACAAGCGGCGCTGCAGCGTTTTAACCATGACCGATCTGAACCTGCGCCCCGACGTGTCAAAGGGGCTACAGGCAAGGGACCAAACGTAGCCTTAGTCCTGAGGGCTTTAAAAGAACAATGGCCTAGGGGTCGGTCAGAGCTCAAAACTCAACTTTAACATCAGGTAAACCTTGTTAAAAAACGATGCCCTGTAGCATCAAAACCTCTCCAAGTAGAGGCTGCCCCAAGTTTCTTAGAAACAGGACCGATGCTCCACAAACCTCACAGCGGTAGGCCTTCTACTGCAGTCACTCTTGAAATCCAAATCCAATTCCTGAACGTCACTTACCTCGATCGAAATTGGCTCTGCGCTGCCCTGTCCTCGCACAACTACAGCTACAAGCACTTAGCCCCATGCCCTGGCACAGCTGGAGGAAAGAACCCACACAGCCTGCAGAGAGATGCTGGACACCACTGGGGAGGCCTGTGGTGCTCACACTGAGGTTTACAGAGGAGCGAGATTGTAAAGTTAGCAAGTAAAACTGCAGTGACGCCTTTGCTGAAGCTAAAAATAGGCATAACCTCAGATTCTTCCTTAAAGTTTATACGGTCACTTTTGGGAATCTAAGACTTACATTTCCTTCCAATGCAATTTAAAGTATTGGCACGTGTGTAACATGACAGGCTGCTGACCCCCAGCTGAGGCTGAGCCAGATGCTGTGCATGTGGACGAAGAGACGATGACTGAGCCGCTCATTCAGTCTCACAAGACGAAAAAGGGAGAAAGACTGGAGACTGTACTTCTGCAACATTTGGGACACATGTGCATGGCATTTAAATCTGCAGCATCTGTGTGTGTGTGTGTGTGTGTGTGTGTGTGTGTGTGTGTGTGTGTGTGTGTGTGTGTGTGTGTGTGTTTGGGGAGGGTTATTGTTTGCATGATGGAGGAAAAAGATGACATACAGTAAGCTCACCGAGACAATTTCACGACTACCTGAGAACAGAGGCCGCAAATGGAGTGTGGCTGATGAGGTGCCCGTGTTCCACTCCGTTGGCCGAGCTGCAGGTTTCGCCGCTATTGCAGAGGAAAATGTCGATCGATGGCAGCACCCTGGATTAGATTACAAATTGAGTTTAGCGGGCCTGATTTTTCCCCTCTTTTTTTCTGCAGTGTCCTCCGCCGAGGCACCACTCCGGGCTATTTACAGTGCCCTCTTCCTGGGTAAGTTAATAACGTGAGCCTGAGCCTGGACGCGGCTCGGCACACAGGCCCGTACTGAGTCATTTGGTCCAGAATTGCTCCGACACACCCAATCAATCACGAAGTGGGAAGGGGTCATCCCCAGAGCAGCCCCACCCCTGCACCTCGCGGCCTCTCACACCAGGCATTATTCCGATCATAATTGCGTTAGATTTTTCACCGCGCAGCAAAAACGCCATCCCGCCGGACCCACTTACTGGCAAGAGCTTTAACGTGCTATTGTTGATTCATGTATACACTAAATTGCAGTATTGACCACGCTCATTGACTTTTTATTAATGGATTCAGTCTGTGGCACTTATGGTCAAGCACACTGACTCGCCGCGATCAAAGCGTCCCGTGATTATGAAAACGAGGGGTATAATGAAGCTGAGGGGGCTCCGTACACTCTGTGTCTGACCCACTACAATCTGCATTAACCATCTCACTGGGACCTGGAATAAACAAACCATTCATCAACAGCCCTGTAGAAACAAACAACTATCTGGTGCTTCATGTCCATCTGCAACAAACGCTGTAGGACCTTTGCAGCAAAAATCTATGATGAATATACTCGCAATGTACATGTTGACCGCTCTACCTTGGAGGCCAGCATTGCTATGGTTACCTCTGCTGACACTTTCCAGTAAAAGGTGAGGGAGATCTTGTAGGTGCCAGAATCACAGATGCCAGTGAAGACATGAAGATCTCCTCTGTCCACTTGACCTACTTTCTCTTTTCGGCAGTTAGTTTTTTGTGTTTCTAGTATTTTGCTGGGGTTCTTGCACTGATGAAGCCGAGTGAAGACGTTAGAGGAATCAGATTGACTCAGGAGGCCAAAGAACCTGCCTGACATTCCCTCAGAACACAAGAAATTCACTGGATCGTCCATCAGCTCAGTGGTGGCGACGCTCTCACACTAAACGGGCTGATCAAGCCTAAATTCATCCTAACCCGTGGGAAAGATCCGTGTTAAATCACACTGCATATGTCCAGCGTGAGAAGTAAGGTGAGGCAGAGAAGGTGTCAGGACTGGCAAAGGATCTGACAGAAATAAAGGGCTTGCTATCACATTGCCATGGCTGTTGGGTCTAATTACGAGATAACGCTTGGTTGAACACTCTGAATCTCACGTCAAAGCAGTTTTCCCAAAACCTGAGCTTACGCCTGGATGGCAGCGGAGTCGCTCCATGGCTGATTGATGTGTGTTTAGGTTATGAGTTGGGGGAGCTGTCCAGGGTGGAATAGAGTGCGGCTCAGCGGGAGAACATACTGCAGCTGTTTATAGGCTCCACCGCAGGAGTCTAATGAGGGAGATACAGTGGGTGTAATTACACTAAAGGTTGCCTACAGAGTACTACAGAGTGAGCGGCGTAAAAGGAGGAGAAGAGGTCAAGCGCGAGTTGGTGGTGCCTTGCAGCCAAGCGTGAAGCAAGGCAGTCAGAGCAGCCAATTTAACCACCTCTCTCCTCAAAGTCTTAACCACACACACCCTCCCCGCTTTGCATGAGTTTGCCCAGTTGCACCCTTCCTCTCCCGACGCCCACGCTGCCTTCAGACTGGAAATCACATGACAGGGCAGGGTTCCTCGCTCCAAGGGAGGAAGTCTGGGGGCTGAAACCACATCAGCCCGCCACAGAGTGCGAGTAAGCGCCACTCTGATCCCGAGCACAATGTGATGAAAAGGCGCTGTGACGGCGTGAGAGGGAGATGCGACATAAAAAGAAGGTTTGTCTGAGAAGTCCGGGACTGCGGCTTCTCTGTGTGTGCGAAAAACAGAAGGGGATTTTTCGCTGTGATGAACAAGTGTAGAGGGGCCTCTGTGTGTCCTGCAGTTACAAATCATAGATTATTGCATGTGTGTGGGTGAGGGAGCACTGAGTGCACATGCAGCACACAAACAGGAACTCAGCTAACTCTCACAAAGCTTGATTCAAATCTGAGCAAAGACAAATCATCAGATCGAGCGAGTGTGGCTGTCCGCGAATTCTATCGTCCCATTGATTTAACAAGGATAAACAGATTTTATCTTTGTTTTCTTACTTGATATCTGTAGATTATTGTATTTAAGTGTGTACCGCCATTGATTAAAGAATCACAGCGAGACAAAGAGCCGGCGTGAACCAATAAACTCAAACAGCATTACTGTGAACCTTTGACTGGTTGGATGTTTCTACCTCAGACACAATCAAACCACAATCTCCTTTTCATGTTCAGAAAGTTGGATATGTCATCGCCGCCGCCGCCGCACCCTGGGACTGTATTTAATCTGGACGTGTCAGATCCCTCACGTCTGAGGCGGCAGAAACGTGTGAATACAAATCACACTGACAACCGCAGTCTGCAACCTGAAGAGTGTTGTCACAGAACATAAATGGGAGTCAGAGGTCAAATGTGGTCACATAATGAGAACAACCCCATGATCTCTTAAATCAATAAGCGCCTCTGCTATCACATTTGATATTTGTCTTTCAAACTCGCCATGGAAACCAACGCTCTCTGTAATTGTATGAGAGAACTCGGTGAACGTCTGCTGATGGGTTGTGTGTGTGTGTGTGTGTGTGTGTGTGTGTGTGTGTGTGTGTGTGTGTGTGTGTGTGTGTGAGTGTGTGAGTGTGTGAGTGTGTGAGTGTGTGAGTGTTAGGGGGTTGGGCAGTCGGGGGTCACTAGAGATGTGGACGCAGACAAATTGAGCTGCAATTACAGCAATCATCATTACAGATTTTTGTGTTTCATCTGTGAAGGAATGACACCCTCAGCCGGGGACCGCCAGGTGAAACTGACACGTCCGTCGGCCCGTCGAGGACAGAAACAGATGATGAGAGGAGGAGAAAGAAAGGAGACCGCAGTTGTATTTGTCCCAGAAAAAGATAAGAGAATAAGACCCAATAATCCCAAAAATAGCTCTATGTCTTTGCCTGAGACGACTAATATTCTGCACGGGGGACCAACCTGATGCACAGCTGGATTCACGGCTGAAGATCACTGCAGACCCAAGGATGACTCATTACCTGCAAACACACACAAAGAAGAGCCAGGTTACTGTACAAGAACATTTATGCTAACTATACTGAGCTGAACCAGACTAGCTGAACGTTGTGTCCGAGTCTGAACGACGGTCAAGAAGACGCTCTTTCATTTCAATGAGTGCGTTACTTCACAAACACACTGTAAGAGCTAAAGAAGAGCAAACACATTTACTCCAGTACAATATTATACAATGAAAATATTGCAGATAATAAACTATAACCTTACAACCTCAACCTCATTCGTCAAAACAATTATACAGCCATTAATTTTAAATGTTTTTATCTTATTAAGACGTTCTCTCATTAGGTTGATCTAAATCCATATCGCTTGTACTACATCACTCTGGTGAAATGTAATAGCCTCCGTTTTAAATTACTATCACTGTAAAACACACACAAAGTAAAACCTTAATTAAATAGGCCATTAAATTTCGATGAAAAGGATTGCGACACAATTATCTACACCTTATATATGTATTTATCTAAAATATATACTATGACACTTAAACAGCTGAGCGGATGCTACTGAGATCCTTTGTTTGTTGTTTGGAAACGACTAAAAACGCCCATTCAAACACACTTAAACTTAACCCTTGACATCGATGCACATTAATAACATTATAAAACGAAACATTAACAAACCTTGTGACTTCATTAGTCTTGAGCTATTCAACCAAAACGCCCAAATTGTTACTGATTGTGTTCACCTGTTAGCTTAATAATACCGTTTCCTAGCATAGTATAGTCCCGATATTTGAACTTCAAAATAAAAGTCTTAGCAACTACATAAAAAGAAAGTTACGAAATAAAATAGCCTGTCAGAAAAGACTCAGAATGAATGAACATTAAAGGTAAGTAATGGAGGACATAAATCATGGTTGTGACTCACTTCTCACTTCTTTTCCTTGCATGTATGACGCATGGAAAGATTGAGGTCATTGAGGTGTTGTACTTTACTCTGTACTATTCATCCAGCCTTCTTCCACACTTTTTCAATCCACTTGGATGCATCATCAGCCACTGTACCTGTGGTCAGACTCTTGCAATCCATCAGCAACTACACACCTTTGTTCAGGTCACACAGATGGGATTAAAACCAGAGATGTGAAGCCAGGAAAGAAGAAATCCAATTAATAAACACAAATAAGACTAATGTGTTGAACCCAAAAGCAAATCTGTCACATTGTTGCCATGATAACAAGGTATACCGCTGCATCCATCTTGATAATTGTGTCATGGTGCACAAAGCCACTGTAACAGTAATAAAATAATGGCACAGTCTTGACTCAATGTGTGTTCTATTCTTATTCCTATGACACCTAAAACATAAAGAACTCACTAGTTTTGCAATGTAGACAAAAACCTAGACGATACATCTTTGCAAAGATGACAGTTTTGCCTCCTAACTAACAACCACACACACACACACACATGCACCACATTTCTCTAACAAGCCTTAAAGTTTCCATTGTGTTGTGCGACTCTCCAGGCAGAGCCCAGTGTGCTGTTAAACTCGGCGTCTCACATTAGCAACCGTTAAGACCTAATTGGACCTCATACTTTACATTAAATACACGAGGTGAACACTGGCACACACCTTAACAAGGTCACGCACCACTAAATCACCCCCGCCCAGTCCTTCCCTCGCCTCCTCTTGCTCACACACACCAAAACACATGCACACACGCACACACGCACACACGCACACACACATTGGGGTGTGAGAGATTGCTTCACTTTATCTCGGCCCATTAGCAAAGAGATGCAGGAAAGCACACATGCTACCACATATACACTATACTGAACACACACATAGATGAGTGTTAAGAGGGGTTTCTAGTGGGAATCAATATAGTATAATATTACAATACCATCCTCCAAAACACTACATTGATATGTTGATATGATATGATGGATTATGCATTTATGTTGACATTTCATGACTAATGGAGGACGACATCCCTACTATATGATATAGGGTAGAGAAAGAGCATTGCAGTGCCTGGAAGGACTTGAATTTCATCGACTAATCAAATCACCGCTTTTTACTTTTAAGTATATTTGATATTGCTATTATACTGCCCGAGATATACAGTAAGAAATGTTTCATCGAGATGAAAAACCCCCCAGAACAGAATCAATCTTTATGTTTCACAGCATCAGATAGCAGAAATGTGTTAATATTATCACCTCAACTCGGGTGAACAAGGGGAATCACTACTACTACTACTACTAAATCTTGTCTCATACAGGGTGCTTACATATGGTTCAGAAATTAAATGAATGGCCGTAAAGGGCACATTCTCATGTACCCTTATCCTGGTTTCTGTTAGGGTTTATGAGAGTATGTATGTCTGAGAACAACTCTATCTCCCACCAGGCTTTGCTTCGTACACGCATCAGACACCCACAGACAGAACCAGATGGAAAGGTTGACAAATGTTGACCGGGCGCAAAATCTTGGACGGTGTCGTTGTTCCATCTCCAGCTGTCCATGATAATTCTCAGTTTTACAGCAGTTGTTAAATTAGTGAGGCATCAGTGTAGCAGTAGAGTTAAGTACATCTGCAACTTCATCTTTCAAAGGACGCCGGATCCATCTGTGGGATCCATCCACACGCCTGCCGATGATCCCTCCTGGGTGTCAGATAATGCATCATCTACGCTCTGGGGTTGACTTGTGCTTTGCCCCATTAGTCTCTGTCTCTGATCTGTCACATTTGCTCCTAAGTTGCACCTTTTCACTTGGTTCCTCCGTTTCACTCTGACTCAGCGAGCTCATCATGTCCATCAGAGACTCTCTGTCCATTGCATTGTCTGTCCTGGCAGGTAGGCCTTTGCTTGAAGCACCAGACTTGTTTTGTCTGTTTCCTCCTCGATAACTCTATACAATCCCATCTCCATTGTCTCCATTGTGGTCAGTGTAATTGTAATTGTTATTTTCACCCAATTAATCAGCATCTGGCTGGAATGAGTGTATCTGTGTGTATGAGTCTACACATGCACAGGTTCAAATATGTAAACACACAAACCAAACCTCGGTGGCATCTAAAATAAACACTAAATGGAATTTGCAGCAGTCTGTTCCCTGTAACCTGCCACCCAACACCACACACTGTACAATGATGTGATTATAAA
Source organism: Genypterus blacodes (assembly GCF_046128005.1). Taxonomy (NCBI): domain Eukaryota; kingdom Metazoa; phylum Chordata; class Actinopteri; order Ophidiiformes; family Ophidiidae; genus Genypterus; species Genypterus blacodes. The sequence continues at coordinate 6,395,140 of NW_027466835.1, forward strand.
GTCATCATGATGCCCGGGACGACATGAGCCAAATACTTGTGTATGGCACACTGCACTGGCAAATTATAGCCCAGATGGTTCTCAGTAATTACCACCAATTAACACACAGAGTTGAAATACCAAGTGAACCTCAGGAGACCACCACCCATCATGTATATACTGCCAACTGCATAACGCTGGTAGCGCAGAATGAATTTGCTGTCTGGGGTGTAATGTTTCGGTCTCAGCCGCAGTGGTCAGAATTGCGGCGTACCCCTCCTCAAACCACAAGTGACGAGCGTTTACATACCAACCAAATCACCCGCCATATCAAACACACATGTTCAAACTGGATGACCGTGTGTTGTGACAGCCAGCAGATGTATTGTAAAGGAAAATGGCTGTGGGTAATGATGCAAGACTTTAAATTTAAGTTGTGCTTTAACACTTGGAACAGAGACGGCAGGGTTTCCCTCTGTGTGATTGACCTTAATTCTTTTAAACTTTACTTGTGGAGGGAGGGTCAGTCAGTATGCTCGCTGCTTTCCAATTTCCCATCTACACAGTTTACACACAATCAGACAGGAGACCTTCTTAGTACAAACCCAGAATAGAGCTGATGGTCGGGGCATTCTCACGCTTGAACTGGGTCTGAAACTCTGAGGAGGGTTTTCATCCTCACTTATTTGTTTTCATACTTACAAGAAATTATGTCAGTTGAAGTTGTGTTTGTGTTTGGATCTCTAAAGCAATTTCCACTTTTGTCATGTTTGTTACAGTTCACATTCGTTGTCCATGATGTCTCCAGTATTCTGTGCGTCGCTCACAATATTAAACTGTCTGTACAGTGATTGGATCCTACTAGATGGACTGTCACACCACAGATGCCTGTCCTTCCTCCTTGCTCCCAGGATACGGACATGGTCTCTCACTGTCCGCATACCTGGGTCGGCTCTCCATTTATGGCAACTCAACTCCAATTCAAAATGACTATAAATGAGAACAAGTGGGATGAATCTATCTCATGAATGTGTCCCCGATGTGTGCATTGAGATGTACTGAGATGCACTGTAGCGTATTTAAAGATTCCATAGTGGCTCATAACATCAGCTATAAGCTCTTGTCGGACAGCTGGGATGCTAATAACACAGACAAATTGTTCTCCACTATCAACCTACTACTTGTTGCCCTCTTCCCATCGTGACCATTAAGAAACATTAAAACAGTGCTTTTGTGTTTTTGTTATCATGTTTTGTACTTTCTTTTCTTCAATATTTTGTATTGCCAATGTCTAGATGCAATGTTTGAATGCATGTGAAGCACTTTGGGTTGCATTCATTGTGTGCTATATACTGTAAATTAATTAGATTTGATTTGATTTGATTTACACCTGGTTCCATGTGGCAGAGATCTGATTACAGTGTGAGTTTGAGCACATATGCATGTGGGCTGGCGTGTCAGATAGCATTCTGTTCACAATGTGAAGCATTTACAGCTGCGTTAACATGTGACCATTTGATAGCATATCCAAATAAGGAGAACGCAAGTTAATTTAAATGTGGTTGTAGTTCCATACAGTGGCTCATCTCCTCCCTACTTAACAGTCAACTCAACAGTTTCCTAAAACACACTGCTACCATAACACCAAAAGCAATCAACATGAAGTGGACTCCAGATTCCAGTTTTTATGAGAATTTCAGTCAGCCCTTTCCGACTACACTGGACTTTGAAAACAATTTTCAGATAAACATAATCCCAGTCTGAGCGTTCTTGTGTGTGTGTGAAACACCCTAAATGCCTTTCTCAAGGGCACCACCACCATGGCTGATAAGGTAGGGGGGATACCATTACGTCAACATTTACCACAGGCCTTTTCTTTGCGATCAGTTCAGGGATTCGAACCTGAAACCATCCAGTTACAAGCCTGCAATTAAAGTGAATCCAATTTTCTAATGTATAATGCAGCAAAGCACTAGCCCGATTAGCATTAAACTTCACCAAGACCGTCTCACTATACATTAAAACAGTCCGTTTTGCATAATTAATGAGCCACTTGGTTCCAAGTACCAATTAGGAGGGGTACAATTGAGGAGTCAGATTGAAGGCCGCAGCCATCTGCTCCAGCGCTCGGCTGTCTAACCGCCTTTCGTGCCGTCCGTTGTTCTGAGGAAAGTCAGTGGAGTCTGGGAGAGACGAATAAATACAGATAAAACAGCAGGCCCACATGCAGACTGAGACCAGCTGTGGCTTTGTTCATCTGGAGCCATGAACAGGATGAGCACCATGATACTGAGAGGGGGGGGGGGGGGGATAGACAGAGAAGGTAAATAGAGAGGATATGGGGAAGAAGGAAGTCAGGATAGAGTGACAGGAATATTGAGGACACTTGGACAATATAAACAATGTGCACTTCACACTCCTATAATGTGGATGATGTTTTCAAAATCTGTAACATCTGCAGGCGTATGACATCAGAAAAAAGTGGTTTCAGCCATGATTTAATCAACATATTGTTTAATAATGGAAAGTGCATTTTAGTGAGTGGCACCACTGTCAGATGAAAGAGGAAACACATCAATGAATATGAACGATACAAGAAGAACAAACATGGAGATGTGATCCCTGATGAAAAGCCGAACTTGACAAAAAGGTGGAGGCCAAATTACAACACTGCCAAAGAACAAAGCGAGAGAGAAGATGTGAGAAATAAAAGAGCAGGTTCTGTTGTGATAGATCAGTGAGTAGCTGCTGTGTTTTGGAATGTGTTTGACAGTAAATCACTTCCTGTGAGGAACAGTGAAAGCTTAAGGGGATTGGAGGAGGGAGACAACATCTGAGGGAAATGAGCGAACCAAAACACTGTGCAAATGTGCGACGCATGTTGTAAAACAAGCGAAACGGCAGTTAATCCGTAAGAAAACACGCCGATGGTATATACGGCTTTAAGGAACCACAAAGGAGCTGGAATTGAGACAATCAGCTGTCATCGGCACAGCAGGAGTGTTCAGCAGCACGTCCATCAGCCAGCTGCTTCAGTCATAACACGGCTAAAACAAACAGAGCTCTGACTGCAACGTGTTTCAGTCAGCCGAGGGACCCGGAAATGAACCAACGCAATGCAAAAGTCATAAATTAAATGCAAATGCAGACTGACGACAAGCTGAACCACAGTAAAGCAGACAGTTACAGCCATGATACGGTGCAGGTATGGAGGTATGGAGCCGCAGTGACACAGAGCAGCTTTATTCTATGGATTCCAGGGGAGGGAACGATGCTTAGAGGACTTTGTGCAAAGACAAACAGCTACACAATAGATGGCACTGCCAGCTTAGGTTGTTGTTTTTCTCTTCCTGTTTGTTAAATCTTGGACCGCGTCCTGGTTCAGTTTAAATAGAAACAGAAGACTGTAATGGAAACTGGCTGCTTTTTCCTAAACAAAGAGACGAAGTGAAAATAGCCTAATGTCTTTTTTTTTGTTAAATTGGAGCTTGTTGGCAAATGTTGACACAATATTTTTCAAACTACGAAGTGATAAATTGTAGGTGTGCATTTGTGTAAATGTGCTCACATGTGTTTGGTGCATGTGTGTGTATATTCTGGCCGGCGTCATTATGACCACGGTGTGTGTGTGTGTGTGTTTCCATGTGTGTGTGTATGTGTGTACGAATGTGAAGATGAAGAGGATCATTAGATGCTCTAATGCACGTCCTAAACCTATTGTCTCAGCCAGATCATCGTTCATGCTGATAGTCCTCTACAGCAGAATCTTGTGAGCCTTTAAAAACAGATTAATAAAAATGATTTTCCCATCCTTCTGACAGCAGGCTGGAAGGAATTACAGCAGGCAGACTGAGCCCGGACAATCTCCAGGAGCAGGATTACGAGCATTAACCAGACAAATTAGGGCCTCTGCGTCTTTACCAAGCCAGCAAAGAAAGTCCCTCCACGACTTTCATAAACAAATGTGCCCAAGTAGTTAATCTAACTGCTCCGGCCCTCAGAGGCCACCCGGGCTCAGGATCGGCTCTGCATCTGAACATGATGTCGTCAAGGTCAAGTTCACATATTTCTAATTGATTGAAAAACAAATAGGTCAGGATAAGTGAACAGAAAAGGGTGTGAAAATAAATAAAAACAACAGACATTACAAACAGAACAGTGCTGCTTTCATAGCCTCAGTGTTTGTTTCATCAGTGAAAAGGGAAAAAAGAAAGCAAAAAAAAAACTTGCAGCGCTTTCACAGATGTGACATTGATAAATATTAAGCTCAGGGCCATTTCCCCCCTATTTGCATTTGCTATAAGGAGGCAATGTGAGGAACGTCAGCTTGTGTTACACAGCGTACCAAAGGACACACACACACACCATAACGCCACATCGCAGACTCACACTGGGGCAGAGACCTGGAAGAGGAGGAAGACCTGCGTGGTCCATATCACAGATCATCACAAGCCATCCATCAGTGGACGGGGCATCAGGGCAGAGGGAGGAAGAGGGGGGCAGAGGGGGGCAGAGGGGGGCAGAGGGGGGAGCAGAGGCCTTGGCCCCAATAACATCAGATAAGAGTGCATAAGTAAACTCACCCTGTGATGAATCACTGTTCCTGTAAACAAGGTGTCACCTCCTGACCGACTCCTCTCACTCTCACACTCACTCACTCATTCTTTCAGCTGATGTGGCAAAAAGTAACTCAGTGCTTATGGACCAGCTTGTTTCAGGATGTGGTATTGTGAGCGTTGTTCTGATCTCCGCTCTCATATGTGGCTCACATCGGCACTGCCGGCCTTAAAGATGCCCTGTGGAGTTTTCACTGTAGAGGAAACAGCTTTGTTCACATTGTTTCCCACCAAAGCACATTTTAGTATCCTACAGGCCGAACAAACAGGTTGAATGAATTTCTAACTCATGAAACATCATCAAAGAAAATGCTAAAGCTTTTTTTTATTGCTTTGAAATGATGCAGTCTTCTCTAACTTTACGGTTGATTACAATCAGCAGCTGTTGATGTGGTATCATCCTCTGCATCGCGTTACCCCCCGAGCTCGTGCCGTGCGTCTTCATGCAAACAAGTCAATACAGCATGAAAACTTCCCCCTAAAGCACAAAAACTCTGTGCGGTTCCTTTAATGTTTGACTCTGAATTGTTGTCCACTTCAGAATTATGTGCATGAATGGGATGGAACCAATGTATGATTCCAATATGAACTGATATGCAGGATAACATTAAAAAAGTAGCCACATCCAGTTGACTATATTAAAGCTTATCTCCCTACATTTTCCTTTACCAAAGGTTAGACGTTCAAGAATATGCAAGAGGTTTTTCTAAATCCTATGACACAGTTGACTTATCCCCAATTCCAAAGCACACACAGAGCAGTTTGAATTGAAAATATTGTGCAAGTCTGAATGCAATTTGTGTTCACATCTGCAGTTAGTATAGAGAAGAGAAGAGAAGAGAAGAGAAGAGAAGAGAAGAGAAGAGAAGGGAAGGGAAGAGAAGAGAAGAGAAGAGAAGAGAAGAGAAGAGAAGAGAAGAGAAGAGAAGAGAAGAGAAGAGAAGAGAAGAGAAGAGAAGAGAAGAGATGTTTAACATGTGCATATATGTGAATGAACCATCACAGTGTTTGTTCTGGAGTGACTATGGAAACAGACTCCTAGAAAGCGAAATTGTCTGGTTCTTATATGCTACATTCCTAACACTACTCATAATTGGGAGTCATGAATTTAAAACAGATTCCCAGGTGACATCACAAAGGAGATTCTTCACTCTGAAACGTGTCCCGAGTCACACATCCCTACTGGGATGTGTGAGCTATGATGCTGTGCAGTATGGAGCCATCGATGAGGTCATTAAGGATGTTCAAGTGTCTCCTCTGCTTTGTCACATGGAGCACACACTTAGTTTAAATCTGAACTTTTGCCACAGTTTATAACTGGGTGTGTCCACTGTCACGATGAGCTAATGGGGCGTCACTACATTGAGTCATGCTGCTTTATCAGAATATGTGATGTCATATAAAATGTTGTGACTCTGTACATTGTCTGCCGTGACTAAGCACTGAAAGCCCAGCACACTAACCATCTCCATGACATCACACAAGGTCAATTATTTATATATGAATGTCCTTGGCAACTGTTGCACTGGCAGACATGTTTGAGGTTTTGATACCAATAGGTGTGTTGATTTTTTCCCCTCTGCTTGCTGCATCAATAGCACATGTCGTAAGTAACTGGAGTTCTATCAAAGAATCTATCAGGAATCGTTGGATAGCAAGCAGAGGTTACAGGCCACTTGCACCTCCTTTACCAGCAAAAGACAGAAATGATGTCTGACAGTCTTACCACTTTGCCGTAGACTCAGTAACTCTGTAACTCTTGTCTGCTTGATCCTTCTACCCTACTCTTTGCGGCTAAATTCTTACTTTTGTAAGATTTTTTTAACAGAAGAATATTTTACTCACACTTGCAAGCTTCACTGTACTCAGTGGAGCTGAAGCTGCGGGTCGTGGCTGTATGCACACGGCTCATAGCTGCTCTACTCTCTGACCTCGTCAACATGACGCCAGAGGCCGCAGGGGCCACAGAAGCACGGGGCCGCACCGCTGGACTTCCATGATAGACCGGGATCGCTTACCTTCATGGAGACGTGAGTGTGTGCGCTTGTGTGTCCTGAAACGATTTTGTGTATGTGTGAGAACCAGGATGCTCTCCAGTTCAGCCTAAGGAAATAAAAAGTGGTTTCAAATGTGTTCATGCATTCTTAACCTGTTTGGACACAGGCTCACTCTCAACACTAAGGCGCAAATTCTTATTCAGTCTATCTAAACTACAGTGCAAGCCTCTAATTTATACAGTAATAGTTTACTGGTCCGATTGAGTTTGATTCTGCCATTTTGGGGCTGTAATGTAATAGCTACAAGTACTGTATTTCAATCAGCAGCTAAACACATTAAGATGCATTTTCCTCCATCATGACTCAAACATAAGAAAAAGAAACAAGCAGAATCGGTTCTGGATGCCATCATCTGATCCAGCCTCTCCTCTGGGTGTTATGAATAGTTATGCATTCCACTGAGAGTTGAGCTCAGCCGTTATCACTGGGGGCACCGGGGTCCGAGGCTTTGTAATTGTTTCCATCCAAATTCATGGTGTTTACATTATAGTGCTTTGCCAAAAACAAGCCTTTCTGTTGTGTAAACACAGTGGGCATAAAAGGGTTGGCTCAGCAGAGGGATTATTACATGAGTTAGGTAAAGTTTGATACGTTAGACAAATAACGTAAAGTCCAAAAATTACAACTTGGAATTCTGCTCCCTATAGGGGCTGCTGAACACCATGGTGACCCTTTTGGTAACATCTTTATCAGATTAAAGTGTGTGTTTGCTGAGGCCATAGTCTGTAGCATAAACTGCCTGAAGCACTTCCACGCTCCTCTTTACATCTGCATGAATTTCCTGTTGCTGGAGGAAACAAATAATACAGCAGAATGGACAGTTCACCTATGAAAAAGGGGTCATCTCCATTTTCCATGATGAAGTGATAAATCAGCTGATATTATTGGCCAACGTTTCTGCTTTTTATTTATAGTCTGTATTTAATTAGTAAGTAGCAGCTTGTCAAGTGAGTGGAATGAATTAAAAAAGTGTTTTAATGACTCCCTACTGCCTCCACAACTCCTGCTATGATACATGACTGACAGTTCAGGTTGTGATTCCCTTGATGGTAAATGTTGTTTTGTAGACTCAAAGGTCCTTTAACACACTGGAGCTCTAACGTTTAAGTGTTTTGTTATTAGAATTTATTATCATCATCATCTTTACCAATAAACTTTGATTGTTAACAATGTAGTAACTGTCAGTGTTGCAGGTGCCACATCTCATCATATGTGTGCTATCCAGAATGTCCAGCTGTAGTATTTTCACTTTTATCTTAACTGTCAAGTATTTAAATCCAAGCTGCTAATGATTATTCAATCATGTGTATTAGTGAGACATGAAGTCATTCAACACTTTGCTTTACTACGGTGATGAAGACTCAAACTGAGATTGGAGTTCATCAAGATGACAAAATGAAACATCTGCATCTTGTAGACTCCAAACTAACATCTGAGACTTGTGACTGCACTTGGACATGCCAGTCTTCCCCTGTGACTCATCTTTACTCGGGCCTTGACTTGAGCTTTAGATGTAAATTCTAGAACATCCTCCCCTGCTCTACTGCATATTTAATGACTGGATTTAATAATATGAAGCAACCGTACAAATGGTGGTTTAATAATGTTTTCAGAAGAAGAAATCTAATTTTGTGTCATTGCCAATGCAAATGAACTCCTGCACTGATCACTTTACGCCTCAGAGTTGCGCTGCTCCCACTTGCCCCCTTTGGTGGCACACCCTCCTCTAAAAGCTTTTTTTAATTATGGCAGCCATTAAAGCAGGGCTGCCTCTCCGCTCTGATTGATGGTGGTAGCACCACTCCTCTGAGACAGCCAATACATGCTCACACACACACACACTTTATATACAGTCTACATGCACATGTGCACATCCATGTACATGCACTTATAGATAAAATGCTTTGGCCAGACAACCAAACTGGCTCCAGTGGCATTAAATCTGTCTCATCATCCTTTTTTAAGGTCTGTGATCGAGACTGTGGCGTGCCCTCATCCACTCTGGAGAATGGAAGAGGATGGTAAGAAAAGAGCAAGAGGGAGAGAGAGAGTGAGGGAGAGAGAGAGAGAGAGAGAGAAGAGCAAGAAAATCTGAGGCAGAGGAAGAAGAAAAAGGGCAAGAGGGCAAAGCCATAAAACACAGTGTTTCCACGTGTCTCCCTAAATTAGAGTTGTGTGTGTCTGCTGATAGACTCACATACAGACTGCTGGAATACAAATGCAGGGCTAAAGATAGAAAGAGTCAGCCACTGAAAATAAATAAGGTTGCTTCAATTATTGATCTCCTATCATAAAATAACGCTAACATCATTTGGTTGATGAGCAGCATTTCTGTGTCCCTCAGAACAAGGCAGCACATCAGGCTATATAAGCTCGCACACGTATAAGTGGATGTGTAAGTGCACTCAGGCTCGTGCTACCTGTCTGAATGCGTCCGTGTTTATCGGATCCCAAGGCCGTCTGGGATACATAAGACACTAATCCAATTGTCACTGTTCTAAGTACGCCGTGAACCCCAGGGTTTCACAGGGTCACGCTCGCTTCCTGTTTGGACCAATGGGGAGACTCCATCAGTGACATCTGACAGGCTGCTACAGTGGCTCTCAGGTTACGCTGCCTGGGCCTGGGAGCCACAGAGCTCCCATGGGTGGTTCCTGAGGTGTCCATATGTGATGTGTGGAAGTAGGGTGGGGTTCTGGGAGGGTCACGCAGCCACAGAGAGGCAACTCTACCCACTTCAAAGGGTCAGTGTCCTTCGTATCCCTCAGGGCACCCTGCTGTTCTCCCGCTGTGGTACCCCACCACCCAGCCGACCCACCAGCCGGCCCACCTCACAATGGCGGGTGACGCAGACCTGCTCCGAGCCCTTGAAGTTGGACACTTCCCAGCAGACCCTGCCTGGTGACCTTCCCTGTTCGTCTCTGACGTTCAGAGCATCCGCACTGAACTGAAGGTGGCTAAACTTTGATGTGCCCTTAAACTGTGTAACCTGAGGACACCACATCAGGACTACAGGACTCCCTCCAGTATAACCATATAGACCATATGGATGGACATGCTGTAGCTACACTATCTTTAAAAGGACACGTATAGCATATATAGGCTGAGCCATATTGCAGGCTTGTGTGGAGGACAAAAGAGAATGAGATGCAACAGCTACAACAAAGCCTCACCTGTTCTCTGGGTTATTATTATGCATGTGAGAGGGTCAGGTAGAGGAAGCTGAGGATCCTCTAAAAGGTGAGTTGATAGATTTCCATTGTGTGATGAGTTTAAAAGATAATAGCGGCTTTTTAAGGATCTACGTTTCCTCTCTATTGAATGATTCTGGCTGGTTTGTGCAATACAAGCAGTGGGCATAAAGATATTAGGGCTAACATTACTTTTCTACTTTCCAAAGAAGCCAATGGTTTCATTCATTTGTGAACAGGATGGAAATCAACTTCACTCCAGCGAGATAATGCATCAAAGTGAACCGCAGCCGGATTTTATTCATGTCTGACGTTCTGTTGTAGTGTTATTTTATTGCTTCCAGTGAACACTTTGATGCAAAATCTGAACCAGATACAAAGGAAAAACTAAATATTCTTACAATTTTCACGTGATTGATACATTAAACAGACCAAACCAACGTAAAGTGGAACGTGACCCTGTGACACAGCTTCTACTCACTCTTTCTCCTAACTAATGGCGAAGGCCGTTGCTCAAGCTGATTAAGTAAACCACAGCGTTAATAGATTTCCTATAGAACGTCTCCTGACAAAAGCGCAAATGTATTCAGGCGGAGCCCCTGAGGCTCAATGCCATGATACATGGCTCCAGTAACCGACCAGGAATTGTTTATGAGTAGACCAACGGGCTTGTTTAAGGTCAAGGGTTACATAAAAAGCCAGATTGGTTTAAACCGTGTCACTCGATAGACAGGAGAGGGAGTTTGACTGAGCCCCGTCGCGGCTCCACAGCAGGAAATCCTAAACTGGCTCTCTGGGATGTTTATTTTGAGTATTAGAGGGAGGTTAAACTGCAGAGGCAAGAGGAAGGTGTCAAAGCTGAAACACATTGGCGTTAAGATTGAGTCACTCTCACCCTCCATGTTGTCAAAACCCAAATAAACAGCAATGCGGCACTGACAGTAACATTTTTAAACACACGGGGACCCAAACCTGAGTGGTGAGGGGCTGCAGGCAGGGGCACTGATCACAAGCACATGAGGCCAGAGTTTATCCTGGGTGAACCTGTGGACACAGTGTGTGCTTTGTGGGGGCCAAGCGATCAGGTATCTGCAGTTTATGTAAGTGTACATTTTTAATTAAAACTAAAGTAACGATATATAGCGATAGAATGAGTCCTTGTGGAGTTGTGGTGGTGCTGGTATTTAGAGGAAAACCCTTGTATCTCAAAAATGTCAATTTTTGCCAGTTGGAAATGTAGAAAAAATGTTTTGTTTTCACCTCAAACAACAGAGAAACACCCAACCCAAATAGTAAAATCACCAAGTTTGGAGATGTGAGGTCACAAGCAGATTATTTCTGAGGTGAGGTGGGTATTTACCTTCACCCCCCAGCAGAGGGCAGGACATCCAATAGATCTGTTTGGCTATAGTACATATTTATTGCAACCTATACCATTTATGTTATACTCCCACCATAAGGAAAAGACCCCAACCTCAAACCAGATCCTAACATTTGTTTCCCAAGAGGCTTGAAATGTTTCACACATGAAATATAGATTTTTTTTCCCAGACTCATAAATGTGAAGTTTATTCAAATGTGCCTGGTCCAAAAATAAAGATTATTCATTCATTGTTCATTTACATGTGTTTTTGTTTAACTGATCCCAATATAAAACACCATCAAAGCATTAAGAACTTAGATTTGGCTCTTTACTTTTAACCCCTCCAGTTACAATTATTTCCATTTGAGCCCTTTAGTTCACATCAAAATTACAACTTTTACCTTAAATGTGGAAAAATGCTCCATACCAATGCAGAGGAGCCTAAAGGCACTCAGTCTGAAGGTTTCACACAACAGTTTTATGCGTCTTGAAAGATGCCAAACAGTGGCTATTACAAATTGGAACAGAAAGGAGTTTTGAGGAATAAATGAATCAATTCAAGGCTCTGGAGGCTTTTATAAAAAAGAGAGAAAGCAGAGCATTTTTGGGATAGAAGTGGCCTCTCTGTCAAGAGTCTCCTTGTCAAAGTCTGGAAGTAATCCACTCCTTTTCAAAAAGGGAAAAAAAGGAAAGGAAAATTAAAAAGCTGACAAGTCCCAAATGTCTCCTCCCCTCCTCTCGCAACTCAATTAACCCTCTGAGGTACACTTACTCTACACGCACTTTCCATCAGATCCCAGGAGAAATCCTGACAGGAAGGAGAGCAGCGGAATATTTAGCTTCTGAAAATATTTGGAGTGGAAGGAGAGAGAGAAAACACACACACACACACACACACACACACACACACACACAGACACACACACACACACCCACACACACACACACGCACACACACACACACACGAACACACACACACACACAGAGGCTGTCAAATACAGCACAAGGCTGCAAGGAAACATACAGAAAAGGGATTAATGGAGCCTGAGTTTGTCGTCCTCCCCTGAGCTGTGACATGTGCGTCTCCTCCATCTATCCAGGCCTCCTCTCATCCATTGATCCCCCCCGCCCTTCCTCCCTTCATCCCTATAACCCTCATTTTCCTGGTTCCTGCTTCTGTCATCAAGATGTTGATTATCAGACACAATTACTGACTACACAACCACGAAGGAGATTCATTCAGTCTGTTGTTGCTTTTAAGTGAATGTATGTACGTATGTATATTTGTATCTCTGAAGATCAAAGATTAACATTGTGGAGCAGCTGAAGGCGAGGAAGAGACTTGGTGAAAAGCTGCTGACAGGGAAATAGAGAAACAGACAAAGAAAGCTTCTGCTGTTAATGTGACATTATTTTTGAGGTCAGTTTCCATCCATCTACTATTACCGCTGTGCTTCTGTTCCTCTTCAGCATTCTGCACAGACTGTGCTTTAGGTTGAGTCACACTTGTGCAACAAAATAGATGCTGAAATTTGTGCCAGATTCTGGAAGTCTAATACTGTTTGTACATTCAAAGCAGGCACGCCACGACGTTTACTTTGCTGTCTCAGCTGAAACGCCTCTCATGATAGAGGAAAGTATCCAAGCAAACAAACAACATAGATCCTTGTTGGTGTAGTCTCATATTGTGTGTTCATTGTAAAGAGTCAGTCAGACCCGGAGGCTCCAAGAGTTTGATTACAGCGCTCCCTAGTGTCTGATGTCATCCATAGTCGCAGCAAAGCGCAGCAAAGGAGGTCATGTTTCTGGTTGTGTTTGTCCTTTTGTCTATCTGACTGGTGAGCAGGATTTCTCATAAAGTTGTTGATGGATTCCAATGAAACCTGGTGTGCAGGTTGGACATGGTCCAGGGGCGAATCCCTCAAATCTTGGTCCTGGTCGGCCTGATGTTGGCGCTGGAATAACCACTTTTGCGTTTTGGTGAAGTCATAAAATCGAAATGCTGCTTTTCCCATGATTCCTTGTTTCCATCTTCATCCATTCATATAGGCCGCGCCCATCTGCACTGAGCCACATCTTCCTACATGTGAGCCACACAAAAGTTATTCCTTAATTTTTTTTAATTCTTTACCGTTATACTGCTGCTGCACACTTGAGTGGGCGTGGCTCATTCTTCAAAAAGTGCTGCATCTCACAAATAAATGAGTCTGCTGTAACATCCATCCAACCGATGCTGTCGTTTACTCTGGAATGGGACACGGTAGGATCAAAAGAAACTTGTGGGGACTACTTGTTCTTGGTAGAGGTATGCGCTTCCTTAGCCATCATGTTACATACAGACTGAACCCCTGAGATCATTGGTAAAAATGAAACCTCTTCAGATTTGAATAAACTGAATAAGTTCACTCCAATATTTCTACCTCACCTGCTGAACTCTGTCCAAAGGGTGCATACGCAACATGAGCCACTAGAGGGCAGCCAACACTCAGTTATAAAGTGAGCAGCTCAGGTGCCTAACAGCTCACCAGGCTGCTTGATGCCTGCAGCTCCACATTCAGACGGAATTATACTGTGAAATAGGATTACGTGTCAGGAAATGCAATGATTGAGCCCAATTGTTTGGAGTTTGGCAGCAAACCGGAATAAAAAGGAAATATACAAACACGCATTTCTATTTGTCATGCTGATACCAGTTGTCTGTGAAACAACATTAAGATAAGTCGATCCCGGGTAGTGATGGGGTATCTTAGCATTCACACTGCTTATTTCAAGTGAGTAAAAAATAGCAGAGCTGCTTGTCTGGCTGCTCCCCAGAGAGTATACAGACTGAGTTATTGCCCTATAATTATGTGCGGGAATGAAAGTGTGTGTGTGTATGAATGAACGTGCTCCGTTTTAAAGAGTGTTTTATTATAGCTGCTGTTTCCCCAGATCGTGGGTTGGGGAGAGGATCTCCCTTTATAGGCGGCTGTTTGGTCTCCCAGAGAGCTCGCTGATTCTCCGGGCAACTAAAAGAGGCTGGCTTGAATTATACAGAGACACGTTTAGAGTCTAAAATAATCTAGTAAAAAGAGAGCGAGTCGATGAGCTCATTCCCATCTTCCATCAGCATCTCCTGCATGGTAATGAGGAGGGATTGTGTCTTGAGTTTCCTTCCCTCAAAGACTCTAACGTCAGTCATATTGGATTGGCATCGCCTCTCCGCAGGCCTCTGACCCCTGACCCTGCACCGCTGAGGTCAGGTCCCTCAGCACTTGGCATGTCGAGCCAATTAACCCTTGAACTCAGATCAATTCACCCGTTCACACCAGCACATCCAGAGAAACGCTACAAGCATCATTAGAAGGCGCGGAGTGAAACACCACTCGGATCAAAAGGTTTCAAAAGGTTTGATCTAAGACAAATAACAAAGATAAGCAAAGCGCCCGAGCAGCGGAATCAGGCGTGAGGGACAGACGGAGAGACGGACAGACAAACTGAAGCTCATCTGCGCGTCTAGTTAAGAAGAAATGGAGCCGTCAGGAGCCAGGGGACGAGCGAAGCCATATCTTGTAATTCAGTCCATTAACCTGCTCTTAATGAACTGTGCGTTATTGGGAGAGTCTTTATTAATCGCACTGCACTGAGGTGACGGTCACCGGCTCATCTGTGCTCGCTGGGTACGTCGATACTCTGCAGCGGGGGCGCCGGTTCACTGGGCAGCCTTTAGGGAGGACAGGCCAGAGACAAACACTCTGATTACAGCATGCATGATGTGACAGCGATCAATCTGCCCGACAAAGTGGGTTTGCTGAAAAGGGGGATGAGACATAAAAAGGCGATGTGTTCGATTCTGTTGTTGATGTTGTTGTTGTTGCTGTTTCCATTCATGGTTTCCAGAGCAACACATGAGCTCATTTTGTTGAGCCGGTGTATGTAATTTTCGCTCGCTCGCTCACAGTGATGATTTCCCTCTAATCACGAGCTCGGTGAGGAAGAATGCCCCGAGAGTCACCAATGACTTAACTAGACAGACTGCCGCGAGTTAAACAACGCTGTGTGAGGAAACATTGCATAAAAACTGGAAAAGAGGAAGATGAGAGAGGAGAAGAGAGAGAGAGGGAGAGGGAGAGAGAGAGAGAGAGAAGGGGAGGGGGGGAGGCACTGGTGCAAGTGGAGCAGATGTTTATTGTTATGTAGCTACTGGTTATTTATTTTAATTGCTCTGATTTGATTGCACAACCAATTGGGTGGATGGGGTTAGAGAGCCAGAGAGAGAGAGAGGGAGAAAGAGAGAGAAGAAGAGAGAGGGAGGGGGGGTTAGAGATGGAAAGGTGAAGAGAGATGCAGCACAGGGGTTGATAGAAGAGGAGAGAAAGAGAGGGTAGGGGAGCAGAGAGAGAGAGAGAGAGAGAGAGAGAGAGAGAGAGAGAGAGAGAGAGAGAGAGAGAGAGAGAGAGAGAGAGAGAGAGAGAGAGAGAGGACACTGTTATAACGCGTGTGTGTGCCGTTGCCAGTTCCAGCGTCGCTCAGTGTGCAGGAGGAGGCTGCTTCTTCATCCCTCCTGGAGCTCCGCGGGCTCCTGCTCCGCCCGCTGCCCACTCAGCTCGCCCCTGTCTCACTCTCAAGCTGGGATTGCCTCCTTCCTTTATTTCTGTTGATTGATTTATTGATTGACTGATATTCTGTATGGATGATAACGGCGCACATTGATGGATTTCTCACACCCTAACTAACTGGACTCAGAGCCGGACTTAGTGGAGCAGCAGCAGCAGCAGCAGCGGGAGGTCCCCAGGTTCCCTCATGCAGGGACGGAGCGCCAGCCGGGACGGATCCGGAGCCGGAGGGAGCGCGTCTTCCTGAGGAGGCAAACCCCCCGCTTTTATCTGTTTGGGTTTGTTTTTTCCCCCGTTCCGTTTGATCTCTTTTTTTTTTCCCTCTCCGGTACCGGGGCGGGGGGCGGGGGGGCGCTGAGGGTCTTTGCGCACCGGAATGATGCGTCCCAACCGCGGCTTCATCCTGCTCCTCCTCAACGGAACCGCTTGTTTGGTAAGAACTAAGTGGGACTGGGGGGGGGGGGGAGTCAGGGTACATCCGGGTCATCATGACCTCATGCTGGACCCGTAAGACGCGTAAAAAGTGTGTTTGGCACCAAAAAGCAACTTCTTAACTTTCTCCCGTAAATGTGGAGGGAGAGCGAGACTCTGTGTGTGTGTGTGTGTGTGTGTGTGTGTGTGTGTGTGTGTGTGGGTGTGTGTGTGTGCGTGCGCGCGCGCGCGTGTGAGTAAAACGCACCTTGGGTCTTTGCGTGGCTGTCAAATGCTTTTCTCGGGGTCGATGGTTCTATTCCCATGCTTCCTTGCAATGATCAATAAGAGTCAGTCACAGCATCAGAGCCTTGCTGGTCGCTCCTCCGATCACCAATCTAAGACAAATTACAAAACACACAGGTATTATTATTATTATTATTATTATTATTATTCATCTTTATAAAAGAGGCGAAATCTGGATCTTTAGTCTTAACCGCTGTGACCTATATTTGCCCCTTAAACACACCAAACACACAGCAAACAAAAAAGGATTCAAATGCTTAAATACTGAAAATCATTTTGAAATTCACTCCATTTACTTTTTAGTCGCCTTTTTTACAGCCAAAACTCAAAATGTAGATCAGCTGATTGAAGTGGGTTTGTGCTCCACTGGCCTCCATCTGGGCTCCAGAATATCAACTGCAGTTCTGTGTAACATATTTTATATATATATTTGCTCCAAAAGTACCACAGAAGGTCAGACAGGAGGAGGAATACTTTGTTTCATGCAAAGGAATCATGTTTTATACACGCGCTTCACTCTATTTTTTACTGGATTTTCAGGCATAGTCAAGTACAGAAATAAAACATTGAGGTCAGAGTCGACACACACTGCTCACTATGCTCTCTAATTGGATTGAATATATAAAGCATCTGTGTTTAACTTCAAATAAAATCCCTGAAACACCGACTCAAACGCTGATTTGTAGCCGACATGAACCGTTTCCTGCAAATGCCTCTAAAATGATGTCATCTTAAAACACCAAGGCCTCATCAAACCCCCTGTGAAGTTAATATGAAACTCTGCCGTTAATAAGACATCACCTCTTGACCCTCATGAGGGGAAACCTTAAAAACATCCTGGTCCTCTCAAAACCAGAGCAGCTGATTGATCCTGAGGCCCAGCAAACCAGAGCAGCTCCAGAGACACACACACACAAAAACGCAAACGGAAATATTCAGCAGAGACGTGGAGGCAGTTTGATGCTGCGCTCTGTGCTGAGGTGACCTTGGTGCGTTTTCCTAAAGAGACGCTACTCAGCTGCTGGAAATAAAATAACAGCTCTTCACAGTGAGTTGATGTGTGTTGATATGTACGGCAGGAAGGGGGGAAAACTACTGAGAGTGCAGATTGATGGACTCGGAGTTGGACACTGAGGGAGATGAGACCACATGCTGACTTCAAAATGGGGGATGAGCCTGTTTAGTGGCTGTGTAACTGCATATTTGGAGTAATAGGCTTTACCGCTTATACACACTTCTGTTGTCTCTTGGTTTCTGGGAGCGTTTGTACGAGCTGCGGGGCTTTATGGCCGATTGTAATGAAAGAAGGTCTGCAGCCAATGATAATGAAATTAATTGACCCCCTCCCCCCTGCCCCACCGCCCGTCAAACACACACACACACACACACACACACACACGCACACACTAACACACACACGCACACACACACACACACCCCGCCTGTCCAGACCATGTATCCATGAAAAAACGTACATGACATCCCTCAGCAGGAGATCTGGGGTAATTCATTATTCCAGTGACATTGATAAATTATGGAGTAATTAATAAATTAAGTAACTTTTTATTACACAACAGAGCAGTGATTAATATTCTTATAAGCTGAGCATGAATTAAAAATTTCATTTGGAAGATTTTTATTATAATAGCTTTGCAATTCTCAGACGGAGTCGAGGTCTCGGGGGACGTTCTGCAAATGGATACTAATATAGACGACTGTTAACACAAGGTGCCACTGCAGTTGTTGTTTATGTGATGAATGATGTGTTTCAAATGTTAATTATTCGCCGGGTTTGTATAGCACGTTATGAATAATATAATACATTTCTGTTGCGTAATTGACTGCGAGAGAAATTGAGTTTATTTTTGGCCCGGCTTGAAGTTATTAGTCATCTGTGACACACAGACAGACGACTGAATTTGCTCTCAGTGAACTAAATGAATTGAAATGATGAGAATAATGTTCCTATATCGTGAGAGTAGTCTGTTTAAAGTGTTTAAAGTTAGTTCCCATCTCTCTAAGTACGCCATCTATCACCTCGTACACGACACTAATGGGCTGCAGGGTGAGTGAGTGATAGACAGAAAATCAGGGTTCAATCTTCAAAGAGAAAAGAGAAATACAATAGAAGTTAAGATGCAGACGCACACAACACGAGTGCACGGATCTTCATTTTCTGAGTCGCACGCTCACGTCGCTTCATTTTGCACCAAAATGTCCAAGAAAATAGATTTGATCCAGCTGTAATTACTGTACTGGTGCAGTAGCTGAATGAAATGGTGCAAAGTAGAAGATTGAGCATTTCAATCCCCAGATCAGTCAGTTAAAATGGAGGAGGGGAAGGGCTTTTCCCTCCTTCAGAAGCCTCAATAACCACCAGAAGAAGAATGAAGTGCCCTCGATCGGGGCATTGAACTCTGCCGCTCCAGTGCCCGACTCGCTCTGTGCCCCGCGGTCATTAAACACACCACTTCACCTTCCTGCAAATAAGAATTTACTCTTAATCAGCAAATCTGTTCAGGTTTAATTAAAGTGATTTCATTTAATTGGGAGGAAAAAAAAAAAGGTGTGTACCCCAGTTCACAGGGAAATAAAAGTTTGCACACACAGATTCATGAAGACGTCTCTTTCATTGTAACACTGTGTGTCGTATTGCACAGGGATTCTTCACACTTCGACCTTGCGTTTCCTCTTTCCTCTGGTGGAGGTGACGCCCTGCGCCTCAGGTCGCCTCCCTGTGACCGGTGACAGACGTGCTGCTTTAGATTCCCTCTCCCTCACCTCTCCAGCTCTGCAGATTTAATCTCTGCAAAGATATCGGTTGTGTTCTCTGTAACTTAAAAACGCATCAATTAACTCTGAAAAATGTAAGATCAAGCACCAATATGTTCTCCAGCGCCAAACTTCTACCTTTGCAGTCGTTTGAGTTTAACTAAATTCAGCTTAAAGACAAATCTTTTTTTTTCCCGAGAAACACACACACACACACACACACACACACACACACTCGCCCTGTGCAAACCTGCACAGAGGCTGTCTGATGTTAATTCTAACCACATCGACTCCTCTCCCCATTTCAGCCTGTCACAAAGTCTTTGTTTCATGTTTCTTAGATTCCTGTCCTCCTCACAGGGTTGCTGACCTTGTCCACATAGATAGATCCCTGGCTAAGCAGAAATACCACCTTAATCCTGGGAAAACAAATACTAATACAAACACCTTGCTGCCAGATGCAGCACATATTGCATTCAGACTCATGTGAGACAGCAGCATCAGGCGGAATACTAATTCCCTTTTCCGGCTTTCTCATTCTCTTTCCCATCATTCCTGCAATCTGCATGTCAGAGCTCATAAGCTCCTTCACCTCGCATCCCTTTGAGTCTCTCAGACAGACACCAGAGACCACAAACCCATTCATAATTGTGAAATTTCTCTCCTGAGGGAGGGTTTGCCTGCATACCCAAAGTGGTGCCAGGCTCTACAGTTAGAGGAGTGTATTGTGCTGATGACATCTGTCCTGTACTTCCCCCTCATGTGTGCATAAAGGAGCACATCAGGGGGCGATTAGCAAACCATGGCATCGTCATCAGAAGCATAATAGTACACACTCCCCTGTCAGTGATCTATTTAGGGGGAAACAAGCAATTTTAGCAGTTTAACATCCCTCTGGTTAAATCAGTCAAAGCATCAAACAAGAGACTTCAAAAATGAAGGCGCTCAGCCATCACAGTGACAGTGTGTACAGCAGGAGTGCGAGCAGGCAGAGAGCAGAGCTGCTGGTGTTATAATGGACAGGCTCTGCAGCTTCCTGCCTGGGGTGCAAACCAGCTTGAGTTATGCACAGCCACAGCTTGAATGACCCCAGCGGTGCGCCTTTCCCCCGACCACCCGCCGAGGAACCCAGCAGACCCCCCCCCCCACACACACACACCCCTCCACCCCCACTCAGGCTCCCCGTAGCCCCACTAGCACAGAAAAGACAAATAGATGGAGCGAGCGACTTAGCGAGACAGACAGATAGAGGAAGAAGAAGACCATGGAAGACCATGCTCCCTGACATATTGTCAGCTTCTCATAGTGAAGCGCCGAGCTGACAGAATATGTTGTCTTCACAAACCGGTGCAATTCACTGTGGCAGCGCTCTGAAAGAGACCGCAGACGAGACGCGGCAGACCCTGGAAGGAAATCTCCAGGTTTGTCTGCAGGTTTGGATTGGACTGCCAAGAGTGGATTACAGAATGCAGTTTAAAGATGAATGTCTCATAGCCTGGGGTGGAATGAGTGGGCGTAACTCACAGAGGAAACAGGCAAAAACACACTCAAGATCCACACTGAGGAATAACAAAAGAGGGAAAATCCATAATAGACATTTTAATTTCAGGAGGAGGTTATTCTGTAACTGACAATAATAAAAGTAGTTTTACTGCATTGTAAAAATGCTAAATGACCACACGGCTATGGAACGTGTCAATATAGAGAATGTAACTCAGCGTCTGGAAGCATTTACAGGATATTAGATGGGGCGATGGGGGACCGGGGGACGTGGGTTTATTTGAAGGGGGATCACCAGGCTGTCCTTGCGTTTTAGCGCTGAAAGAAACCAAAGCCTTCCTCATGCAGCAGACTGAGGCACATGCTGACCTCATCGGGGTGTGACGGCTGGAGCGGCTGGGTCCCTCGCTGCAAAGAGACAGAGGAGAGCAAGAAGCCCATTTATATTCTCAATTGTCTCACAGCGTGTAAACAGCCTGTGCCCGCGCCGAGTCCAGCAGCACTGTGACGCTACAGTGATTTTCAGGGTCAGAGTTGTCCGGACGAGGCCCACTGAGGGTCTTTAGAGGAGATTCCAATTAAAGCAGGTCCAAAGCCACAGCAAGGAGGGGATCTGACTGAGCTTTAGAATATTTGGAGCACAGTGCACGGAAAGTAGGACCGTATTTCACGGCGTAAAGAAAATCTAGAATTGAATTTGGAGGTGAAAGCACTGCAGCGGAATACAGGGCAGCAATGAGGTCAGTGTGGGATTATTGGATATTTTTGTGCATTGACCCTGATCTGAACCACAGTTTGCCTCTGGATATGGCCAGAATTTATCCAAATCCAGTTGCGATGGACTGTGAGTTGGGGATGTGTATCAAATCTCTGGAGTCTCCCACGTAAGCATTTGTGATCAGATTTCGCTTCCCTGCTCACATTTGGTTTCATCTGTGAGAGGCTGCTGCTAAAGAGAACAAATATGCATTTGGCCGTATATGTGGAGGAACAGCTTGCAGTATTTGTTACTTCCCCCTGGGCAAAGAATCCAAAACCTTCCCCAAGTTTTTGGCATCTATAAATGCGTTTGGGAAGTTTGTCGTGCGATGTGCCTGCACGCCCGATGCTACTTAGAGGACAAAATGGCCTTCATCCCAATGTGGTGGAACGCCCGGGGCCAGATCCAGGGCTCTTCCAATCCAATCCAGTTCTGAATCCAGCGGGTTTTATGTCCTGCATTGGGCTCAGTTGCTTTCATCTGGTACTCCAAGTTGCTGTCGGATACCAGGTGAAAGCAATTACAACAGGACGGGAAAGCTATTGATAGAGAAGAGAGCAAGAAGGACGGCATTTTGTTTTCCTTGTTGTCAGAATACAGGTGTGGAGAGACATCTGGTCAAATGTGGCCTCATTGCATTATGGGAGATGAAATCACACCAGTCGTATTCACACACAGTCGTCCACTTGTGATTTTGAGACGCGTTAACTGGAAAATATGAACCAGGCCGATTCACATATCTATACACACTGGGAAGCTGCACAGTAAAAGGTTGTAAGATGAAGCAAGCATTATTCTGTTCTGGGGATTCAAACCGGCAACTCTTTAACGTTTGATGTCTGTATGCACTCGGAAGGACGTGCTCGAAATTCAGATTGGAGCCTTGAGACTGACAGCAGGCTTTGAGAAGAGAGTGTTCAAGTAAAGGTTTGCATCCCCAGACCCGGAGTGAAACGATGGCACAGTCCTCCAGGCTTTTATCAGACAGGTGTGAATACCCGAGCAGCGCTTTAATCAGCTCCATCCCATCAGACCCGCTTTGCTCCCTGCTCCCCCGGGAGCGTCTCTCTCCCGTGTGTTCCCTGCTCCTCTCCACTCTCCTCCTACTCCACTCGCGCTGCCACCTTGTCGATATCTTATAATGTAAAAATTTGATAGCCAATTCAGAGCCCAGTTTCTCCTCCAGAATACAAAACGAAACCCTGGTCTGCTGGGAACACAACTGCACCTGTCCAAAACGAACAAAACTGGGGAGGAGTGGGGGGGGGGTTAGAGATGGCAGATAGAAAAAATATGTTGGGCAAAGAAGAAGAAAGGGTTCAGTGTCATGGGTTTGTTCTGTCACTGCAGATCTGAGCTCCAGTGACCCCCGAGAAGCCAGAGTAAATTATTCATTAAGAGTCAAATGGCTTGTTTCTTGTTAAATTTCTCTCTCTCCCTCTCTCCCTCTCTCCCTCTCCCTCCCCCTCCCCCTGTCGTCTCTTTAGATCTACACTAGCCAGAAGAATAATTAGCTATAAGGGCAGCGCCATTATCAGACTTTAATCATGTAACAGAGAAGTCTCCTGCAGTGAGCATATTAGATCTGGAGATGGAAGCGAGGACAGAGAACAAAAAAAGAAAAAAGCACAACGGCATTGACGAACACTTAAGAACATCTGAGCTGCCTGGGCCTTTAATTAAAAATTTATGTCATATTAGCGATGAAGATTTCAACTGAACAGCCAGAGGAGAATGGACTGCTTATTGAACGCGTCAGCTCCCGCACCAGCTGGGAGGCTCGACAGGCAGATTCTCCCTCTCTCCCATTCACATGAAGCTGAGAAGTTAAATCTGGATGTGTTAACTCAAATACAAGTCTAATGCCGGAGCAATACCTCCTCTTGACACGCCGGCCTGTGACTGCTGCCTTGCTTTGGTGAGAGTTATAGCACAGATTCCAGTTAAGTTGCTCCCTGATCTCTGTGTTGTATTATGGCAATAGTGTGCGAGTGCCGGCGGGGGAAAGGGGTTAAAGCGGTGTACCTGTCACCATAACAGGCTGATTATTGCCTGTGGAGCTGGCAGGCTTGTGCGGATCTTTCCCTTCCACACGCACCCTGCTGAGAGAGAGGCCCAGGGCTTGTGCTCACCCGGGCTGAATGACTCACAATTACCACAGCGAGCAGAGCCTGCAGCCTCCTCCTAGCCTCTCCAGCCATTTCACTGACTCACTTAGCACACATGACAAATGACAAAAATCACACTGAACCTCCGCCCCCTCACTGAGGCCCCACTGCCCATCACACACACTTTGCCTTCAGTACTTATAACTCCGATACATCTTGCCAAGATTCATCAAAACAAACTTATTCCGACACCAACTTGTTTTCTTGCAGAATAGCCTCCCAAAGTGAAATTTCATGGAGTCAAAACATGCAGACGCTTTGCACACACTTCCTCTGTGTATGAGCCAAAGAAATGTAACCTCTTAACATCACATTTTCTGGATCAAATCTTCAAAACTGCAATGCGATACAGTTATGACACGAAGCACAGGAGAAACATTATCTGCGGTGCATCAACTGATGACTTGTCGGCTGCAGTTTAAATATGAATGCGGGTGAATGAGATGCACACCCAAGCCAGACTGTGTTAGTGCTGGACTGATAACAAAATGTTGTCTTACGCATGCTTAAAATGGGAAAATATGTGAAATCATGCTCAAAAATGCTTTAGTCTTTTGGCGCCACACTACAACAGTGAACTCTGAGGTTGTTTCACACACTATTTGAACTTGCTTACATTGCACAAGTCAAACTTGGAACTGCACTGATAGTTAAATCTTACACCTCATATACTCTCCTAGTTAAATGCAGAGTGGCTTGTAAGCAGTTTTTCTGAGCTGAGTCAAAAAGTATGGCAGGATGTGCTGCTTGCTGAGTTTTTTTTTTAACTCATTAAAGCAGCAGCATGCATGTGGAATCGCTTCTCTTTTCTCTGATCTTTCTACCTGCTGCACCTCAGTCCACAACTCCTCCCACCTGAAACCATGAGACATGATTGACAATGGTGTTGGTGACGCCCCTGATGGTCAATGGTGGTATTGTGGGGGCTCAGAGGTTCTTCCCAAATCAGACTCCATCAACAGGGGGTGCTATGGAGATATGTTCCCCCCCAGGTCGCCCACTGTATGGATTCCTATCAGGATGTGAGGAGAATTTTCAGCAAAATTCTCTGAAAAGGTGTTTAAGAGTAAAAGTTACATCCTGTGGCTCTGATGAATGACGCATGAACGATCTCAGGCGCGGTGCTGCGGCAATCATTCTTGCTCAAGCTGTAGTGTTTCTTCTTATTTTCGTATTAAAAGCCATATTCGCCTCACTGTAACGTTTGTCTGTGGCAGTCATGCTGCACCCTGAATCTGACACCTCCAGCAGTGCCAGACACTTAAATCTTCGGCCAAACAATAGCACAGTGCTCACTTCATCTCTCCTCCTGCAGCCTGGCCTTTCAGGCTCCCTAATGAAGACAGTGCAGCAGAGAGAGATGCCTTGCTCAATATGTACGCGACAACAAAGCGCACTGCAACATGCTGATGCTTCAATACGAGCTTTGGCGACATCTGAGAGCAACTCCAGATAAGGGGCAGTGCAGGCAAAATTACAGGGATCTAAAAAGCGAGGGGCAGTTTCACAGAAATCAAGAGTGACACAGTTCCAAGAACCCTAAAAGGCCTTTTTGACGGACACTGCAAGGCCTCTTAAGTGCCATCGAGGGAGGCAGAGAGAGTGAGCAGAAGTGCTATCCTCAATGCCCAGCAGCCACCCGCTCATTGAGAGAAATCAAACACAAACTAGTCCTTCAATAGGAACAGGGTGGCTGTCGCATTTGTCATCAAAGTCATGCAAGCCTCTGCCCAACTCCCCCCTTTGGAAAAACAAAAAAAAACCCTTTGAGGCGATCCCGTTTTTGTTCATTATGAATGATTTGTGATTCTCAAAGACACGATCACAACCGCCTGACTCAAGAGGACGGCGGGCTGTTATTGGCCCCCGTGGTGGAGCTGGAGTGTTTGAGCGTGACTGTAGCGTAGCAGAAAGACAGGTAACCAGAGGAGAGGGCGTCTGGCCTCCCACGCCCCCATGGGAGGGAGTCCAGATGAAGGGAAGGGGGAGTCCTCTCAGTCGAGTCCAACAGCAGACCACAAGCACATCAGCGGGAATCCTCGCAAGACAGCTGAAATGCGATCTGCGTTGTTATGAAAGGAAATACGTGTTTTAGAGTGACAGAAAATCAATAGCGCTGACTGACTGTGCCGCAAGTGAGCAAATCAGAGCGAGCTTGGAAAACCTGCATAAAATGGAATAAAAATGAGTAAAACTTAATAATCCCGACTAAGCCTGCATAAGGAAGCTCCAGCAGTCAAGACAGTAGATGGATCAGAGCACAGACAGGGATACATGCATTATGCATCACTGTAAAATCTCTCACTGCTCAGCGTGCACAAACACACTCACACACACACACACACATTTACTCTGTTCCTCCCTTGGATTTGCCTCAATGTTCACGTTTACCACATTCAACATGTACAGACAGAAGACAGAACACAGACGTGGATGTGCAACTTCTCTCCTTTAGCGGATCAAAGGGACATAATGATATTAGACGCGACCTGTTAATAGATCACTGCTGATGAATAATTACCAATTACTTTGCTCGCACATTCACACTCTTCACAAAGCTGCTGCTGAGCAAAGCAGTATTATCTTATCTCGCTCACTTCCACTTCCCCTCCCCTCAGCTGATGTTAACAGCGTGTGTGTGTGTGTGTGTGTGTGTGCCTATACAGATTTTTTTTTCTTTAATTAAAACACTAGAAGTCTGGACATTATACTTTATTCTTCTGCATCCCCAGTCCTCACACACTCACACAGCTCCCCTTCCTCAAACACTTTGATCCTCCAACCAAATCTTTCCAGGGCGTAATAGTTTCCCTGCGCTCACACTGCAGTGCTTAGAAAGCAGAACGCTCACCTTAACACAGAATACACAGCTTAGGCTGCTTACAGAACAGATTTGTGTAAGTCTGTATCTGCCTGACTTGGCTTTAGTGGAACCTGCTGGGACACAATCAGTATGTTTACATGACCATTAATGCTTAGATTGTACTGTGGTTAAAGCAGTAAATGAAAGATCATGTAAGCACCATAATGCCATTGAACTGGACATAAATCAAAGTACAGTATGTCTACTAGGTGATGCGCCTATAAAGTGATCAACAATGGCATTAAGACAACAATAGTAATCATAATTAAACCCAAGTATGTAGTAAGTAAGTAAGTATCCTTGGATGAAGTTTTGGCAACGTAGAAACAAATTTATGACCTGCTCGTTCTGCTGCCAAAACGTAATAAGGTGTAAATGCACAAATCAACCTGCGACCTGTATTGGCAGTGAAAGCGTTTCTTAATGACCCGCCGTTGCTTTTACACAATTATAGCCTTTGAAGAAAATTGTCAGTGCTCAGAAATATCGATCTGCTAGAAAACACGGGAACCACCGAATTCTGTTTTGGTGTGGATTTTCTGTTCAATCTGTGGTTTGATCCCTGTGGCCTCTCCAGTGGCTGGGAGGAGGCGTAGGAGCCCATTACCACTGAGCTTAGGGAATCACACCGGCTCTGTGAAAACTAGACAGAAAAGAGTATTTTCTCTCTCAGCCAAGGTAAACAAAAGCACGTAATAATAGCAATACCTGCAAAAATTCCCAGTATTTATTTATTTTTATAACATTGATAGAATGTCATGGTTACTACCACTAGAGGTATGAACGCTAAATTAAGTATCGATTAAAGCTATAATTTGTTTTCTGTCCACGTTTCTTTCTCCCTCGCTGATAACTGCCTACTTTCTCTCTCTATTTCCTCACTACTCCCCCGTCTCCCTTCCTTCCTTCTTCTCCTAACCATCTCCCCCTCCTAGGTGGCGCTGGGGCGAGAAGACGACTCTTCTAGCCCCAAGAGCTCTTCAGACGACTCGGCCAAGACAGTGGGCCTCCTGAGCGGGCAGGCTCCCCTCTCGCCGCTGAGCCGCTGGATGCTGCAGAGCAAGAGCAGAGTGGCCAACGCCACATCACTGGAGCTGCCGTACCGCACACCCGTCCCTTTCTCCAAGCAGGAGTTTTCCAAGCAGGAGTTCTGGGAGATGTTGGGTAGCGACCTGCTCAAGCCCGACGCCTCCAGCTCCAGAGTCAAACGCCGGCCCATCGTCAAGACCGGCAAGTTCAAAAAGATGTTCGGCTGGGGAGACTTCTACTCCAACATCAAGACGGTGCGGCTCAACCTGCTGATCACCGGCAAGATAGTGGACCACGGTAACGGCACGTTCAGCGTCTACTTCCGCCACAATTCCACAGGCCAGGGCAACATCTCCGTCAGCCTGGTGCCACCGGTCAAGGCGGTGGAGTTTGACCTGGAGCGCCAGAGTGTGGTCTACCCCAAGGACTCCAAGATCTTCAACTGCCGCGTGGACTATGAGAAGGTCGATCGCAGCAAGCGCACCTCGCTGTGCAACTATGACCCGTCCAAGACCTGCTTCCAGGAGCAGATTCAGAGCCACGTGTCTTGGATTTGCTCAAAGCCTTTCAAGGTCATCTGTATCTACATTTCCTTCTACAGTACGGACTACCGTCTGGTTCAGAAAGTTTGCCCGGACTACAACTACCATAACGAGATGCCCTACCTACCCTCGGGCTAAGATGACGTGTAGGGAGGGTGGAGAGGTGGGAGGGGAGGAGGAGAGGAGGTGAGGAGGAGTGAGTGGGACACCTGAGGAGAGAAGCGGGGCTGCGAGTCGTCCCTGATGCTGTTGTGGCAGCGAGACAACTTTAGAAACCCTCTGTAGCCTGATTATTGTACCATGTAAAAACATATATGCAAAACAAATACTCCAGTATGCAGATGATGTGGCGCTGCAGCTCTCATTCACTGAACTGGTCGTGGAGAATCACATCCCGCCAACACACACATTCTTACCTCAATCTCACTTTCTGGAATGCCAACATCTGGCCAGCTGTCTCTCTCTTTCATTCACTCATTTGCAAATGTTGTCTGACAGTCCCTTTAATCCCTTTAATTGCACCTCCTTTGCGAAGTCACAAAGTGTCACTTTCCTATAGACGCAATGCATTAACATGCGGCGGTACGATTCCCTGGAGACTAACGACAGTCACACAGTGTTTACGATCGCAGGCGGTAATTGCAAAAACGAAAGAGAGAACACGTAGCGTTTTTTTAATCTCACAAAGAATAACTGAATGTAAAGTGTAACAGAGAGAAGGAGCTCGTTGGAATTACACAAAGGGACATCTTCGCCCATCCCAGAGCCGCCTAGGAACAACATCTCCTCCGTGCTCTTCATCCCCATGTGTTTAAGCCTTTTCCACCGCGCCATTGTCGTTGTGTAGTGTTTACTCGTACCCCCCCCCCCCCATCCTCTGCTTGTGTCATCTCCATTTCAGTGCAGGAAGGAAAGAAAGACGAAGGAAAATTTGATAGAAAATGCGATTACTCGACAAAGATTCGGGCGCCGGGGCTTAAGACGAGTGTGGAGTGCACGGGAAATAAGTAGAGTCTGCACAGAGAGAGAGAGCGAGAGAGAGGGAGAATTGCCTCTACACACTTAAGAGAGAGAGGGGGGCAATGGGGGGAGAGGGAGGGAGAGTTTCAGTGAGCTCTTTTAATTAAAGTGGAGGAGAGAGCTGGAGACGTAGCGTATGCAGCTCCTTCTATTGTCCCTGCTGTATGAAAAAGATTACATTTTGTTGCCGTCAGGACTCCTGATTTCACGCCTTGATAACTTTGACTGTGCGTGTGTGTGTTGTGTGCGCGCGCGTGTGTATGTGTGAGGGCGCTTGCTCTCTCCCGACAAATACTTTGTTCACTAAAGTCTGCCCCGTTATCTTGAATAAATGAAAATATTATCATAATAATTACATATAATTTAATCTCCTTTAGAACTAATTACGGTTTCTACGAGAGGGTGAATTGGAATCCTTAAAATCGTGTCAGCGGGTGGAGGATAAAAGTGCGGTTATGGGAAATGTTTTGTTTTTGCGTGGAGCCGGCAGCCAGAGCTTTGCCCAGAGTTAACTGCTCTCATTAAGATAAATGGCCACTGGCTGCACCATCTCATGTTGCGCTCGCAAACAATATCGCCAGAGAGCAACGCACAATGGAGCTATGAATTACAAAGCCTGACAGTCTGTGTGCAGGGGAGCTGAGCGCTATTCTGCTTATGAGGACACAATGACTCCTCGGCTCATTAACAGTGAACAGTCACCAGACAGGTGTGAGGGGTCATTAAGCGCTGATATCAGATAACTGCTTTGATGCTAACGCGCCACAGATGTGAGTGATAGAGCTCGGGATAGAGCTCGGGATAGAGCTGTTCAAGCTGCTCAGCCATGTCCCAGGTGCGTCCAGTGGTGCCAGGTCAGCATAAAGCCCCCCCCCCCCCCCCACAGAGCGCCAGGAAACGAACGTGTGGACCCGACTGAGCTCAGAGAGAGTGGGAAAGAGAAAGAGAGAGCGAGAGAAACCATCGTAACATAGCAACAAAGAGCTGTAAATCTGCGGCTCTAACCCCTGAGGTTTTAATTCTCTCTTAAAGAGGGGGGTGGCTCCTCTCCATGAGGGGCCAAATTAAATTGTGACCCAGAGCAAACGGTCGCCAGTGTAGCAGAAAGCAACAGCACCAGCAGCCATTACACAGGCCGCTCATCCGTCTGAGTGAAGCCGCTGTCCTCTCCTGCTCATGATTGTTTTACGGGAGCAAATGGTTCTTTCTCCTGATGTATGTAGAAGCGTCGCTGCCTCTCGACCTTGTTGACAACATGCCGCAATCCTCTCACAGGCACACGGGGAGGATTCTTCACATCTAATCAGATGATGAACACGCGAGACAGCCCAGACATCAATGACTTCACATGATTTATATCATTGTGTTTTCCTCCTCAAGCGTGCCAGATAAAAAAAAAAAAGGAAAGACAAACAGGAATCAGGCAAAATCTGTTGAGCTCAAACTGGAGTGTGACATCAGAGCAAGAACAATGATGGATGCTAACAAAGAGTAAGTGGGGAAAGTCGTGGCCACATGCTGCGAGCTGGGCGCTTCCTCGCCGAGTTTCTCCTGACCTACGGGATTATGGAGTCGGACTTAATCGTGATTCAGTATTTAGTGAGAATGTAAAAGCTTGACTCAGACCCTTTCAATCAGGACCGGAAAGTGAGTCATCGTTCCCTTTTGGGTTTAAGGTGACAGGCATTTTGAGTTGATAATTGTGTTCACTTAGCTGCGGATCTGCAGGGGTTCATAGAAACCAACAAGGTGAAAACCCTCTCAAAGCTTATCTACATGAAAAGTAAAGAGCTTTCTGCTGAAGGCTTCCATTCTTCTTCAGATCTGGTAGGTGAATGAAAAACATCACCAAACAAATTCTCCAACTCGCAGACAAACAGTGAGCCCAGATGGATGAAATTCCCTTGAAAATGAACGTCCCTGTCCCTGAACAGATTAGATTTGGAGACTCAAAATAAATATCTCATCCCATCCCATCCCATCCCTCTCGACCTCCTCACCCTCCAGATGTCTGCTTCACTCGTCCATATGCCCCCCCCCCCCCCTGTCCATCCTCACAATGTTGTCTCTCTCTGTCTCTCTCTCTTTCTCTGTGTGTGTGTGTGTGACCTGGCTGACTCGCTCCAGTCTCTGCACCCTCATCGGTCTCGGCTACCTCCCTCGCCCCGGCGCTGACCCCCCCTCTCTTGTGTGTATCTCCTGGTAGCCCCCCAGCACCATGCTGAGCTGACTAATCTCTCTGAGCTTAAGGGAGCTAACTGAACATCACCATCCACAGCTCCCTCTCTTCCTTGCTATCTATCTATTTCTCCTTATATCTATATCCCATCAGGCGAACGAGCGCACACACACAAACACAAACTCACACTCACACTCAGACACACACACACACACACACACACACACACACACAGTCTTAAGATGTGCTGGTGTAGGTAGTTTTCTTTCTCCTGTTCAAAGCATCTTACATAAGCCCCTCGGATTGTGAAGACATGATATCTCTTCAGCAGCATGCCAACACAGTGCCCGACACAGATACGCCCCAGTAACCTCCACGCTAACCCTCCACCCCCACCCTCCTGCTGGGCATCCAGAGATGGAAGCTGGATACACACATTTCCTGGGCAACATTAGCCCGTAGCACTGTACTGACGCAGCAGAGACAAGGACACGTTGGACGACCTGTAGGGACGAGGCCACCCGCCACCTGCCACACCTGCCCACCCCCAACTCCATCCACTCAGATTTACAGCAATACGCTCGACGACACTCGGCCCCGCCTCTCCGGGGTGAAGCGCAGGAAGGCAGAACTTTTGGGGCGGACAGACGGCGTCGTTACGGCAGCAGCCTTTCTATCGACCCATCCAGTGCCAACGGACATGTGGATACTTGGCCTTAGAGACTGCGAAACCATGCTGATGTGCTCAGCAAAGAATAGAAAAAAAATATAAATATACAGTATATATAAATATAAAAGCTAAGAGTCCTGAGACCTGAATAAAGTTGTATTTACGGTACATGTGGGTCATGCAGTGGAGGTTGTCCGTTTTATCTTCTGTTCCTCATCGTTTGGTTTCTCTGTCACGTGGATGATATACCTGTATGGATGATATGACATTTACTGTGGTTTTCAACATTCTAAAAATCAATAAAGTACAGAAAAGTACTTATCCCCTCACTTGTAGAGAGATAATCTGACTCGCACGCAGGCAGAGTTTGTCAACAACGGATGAAGTCTTTATTTCCATACTCGCCGGCGGCAAGGAAGAGATGTGAAGAAACTCTCTGCTCGGAGGAGAGAGAGAGAGAGAGAGAGAGAGAGAGAGAGAGAGAGAGAGAGAGAGAGAGGGTGAGAGAGAGGGTGAGAGAGGGAGAAGGGAGAAGAGCAGCAGAAACGAAAATGCGGTTGAGGCAAAGAGGAAGGAAATGTTTCGACTGGAATGATGCATGAACGCAGCTCCATCCCCTAATTAGCCTCCTCTTTCTCTCACAAACTCTCTCTCGCTCTGCCTTTGTTTGTAGTGCGTCTCTGCGCTCCCCTACCATTCTAAGGCGTAATTGACATTAAATTCATTCTGCTTCTTAATTAAATCCCAGACAACTGTTAACGAGGGGCTGAGTTCAAACATTCAATTCACAACGTCCCCTTTAAACAAGATGGTGCGAGGCATCGCTGGAGGCAAACTCCCCCCCACACACACACACACACACATCCACACACACACACACACCACCCCTGTTACCATAAAGCTGCTGCCTGCCTCAGGATAACCTTGCCGGAGATGATGAAAGGATCGCAAATAAGTCAACACCAAGACAGAAAAATAGAAATCTAATTTGGAAGAAGGCAGGATTCAGGTTAATGTGGAATCTGTGGGTCAAATGACACGTGTGCCAGAGGGAGGGAAAGGAAGGAAGCAGGAGGGGGCGGAGCCTGCACGCTAATGATGGATACGAAGACGCACAACAACAAAGAGTGGCGGAGAACAATCAGAGTGCCAGCGTCTTCAGAGATGAGAGGGCGTCCCGGCGTGAGTAATGGGCAGCTGGGCGATAGTCAATGGAGGGAATAACTAGTGGTGGCATGAGGAGGCGGGAGGAGGCGGCCATACTGTAAGTGATAAATAGACATTCAGAAAAAAATAACCTTGAAGTGCCAAAACGCACGGCTAGAAATCTGCACAAAGACAAAGAGCGAGACGGAAACAGGCTCCTCGTTTGTTCTTTGCTCTTAACAAGGAGATGGAAGTTGCAGCGCAGGAATGATTCCCACTGTGACGGATGAAAGTGTGTGTGTCTGCCTCAACTGCAGCGTCGCCTCCTCTGGCTAAGTGCCGCTAAGCTTGCCACACGCTAACATCCAAAGCTACAAACAAAGCTAGTTCAGTCTCTTGAAATTAGTGCAGCTACTTTTTCGACAACGTAGCTTTAGACTTTATATTTTCATACAGAGCAGAACAGAAAATAGATTTAATATAGCCCCTTGAAGCGCAATAGCTTAAATGTAGTTAGCTACTTTTTCTGAGGAGCTTGTTTAGTAGCTAACTACTTTGTTAAGGAGTAGCTTGGCCACAGTTCGATGACTTTAAATCACAAGTATCTGGTTGATTGAAAAGCTGTTTCAAAGTAGCTTCTCAAATACTCTCTGGAATTATACACAACTATTGAAATACAGTCTCTAAAATACACAGATTCCTTGGCATAGTTCTATCTATTTTATACCTTATTCTTTAACTTAACCTCCCCAGCCAGGCTACATCTGCTTTCCAGAGTCTGGATGGAGAGAAGTAAAAGCAAATATTGCCCAAATCTGCACACCGTTAGTTAAACCTCTCTATTCTCTGAAATGATGAAAAATCAAAATAAGCACTGACTGGTTTTGTAATATCTCTTCAGCTGATGTTAGAGGCAGACTGCAGACCTTATAGGAGCTGGTTAAGCTTTGATTACCTGGATACCGAAGCCATCCAGACACAATTTAATATGATATCTCGCCGAGCTGCAATTGTGTTTCAAATACACTTGATATTCTTTGATACTTCTTTGATAGAATCTAGAGCATCAAAGAATAGCAAATGAATTCATGACAACTAGACTAGATTGTCCGTCAGGGTTGTCGTGGCCACGCACTTGTCTTAATGCGAATGTAGACATGTGCACACTGCCCACACACTGACAGAGACACACACACACACACACACACACACACACACACACACACACACTCAGGTAGACACACGCACACTTAAGAGGTGTCATGCTCCAGCATCCTAATGGTCGCTCTGCCCCAGGATGCCAATCATAGAGCTCAAGGTAGAGTGGAGGAGCGGGCGGGCTGAGTCTGGTCTTGGCTGTAGAGCATCATGGACCCTGGGAGATGACTCACATCAGAGAAGGACAAACAGGATCAACACCTCCACCTCAGCCTCCCTCTCCTCTCCCCCCAGGTTCATATTCACACCCTTCTCCCCCCCGATGGAGCCCGATAACCTGCAATCTGCAATTCACTGTAAAAGCAGACAAGTGTGCTTCAAGGAGAGCGGATGGAAAATTACAGCGTAGTGAAGGGGATGAGGGAACAGTGGGAGTGGAAGAGTGTGTGGGGGGGCCCTGAGACATTGTTGGAAAGAAAGCAGTGAGGGCCCCGGGCTATATCATGGCAGAAAGCGGAAAGAATAACTGAATAAACTAATTAGAGGGGCAGAAATTCACAAACACCCTCGTCACATAACACTACTCCCATCCACTGAAAATGTGTTTTATCTCTAAATCGTTCTAACACAGAGAAAACAAGACTTTGTGATGAAAAATATTAACTTGAAAGCTCGGCGTTTTTACACTTCAACACACCCCGAATCACAATTATCACGAAAACTAGAGTTTGTATTTTGGTTGTAAGAGCAAATCTCCACACGTGTCGGTGCCAAGTTGTGTGTACGTGTCAGACAGTGAGACAGCGTTACCAGGGCGACATGATGAAGGCATCATGACCAGGATCCCCGTGCCGTCCCCAGGAAAAAGGGGACATTTCCACTTAACTAAAGGAAGCAGTGGGAAGGCGCGGTGATTTAAATTCAGTGACAGGGCTTTAAATACCATCCAGGGATCACAGCTCTGCCCTTTGGCAAAGTAATTATTCACTCCCTTAGAAGACGATCAGGTATCTGTGTGTGTGTGTGTGTGTGTGTGTGTGTGTGTGTGTGTGTGTGTGTGTGTGTGTGTGTGTGTGTGTGTGTGTGTGTGCGTGTGAGTGTGTGTGTGTGTGTGAGTGAACTGGGAGGGAGCGAAGGAGGTGTGAAATGTTACAGTTTCTCCTCTTCTCATGTAACTGAGAAGTGTTTATGCCAAACTCTTCAGAGGAGAGAGAGTGTGTGTGTTCTGCTCAGGGTATATATCAGGTGATAAACATGAGAGAGGGTAAGAGTAGGGGCGAGGGACCAAGAGAGAGGGAGAGAGACAGAGGGAGAGAGGGAGGGAGAGAGGGAGGGAGAGGGAGAGCAAGTGAGAGAGAGAGAGAGGGAGAGAGACAGAGAGGGGGGGTGAGAGAGAGAGAGAGCGAGAGAGAGAGAGAGAGAGAGAGAGAGGAAGAGAGAGAGAGAGAGAGAGAGAGAGAGAGAGAGAGAGAGGCACTGGAGACATTAAACAGGAGCTGGTAAAGGTTAGCTTTCTACCTCTCCATCACTGTCTCTCGGCAGCTTGTTCTCTGCTCTCGTGCATTTCTTTCCACCATAACCTTCATCCAAAATGGGTCTTGACATGATCTCCGTGAGCGAAGCTCTTCCTGCTGAGGCCAGACAGAGGCCCGGCCCGCCGCTTGATGGGATGAGACTCTCTCATTGGCAAACTGTCCTTCAAAAACTGCAGCCTGATGGATTTTCTGCCTGTAGTTTTGCTTCCATCTTTCTCAGCACATCCTCACTTCTTTCCTCTTTCTATCAAATCTCCGTCTCCCTCCTGCCTCTTCCCCCCCCCCCCCCCCCCCCCACACACACACACCAGCCTGGGCTTCTTCTTCTTCTTCTTCTGCAGGTTTGTTTCTGCTGACAGTCCTGTCCTTTCCCTCACAAGGCTGCTTGAGCGTCTTGATAAGGGGCGGGGAACCCTGATGCTTGTCATTATGTGCGGGGCTGTTCATACACACACCCCGCACACACACACACACACACCCATCCACCCACACACACAAACACAGACCAATCTTCCCTCCCCGTGCTCGTCACGGCCTGTGCGTTCTTCACATCGTTATCGCCGTTGCTAAATGACGAACCTGGCGATGTGCAGGCTCAGCTGCAGACGATGAGCAGCGCCTCAATCAATCTTCATTCGCTCCATCTTCTCCCTCGTCTCCTGCTCCGCCTCTCGTTGGGGCGCGAGGACGCAGCGATCTCGCCAGCGTGGAACTTTGTTTCGCTCCTTCTTTTCTCTTAGTTCACAGATTTTCGAGTTGATGGAGTTGAATTTTCACAGGAGGCAGATTGTGAGACTTGTCTGGGCTTTGTGTCCTGCTGGGCCCAGAGCTTCTGCAAAGCTACAAGCAAGCCTCAGGCACTGGAGGAGCAGCCACTGAAAATGGGACAAAAAGGAAAAACTAAACACTACATTTGCATTTGTTCCACCACAAAACGTTTCCACTACAGGTACAAACACAGGATCCCATCCCAGAGTTTCTATCAACGACCCCTGACCCCTGAAATACCAACTCCTCAATCAAATCATCTATCAAATATCGACAGTTTCAATCCAGCAATAATTACTACTTCAGTATTTGAGTGTTGGCTCCTAAGCTGGTACCTGCGGTGGACCCCACAGACCCCTACAGACCCCCACAGACCCCACAGACCCTATAGACCCTATAGACCCCACAGACCCCAACAGACCCCACAGACCCTATAGACCCTATAGACCCCACAGACCCCTACAGACCCCTACAGACCCCACAGACCCCACAGACCCTACAGTCCAGACCCCTACAAACCCCACAGACCCCACAGACCCCACAGACCCCTACAGACCCTACAGTCCAGACCCCTACAGACCCTACAGACCCCACAGACCCCTAGAGACCCTACAGACCCTACAGACCTCTACAGACCCTACAGACCTCTACAGACCCCACAGACCCCTACAGACCCCTAAAGACCCCTACAGACCCTACAGACCCCACAGACCCTACAGACCCCACAGGCCCCACAGACCCTACAGACCCCACAGACCCCTACAGACCTCTACAGAACCTACAGACCCCACAGACCCTACAGTCCAGACCCTTACAAACCCCACAGACCCTGAAGCTGATGTATCGGTATTCTGACTTCCTAATGCCACTCAGCTGAGCGCATCATTCACTGCTCTCTGACCCCCTAAGCGTGACCTGGACAGAAGCCTGCAGCAGAAGGTTTCCATGTTAGCGATGACATACAGTCATGAGGGAGTAACGGCCCGCCGGGGAGTTCCTGCCATTTGCCTTAGCGCTCCGTAATGTGCTGACCTTCACCTTAAAGACTTGAGCGCACCATTCTAACTTCTATTTTGGCTTTTAAATAATTGGATTATTGAGGTTGCATGGGCCAAGGGATTCTAATTCATCGCTGGATGCCTCCTGCATTATGATGATTAATGGCTGGATCTGCTCATTGGCTGCAGGTTTTCTTCTCTGACACAAAATACCGCCTCAAATATTATTTTCTATTGTGGGATTTTCAATTGAGGGGGAGTTTTGAGGGTCTAAATCATTCTCTCCGCCCCTCCTCCTCCACACACACACACACACACACACACACACACACACACACACACACACACATACAGCTGCTGGGGTAAGGCAATTCCTTTCACACTGAGGGATTTCTTTCTGCATCAAACAAGTCAGGCAATTGGAATTATGAGCAGGGTCAACGCTCCAGATGAAACGCTGCGACTCCCCACGCCTGCTTGATTCACTTTCCTCTGCACCCCCCACCCCCCTCCCCCGCCTGGCCACTGCCCTTGACTCCTCTTGACCCTTCCACCTTGGGAAGGGGGGTGGGTGTTAGAATTGAGTTATTCGCCGGTGCTGCTGTCACGGCGCGGTCGTAACTTTAAAAGCTGACCTCTCGCAAACATGACGGCCAGGACACCGGCTTATTAATGGAGGCTCTTTAACGTGCTTCTTCTGTCTCTGCCTCCGGCGCCAGGAAATAAATCAACTTTACCAGCATCTTCTTAATCTCCTGTTACATCTCTACAGCCCAGCAGGAGCTGACGGTTAACTGGGGTCAGGGGCGAGGGGCCGGGCTGTGGTCACTGTGTGTATATCCAGTGACGTGTCACTCTCCTTACCTGCGATACGGCCTGACCTATGGCTCACACACACACGTCTAATTAGGTTAGGAGGCAGCCCTGTGACTCCATCATTCACTGCCCTCGTGCACACAGGACGGATGCACCAGCCTCGATAAACGCCTACATATAGACATACACAAACACAAACACACACAAACACACACACACACACACACACACACACACACACCCCATCACACTCCCGCAAACAGACACTGAAGCACGTGGAAGTCGACGATAAGGCTCTGGAGATTTAGAGAAGGAGGGGGAGCAGCGGTGGTGAGGGAGGGAGGGAGGGAGGAAGGAAGGGAGGGAGGGAGGCGTGTGCGATGTGGGGGGAGGGCAGCATAGGACGAAGGCGGGGAAGTGGATGTTTTATGAGGCCCTTAACATTTACTTCGCTGGCGTTTCAATCCGCCGTGTCTATTAAGGACGGCTGCTCCTCCTACGTGTTCCCCATCCATCAAAGAGCGAGAGACACGCGGCCGCACACTGACGGACAGCTCGCTATGGGGGGGGGGGGGGGGGGGGGGGGGGGGGCAAGGAGGGAGGAGGGCAGGGGAGAAAGTGAAAATACATAGACGTGAGCCAAGGCGAGAAAGAGAAAGAGAGAGAGAGAGAAAGAGAGAGAGAGTCACAAAACCGAATAGAAATGGAAGTACAGTCGCAGCTCTGAAACGCTTTCCAGGACAAACAAAATGGTCGAGAATGAGCTGCACAAAGAGCTGAGGCAGCATTCCGCTTTGCTGGAAGGTGGTCCGCCGTCCGTTTGCAGGCGCAGCATGACACGACTCAGACTCGACGCACAATACAAGCAAACGCACAGTGCAGCATCACATTCAGAGGAGGAGGAGGAGGAGGAAGAGCGGGGAAGTCAAACAAGCTGTAAATAAAAACACACCCTGAGAAAATAGATGAGGTCTCTGCTCTCTTGCGACAGGGTGTGTGTGGAGTGTGTGTGTGTGTGTGTGTGGGGCCAGGCTTTAGTAATCTGTGTAACCCCTGCAGGTCACGGCTATTAATTACAAACTTAGCCAGCTACCTTTCCATTAATCTAAATTTAGAGTCTAGCCCGAGCACCGTCCTGCGTGACGCCGTGGCAACGGTGCTCTCTGCCAAACCAACCAATCACATTATGGATTTTCTGCCCTCTGGCCGCCCCAAAAAACCAGACCAGTATCTGCGAACTAATCATAGCCACAGTCTGACACCTTCAACCTGCTGGAGGCCAAGGTCAGGAGACCACAGAGGCCACCAGGACCAGGACCAGGACCAGGACCAAGACCAAGACCAAGACCAAGACCAGGACCAGGACCAGGACCAAGACCTGAGCGGGAGACCGAGGCAGCCAGAGCACCAATCACAGCTGGAGGAGGAAAGAAGTGCAACATCCAATCAATCCAGACGTTGTGTATTTCTGACCGTCCCGAACACACAACATCGGACCGGCTAATGAACACACGCAGCTAATGATGGTTCCAGTGATGAACAGCTGGTTTGCGTTGCTGTTAAGTCTGCCGTCGGCTTTTTATCTTAATTAAGCAGCGTGCATATGGGCAGCGATGCGCCTGGCGCCCGACGCTGCCCGGGCTCACCGGATGCACGTGTAGGTCAGGCGAAGAAGCGGATGGGGGATTTACTTTACAACGGATCAACAAGGAGAGCAGGCTGGGGAGGGGTTGAAGAGGGGGAGAGGGGGTAAATGAGACAGAGATGGAGAGAGGGGGAAGAGAGCAAGTTGCTGAAGGAGACAGAAAAAAAAGAGAGCGAGAGAGAGAGAAGGGAAGGGAAGGAGGAGGATGGCGAGTGAGGGTTATACCATCCTGTAACCTTGTGTTCCCCCACGGCCACACTGCCCCCTGGCTGCTGTACCCCCCTCCAGCAATTAATCATCTGATACTGAGCTTACTCAACCGACAACAACCGACACATCCTAATTAAGCGAGAGAGGAGAGGAGAGGAGAGGAGAGGAGAGGAGAGGAGAGGAGAATGGAGGAAACTAAAGTAAAAGACAATGGGGAGGAAACTGGAGAGGAGAGGAGAGGAGAGGAGAGGAGAGGAAAGGAGAGGAGAGGAGAGTGGAGGAAACTAAAGAAAAAGACAATAGATAAAGGAGAAGAATAGACACTGACAATGCAGAAAATGACCACTGGAGATATAACAAAGGGGAGGAGGGACAGTGGAAGAAAGGAGCAAATAAGAGAGAAGAGAAAAGAAGGAGGAAAAGAGAAAGAGAAAGAGAGAGAAAGTAAAAGAGAGGAGAAGAGAGCAATCCAGAGCGCAGGGCCGGCTCCTATGGATTGGCGGTGAACATAATGAAAAGCCGGTGCCAGCCTGCATGGAGGACCATCTATCTACCAGACTGGTGAAGCAGGCACCATGCTGCTGCCAAGGTTATTCCACCAGCTCAGAGCTCTGTGTGTTTGTGTGTGTGTGTGTGTGTGTGTGTGTGTGTGTGTGTGTGTGTGTGTGTGTGTGTGTGTGTGTGTGTGTGTGTGCAGACACGCGAGCGAGAGATAGAGAGAGAGAGAGAGAATGTGTGTGACAGACAAAAATAGAGAGAATGATGCATGTCTATATACTGAGAACCGTGTGTGTGTGTGTGTGTGTGTGTGTGTGTCTATGTGTGTGTGTGTAATGAAAAGAGGCTTAATCTGCATAAGAAAACACACAAACGTACATACTTGTATGTTACAGCAGTTGTTTAAGTGGTGTGTATGTGTGTGTGTGTGTGTGTGTGTGTGTGTGTGTGTGTGTGTGTGTGTGTGTGTGTGTGTGTGTGTGTGTGTGCATGACTTTTTTCATTCCAGTTTAAAAAAGCCATTTCATCTTTGGTTCCGGAACATCAGGAGACTTAAACGTCGTCGCTCTTCTTCTCTTCCTCCACTCTTGTCGTTCCTAGCCACCTGCCAGCCAATTAGCTTGA
This sequence comes from Genypterus blacodes, assembly GCF_046128005.1. Classification (NCBI taxonomy): domain Eukaryota; kingdom Metazoa; phylum Chordata; class Actinopteri; order Ophidiiformes; family Ophidiidae; genus Genypterus; species Genypterus blacodes. The sequence continues at coordinate 6,436,560 of NW_027466835.1, forward strand.
GCAGGCAGAGGCAGCTGTCCGCTCGCAGGTGGGACGTCCATCCCAACATGTCCACCACCTGGTCACGCTAATGGCTCTGATCTCAGCGCGTCGGACTGGACCGCCAGGAGTCAACTGTGGGTAGAGATCATCAAGAAGGAGCAGGAAAGAGCAATGTGGTTCCCTCTAGTGGTGGCATTGGGAAAAGAACGGAACGGGGGAAGAAAAGTGTCCGACACGCACGCTTACACTTTACTTAAGAGATATGGCTGATTTGTGTGAAAAGGTCACGAAAAAGAACAGAGTCTACTAAGAAGCCACCTCTGGATATCTACGTAAACATCTCCTACACGCAGTGAAGGGTGTGATGGGAAAATAAAGACTGCAAACACAAACCTCACAATCTGAACGAGGCATCATGCAGTGTAGCCTCACATCTCGCCCAAAATTGCGAGAGGCAGAAACCAGAGCGTTATCAAATCTTGCCTCTTCGTCTCTTACACTAATACAGAACATGATGCTGCCCCCTGGTGGACACGTAAACGTCTGCACCAACGAGAGCGACGCCTCGAGCACGTTGACGCGCAGACAGACTTTAACTCTGCGACTCTTTAAGCTCGTGTCTGGGATTGCACGCTTCAGTCTCTTGGCTCTCAACCCTGCCGCTCTCACTGGCTGCATAATTCATGAGAGCATATTGTTACATTAGCGCCTTAGCTGCCACAACACAGCAGCTATTCATCTGTGTTGTGTTTCTGTGAAATGCACAATTTGTGTACTTTTATTAATTTAAATGACCTCAGCTTTGTGTCCCAAGACCACGACACTGCAAGCGCTAATGAAGGAATGTTGTTGTTGTTGTTATGTGATGCCTTTTTTCATTTGGAGGTATCAACAGGCCGCAGATTGAGCCTCAAAGGAGTCACGTTGCTTCTCACTGTCAGCGGCGGCGTTCGCTCCGCTCAGCCTCGTACTTTCCATCGATCCCTTTTCACCTCCCGTCACGCCGCACCGTGAATAATTACCTCAGTCTACAGGTGGAGGCGGCGGGGAGATGCGGCGGATGCTGTGGCCGGACCCCGGCAAAAGGCCTTCTCCTCTCCTCTCATCTCCTCTCCTCTCGTAAAACACCTCAATCCTTTTCCACTTTTATAGACGGAGGGGTAATATATGGCTTTATTTACGAGGACAGAGCCTGACAGATTTAATATTTTAATTCGGTTTTATGACTTGAACATAGGGCCGCGCAGGACTCTTTATGAGCCTCGCTCTGCCACCAGCGTAGATGGACGGAGGAGCGCCGGGCGGAGACGGGAGGGCACGGAGTGACAGATACAGCCATCCCTCATGTATCTCTGCCTAAATACCAAGCATATCTCTGCCTGCTCTAACCTCTGCCCACAGCCCTCCTCCCCCGCATGTCTCTATCATCCGTCTACAGGCGGCCTCCTCCTCCTCCTCCTCCTCCTCCCATCTCCCCACAGCCCATAACTCCGGCGAGAAGACATGGCCATGGAGCAGACAGTGCAAGTCTAATAGAGGCGAGATTGATGGTTCAAACGATTCAGGGCTCGTACTGAGGGGAGATTCATGTCTCAGACAACTCAGAGCTATTGGTTTAGAGATTGATGAATCTGAAGATACAGCCCTAAACTTTCTAAGCTTTTCATGGCTTCAGCAATAACCTGCCAATACTTGCAGAGTTCAGGGTTCAGACTATTAGCAGCTGATTCTGTATGGAGCTATGGGGGGAGGGGCGTGGGGGGGTTCTGAGGTTTGATTGATGAATGTGATGATTCAAGCTCTTCTGTGCAGATTGGTGGTCATTTCAAAAGCAGAAGTCGAATAGTTTTTCACAGTGAAAAAAAAAATTCCCACACCAATCTAACGCCATGAAAAGTTTGATTACTTTTAATGGAAATCAATAGGGTTTCAGCGCTCTCTCTCTCTCTCGCTCGCTCTCTCTCTCTCTCGCTCTCTCTCTCTCTCTCTCTCGCTCGCTCTCTCTCTCGAAGAATTTTTAATCAAGAGAAATTCATTATTTTACCGTACCAATTGAGAAACCCCCTACCACACACACACACACACACACACACACACACACTATCCTCTGGGTTGCAAAAAAAAAAGCACCAATATATCAAAGATTCCCAATAAAGTGCCGACCAATTTTTGCTCTAACGTTTTTCGCCAATTAAGACATTTATCAAGACACACACACTAACCATCTTAAAGGTTAATTCCGTGAAACTTTTGAAAACGAAACTTTGAGAAAGACACTGTGGTCTTCAAAGCACCACATGCTGTGGGTTCCCATGGGAACTGGCAAATGAGCGTCTCCCCGGCCTCACCCTTACCGCCCAGTGTCGGGACAACACAGTGATTATCGATTTGTCTGAGGGGCGAACAGTTCAACCAATCAATGGCTCTTTGCGTCCCCAGAGGATTGTGGGTAAGGGGAGGAGCAGTGTGTGCACGGGCGGCTGTCAAAGTGGCAGTGCCAACACAAATCACCAGCTTAATTGACAGACCTCAAATTGGTTTAAAAGTTCTCGGTACCCCCTCGGAGGCCGGTGCCAAGGCGGTGTGTGCCTTTTATAGGTATTAGTGTCATTATCTCCCTGGGGAAGGAGGCGAGAAATCGGCCAGAGGCTGATCGGGCCGGGACAGCGGCAATCAAAACACTTCACAGCCCTCAGGTACATACATTTCACACTCACTGCCTTTTCCCCTGCACAAGCTATTACTGCTACTTATGAAACCACTGTTGAGTGCAAGTCAAACTACATACTGATTAACCTTACAGCACAAACCATCACAGTCAAATCAGAGCAGAATGCTGCCACTAAATATACCAATATATAAATTCTGCCTTCAATAAAAATATTCCACAGAAAATAAAGTTAATCGAAAACCAAGAGCCAAGCGTTTCAGGAACATTCAGATCACATCTAAATCACCAAACGGCACATAAAAGCGAGGCATGAACGGGGCCATATTGCTCTGACATGTGTGTGTTTGCTCTGTGGACAGTATAGGCAGACTGGCTCAGTGAGAATCTGATGTTTAGCTGTGGGCTTTCTTCAACACTCAACAAGTCACATGGTGATCAAACAGAAGGCCAAAGATGGGTTGGCCCCCTGCAGAGGAATAAATAATTAACAGGCCTTTAATTAAACCTATAAGCCAGCAAATGACCCCGGGACCCCAGAGAGCCGCGGGGGGTAGAGGGAGACATATTTGGAGATTGCAAGTGTGTGTGTGGGTGTGTGTTTGTGTCGGGAATATAAAATTACAGTAACAAACAAGGGGGAGACGGTGGCGTGACGAGACGGTGGCGTGATGAGCCGGCGCTGTAGCACAGCACTGGCCCGGCTCATTTACGCTGACATTTCAGCCGAGCCGTCGCCCCGGGAAGCGTGCATGGAAGGAGGAAGATAGAGAGGCACCTGACTGACCGTGGCGCCTGACACCTCCAGGTCCATCTGCACTCAGGTGGATGAGAGAGGAGAGAGAGGAATCGATAAGGCCGTGGCTTGATAGAGTGTTTGTGAGTGGCTGCATTTCCACCTATTGAGCTTTCGGGGGTTTCTAATAAAGGTCCAGATTTATAACGGCAGCTAACTAATGGCTGAACACTTGACATGGTGAGCTGACAACAAGACAACCGCAGTGTGTTAACTACTGTGATAAGTTACCACGCCGCACGGGGGGAAGATCAAGATTACATCCGTCCTCCAACTTTCTTTTAATGATATTTATAAATTCCACCTTGTGAAATCCCGTCTGTCACATTTTTCCAAATCTAATAACGGATTGTGATGGACTTAAAGATTTATTTTTCATTTGAAACAAGATGAAGAGACCCTCCTATATAATCCAATTACTTCCCCATTTCTGACATCTCCAATTAGGCTCATAGTAATGTCAGTCTTTTCAGCTGCAACTGCAGCAAATATTACGAGACACCGAGCATAAGATCTAAAAATGCCGTCGTTTTCATCAACCTAATACTGCGGAAATAGGAGTGAGATCATCATTCTCATTGGTTACGGTGACAGCACTCTCATTTAATCAAATTAAATCTAAAGAAGCGTGTCAAGCCACACACCGCCTTCATATTCTCGCACGCAACTACCCACCCACCGACACCAACACACATGCAAGCACACACACACTCACACATTTCCCTCTTCTTCTTCTTCACATGCCTGCACACGGTTATATCCAGGCTCTTTCTTTTGCTTCCCAGTGGCACAAACACTCCGAAATCTAATCAATCACACCCTCGCTCACTCACTCACACACACACACAAACACACAGGGCAAAAGGTGCTTAAGCGGTCTTGCTCTGAGTTCACTACCTGACCAATGACATCCATTCTCTTCTCCATCACTCCGTGGGCGTGAGCGTTTGAGCCATAGCACGGAGCAGCTCTCTCTCTCTCTTTCTCTCTCTCTCTCTCTCACTCTGTGACAGAAAGTGCGTGCCCTCCCCAACACACACGCGTCTCTTTTAAATGGTGGTAAAGAGGAAATTAATCTCTCCCTGGGCTGCCGTGGCAGGATATTAATCGAGCGGCTTCACTCATCTCCTCATCTTTTCTCCCTTGCTTGATAATCCCTGCCTCATCACCAGCATATGCAAACCACAGGTGGAGGAACAAAGTAATTGATTAGAAAATGAACCTCCCCTCTCCTCCTTTTTTTCCCAACTTTTTTTTCTTTTGTGGGCCTCTCTGTGCATTGTTGCAGTCATATAATTCCCCTGTCAGTCAGAATAATGAAGGCATTTAAGTGATTTAAGTATGTTGCCACTGAGAAGCAAAATCTGAACCTTAAATTGAGCCTTGGTGGGGCTTAGCTGTGGATAGTAACTCCATAATTACAGCCTCAATTTAACTAAATGATGTTTGAAATCAATTATAACATGTAAGGTTCTGTCATTACCTGATTTTACTTTGCTTTGTGATCAACACAGACGTGTAAAACAACACCAAGGCTAAAGTAAACCTGTGCCCAGAATGAGGCCATCGCCCCCATCTCGCTCCAATCGCTTTTATTTTGAAAGTGCCGCTACACAATAATGGGACACATCGTCTCAAGTGAGTGACATCCAAATCTGAGATATCATTGACAACAGCAAATAATCTGATACCAATATACTTACTTATATAATACATATACTTGTATACTTTAACAGATAATGCATTTACTCTGAATTCTTTACATTGTTTGAAATTCCCAGAACAGTATCAGTATAAAATAATGGCTACAAGACATTTAGGACAAAAACTAGAGGAACATTCATACTTCTGGCAAGGTCGAACAAGCCTGGACATCTGGATCTGGATCAAATTGCATCAACTGAGGGTCTATGGTTGGATAGATGTGTCTGTTACCATGACAATTATTACAGTGTTAGAATTCAGTCTGTAACTTTCTGAGATAACTTTGTGCAGCGCCTCCCACTGAGGGAATCTGATTTGCACAAAATCTCAGGTGCGAGTCGCTGCCTTGTTGTTCCCCTCCAGCATGAAAAAGGTGTAAGAATCTAAAACCTAAAGGAAGGACGGATCAACCTCAGCATGGACATTTCCTGGTTTCTTCCCTTCCCTGCTGAAAGCTCGCTGCCCATTCCGCTTCATGTCCAGCTCACAGAAATACAGATATCAGCATATTAATTTGAAGCTAATAGATACAGAAACAAATACCAACAGCAGCGTTACTCTGCACCACTAATGTAGACTAATTTCATTGTAGGAGAGAACACATTAGTTCGGCGATAATGTCCCCATCAGCCTTAAGTGCATCTTCACATAGTGGCTGCTGCCTTGCTTATATTAATAGCTGCGTTATTCCACAGGAGCTCCTAGCCGTGGAAGCCGAGGAGCCTCCAGTGAGAGTCGATAAAACAACAAGATTCTTATCTGGGCGTCGTATTAACCCTTGTGTTGCTCTGAGGGTTTACACAAGCCTTACACAGCGAGCGCCCAGGTTGCAGTGTAGCGCCTCGGGGAGAGGTATGAGGCTGATAAAGCTAAGTTCATTATCTCTTACTGACACATTGGTCAGGGGGTCAGGCTTAATCTGAGCCCAGAGGAGCCCGGTCACTTGGCCACAGCGTGACCTGGCTCCGTTACAGCCCTTAATCAGATCCGAGGTTAATGTGCTGCCTCTCTATGATAAAAGCAGGGAGAGGAGGCCTCGCTGGGAGAGGAGTAAGCACCCTCGCGCTTTCCCCCGGAGATCCCACACTTAGCCCACACTGCTGAGCCATGACTCAGAAGAAAAAGAGCGCAGTGCAAAATAAACATCATTAACCCACAATTAAAATCCTGTTCTCTGTCCTGACATCCTTTATTGTTCTCATATCTCTGTCCAATTACAACATGCTGGAGTGATTACAGCTGCATTAAAAAGTAATGAAGTTATATGAGCGGCGCCATTTCCACAGGGCAATCTGACAGAAGGTAGAGAGGAGAGGAATCACCCCGGCTGCTGTAGGATCCTCTCATCCCTGCCCATGAGGTGAAATGTCAACTACACGACACCGCAGCACTCAGGAACAGCCACAATTCAACTGATTCTCCCTCGTGACAAACTGCAATCAATCACTCTGCCTCTTGGGTAGCCATTATTTTTTAGCTTTTTAACTGGATGCCATGATCTTGTAGCCATGGAGACAGGGTCTTGCCCAGAGGCCATGCAATTTAAATGGCTGCCTAGTCTCCATAATGTGTGTTAACAGATATAAGTCAGAAACACACTTGGTGAAACGGTCAAGGCCACTGCAACACAATTAACTGCAATGTTATGATGGCTACCATTGGTTTGAGTGTGTGTTCCAAATGTAAACAAAGGAGTCACATGACCAACAAGAAAATAAGCTGAACTGTAAGTTAATCAAACACAAACTGATTGTGACTTTAAATCACCTTTCTGTGTGTGTGTGTGTGTGTGTGTGTGTGTGTGTGTGTGTGTGTGTGTGTGTGTGTGTGTGTGTGTGTGTGTGTATTTGTTGGTGGATGTTGCTGCATAAGCTCACGTGTGTGTTGTGTGTGAATGGAGGATGAATTGCCTGAGTGAGGCTGCTAAGCGAGGGTCAGAGATGAGAGCAAGGCAATTTGAGGGTGGAAATGAGCGATGTCCCTTCTCATTTGAGAACCACAGAGGCCTCAGCCTCTCACATGCCACCTCCTCTTATAGATCAACCTGCCCTTTGTGTTTGAGCTCCCCTATGCTGAGTTCATCTCTTGGTAGACTGAAGAAAGAAAGGAGGAGGAGAAGGAGGAGGAAGAGGAAGAGCAGTAAAAACAACTGTGAGACAGTCATTTTGGAAATATGAGCTACAGCCTGTGAAGACGATAATCTCCCTTTAGAGAAGAAGACAGTGGACGAGAGAGAGAGAGAGAGAGAGGGGAGAGAGAGAGAGAGAGAGAGAGAGAGAGAGAGAGAGAGAGAGAGAGAGAGAGAGAGAGAGAGAGAGAGAGAGAGAGAGAGAGGGAGAGACGTAGGACGGGAGGGAAATAAAGGAAAATAGAGAGGGAGAAAGAGGGGAGGTGAGAGAGAAAGCGATAGATTGAGCTTGTGTCTGAGCTGCTCCACACATGAGTGGAGCTCTGACACTGACACAGCACTGGTCCTGCTGGCAGCACACAGAGACGCTGCGGCTCGGAGGGAAACTCTCAAGTTCCCATGGATGGAAAAATGGATGGACGGCTGGATGGAGGGAGGATAGAGGTCTGCAAGGATGAAGACCGTCCTTGGACAATAAAGGACGGACGAACAGATCGATCGACAGACAAACACGTGGAAAGATAAACGAGAGGTCAAATTGGAGAAATGATGATTTCTGTCAATTTTGCTTTATTGGATCAGTTGAGCGGAGAGAGGAAGATAATAGGGGTCATAGGTCAGATTTAAACTCGGTGATTGGAGTGAGCCAATCAATTTCACTTATTCAGATGTGCACAGATTCAGTAAAGAACTCAAGCACAACAGAAACGGATTCTCACCGTCTGCTCTGTTGTGATCATTCAACAGTTCCTCACACACCTCCAGATTGATCAGTGTAAAGATCAGCTAATTCATTCATTCATTCATTCATATACAGTATAAAGGTCACAGAGGTTGCAGTACTGAAGCCTAAATGATGTCATGTTCTACTGAGCCTCTGATGGTTGTGTGGCACATGGTGGTACCAGTGTTTACTGTGGAAGATTGTTCGAGAGCGAGCAGAAATAATACCTGGCTAACAACACGGCCATACAATACAATCAGAGCCCTGCAATAACAGCGGTGCACATGATGACTGGGATTGGTAACACGGGTCAACAACAAAGGATTCCTTGATAAGCATCAATCAAGCTGCTGGGCCTCTTGGGGCTTTGATGGAGTGTTGTTGTTGAGAGGCTGGCTGTGGATACAGGCTGGTGGGGAACAGATAATGGTCTTCAGTGAATCACAAGAGGTGAACCCCAGCTGAGTGACGGAGCGGAGGAAGGAAAAGAGGATGGAGGCAAGAGCAGCAGGGCAAATGAGAGGAACAGAGGAGAAGGAGGTGAAGAAACGCCGCTGAGACACGAAAAGAATGGCGAGGGCTCGACGAGGAGGGAGGCTCAACTGGGCCCTGCAACCCCCCCAACCCTCCCAAGCCCCCCATCCCACCGCACCCCTGCCCACCCGCCTCCCGGTCCCCTGCTGGACCGCCAGCACACAGACAGCCAGGCACCATGACGGACACTCTCCCTCTCTAATGAGTCCCAGTCACAGCTGAACACACCGCTGTGTTTTACAGCGTCGACAGAAGGCCCTGCCACCATGAAATACCGACTCCACAACACCACAACAAACACAGCGCCACGCAAACACACACAGGAGAACCTCAAGTCACACCGACAACATTCAAGAGTACTGTGTGTTTTCAAAGGAAATAATCACACAAAGCAGCGTCTGTAGTAAAGGATTCATTTATTAGTCAATTACTTAGACTCAAGATAATTATTAATATCCCAAGTGGCTGCAACTTGAAGCTGATTGGCTGAGAGCCTTGCACTCTAAATTCAGCTGCTGGAAAATTCTTCTTCAGCATTTGGTAAAAACTTTCAGCAAGTGCAATCAAAGTGCATTCTCTCCAGGAATTGCATTTGTAGTCTTAGTTAATGTGCAACACACTTTTTGTTATGAATTAGTTTTAGCAATTGAGGGTCAGCGTTGAATTACAATAGACAAACAGAAATACAGACTGCTGAAGAATCAAGGAGAAGAAGGCACCAAAAGCTTCCATACTTGACTTGTTTCCTTCCTCGACACCGTTCACAGGAAGCCAGCCTCTCTGCACTGTTGGTTGATGTGTTAACACACTTTGAGCGTTTTGTTTTTGAAGTCTTTTGATGACTTTTTTGTGATAAATTCTAAGATCTTGACTTTCACTGTTATTCGTTTCATACTGGGAAAGGTTTAACGCAGGATCTTTAGCTCGTTGCTATTTGAGGATTTTTAACAGCAAAGTACAAAGTAACACATTCAGACTGACGATAACTGATGTCCTGCTGTAACACAATATATTTCCTATTTAATTATGTTTGTTTGTGTCTTGGAAGTGTATATGAACTGTTTTTTCAGCCTCTTGCCATTGCAAACAACCAGGACACCTGCGGCGAGTTCCCAGCAGGCACTTGGTCTGCCTTGCTTTCGCCTCTTTGCCACCTGTTCTGCCTTCGTCCCCAGCACAGCCGGCCACATGCCCGGCACCAGCTTGTCTCACAGAGTCTTCGCTCACATTTCACATCCACTAAATCCATTCAGTAATCTCCTTATGCGTGTGACACGGCGCTATCAGAGGAGGCTGTTGAGGAAACTGTCAGAGAATTTGACGTGCGCTCCCTTGTCACAGTCGCTTTGCCTCAGTCACGTCACTCAGCCCCGCTGTGCCCCGAGGGTCCCGCTGACAAGCTGGGTACGGGCAGGCGGAGAACGCGTCCTACAGGGCGCTCGGTCTGCCTGTGAGACACGCATACGGGGGCCCTCCACGCAAACACGCCGGCTCACACTAAACAGACGTCCGTTCTCGCTCCCCTCCAGCTTGTGGATGCGTTCTATGATCCAGTAAGTGGTATTGATTTTGTGGCTCACGAGTCTTTGTTGCCCTGTGTACATTGATTTTGTCCGTCTTTGACGTGTCAGGCAGGGGGTGAGCGGTAATACGAAAAATACACCCCCCCCCCCCCGCCTGCCTCCCTCACCCCCGCCTCTCTCTCTGCCAGGGGAGCCAATGAGGCAACGCAAGAGCACAGCAGGGGGCCTCGCCATTAAAGCAATGCCCACCGCCCAGCCGCATTAAAGTCTATTATTTTCAGACGACGAGGCTCTTCTCGCGCAATCGTCTCCCATCACGCAGGGGGTAGCCGCTGCAAAATCCCGTTTCTCTAAACACCCTTCTCTAGCTCCGGCCTAAACACACCAACACAAAGCAGGCACGCAGCATCTGAGCGTACGAGTGTAATCTAGTCTTCACTCTCAGTCTCCTGTGGGTGTCTGTGGTTTGCTGTGCCAGTGAAATGAAAGCAGGCCTCTCTAATAACAGCGAATTTAATACCAGCACTAGTCCCTTAATGAGAGTGCCCCATGTTTGCTCTAGGCTCATATCCGTAGCACCAGTGGGAGAGGAGGCGAGAGAGGGAGGAAGGAGGGAAATGTAGTTAAAATTTCCCATTAGCATCACCTCCAGGGCAAACACGCAGAGTCCCCAGGCGGCGGTGGGGGTGGATGTGGGAGCTGAGCCTGTGGTGGCATGCGGGCCACAAGATGCCCGTCCTCGCCTCTGCTCAGCTGGAGCTCTTCAGATGGCGGAGAGCGCCACCATTAATAACACACCGAAATTACTGTGGCGCTTATTAGAAAACAGCACGGCACTGGAGATCAGACGGGAAGCGAGCCGCTTACAATGGAGGAGCCGAAGCCTCAGAAACGGACGGGAATGATAAATGACGTAAAACAAGGAAATAGATGATAAATTCAATATTCTCTGGTATCATTTGATGGCGGGTGGGGACCGCGGCGTCGGAGATCAAAGTAGGAAGCGGTGCGGGGGAGTGAAATCATTTTGGAGCGTCTCAATGTGCATATTCAGAGGCTCTGCGTAGTATTACAGGAAAAAACACGTGAGGAGGATGAGGAGGAAGGAGACAAAGGAGAGTGAGATGTGCTGATGAAACCCAGGTGACGCGGGTGGGAGGATTTCCACCATGTAGCCAACGATCCTTTAGCAATTAGCACGTCGGCCATAATAAGGGGACAAAACTAAACAAAAACAAAGCATCGCAATCATCTCTGCTTTAATAGTCTCGGTGAGGTCCCCTGAGTGTTTGCTAAACAGAGTGATTGCAGTGGAGATTTGAATATTTAATAACAGGAAGAGATTGGAGAGGAGCGGCGTCTGGGGACAACAACAACCCGTTTGGACTCGCTGGGCAAATGAGGGAAACTAGGCTGAGCTCATTGAGTTTGTCCCTGTGGTATTAATGAATTTTAAATGAATTTTAGGGAATGGTCATAAATACACTTCAACAGCAGCGAGCAGGGGCGAGTGTTTCCTCCGCTATGTAGCCACTCCTGATGTTTCTCTCTCTCTCTCTCTCTCTCTCTCTCTCTCTCTCCCTCTCTCTCTCTCTCTCTCTCTCTGACGTTACAGGGAAGATGGCCGTCAAACCTCAGCGGGAGACAGACAGAGAGACAGACAGAAGGATTGGATTTTGGATCTTTGGATTGGGAAAGCTGTCTGAGGGAAGATGTGATAGAGACGTTCACTCTCTGGCAGCTACAGAAGAAAACTCCTCTCAACTCAATATGTTTGTCAGTCCAACACATCCATCACACTGGGCCTCATTCTCACCTACGCTGCCTTCGCCTCATCAAAACAAAACTAAACACACAATGCAAATTGTCTTTTCGTAGTTCGATGCGACTGTTCAACTGGTCTTCTTTCCCGGTTTTGTTCAAATATGGCCGTCCCCCTCCCTGCCAAAATCTGGATGCTTACTCAGATCTGTCTGGCTAATCCGCATTCTGGCCTGGATCCTTATCCAGATTTGGGCCAAAGTGAATTTTAGGGAATAGCCATAAATATACTTCTGCTTCTACCCATGGTGGGATCAGTTGTGATTGTTTTTCTATTGAAATTGGCTTATTACCTGTGGGGAGAAAGGAACGAAACAAACAAACAAACAAACGCTTCCATCCCAGGATGTACCCACCCAAATTTATCTTTGCTTCACAAACAAATAGCTACAGGGAGAAACCCTACTCAGTGGCGGTAATAACAATAATGATTATGTGTGAGCTACGCACTGAAGGCATTAAAAACACGTCATATATTCTATATTTACTAGCTTGTTGGACTTGAGTATTTTGCTCTGTGTAGCTTCCAGTAAACCTCACAGCCAAATATGTGCAAACTCTGAGATTTAAGCGGCAGACGGTCCAATAACACATGGTTAATTGCACCAGCACAAATGTTTGATGAGTGAAAACACACACATAACCATATGCATGCCGGTATGCACGCGCACAAACACACACACACACACACACATGCACAGAGAGAGAGAGAGAGAGAGAGGGATGCTTTCTTGCAACCCCAGTCCAGGTCTATTAGGCAGGCATGAGGCATTCGCTGTGGGCCAGGTCTGGCTGGGCTCCCAGGTTAGAGGACGTCTCTTCCTGGCCTTCTCTTACCATCTGCTCCATCCAGAAGGCATGCACCACTGGGGGAGGCGGGGGGCGTACATACAGCCCACAGCAGAGGCGAGAGAGAGAGAGAGAGAGAGAGAGAGAGAGAGAGAGAGAGAGAGAGAGAGAGAGAGAGAGAGAGAGAGGTGGAGCGGAAGGGGACGCTGAGGAGCAGGCTGGGGTTGGAGGGTGGTACCACAGGTCTGAGAGGGGCTGGAGGTGTTCACAAGGCTTGATGAGGGCGTGGAGGAGGCTGGCGTCTGGGCCGGGAGGGGGGGGGCGATAGAGGGGAGCGGGCAGGGCAGGGCAGGGCAGGGCTCAGGTGCCCCGGTGGGAGGGACAGGGTCGTCTGTTACCTGTCCACCTCCGACCAAACCATCTGCTGCAGGGAGAGGGAGAGGAGGCGGCGTGTGGAAAAGGTGAAGATCGAAAAAAAGGATGCAAGATCCAAACTTGTGTTCCGCATTTAGGCTTTAATTAGTATTTCATATTGTGCTCAGGCATGTTCGTTTTTCTAACTAGGCAGGGTAATTGAGAAAGGGAAGGAAATCATATTAATGATGGATTGAGTGGGTGAAAGAATGGGGGGAGAGAGGGAAAGAAAGAGAAAGGCATTATTCTCCCCTGCATGGATATGAGAGTTTAATTGGACGCAGTGCGTTCGCAGGGGCGGAGGTAAGAACCGGCGCTGCTGCTGACGAAGGGAGTTTGGGGGAAAAAAAATTGGGTTTGAAACAAGAGGGAAATTTCCTCATTGAAATGAGAGATGGAGCGATACGGGAGAGCAAACGCAGGACAAAGAAACGGGTCGGGCACTTCATCTGAACATTACTTTCTCCCTCTGCCAAATCCCGCTCCAAATGAAATACGGTACGCCACAGAATTGGCAATAGAAATTTATCACCGCGTTGCCCACTGGCATTCTGATCTCTCATCCACTGGCGTTATAATTGACACTTCAGGAGAATGCAGCCAGGACGCCCAAGGATATAGAGAATGTATATCCCTACTTGTCTATCACGGCTTTGTCCTCCTTTTGTCCCGCCGCCGCCGCCGCCGCCGCGTCTTCCTCCGAGCCAATTGTGTGAGGAGAAGTAGACGGAGAGGACTGCTGAAGGTGAGAATAAGAGATTCAGGAGGTGAAGCGATGCTGGGACTGAGGGATGGACAGAGCTTAGCAGTGGATTTACACAGGAGGAGCTCATCTATCAAGCAGCGAATGAGGTGAAATTTAGTAAAGCCTCAAATGGTACCGGCACCGCGACAACGATAGCCTCCGTCGCCCCGCAGGTGCTTTTTAAGGAACTCGGGAATATCTTCAGGAAATCCACAACTTTCAGTCACTCGCCACCAAGGAACCACCACAACTCAAAACACCAAACACACCAAACTCTGATTATGTGATGCGTTTGAGGCACAAATGCAAGTAAGGCAGAATTAATAGGATTCCACTATTCTGTGAAAATGCATAACACGTTGCATAATTCCGCTTATTTGATCATGGAAGCAAAATGCGTCCAAGCACAATAACCTATTGATACGCTGCATAAATCAATACTGCTTAAATCAATGCTTACTGGTTGAGTGTGTACACAGTTACAGTTGTACAAACAAGGATCAACACGGGATTTTGGCAAGTGGCAAGCTTAACCTGAGTGTTTCATTGATTTAGGCCAATTACCATCTAATTGTCATGTTTATACTTCTTTATTGACTTTATCTGAGTATAATCAAAACTTCTTAAATGCTCCTGGAAACTCACTGCCTGATCGGAGAGACGGGAGTTCCATCACGTGGAAAACATCCCTTTTTAAATACAGGCGTTTGGCAATGTGCTCACTGACGCTGGGAATCACTCTTGATGCGAAGCAGAGACAAGGAAATTACAAAACAAATCAACAATTACAATAGCTGGAGCGTCTCCAACAGACGTGGCAGCATAAGCGGTACAGTTGAGGCTATTCTGGGACACCGACCAAAGCGCTTGGCAACGTTTCCTTGGCAACTTGAGACAATCGCGTGGTCCTTCAGGAAGAGAAATGGCCACCAGAAGGTAAGTCGTGTGTTTTTGTTGTGGAAATGGCACAGATTTCGCTTCCATAATCTTCCATAATCGCCGCACTTGAAGATCTGTGCGAGGAACTTCTTCTGAATGTTTGTTAAAAACCGAAGAAGGGATCAAATTCAGTGTTTCAGACTTTAGTGTTGTCATATTGAAAGAAAGGAATAGAAATCTTTGCCAAGTGATGCCAATTGATCAATCACACCGCTGTGGTTGGGGCACTGGTGACGGCCTCCCAGTTCGGCCCGAGGGAGAGAGGCAGAGTCCCCATCACACAGCACAGAGGTACGGCCAAGCAGTGACGACGACTGCGTGAGCAGGGGAAGCTGCCTGCTCCAAATTGGGAGATAAATAGGAGAAAAAAAACCCTGAAAAATAACAAAAATAGCTGTCAAAAATCCCTGAGGTAACATCCGAAATCATGTGGAAACAAACACAGCGTGAACGGAGGAAGTGCTCCATAACTTCCTTACTACTGAGGTGATCTAAATTAGTTTCATCTCGGCTGTAGCAATTCAAAACGCAAGCTTTAAATTACTGTCTACACTTTATCACATCACGGCTGCAGACATCAGCAATATTAACAATTTGTGGGCGAGCTGGAAGCTGTCGGGGGTGCCGCCACACCTCGGGCCCTGACAGGACGGAGACAGACACGATTTACACTCGCCACAAATATCACCGCAGGCTATATTTCCACTTGTCCTTCTTTTTCCAAAAAAACAAGAGCAAAATCGTAAAGCTCCAAGAGATAACAATGACATCTTCCTTCATATTTAGCACTCAGACATTTATGAACAGAGCCGAGTATTAATCTGTGGAATTTTTTCATATATAAATGTCATGTTTGTTACTCCGTGTTGATGCCTGAAACAATCACACTGTGACGCGCCCTGAGGCCTGTTCAACACAGCTTTTACATTTGTTCTTCTGAACTGAGATCCGGGCGAAAACTCAGAGACGCGATTCGCCCTCCAGCAGATGCCACAGTGTTTATTTAGAACAACAATAAAGCCATGAATTACTCCTTTAAGTGCCTGTGAATGAAACGTAACAGCAAACCAGTTCACTTCACAGAGAAAATTGTGTATTTAAACTTGTATTTGTGATCAATAGAGACTGATTTGTTCAGTCAGGAGGGATCAATGGATCTGCAAAGACTGCAGCAACTCTGTTCCCGAAAAAGAAGGAAAGAAGTCACAAAAGCAACAGAGGGTGGAGTTTTGTGTTATAATATATTTTATCTCTTCTTACGAAATTTATGTCACATCCCCGCTCTAATTTCCACAGTGAAAAGGTGACTTTACCATTTATATCAGTCACAGGCCACAAATATTCAAGGGAAGGAGGTAGGGGGGGTTGGGGGACTGGGGGGCGGCGCCTCCATGCGACACTGTTTCAAGATTTACAATCGCGAGCAATGAATTAGAAACAGCAATTTGCATTTATTTTCCAACGTTCCTGCTGTAAAACTAGTGTGTATTACATGCGATGCTGACTGACAGGATGATATTCATTTGGAAGGATTGACATGCAGACATGTGTAAGAGCAGTATTTTCTTCCTTCAGGGCTTAAGTGTCTGCAGCTCCTAGACACAGAAATTCAGTCAACTCACCCACAGACAGAGCTGACAGATGAGAGGCCACCAGCCTCCCAGCCGGCGGGCAGCGCCTACGCCAGGCATGGCTGCTGATATCCACTTTTAAGCATCTCTCCCCTGCCGTGCCACAATTAGCAGTCATTAGCAACTCTGGAGAGCGGGGGAAGGGCAGGAGGGGTTGATTTGGGAAGGGAGGCGGGGGGGCATTATGGGGGGGTGGGGGTGCAGACTGCATCGGCACGGCGAGAGCTCACAGGGCTAATCAGGTTTGACTTTCCATCCCTCGACTGCAACCTGCACGGTGAACACACAACCAATCTAACTAACCCACAGTCACTGTGTAAGGTGGGGGGGAGGAAAAAGGGTTCACTCAAGCCACAACAATCAACTCCAACTGGTCTGGAACATTCTCCTGAATACCGGTCAGATCCCGTGTGTGTGTGCGTAGTACACGGGAATACCATACAGAAAGCAGGGACACACATTGACTGTCATGTAAAGATTGAAACCGATGAGATGGAGTACTTAACACAGTGGAGAAATCCCCCAGGATCAATACTTAGCCAGAGTTATTACTCACTGTATTACATTTATATTGGCACCAAGGCTGTGAGAAACCAACGCCATGAACCGCATGAAATTGATGTCAAAGGTGAGTGTGTGAAAGGGGCATTAAAGATAACGTGGAAGCAAAAAGCAAATCAAAGCGAATCTTGACGTCAATTTAGCACCGCCAGTGCGCCGCCGCAAACCTACACACCGGGCGCCGTTAGTTCTAGACTGTAACCTAATGGATGTAGAAGAAGAAGAAGAGTCGCAGTGAGGCATGACAGTGATGCATAGAGGCAAACTAAGAGGACGGCTGACTGCTCTTTTTTTCCCTGGCATGACACTGGCAGCTCGTCCTTTGCCGTGGCCTCGCCGGCCCTCTGAGCAGACGGGACGGGGGCCATCTCGTCTCTCCGGCTGTGATTTGTGGGTCCGATCGCAGAGGCGGCCACTTTTACAGCCGCTATATTGTGAGGGCTAAGCAGAATGTGGCATGTGGAAGTGACTAGCGTGTGTATTTGTGTGCGGTTGTGAGGTTGTGTGTGGCAATCTATGAAAGGAAGACATTAATCTGCTGTATCATTTCATGCTGGGACAGTCCTCCCCCCTCCGCGCTCTCACACACACACACACTTGTCTTTTTGGTTGCTGCTATATGGTGCTCCTGTCTGCCGTAATAAACAGCTTATGTTGGAGAACTGAATTTAAACCAGGGCCATCTCGCATATTTCTGTACATGCGAGCAGGGGGGTTTGGGAGAGAAACACATCAATAAAGATGACACCGTTTAAGAGCCAGACAACCTTTACAAAAGAGCGCCGGGTTTAATGGGCTCGGCCGCGTGGCTCATAAACCACAACCGCATCCGACCGCAGAGGAGACCGAGAACCAGCGCCGTCTCTCACACATGGGGGGGGTGTTGGTATGTGTGTGTGTGTGTGTGTGTGTGTGTGTGTGTGTGTGGAGGGGGGCGAGGCTGCTGCAGGGGAGGGCCGCCGCAGATCTCTTACACGACGCTGTCACAACGGCTAGAAATCAAAGCCGTTAAAGAAACTGCATGGCAGGTGTGTACAGCGTCATGTGCCGTGCTGTTTGTGTGTGTGTGTGTGTGTGTGTGTGTGTGTGTGTGTGTGTGTGTGTGTGTGTCTGGCAACTCAATTAGATTCCAGAGGGTTGCTTCATTTAAGTAAATTTTAATGTAAGTTAAAGTGTGGATGTGAGAAAATGCATCCATTCATTGGTTCCACACTCTGCCCGTCTCGTTGTCGGATCACGGTTGGGTGGTAAAATATGTCCCCACTTCCCGCGCAGATCCCCTCCCCTCATCCATGCAGGCGCCCTGACTGACCCATAGGAGTCACTGTTGCGGCGACCAGGACCCCAACCTGCTCCTGCCTGAGATTGTTTTCTTTCTCCTTGTTATGCATCAAATGGATAGAAGCGCTTTCACCTCCTCCTTTGTGCAGTTTTGTGTTGCGATATATAAAAATACAGCTTTGAAACAAATTATCTACTTGAGTCTCACTCAGGCTCAATGTTCACAATGAGATAATGTAGAAGACGGCGGCGGGGGGGAAACAGTACCAACAGTAACACTTTATAAACCCAAACCACACACTGACTCCCAAAATCATCACACACAAGCAGGAGCAGAACATTTAAAAATCTCCAACTTTTTAACCATCGTCTCCCTGGCCACCTGCCTGCAACGCTGCAATAATTCTCATTAATATGCAAATGTAGGAATCAGATTGGTGTGTTGGATTGAATTAATCCCTGCCACCTCTTCTACTCGTGCTGTAATCACAAATTACAGACAGGCGTCTGACAGGAGGCTAAAGCCTTGAATCCTGTTAGAGGGTCTTTTGCCTCAGGGGAGAAATCCCAATCAAGCACAACTGGTCAGACTCACGGATACCCAAGCAGCATAATAATGTAGCACATCTTCCTTCAGCTTCAGAGGGATATTAATTTTCCCTTTCCCTTTGTCTTATCTCTCTGTCCGTGTAGTATCGCCGTAGAGCAGCGAGGCCGACGCTGCGGCCAGTTTGCTGACGTGTTAATCAGCGGGCAATTTGTTCACGTTTAGCAGACGCCATGTTTGTGGAGATAAACCGTCTCTGTCCTCCCGTACGGGTCCCCGTTTCATCTTATACTTAAACTACTTCCCATACTCACAGTTAGCTGGTTGCTTTCTTAGTTAGTGACCCAACACGTGATGAGACACCACAGCTCGTTAGCAAGCACACTGTTTTCTTCTGTTTGTTTGTGTGCGTCTAAACCTCTGTCAGGTAGCACTGATGCATTTGTTAGCGTTAGACGACATCCATAGCACCCTTGAGATCGCTCCTTCCCGTCTTCATAAATACATCCTGTAATAACGTCCCTCTTGGTTTTTATTGCTGTAATTCAATGCCACAGTGTGTTTGTGTATTTGCGTGATAATATCATCTTATGCAAGCACAAATCTAATTTCAAGTGCACAGTATACTGGGTTTCCGTAGCAGCCTCGCCCACGCCCAGATGGATGTATGATAAACAATCGGACGACACAAACATCCTCCTGCACAGCTCCAGGTAAGAACCGCAGACAGCCGAGATGCTTGCTGTCAGAGTGATGCTGCAGACTGAGAGCTTAAAGTTGTGTGCGTGTGTGTGTTTGTGTGTGAACAGCATCGGTGGTTACGTTGTCGAGGAAAGAAAGGGAAATATAACAGGCCTCATTCAGATGACAAAGCGGGGACAGACAATGGGCGTAGCGGCATTATTTCAACTCCCCTCTGACAGTGCTCTAATTTAATGAGGCGCACTGTGAGCGCTCGGTTGAGTCTTCTGTCTCACTTTGTCTGGAGCAAGGTCAATCTGCAAACACAAGGGTACGGCGAGGAGACGACAACAAAACAAAGCCGGCGGAAAAAAAAAGTCAGATTACAAACCGCCGACAGTGTAAACAAGGACGGCCGCTGGAAGCACAGAATATCCCAATAATTAAACTGTAACAGCGGACAGATTTTACACAATGTTTGCTGTGTGAGGAGTAATAATAGCACTTTACAGAGGAGACAACTCTCAGCCAGATTATTAAACGCCTTTGTTCACCTCCCCTGATGTGTTTAAGTGTGACATTGCGAACGCCGCGCTATCACAGTCGCAGTGACAACATCCGAGGAACAACACTCTCCTCCAGACGAACACATATAGACTTCAGAGGCTGTAAATCCAGCCTCTTGGCTTCACCACGTCCGTCCTCCATCCATCTGTCTGTCACCGCAGACACGCACACCATTCCAGGCAGCAGTCGCCTGGCAACATGGCTCAGTCTCTGAACATATTTCCCAGTTCGGTGTAAGATATACACTTTCAGCTACAGTGTTATTTCATTAGAACAGAGCACGTGGGTTTGTGTTTCTGCATCTCCATCTCCAGCCACCTGCTTTTATTGGAGCCTGCCCCCGGAGTGTTTGCTGGGGGAATATTAAAGAGACCACTGCCGTTGAATGGGATATTATAACATAATTAGCAGGGGTTCCGGGCTGGCACACTGTATGAAAACAGATGGCCTGCTAATTCTATTAGCGGGGCAAAAATGACCGCGTAGCTTTTAGCTCTGGTGGAGCACTGTGACCTTCAAGCCCCAGGAAGTGGCCCCGGTGCACGGACCCCCAAACTACTACAAGACACTTTTAGTGACCCCGAACGTTTCCACTTAGGCTTTCTAATTCGGGCAGGACCTTTATGGAAACAACAGTACATAATTCAAGATGTCAAGCTGCCTCTGTGCACTTAGAGTCCCATTTTGCTCCGTCTACGTCATGTATAGAGACTCAGATAATGCTCTTAATGATGTTTTACAAAATTTGGTTAAGCTAAGAGGATATTTATTGAATACATTTAAGGACGAAGTGCTCATTGGCAGAGAAATCGCTGGACCCTGACTGGTCCACAACACCAGCTGCTGCAATTCAGATATGGTAAACCTGCTGAGTGGAAGCTTTCCAGGTCAAACACTGCAAACTCGCCTCTCTGGATGGGTATCAATAATTCTGTAAGCCAAACGTACACTAGCAAAACTGAGAACACAACATCGGAATGGCCGTTAATACGTGGACAAACTCCAAAGAAGAACTCAATTTAAGTTTCAGTTGCTGTTGAAGGTTTGTTTACATCGTTGATGTAAATGCAGGAATCAAATCAGTCTGCCTTATTCCAATTATTGACTGGTTATTTTTCTCTAAAAGTCAAACTCATTAAATCATTTATGTAAACGTATACCTGCAGTGTTTATAATTAAAAACATTACTGAGAGAGCACTTCTGAGTGAGGGGAGTCAACCAGAACTAAGTCAATTTGTGCACCATCAAGTGTAGGAGTAGTTTATCTAACTACTCCAAATAATATATGCTGTACTTAAATAAGGCCTTCATCAAACATCTGCTGCAATTGTGACAGAGGCACCTCTTTAATGAGCATAATGAATGAAGACCAGATGTTATCACTTGGCTCATCTATTTACAGTAAAGACGGAATAGAATACAACAAATCAGTGATTCTCAGACTGGTCATACCTCCACATTGTCAGCATTGGAATCCATTCTTCCTCCTCTCCCTGTTTCACTTGCGGTGTCCCTCAGGGATCGATTCTGGGCCCGGTCCAAGTCTCACTGTGCTTGCTCCCTCTCGAGTCCTATGACTAAAAACACAAGGTATGTTACTTTCATCTTTACACTGATGACACTCAGCTTTACTCACCTATAAATTCAAGCAGCCAGTTGTTCATCAAAGACAATTAAATTTTAATTAATACTTTTATATCATCTTTTCATATTTTTGCAATTCTCTGTACACTGGAGTCAGTCCGTTACTTACGAGCTCGCCAACAACTCGGTGCAATCCGTGCCGGCAAAGGTGACCACATGATGCCCATTATGTCTTCCCTACACTAAACGCCTGTTAGTTGTTCAGAGATGTTCTCCTGCTTTAAATGGGCACCATCAATTATTCCTGACCTCCTCTGCCACCACTCCATTTCAAGGTCACTGAGAGGTGTTTGAAGCTAGAAGGCATCCATGCTCCATAACTATTAACACTTTCAACCTTCATATTAAAAATATCAAAATGCCTCTTCTATGAAGTATTTCAAATCTCATCTGAAATCATAACTGCATATTCCATCCCTACAATAGCCCATTTTTGCCTTTAAATGTGCTTTATAAGTAAACTTGGCTTGGCCCACTGGTACTCCAGTAGTGGAACTCGGAAACCTTGTGAATTTCTACAGCAAATCAAAATAGGTTCTATCAGTTTAATATGCTGCGAGTGACTCACAGATCAAACAGGCATCATTAAGACATCGCTAGTTTGTCCTCTTGCAGTTTAAGATTCATGTTGAACATTTCCAAACTATGGGAAACAACCTACATTGAACGTTCTATGTGGGTGTCATCAGATTTTCACACTCATACTTGAAACTTCTCACCATCATTATAGCGCAGACGCTCACGTGGGGGATTTCTGTGATTTCTCTTACATTTGGCGAGGCGGCGTTTGCATGTCTGGGTTTGCTCAGAGGCGGTCCGAAAAGTTTCAGATCTTGCTGTAATAAATGTAGGATGGAATAACCACTGGCGTTGTTGGATCCTCGTATCTTTAACGTCTCTCCATGCTGTAACATTAACAGTTTTTCCATTTTACAACCCCTCGGCCATGGAGGCTTTAAAAACATTGCAGCTCTTAAAATAATATAAGACTACGAACCATTACTGATATTACATATAAAGAATCGTGCTTTTATGGCGTTATTACAGACTTATGAAGATGATATTCGTGGTTATATATTTTCATGTGGACTGTGGCTTAACCCTGGGTGGAGATTGTGATCAGATGAATCCTGCTCGAAGCGGTTTGGTGTGTACTGAAGCAGAGAAACGTTATGGGAACAGCCGTACTCGCATGGGAGGAAAGCGTGTGTGTGTGTGTGTGTGTGTGTGTGTGTGTGTGTGTGTGTGTGTGTGTGTGTGTGTGTGTGTGTGAGCGGCACCTTGGATCTGGATCTGCGTCTGGCCACACAGCCAACCCGGCACTGCCCCGAATACAGAGCCAGAGACTCACATTTCATCTTTAGCCCAGCCTCAACGCTTTCACTCCCAGGTTTTCAATATGCCGTCCTTCATCCTTCATTTCTCAGAAGATCCCATTTACTCCCTCCCTCTGTATATATCTCTATATATCTCGCCGACACATTTTTCCCCTCTTTTTCTAGCTGCCCCTCCTCTGTCCTTTCGCCGTCCCTCGCACTCTAAAGCAATCATCCTTCTTCCTTTCACTCTTTATTTACATGACACCAAGGTTCTCTGGGAGGCAGATGCGGATGGCAAAGGGTGGCCTTTTACAAAATGGTTCAGGTTTAATATCTTCCCCGCACTTTTCATCACAATCCAAGTGCTTTATAGCAGAACAAACACTCCTCAAGTAATCGCATCGTCCCTGTGTAAATATCGCAGGCCCAGTCTCATCTTTATTTTATTACCACCTTTATCACTAAAGACCCCCAGTGTGGACCAATATCATTTAGTCTTGAGGGCCGATGGACGGTGGTCTCATATCGCCAGCCCCCGGCCTGTACAAAACAAAACAAAGGAAACACAAAGGAGCGTCTCTGTATAGAATATAGCATAAACACATTTAGGCTTCTAACCACTTCGGTTTTTGCAGCAAACAGGAAACCTTTGTGTGTGTGTGTGTGTGTGTGTGTGTGTGTGTGTGTGTGTGTGTGTGTGTGTGTGTGTGTGTGTGTGTGTGTGTCAATTTACTTCTAATAGCATAGCAACATGTCCCGCAGTGAAATCACACCATTTAAGGTATGTACAGTACAGACATAATACAGGAATTACACACAGAATAATTCCCTGACAATTTGCTGTTTCCCATGGACTACATGTTACACATTCATGCAACACACAGGAAACGTTACACAATTGAAATTGTGCGTGTAGACTTCACGCAGCACAAACACATGAAGGAAGTCAAACCCATAGCTGCTGAAGCTGCTGCCCTGAAAGCCTCATTTCACTTTGTTCCTTTCCTGTCATAACATGTTTATGTCATTATGAGACACATATGTATTTGCCGGCCCACGCACACAATTAGACACCCACACAGTGTTTCACAGTCCATGGGCGGGCTGCCCGGTCAGAACAGAGCTTGTGTTTCAAGAAGGAGTCGTAAGAAACAGCACTTCAAACAGAGTGTTTTCCTTCAGCGTGCACAGAGGTGCTGTGGTAAGGAAGAGTAGGAGTGGATGTGCTTGTTTTGTGCGTAGCGTTGCAAATGTTTCAAAACAAGAAAGTGAAAAATCTGCAAAAACGATTTCAGATCTGTTGAGCTTCAGCTGGAAGAGCTACATTTGTTTATGTAGCTTCTGTTTTTTGAGACGGAATACCGCAAAGTGACTACAGAAGAGGTCAGCTCTGCAGAAACACAAACAACAAGACGCCTGCATCCTGGAGAACACACCGATTGTATCATGTTTCTCTAAATTATCTTAACTGCTTTATTGGATCACTGCAGCTTCAAAGGAAAGAATAGTGAGATGACACTGCATTTACAGTAAGAACATCCAACAGCAAAACACATTTAGATGCTAAATCTGACCGTTTTTCAACCACATGGAATTAAAATGCAACAGACTTTACAGCTGGAGGACGAATATGCTGCCTGAAAGAATTGAAAGTTAGAAAGTGGTGGCAAGAAACTTCAGAAGAATCACGGCCACAGCGTCAACATCGTCCGATGAGGCGTGAGAAGTTACACCTGTAACTCTGTATCTACTTAACATACAACACACCCGATGCGGGTATATCGTATGTTAAGTAGATACAGAAACACGATGCAAATTAGCACATACAAGACACTTCTTCTACTTCAGAGTCTACGTGAACTTCCTGACAGGCAGCACAGATGTTGGAGATTCGAGCAGCTAAAACTGTCACATACTGCTGACTCACCACACACACACACACACACACACTCACACATATATGTTTGCATGTGCACAGCCCAGAGAAACACTTGTGAAGTCCTCCGCCATCATCTCTTCACAGCCTCTACCCACTGTTACTCCTTTGTAGTACGTGTCATGCAGCCGGCTGTTTATTAACGCGTTCCCAGGAGTCATGGGGGAAGCAGTCGTGGTGTTATAGAAGGTGTTGTGGATACTGATTATTGTTGTTGTTGTTGTTGTTGTTGTTGCTTAGTGCGAGAGATGTTTAAGAACAATGATCCTTTGCAAACAGGGATGTGAGTTTTGTCTGCAGAATTTGTGAAAGTAAAGTTGAGGAAAAGGAAAAAGAACACAAGGTCACACAAACACGTTTCCTACAGTCCTAATGGAGATTTCAATGAATCTGGAATCAAAGGAAAAGATTTTTAACAATATTTTCAAAGTCTTTGTTCTGAAATCCTATTTAGAATCAAATTTTCTAGATTCAATGTTGGGGGAAAAAGCAAGTCCATTCTGGAAGCACAGACCAGTTAGCAGTTAACAGTTGCAGTTCCACACTAGCAGCTCAGCCAGACGAGGCGTCATCTTCGCAATCATCGACTAAAGCAACAGCCAAGCAGCGATTATTATCCCCGTCGTTGCACTCGCACCTTTTCGCCGCTACGCTGGCTGTTACGTCTTCGCTTATTTATTCACTTTGGATCTCACCGTGATGCGGCATGTAAACACAACACACCACTGCTATTTCCTTTTAAAAGATCTATCATTAAACAAAATTCATCTCAGTGAACAGTGGATGCTTTGGAAATGGGGCCACTCACACACACACACACACACACACACACACACACACACACACACACACACACACACACACACACACACACACACACACACACACACACACACACACACACACACACACACACACACACACACACACACACTCAAGGCAGTGAAGTCCTTCTAATTCAAATGAGGAGGAACTTGAAGAAGCACAAATTCTGTTCCACTGTCATCTTCCATTGTGAAGGATTTGCAGGCTCCTTTGTTTGTTGCCTTTGCTCTCTGTGAGCTCTGAACATTGTTTCATCAGAGCCGCTTTCAGAGAAAGTGGATGTCTTTACGTAAATGACCTCTCACGGAGCTCTCTTACAGATTGACCACTTTATTTTCTTATCAAATAAACAAGAAAGTGCCAGACCTGGGCGACACGGCTGGATGCTATCCGCTCAGCTACGCTTCTTTCTCCCTTCGCAATCGAGATCCTGTGAAGACGAGAAAATGTCAAGGCGTGCTTTGTAAATGCATAAATGCTCCAATTTCAACAAAGGAATAAAGTGGCACCGAAAACAAGCAAAATACCATCAACTTTAGGTTTCTGATGGAATTTCTAACAAGGTGAGAGGCGCTTGATTCATACCAGTCTGACTCAGGAGTGATGGGAATGCGTGATGACTCCGGCTCAGACCCATCAGCTCATCTGAGAGCGACCCCGGGACGTCTGCGGAGAAAAGCAATCGGGACGCTGAAGAATTCATGAGGTCGTGGGAGAAGAGTCGTACCAGCAGCTCCCGTTTCCCAGCGAGCCCGTGCATCCCGATCCCGCTAATGACGGGTAACGGGCTGAGTGATTGACACACACACACGTCTTTCAGAGTGACCTTTGTGCTATGTGCATGCTTGTTACATTTATGAGGCTGTGTTGTCTGCATGGACAGTGTGTGTGTGTGTGTGTGTGTGTGTGTGTGTGTGTGTGAGTGAGAGAGAGGAACAGCAAGTGGGATAAAAGCGGATCGAGCAAAAGCTTCTTGAAGGGCGAGTGACCTCATACATCATGCTGGTGTTTCTTTGCACAGTGGCGAAATGAGGGATTTTCAGTCACACACACACACACACACACACAGGTATACATACTGTCCCAAACCATAGAAGGTCAAGCTATTGTGGGGATAATGCCTGTAACCATGACACCGCCAAGCTCGAGTCCATCCAAAAGCCTGCAAACAGCCCGACAGGCCACAGGTCCCTGTCTATGCAAATAACAAACAAATATAAAACATAAGATTTAAGGTTTGATTGAACATTTAATAAATTCACATTCATATTTACATCTATACTTGTCTGCCTGGCATAGAGCACACACACACACACACACACGCACACGCACACACACGCGCACGCACACGCACACACACACACACGCACACACACACACACACGCACACACACACACACACACGTAGCTCTGTCTCAGCTATCAGTCAGTAATCTGGAGATGTAGCAGAAAGCTCCTTTGCTTAGCACAGAGATCCTGCAGAACTTCATCTGAGGAAAAGTTGCTGATTAGCGACGGAAATTATCCTATTAACACAAACGATTTTCGCGAGCTTTGGCATACAAATGAGTCACTTACAAAAGTTCCATCTGATATTACTGAAAAACTTAGTAAATCATTTAATTGTGAGATTAAAACAGGCTAATTTGACAAAGCGGCACTAATCACAGATGACAATGGGACGGCTCTGAGTCCTGAGCAGAGCCGTGTGTTCTCATTTATTTATATATTCTTAATATGACAGATGGAGGGGATAGCAGGGTGTCAGTGAGAGAATGAGCCCGACTACACACGAGGAGGAAGGACGCGGCGGGAAGGTGAATAGATGTGAAAACGTTCAAAGGGACGGAGAAAACAGCAAATAAACTGAGAAATGTGCGCCTGCGAGATTGTCACCTTGGGTTCAGAGGCACGCCGCCACGTTGGAGCGACGGCACAAACGTTGCCTGCTGAGGCGAAAAACGAGCACCCGAAATTAACGTGCGACCCCGAGACGATGGCGGCGGAGGGGCTGGACTGTGATTAATCAGTGACAGCTAACCACTAATTACAACCCCCAATCAATTACCTCAACACTCATTATCTAGTCAACACACCACCTGGAGAGCAATAATGCGCTTTACTTGCTGCGGGCAGAAGCAGCATGTACACACACACACGTCACACGCTGGAATGGAAAGTGTAAGCGGCGGCGCTCAAAAAAGGAAATGGCCACCGCAGCGTTTAGTTTGTATGTAATCTATACGTTTTCATAGAGCTGACACGACACTACTAACTTAACAGTAGCTACCGGTGCAGCCACTCTCCTTGCGCTCCCCCAGCCTGCATCACTCCTCTAACCTTTTATACTGCGCTAGCCTAGCGCCGTGGCCTCGCAACAAGTTAATCACATGAGCCCGCGACAAGACGTGAAAGCGGTCCATCATGGTGCAGAGATCCATGCGTGAGGAGAGCCAACCCTCCTTGTAATCCTCCTTTCTCAGGCCTATGTGAGCCTTCTGTGCTCTTAAGATTCTCTCATGCATGCAAATACATACAGTAGTGTCCGACTGCTAATCCACTTATAGAAAGGAAGGTGAATATGCATACGGGGGTGTGTGTGAGTGTGTGTGATTGAGTGTGGGAAAGGGGTAAAATCTCTGCTGTGGCCAGAAGCCTCCAGCCTTCGCTTTACATTTTGAGCGAGACTAAAGATTAAAGCTCTTCTCCCAGCAGCTCTCTAACAGAGCGCAACCCAATTACACCTTGCTGGACCTGCACGGTGAACCAAAGGGGGGAAAAGAGAGAGAGAAAGAGAGAGAAAGAGAGAGAAAAGGAGACAAGGAAAGAGCAGAGAGACAAGAGAGAGGAAGCAAATGGAGATGAGGAAGGCTGGAGGGAGAGACGAGCAGCCCGGGGCGGGACAGTGGAGGGAAAAGGACAGAGGAGAGAGGTCGGCCCGGAGAGGGAGCGAGGATGAGAGGAGCGGAGACGGGAAGAAGGTGTGATGCAAAAGAACACAAAGGAAGGCGGGAGAATATCAGAGGAGCGAGGAAAGCAAAGTCAAAAATCTCCTCAGGGGATCAAACTCATCAAACGCTGCGACAGCCTGTGTTCACTCAGAGGTTGACTGGATGATTTTCCACGCAGGAAACTCCAACTTTGGGAGCAGATATCCTGAAATATGACGTCAACAAGTGGCAACGGGTCCTGATCGCCCTGGTGTGTGTGTGGGTTTACACCACAGGACCCCAAAGCAGCACAGGGTGGACGGACCGTTCACACACTCATTCATCCCTCGGTTCGGTCAATCAACTTCGACTACAACCAACAAAAAATCAACCAATATATTACTGTGCAATTCAGATTGAGTTCAGAGGATGAGGATGATGATGATGTGGGCTTTGAGAGACGACTTGAATGCATGGCTGCGTCATTTGGATGGACGCCTGAGCTCAAACCCCAGGGAACAAAACAGCATCGAAACAAATTTACTTCGGTGAAAGTGCGTCAAAACATCAAAGCAGCATTTGTCTCTTGTGCTGTATTGATCATCCAGGGAGCAGCAGAGTGTCAGAGGAGGAATAACAATGGCACACAGCCCCTGATGGAGGATAAAGATCTCCTCCCCTCCCTCTGTTCCACTGGCAGGTATAGGGCTAAATAAATAAGGCATGGTCGTGGGGGTCGCCCAGCCGTGACCTTTCGGCCCATTTGCTCTGGGTGTGCAGCAGGAGTGCAGCCTCAGCGAGCTGCTTTCTCAAACTCCGGAGGGTGAATTTTAATCAGCGCCGTGCCGCCGGCTGAGGCACTGCATCATGCCTAACGAGGCTAAGAAAGAGCTTTCATTTACCCATGCACAGGTAACAAATGGAGCTCATAACACCAGCCTGTTTCAAGTCTCTCTGCTTCCTTCTGTCGCTCTCTCCTCGCCCAGACCTCCATCACACTGTCCCTGATTACTTCCCTCGCTCTTTCACGTGAACGCTGTTGTTTTAAAGATGTGATATGATGCTTTTTGTCATTTCCCCATCGAGTTTCTTGTGAAATGTAGACAGGAAGTGAAACCAGAAAGACAAACTGAGGCCCTGAGCTGCCCAGAAAACATGATTATGATCAGTTTGTGTGTGTGTGTGTGTGTGTGTGTGTGTGTGTGTGTGTGTGTGTGTTTGGCCTGACATAGCAGGCACTTTGGGACAAGGCCTTAAAGAGGCAGTGCCTAAAATTGACGGTTTTCACTCGAGTAGCTGTGGATTGGTCTACAGCATTATAAATAAATGTATTATTATTATTAGACATTTCCAATGACATCATCCAGAGAAAGTTACCATTTGCCCGCTAATCTAAGTTTCAGTACCTTTAGCTCAAGTTCGTTCTTTATTAAATTACAGCTTTCTGGGCAACAGAACCTGTTCCAGGTCATTTGTTTTGTCATTTCAATCTAACGCTCATTAGTCTTAGTCACATTTGTCTCACATTGTTTGGGTGAATCCGTCTCCATTCATTTGTCTTTTGTTCCTGCTTTCATTATGTTGGACAGCCATAAGTGGAGTCGGACAAAAATTGGGGAAAATGATGCATGTGTGTGTGTGGATCATCAGAGGAACCTTGTTTCCTCTGGCCTAGGTTACTCTCTATTCCCTGCTGCCTCTTGCTGTGTGTGTGTGTGTGTGTGTGTGTGTGTGTGTGTGTGTGTGTGTGTGTGTGTGTGTGTGTGTGTGTGTGTGTGTGTGTGTGTGTGTGTGTGTGTGTTGTCCTGATGAGTTCAACTCCATCTTGGCTCCACAGGTCTCATTACAGCCAGGCCAGTGGGGAACATTCTAATAAACAGATGAATATGACACTCTTACGCACACGCACACGCACACACACACAAACACACAACCTTGAGAAAAAAATTACACCGGGGACAAGTACAAAATAAAAACCTTTCATTTGATTATTTCAGGCAAAATAAATCACAGCCTTCAGACACACACACACACACACTAGCACGCACACACCCTCGCACGCACACACACACACACACACACCACCCTCATACACACACACCACACACACACACACCCCACCCTCCGAGTAGGAATAATAGTTATACAATAACATCCACAATAAAACACACACTCCTATAGATATAGATATAAATATATATATAACGGTGCTCCTTGTTAAGAAAACAAATGAACACACATGCACGCACGTACACACACACACACACCCACACAAACACCGTCATGTACCTTCCTCTGTTGCACTGTGCACAATAAGTCTTGCTTCATTAAAGCCAAATCTCATCCGCGATCAGTTTACAACCACAGAAGTCGTTTGAACCGCCGGGGAAATACAATTCCATTCCGTTTCGGGGTTATCTTAATATATGAGCTCGCCTGAGCCACACTGGTCTGCAGTTATGAGGCAGGCAAACACCCACAGCAGCACAATATTACGTCTGCACGTTCACGGGACAGATTGGAGAACACAAAGCAATTAGCAGCTCATATATATGTGTAATTGTGACTGTGTGTGTGTGTGTGTGTGTCTATGAATCAACTCCTGTGGCTTGGTTACATCCGGTGTTATTAGCTTTGGGTTGGCTGTGTGTACGCGTCGCCTAATCCTGGAGGCTTAGGGAGATTTCACTAAAGTGGCATGAAACTGTATTTTTACTATCCAACATTTCCGAGCCGGCGCCGGCCGCACCCGGGGGGGCCGAATCCCTCAGGAGTAAATCGTTTTATGAGATTTAATTCGCCCGGACGCGGCGAAGGAGGAGAGACAAGACAAATGGACTACAGAGAAGACAAATCTCTCAACACTGTCGATGTCTGAAGCGCCCTCGCCATCCATCCTGCATCCCTCCTTCACTCGCATCTGTCTGCACCTATCCGCCCTGTATGACACCCGATCACTCTTCGTCCCTCCATACATCCATTACCCGTGTCATCTCATCCCTCCATCTCTCCGCCCCAAGGCCTGAGCTCCCCTCGCTTGTCAAAAGAGATAACATCTAAGTGGATTACGTGAGGAATATATAGTCTACTATCTCCACGCAAAGGTTATAATAGAGTATCATTAATGCTATATCGCTAAATGCTGTTTTGATGGCCGCCAAACGATAACAGCTTGTAGTTTTAGGACTGCGGTGCCCAGCAATCAAATGAGTGATAAAACATCTAATTTTTACAAGCCCAGCGACTCGGGTTTACACAAGAAGATACCTTCTTCTTCTTCTTCTTTGTCTGGTAGACTACTCTGGTGACATAGGATTCATTTATACCTGGAACTTCACCTCCTGGAAGAATGTGGGAGGTATAGGGTCAAGGTGAGGATCAAGATCAGGATCAAGGTCAGGATCAGGGTCAGGGTCAGGATCAGGATCAGGGTCATGGTCATGGTCAGGGTCAGTCCTGTTTAGTTCCTCCTTGTTGTAAGTCACACGTGGATGTTGCCTCTCCACTTCTGCAGGGATGAACCTGTACACGTGTCCCATAACATATCTAAACATGAGCGTCCACCTTTCTCTGGAAAAGAGGGCAGACATTACATTTCAACATTTGATAAAGACTTTGTCACAGCACTGAAGATGCTAACAATTTTTGCTGACTGATCTGTTTTTCTACTTATATCGACCCCTCTGTGCTTTTGCCGCCCTGCACCTGCCTCTTTTCACCTGTAGGAGTCACCTTGCGATCCTGTGATCTCCATGCAGGTACTCAGACCGACCGGTAAGAGTGGGCGGATTTGTCGGCTCTGCCAGCTTCCCACCCAGGACCACAACATATCCAGTGTCCTCAGGAGTCTGCGGGTGCTGCTGCAGCTCCGACGCCTGTGCAGCAATAACTGCCATTTTCATGCTAATGAGGTTCTTTGAGAGAGTTGTTGTCAAGAGGGGGCGCCGTCATCAAAATAACTGAAAAACTCCCAACAAAATCTCACACCCCACCCAACATGTTCCACTTCCCTCCCTCCTCCTCCCTTTGTCCTCCCTCCTTGTCCTCCTCCTGCTGGGGCCGTGCAGAGCAGCAGGCATCAATCTCAAGACGCGGCTCTTCCTCCTCTTTAGTGGCGGTGGGCCGACACAGACACAGCTTGTCACACACATTCATAGCGCTGACCTGCCATGCCTCACTCCCCTCTCTCCCATAAAAGGGGGAGTGAGTGATAGGGAGTCGGGCAGAGGCAGGAGAGGAAGGAGGAGGAGGACGGGAGTGACAGACGCATACGGCATGCATAACAACCGACTACGCCTCTTCACATGTATCGCTCCATCTATCTCGCCCCCGACTGTCTCATCTAAGGCCAATTGAGTCACACACACACACACACACACAAACACACATACACATCTTTACAAAGACGCAGAAGGTTAGCTGCGCAAGCCGACTTCATCAGAGCTGAAAAAACACAAAAAACATGCGACATCTCCAAATCCAGATCACATGATGAAGGTCACACAAGCAGTATGGAGCAAAGTTAACAAAGCCTTAACTCATCTCAGGGACAGACATGCATGTCCACTCACACAGCACCATATGCCTGCCACACTAACACTTTTTTACGACTACGAATACACACACACCTTGACCTTTACAAGGAAATTGTCAGACACAGAAGTATTAGCTGAGTGGCTTATTTGAGAGCAACCAGGCACTATAAAATGTGGACCATCAGACCTCCATGTTCCCTCTTTAGATTCTTTCTAGCCGTTCAACAGCATTTTGTAAAGTTTTAATGAGAAATAACACATTGATCCACTTCTGTTCTCTCTTCACGCCGCACCGTGGTAACCACTGAGTGAAAACGGGTTGTTTAAGGACGCTCTCTCTCTCTCAAAGAGTGTTCTGTTCGGACTGAGCAGCTGCGACACAGCAGATGCTGTCTTAACTCTCGCTCTCTAGCCTTTACACTGCAAATGTGCCATCATATACAGCGGCATCAATACGTCTCAGAGCAAGTCATAGAATAATAAATACAAAAATAAAATAAAGGCAGCTTAGCCTGTTGGTGTGTGTGTGTGTGTGTGTGTGTGTGTGTGTGTGTGTATGTGTGTGTGTGTGTGTGTGTTGCTGAATGCATAAACTCCCTCAGACAGAGTGAGGGAACATAAACCATATCAATTCACCATATCAATTTAAATCAATATCATAATAATTTTAGTATTTTGTAAATTGCAAAAAATGTTAAGAAAATGTGTTATTTTTTGTAGTTTGGAGCATTTTGGAGATACCAGCTCCATAGCATTGATCCTAATGATCCACAGAACAACAACACACATGTAGGTAGATACAATGTCCACAATTGCCTCAGAAAATGATTCCTTCGACATTTTACCCTGGAACATTCTGTCATGGATCACAATCCTTTAGTAAATTCCGGGTGCCCCACAACATAAAAAAGCCAGTAGAATTTTGTGGAGAAACACATGCATGCTGTTGTCAGGAAAAATGTCCCTAAGAAAAGCGGCGTCATTACAACATAACACAACTTTGCCTGGGAATCCTGCAGAGACTTTCAGCTTTTACCTTTACTTACATTTTTCCTTTATTCTGAAGATGAGATACCAATATGTGTCTAATCCGGACACGATCACCAGAGTTTAGCTTTAAATAACTTAAATTAACTGCAGATAATAATTGGGCCGACCTGCATCTCAAGTTATGAAAGACAACTCCACAAGGATTCCCGAATTATTGGTCAGCCTGGCTGATGCGTCTCCGTCCAGTACAGTCGCTACGTTTGATGAGCGTGCGGACAGTGGCAGAGTATCCCTGAAGACCCGTGGATCCGGAGTTGACTGCATGAGCCCGGGCGATTTGCTCGGCTCAGAGATGAGCTTCTCTAAAGCCTGCTGGGCCTCGACTCCGGTCCACACACAAAAAGTCCCTGTTAAAATACTGTCAAAGAGAAACATCCAAACCAGTCTGAAAGCGAGGCCACAAAAGAGCGAGTCAAACAAGTCTAGGCATAACACAGCTTGATATGATCCCAGTGATCACACGAGGTGAGAAATAGAAGAGCGAGATTGACTTTGATCATGACGGGAGCAGATTTGGAATTGGAATTACTCACAGATCTGTCAGCAGCGACGTCAGGGAAATGTTGGCGCGTGGAGGACTGAAAAGACACCGACATGCCACAAAAATGTAAAATAACTGTATTTCATATGTTCAGAGATCAAAACATTATTCACAAATGTACAGCCGTGAGGAATACACTGCACTCAACAGATGGATAAAAACATTTCATCCAGATGGGAGTTCAACTTCAATATGTGACGACAGTCTGAGAAATGAAAACGTGTGAAGCTTTGTCTTAATTAAGCCAAAAATAAAGACTTTTTGCTTTTCTAAGGGACACTTGACTGTTGGTGCTAGAAAAGAAACAACACTTCCTACAAACAGTGAATAAATAAAGAGGAAAAATAAACTGGGAAAATTGTCCAGCATCTTTTGGTTGATTGATCCTCTTCCGCTCGTCTTGTCCACAGACACAGCTTCGGACTTGAACCTGAACTTGAAATATGAGAAACGGCACAAAGAACGACAAGAAAACACGTGAAATCTATTCTGAGGGAATCTATTGAACGACTTCTTTTCTACTGAGACGATTTGTTCTATCTGTGGCCGGCTCACAAGGAAAAGGGTCTGGAGTTCCAAAGTTGTATTTGGAGCGTGTGTGGCATTTGAGGCTTTGAGCTTGTGATCCATGAATTTCCAGGTTCATATCTTGCAGATCTTCATCATTGGGGACAAGAATGTAGACGCCATCTCATCCCCGCCTCTCCACAGGTGGGCTTTAGCTCCCGCGCGGCATCAGTCCTGTCACTTTTCTGCCCCTTGCAGAGTTGGTGCGTCCAACTCTCCCCTCACCGTATGACCAAATCCTGGCCGTCAGTCTCGGGCTTCTCTAGGTGCCGTAGGGACCGAGAGGAGGACCGGAACGAAGGAGCAGTGAGGTCACCAGTACAGGAGAACACTGAAGGGATAGGACAGGAGTCTTCCTCCTGACCGCTAAGACTGTTTGAGGCGTTTTCTCGGGGGGCCCAGGAACGGGCACTGAGCCGAGGCCAGAGAGCGATAAGCCTCGGCGACCAGCTGAGGGTGCGAGTCCACCATAGACTTCCAGCCTGGGGTCTCCAACACGTCTGCTGCGTGACTGAGAGACAGATAGAGGAGGAGGGAAATGAAAGAGAAAGAACAGAATGAAAGAGAAGAAAAGTTAAAAATTACAGTAAGAAAGTAAGTTAGTGTGGAGTTTACCTTTATTTATTTATTACCTGTATTAAAACTCAACCTTGATGAATAAAAACATACCTAAGTTCCCAACAACATATTTTAAACCAAAATTCACAGATAAAATTCATTTTGTCTAAATAAACCAAAATAACATCTGGGAACATTATCAAGTACCAGACTCCAGTTCTTCCCTGCTTGGTTCTGGATAGCAGACAGCTCATTTAAGTGTGTGTTATCTACATACACACAGTCTGACTTTAGGTCAGGAGGGAGCTGCATCACGCTCATGTGCAAGGTAACGTGGCATATTCCCTTTACTTGTTTACTGGAGCCTCGTATTTTTTGTTTGCTGTTGAAGTTCACGATATGAGATATTGACAGTCAACAAACTTTGACCTCGGTGCATTCATGATCCATGCGTTTTAGGAGCTTCTGAAATGGAAGGCAGAAAGTCAATACGAGTCAAATAAATCTTATAATTCTAAGTTTGGAGTCTTAACCATGGTCAGCATCTCCCACCGATGAGTCCACACCCCCATGAGGCTTCACCCTGTGGCAATCTGCACCCTGCCCCGGCCCCCTCAGGGTGCTGGGCTGCACTATCACGCACACCGCTGTGTGGCCTTTAATGACATTTTTCCTGTTTTATTGTGTGTAAATAAACAACAGCATGTGTGCATCTGTGTGTGTGTGTGTGTGTGTGTGTGTGTGTGTGTGTGTGTGTGTGTGTGTGTGTGTGTGTGTGTGTAAAATTGCATGTCACCTCATGGTAATGTTGTGTCTTTAGAGATGTGTGTGTGTGTGTGTGTGTGTGTGTGTGTGTGTGTGTGTGTTTGCTCGACACAGCGGCTCCAGACTTCCAGCCAACCTCTGACCCTTCGCTCTGCGGAGGACGTGGAGCCGTGCTCACAGTAATGGCCGGCGTGCTCTGGCTGAGGCAGCAGGCCGGCAAAAGGGCGCGAGGGAGAGCGGCCGCAGCGGGAGGGGAAGGAGAGGAAGACGGGAGCAGTGACAACAACAACAACAAAAAAAGCGGGAGGTGAGGGAGAGTAATGAGTCTGCAGAGGGGAGCGAGGGAGGGACGGGAGCGGTGACGTGGAGGTAAATTAAAAAGCGACGAAACTATGACCTCCAGTGCGAGGTAATGAAAGGCAAAGCACCGCCGCTACAAAACACAAAACAACTCTCAACAAAAGCCTTATCCGCTCCCCCTTAACAGAGCAGAGCCTCACATTATATCAGCTCCACACCACTTACTGTGATTTATACAGCAAATTTACAGGCCTTAAAGATTCCTGTTAGCCTAAAAAAGTAAACTCTTTTGTGCAAAAAAAGAAGTGGATAAAGAGAGTTTAAGTGGCTTTACTCTCCACTGCATCCCAGGAGAGGATGAATAAATGAGCAGCAGGCAGACGGAGGATAAAAAGGACTGCTATTGTCTTGACTAAATGAGTGTAAGCTGTTTGTACGGACTGGTCTGGAAGGAGGTTGAGGTGGTGCTGTTGGGAGGATTATTGGTTCCTCTATGTCGTTTGTTTTCTATATTCGTCCTCCGTATTGATTTTTGTTTTGTTGCTCTTGTTGCTGTCGATTGCGTCCACGGGAGGAGGGTTGAGAACGCTTTGCCGGCCAGAGTCCCCCGTGGCCAATTTCCCCACCACAACAACAACACTGTCGCAAATTAAACTGTCATAACGCCCATAACCACAATTAATGACTGGGATTAGGGGCAGAAATCTGCATTAGTGAACACCTTGGGCACACAGGAGCACTTATGCACAGGACAGCAGAGAGAGGAAGAGGAGGTGGAGGAGGGAGGGAGGGACGTGAGAGAAGAGCCAAGGAGAATGGAGCCAAAATAAGTGTAACTCAAGTGGATGGGGTAAATCAGCAAAGACGGTGAGGGTTTGAAATTTGAAACTGGACTGGACGGGCTTCAAAATTTCACGTTTGGGTTCTGTGATGCAGCACGCCGCCCACATATCGCACTTACGGGTTCATAAAGGTCAATAATCATGCAGGAAGAGGTTAAAGTAGCCTCGTGCTCGGGTTAGCGCTGGGGCTACTTAAGGCCGCACTCTTTGGGTTGCAGGTTTGGGTTGCGTTCAAATTCTCGTTTCTCCCGCCTGATTCTTTCTTACTTAAATTTAGTTTAGCGAGAAAATCCTTCATAATGTGCCGCTGGCATTGAAACAGGATCATTGTGCAGCGAGCTCAGCAGGCCCTGACAACAATGAAAAGTGACGCCCGAATTTCATCTCATAATGCAATTAACTGGAACATTTCATAATTAGTCTTTTAATGAACGGTAGGCTGTGATCGGCAGCTATTCTGAACTTTTGTGTAACCGAACAAAGGCAAAAAAAAAAAAAAATGTTCCATTGTAAGGGTCTGACTGTGTAAATCAAATACCCATCCAATTAGTTTAATCTGGCACTGGGAGTGAGTAAAGCGAGGACAGACGTGTGAACAATGCCACGGAAAAAGTGCCTGGCTCAGGGAGGGGAGGGTGCAGCGCTGCGGCGGCAGTGACTGAGAGAAGGCTCTTTGTTCTAACTGGGCATTCAGCTCCCCGATCAATCACCTCACAAAGGACATAAAAAGTAGTCATTGTTGCTAACAGGCCCTCACCTAAATCTAAACTAAACAGGCTGCTTGAAACATCAGCAGCCCAGTGTCGTTGTCTTGAGAGGAGAAAATTGCTCCCACTGCAAATTAATGACTTCCTGTGACAAAGAGCAAAGTGTGTGTGCGTGTCGGGGCGTGTGTTTGTGCGTTAGCGGGGAGGCCGTGCTGAAGCTGGAGGATCTTGGTGGCGCAGAGTAACTCACTAGTTGATGAAGTCCACAGCCTGTGTTTTGAGCTGGTCGGCGCTGTGCAGGTCAGCGAGGATGAGGATCTCTGCGGCGTTCTCCACGGACAGGCTGGTGCACAGCGCGTCCTCGCACATCACCTTCAGCCTCTCCAGAGCGTACTGCAGGCGCCAGAGAGCAGTGGGGAAACGGCAGAAAGAAGACCAGATTACCTCAACAGTGCTGGCACAAAATCCAAACTGGAGTTAAAATAACGCATAGAAAAAGAGTGAAATATAATTCAGATTGGTGGAAAGGAAAATCTGTTTTAGACAAATACTTTACAGTGATTATTAGAGCTTTGACGCTATTAACAATAATGATATTATACATATTAATATAATATGTGCTGTCTGTTGTGTCTTTTCTTCATTTCTGTTTTATGCACAAAATTGACCTAAAAGGACCTTTGACTGAGCTGCACGTAAGGTAAGGTAATAATACATAGCCAGAATTAACATCCACGGTTCCATGGTTAGTCAAATGATAAATCACGTTTACATTAATATGCCTGAATAAAACAAACCAGTCTGTTAGTAAGCATAAAGCTGATTTCAGTAGCGTTGTGTGTAGATGTGCTCTCTCGCTGACACACACATCACACCGGCTTTTCTGCAGACGGCATAGGCAGACGGGTTACGCAAAAGGGCACTGTGGGGGGAGGAAAGTGTGTGTGTGTGTGTGTGTGTGGGGATGGGGGCTGGATCCTGTTTTTGAGGCTCTACAGCATCGACAGAGGACACAAGGAGGCACAAGGAGCTCACGGGTTGGTGGAAAACGAGGTGAGGAAGACTGGAATATTAAGAAAGGCGCAGGATTTAACTGTGTGTGTGGATAAATGGACAGACGACGCTGAGAAGACGGGGCCGCCGCTTCCTTCAGACAGTGACGAATGGTAGGCACTGTGATTGTGTGTATGCTCTATCTATACCTCCCACAGTGTGTGCACGGTCATGGATACAGGCGTACACATACTGTGGCAGGCGCACATTTCCCTGTGTGTGTGTGTGTTTACCTGTGAGTGTGTTGTGGTTGAGGAGCATTTGAGGTGTCTGAGGTGTTTCAGAAGCAGTATGCATGCATGCTGGCTTGTATGTAAATGATCGTCAGACACACACACACACACACACACACACACACACACACTCTGTACCTTGTCAGCCGCAGCCAGCAGGTCGTCAGCCATCTTGTCCAGGTTGGGGGCCTTGCCTGTGTAGATGAAGCACATCATCTCTTTGAAGACATCTGGCTCCACGTCATTTATCTCCACACGGTTCTGAATGGGAGGAGAGGACGGGGGGAGAATAATACACACCGGGTTTAACGGAATAATAAAAGGCAAAGGGAAGGAAAAGACGGAGCCTTTGACAGCCGCTCACAACCACAAATAGCATGAGTGACGTTTACCAGAAGAATATTCAAAAGCTCACCTGAATTAAACTCTCTCACCCTGCTTAGTGCACACAAACACACGGGGACAGGAGGAAATGTGGCAACACACAAAACAACTTCCAAGTGACAAAAAAAAAAGAAAAGAAGCCTGAATCTCCTGAACAGTCCAAACACGTTTCAGCAAAAACTCCAAACTACATTTTGATAGATTTATTTTTTTTAATTCTTCTACAGCCGAATCCCGAAAATTAATCCCGAGCATTCACTCCTTGTCAGTGCCTGCAGCCAGCAAAGTAGGCTTTATCGCTTGTTGGCACAGTGGCGGTAACCTGAACCTTTTCCCTCCACTCCGAGAGGAACAAAGCAGTAAACCAATTATAACGCTGCTTTGTCGTCGCCAAGGTGACCAGCGGGCATTTTAGCAGGGTCAGCGCGGGTGTACCGACAGCTTAGTGCATTTCTGTCAACTCTGACCACTCAAAGACAACACAAACACGCCGCTCCAATAGAAGGAGAGGCCCAAATCAGTTGCCACTTAAACGCTACGCCGCCTATTGTGTGTGTGTGGCGTTAAAGCAGATTCTGGCCTGGAAAAATAACTGTCTCGGGGTTTTCTCTCCTGTTCTCTCCTCGTGATTTCTGACGCCTAAGCAGTAAATGCGTGTTGGAGAGCTAACGTGATAAAAAATGCAAAACAGTGGCGCGTAATAACATTTGGGTGTCACGCGAGAGGAGTCGGTGTAGGGCGTCTTTTGAGCAAGGGAGGGCGGCGGGGTTACAGCGGCGTCTCGTAAACACGGCGCTCCTGTAGTTACAGCGTATCAAGCGCCCCTCTATTCGCAGAGCAGTCCTCTATCAGACTCTTCCTTTATGAGCTCATTTGTCTTTCCTCTATAGAGTGCTGCAGAGGAGTGTTAACCCATCTATCCGTGTGTCTCAGAATCGTACGGGGACGCGGCCCACCATCTCTCTCTCTCTCTCTTTCTCCCTCCCTCTGATGAAGACGCCCACTTAAACAGCAATTAAGATGCATTTCCCGGCTCTGCTTTATAATTCCCCCCCTCTCCCCTCCGTTGGAGCTGGGCAGCAAGCATCAGTATTCCGCTGACATGACGGGCGAAATCGCAGAGGTTCAATCTCGCTGCCTCCTATCAGATGAACGCAAGAGTCTGTGGCAAGAGGGTACACACACTTAAATACACTACACTGACATATACACACGTGTGTGAGAGAAAAGAGCCAAACCGCAGTGATGTTGGACACCACCCTGCCTCCTTTTATCCCAATTTGGAATGACAAATTCCCCATGTTTTCACATTGTACGGCACCATCTGCCACTATTTACCTGCAGGAGTCGGGGCACAACCTGTGGGAGGCCTCGTTTTTTATCCTCACCCATATTTGGAACAGACAACAAGAATGTGATTGGTCAATTGTTATCATGCAAAAGGAAATGTCGTATATCTGTCTTGGTGGGTCACTTCTGTATTAGCAGGGGACGGCAAAAGACCAGTAGGAGTCACTGGTGCGGCCGCAAGGGCGACTTCTCCTGCCCGACCACACCAAGCAAGACAGACGTGCATTTACAATCAATGTATCCATAATATTAATGACAATCATTGTGGCCAGCACAAAACTTTCAGACAACTTCAATGGAAAACATTGAATTGTTATTGCTTTAATATGGCAGCATAGATAAATAAATGTAAACCCTTTCATGTCCAACTGTTTTTAAAAAGGACCTGCAGGTCACCGTGTGACCTTTGACTTCTACTCTCCCTGGCAACACCACTGTGCTCACAGAGTAGCAACAGACCGTTACAGGTGCCGTCTTTATGGCCCCCGGGTGGTCAAAGAAAAGAAAAGGAACTTGGAAAGAAATGGATCTGTTCGGATTTTACTATCATTACTTTCTGTGTCAACCTCAAGTTTGGCAATTTTGACATCATTCAACATTTCACTTTATCATGCTATAAAAATTAAGAAACATCAAATACCCTAGAGTAAATCAGTTAGTCTGCACTTGATGATGAAAATGCTTTGGTTGCCTTAACATGATTAAATGAAGGATTGGTGGTAACAGTTTTAGTCAAAAACACATGTAGGGACACACTCGCAGACACACTCGAGCGTGTGGAGAGGTGAGCACCAGCTTATGCAACAGTGAGAAAGATTAGAATTAAGACTTACTAGCCACTGAGGGAATGGGAACAAGTGAACTGGATCAAGAGCTCAACTCACCTTCTTACTCTCTTCCATCTCATGCTCAAACATGGCACTGAACACGGGCGAGCGAGCTGGGAGAGAAAAAGAGAGGGAGGGAGGGAGAGAGAGAGTGAGACTTCTTTCATCGTAGACTCATAGGGAAGTCTCAGATATCTGTTCACAGCCTGCCATAAGACCCGGAGACCACAGGGGATGGACCGATTGCATGTTGTTTACTGTAGACTATATGATTCGGAACCATGTTATAATGCATCTACAGCAGTTCGACAGCAAATACAATGTGCCTTCTCAATATTTCCACAGACTGGAGCTCAGCTGGAGGGGTTTGGGTTTAATCTCCAGCAAAGCGCCCCTTCCTGCTGGCTCCCTCATCGCTTGGGTGTAATGACTGTTCAGTATATCGAATTACATAAATCAATCTGGCTTCTATTATGTGAAATCGCCGCTGTACTTGCATGATAATTCAGCACGGTTGAAATAATTAACACATTTTTCCTCTGCAGTTCTGCTTAAAGGCCCGACACAAAACGATTTGCTGATAAATGAGGCTGATATAGTCCAAAGAACGAATATCGCCATTGAGATGATTGCAATGTGTGTTATAAGACAATAACTATCACTTTATAAAGACATTTATATCCAGTAGTGGTTTTCCTTTTTCCGGTATGCTGGAAGTTGTTTGATTATGTGTTAATTGAGTAAAGGATCACTAATGAATACAGTGATTTAAAATGAACAAACACATTATCAAGTACACGTCAGAAAATGTAATGTGCTACTGCTGTAAGCACAAAATGTGTGTGTGTGTGTGTGTGTGTGTGTGTGTGTGTGTGTGTGTGTGTGTGTGTGTGTGTGTGTGTGTGTATGTGTGTGTGTGTGTGTGTGTGTGTGTGTGTGGTGTATTAGGGAAAACTTAACACTGACAACTGTTCCCTTAGAATTCAGTTGTCCTGATTGATATTCCTCGAGAAATATAAGTTAGTTAAAAGTTGAACTGAACGGGGGAGATTCATTTTAGGCCCGGCGCTGTGGATCCTAATTGGCCAAGAACAGCAGGTCTTCCATATGCAAATGACTCCAACCTGCTGAGTGAAGGAGTGTCCAAAAAATCAGAGGGTGCAAACTGGCCGCACTGGACGGATTTCAGTGATTCTGTTTGCGACCGGGAACAAAATCCTGCTGCTTTGCATTTATTACCTTTACCTTTACCTTTTAAACTGGAGGCACAAGAGAGAGGACGTCTGAAAGTGATGCAACACATTTCCCTACTTTCATTACCATAGCAGCCAGAGATAAAAGCAATATTTGACTAAGCAACATTGAAATACATGGTTGAATAACTCAATTGACTCCCACTGACATTAATCAGTGAGCAGTCTTACAGCACATTTTTGTTTGTGTATGTACGGTTAAGGTTTGATTCACGCTCGGCAAAGATACAGATATGATGTCTTCCTCGTGTCTTCAGACCTTGTTTTCTTATTTAAATCGACTTATTTCAGTGCAGCGAGAGGAAGAGATGATGTTTTCGTCTCCTAACAATCGAGCTGGCAATCACAGTCACGCTGTGGCTCTATATGGAACCAATAACATGGAAGTGTCTGCATGGAGACGTCACTCAACAAACACTGCAGAGATTTCCCCCTCGTCACAAATCCGACGCTGAATAACACTGAAAGTTTAAACACTCAAAATGAATTTTTCATTTGTTGAAATGACAAATTGTAAAGTGAACTTCCTGAGGTCGGAAGAATAATTTGCTAATGTGAAAGACATTACCTCCATTTCCACAATGGAGCCTGAGTAAAGAAGGAATGATAAATAATCCCAGCATTTGATTTATTTTGAGATTCAAATATTATTTTTGTTCAGCTGTGGTTTCTTTTTTCTTCATTATGTCTTTATCACCAGCTTCCCATTCAATTTACAACAACCTTGTCCTTATTCTACATTTTGACAGTGAAACATTTGGCCTGTCCCTGGCTATTTGCGGTCTTTCATTTTCGCCTGAACAGAACCGCAGCTACTGCCGTGCAGCCAGTTGCTCCATTGCCAAATGTGCTTTATTTCAAACCCAGCTGAGTTACGGCGGGCAGACAGCCCTGTAAATCCAAATTTACATGTCAACAAAGGAGCACAACAACCACCTGATTACGGTAATTGAAATACATAGGAAACAAATTGATAATCGGTGACATCCAGCTCAGAAATACTTCACATATTTGACAGTGAAGCAAAATCAGTCTTTTCATGCTGGTGCCAGTGTCTTTCCCAGTTGCTGTGCAGCTCTGTGAGTAGATCAGCAGCGGGGCAGCAGGCCAGAGACGCTGCAGTTGTGGCAGGTCGGAATGACACAGACTGACAGGCGAAGGCGAACGTTACGATGGGAGGAAACACCCGGCGATGGCTCGGAGCGTCACTGTGTAAGGTGCAGCCTGTCCAAATTTCCATACGGAGCTGCCGAGCTT
This sequence comes from Genypterus blacodes, assembly GCF_046128005.1. NCBI lineage: Eukaryota > Metazoa > Chordata > Actinopteri > Ophidiiformes > Ophidiidae > Genypterus > Genypterus blacodes. The sequence goes on from NW_027466835.1 coordinate 6,481,472, forward strand.
CATAAAAGAAGATTTTTATGGCTGCTATATTAATGCGAGCCGCTGACCCACTGTGCTGCATATTACTGTCGGCAGTGACATTACAGCAACTCGCAATCACAGTTGATTAAAAATAAAGTGGTGAGGAGCCAAACCTCTGCGCAGCCTTCTACAACTTTAATTCTAAACTGTTTTAAGTGGATACATTATACAGATTTACAACTTATTTACATGCAGGGGTATATTTTAAAAGCTTTCCTATTCATTAATGCCAAGAAGAAAAACTGCTGATTCACTTCAATCCGTCCTGCTGCTGTGCTCGCTGAATCAAAAACCATTTCAGCCACTGATCTATTCTAATTGGAAATGTGTGTGAGGCCCCAGTATATTACCCTATAACGAGCTTGTTCAGGGGCCTGGGAACAGACATGCACATTTTAAATAAGCATTAACCTTCAGAGGAAGCAGATCTTCTTTTCTCTTCTTTGTTTTTTTGCTTTTTACACAGGAAGTGAACAGTGAGGAACTGAACTTGGGAGCGATTTGAAAACAAATGTTGAGCGAAGTTTCTTAACCCTAACCCCGACCGACCTGCCAGGTTTGATCCAAATCGGGTAGAAATAGTTTGACTTACAGCTGTGAAAGACAAACAAACAAACAACAGTGATTATGATACACTCCCCTGCTGTGGGTACAATTACTGTGTGCCCAGTTGTGCTGTAACTTGGGGACAAACCTACTGTAAGTCTGGCTGATGCAGCTAAATATGGGTGAGCTCATACTGCAGCAACAAAGCAGAGGGGTGGGTAAGAGAGCGAGAGAGCGAGAGAGAGAGAGAGAGAGAGAGAGAGAGAGAGAGAGAGAGAGAGATACACACACAAATAGAGGGTGGGGAAGTTATCTAAAGAGAAATGGAGGTAGAAGACGGAGGAAAAGTAAATGACAGACACAGACAAGATGAGTTGGGTACACAGTAAAATTAGAAGGGAGGGAAAGAGACGAAAACAAAGTGGGATGTGGCGAGAAGATGAGACAACCTGGGTGAGAGCTAAAGCCTGAGACAAGAGACGGAGACGTGAAAAGGGAAAGATGGAGAGAGGGGAGGAAATAAGTGGGAACTAAGAGAAACCGGAACGAGAGAGAGAGCAAGAGAAGAGAGATGGATGAGGAGAGTCAGAGCGACACCTCTTCCAGGATTGGCATGAAGATCACATGGTCCATTGGAGTTGCTCTTCCTCCTTTGTTTGATCCCCCCCACCCTCACCCCCACCCCCACCCCTGTCACCACGGCGATTAACAGCCGGGGAGACTTGACACGGGAACAGACGAGAGGAGAAATAACAAGGAGGAGGGACGATCACCCGGCCGAAGAGGAGGCGAGGGAGGGGAGGGGAGGACCCCAAACCGCAGCAGTACATAATTAAAATGGCTCCTCACACACACATTTCAACAAATCCAATAACGAACAGCCTCGGCTCGTCCGCGGAGACGCGTCGCTCAATCCAGTTCCCACAAACTTTTCCACCACCGTATGTGTGCTGTGATCAACATGCCAATAATGTGCAACAAGTGGCTCAGGCTGTGTGTGTGTGTGTGTGTGTGTGTGTGTGTGTGTGTGTGTGTGTGTGTGTGTGTGTGTGTGTGTGTGTGTGTGTGTGTGTGTTTCCAAAACTGATCAACACAGGCTGCGGAAGGAAAACACACACACAAGGCAAACTTGGCAAAAGCCGCCGTGTTTTGTGGAAATCCAAAACATTTAAATGTGTAATCATCCCCGTGGTGAGGAAATGTATTCATAAAATTATAATTCAAATTAATGAAGTACATCCCTCCAGAATCTGTGTTATATTATTTTTAAAAAAGCATCGGAAATAGACTTGACGCCTCCATAGAAACCAGGAATGATAGCAGCTCACATCATGAATATGTAATGAAGCCATTGTGAAAAATAAATGTGTATCAGTCTACAGAATCTGCCCATGACAGGCACCATTAATCGGGATGTGTGTGTGTGTGTGTGTGTGTGTGTGTGTGTGTGTGTGTGTGTGTGTGTGTGTGTGTGTGTGTGTGTGTGTGTGTGTGTGTGTGTGTGTGTGTGTGTGTGTGTGTGTTCACACCACCTGGAAGTAACTGTCAGCAGAACGTCACAATTAAAAGCAATGATTCAGGAGTCCTGACATGGAAGATTTCTCGACACTCACCTCGCTCCTAATTAAGTTTATTTTTACACTTCACACGCACGAATTTAGCAAGCGACGGCGGAGTTTGTGTTTTATCGCCAGCGACACATCAAAATGTCAACCAGAACCAAAAAAAGGATCAAGCAATTTTCCTGTGACCCGCCCTGGCATTTTAAGAGCTCACATTTTGATATTATTTACTACACTTGACCTTAGAAGTCTGAGGAAGTACAACTCCATTTTCCGAGGTTTACCACATGAAGCCGGTGTGCGTCACCGCCCCCGTACCGGATACACACTCTCACCTGCTAGGATGGCTTTGTGCGACTGGAACTTCTGGCCGGCGACGCACAGGGAGCAGTCGGTGAACCTGGAGTTTTCCCACAGATCCCCCAGCTCCTCTGCCAGCCTGCAGTCAGGAACCTTCACCATGTTCATCGTGCTCTGGCCCGAGACGTTCACCGAGTCCTGCACCACGCTCACCTGTAAAACAAACACACGCACACACACGCAGGTAACGTTTACTGTTTTGTTACTTTACCAGAATCCGTTTCGGGGGCACACAATGTCAAATCAATCAATCAAACCTGCTGCGAATGATTAATGTGGCTTCCTCTGCCTCGGCCATCAATACATCAGACACTCAATTAGGGCTGTTTTCTTCCTTCTTTTCCACGTCAGATTGTACACACTCTCAACAAGCCAGGCACTGAAGTCAAATCGTGTGTGTCTGAGTGTGTGTGTTCTTGGAAGTGTGTGCACACAAGAGTTGTCTGTACGTCTTCCCCGCTGACTTCGCCACCTGTTCCAGACAATGTCAACCAGACTCATTTATCTCTCAACAGGACTCCGTGCGCACACACGCACACACACGCACGCACGCCCACAACACACACACACACACACACACACACACACACACACACACACACACACACACACACACACACAGATATGCACAATCACACACACGCCCACATAATCACACACGCTAATTACGAGCCAATTTCTGAGTCTATCTTGTTTTTACCTGCTCCGAGCAGCTCCATACTCAGAGCCCTGTTTACATGTACCAACATATGAGTTCTATGAGACAAACGGAAAGATAACAAATTAATAAACTTATTTCCATTGTTGTTTACATTCTCTAACACACTGAGCAAGACTGCAGCCACTAATGATACAAACCTGGGAAATAAATAAATCACTGAGTCAAAGGAAAAAATAAAACCTTATTAAATGCAACTAAACAATAAAACTGCAATACCTTCTGATAATGTGATATAGGCTTACATTAACAAACTTGACATTATAACAATGTAGAGATAGAGGATCTAACTTTTAATAAGGAGTAAACTTTTTAATCATAGCAATGTCAGATGGTAATGTCTTACAAATGGACTCGTTTTGATTCGTAATTAATTACATTTACAGCCCATTAAAAATGAAAATGTGCTTTAAAGCTATTTGCCAAAAATAAAATAAAAATGAATCAGAATATGTTATTGCATTATCTAGCACATAATTACAAAATAGATTTAACTACATCACTGACCTGTTGTGGGTTATAAAAATGTGTAGTTATGACAGACACACACCAGATAAACAAAACTTTGACGCTAATCTTTCACTCTGTTTTCATTGCTGAAAGGACGTAAATACATTTAGTGTGCCGTTGTCAAAAGAAAGTCCGAAAATCCCCACAATATCCCAGTAAAGTGACCTTGCTGCCAAAAGCCTCGGCCAGGAAAGCCTAACAACCAAAACCCCACAAAACAACATTCAGGCTGCTTCTCTCATCCAGCCCATCCAACCATCTGCCCGCCTGTTTGTCCAATGCCACATCCATCTTTCTATTCAACCTGCACAAAAAGAGTCCTAGAAAAGGCGGAGGAGCACATACAATAGTGAAGTGCGTGGCAAGCAGGAAATTGAATGTCAAGAAGTCTTGTTTGTACCTGATGGAGGTTTTAGGGAGGGGGGGGGGGGGGGGGGGGGGTAAGCTTGAAGGGGGACAAGGAGACAGACAGAGAGAAGGAGCAGCAGAAGATAGAGATGGGTGTTTTTTTTTAAAGGGAGGGAGAAAGAGGAGAAAGGGAGGGAGGAAGAAAGACACAGGAGACAAGGGTAATAAAAGGCAAGGAGGAGTGCAGATGCAGAGATATCACTCGATGGACAGATAGGGAGAGAATGGAGACAAGTGGAGGGGGGAGTAGGGTGGAGAGGAGAGGATGAGCGACGGGGGGCCAGTGGTGGGATCTACAGTTCAGGATGGCCTCTTACGAGTGGAAGCTCATCTCGCTCTCGGAAATGACAGTGAGAAGAAAATGTGACTTTCCTGCCGCATTCTGACACACCTCTGTGCTCCTGTGTGTGTGAGTGTGTGTGTGGGTCAGGTTTCCACGGCTGGATCCATTAACCACACGCCTGGGATGCAGGTATGACTTTGACTGACTGACTGACTGACATACATCTATCTGCTCACACTCGCAGAGGAACGCACGCCCTCACACACATCCCACATAAGGAGCGAGTCGGTTATTCCTATGGAGGCGGTCCAAGACGTCGGCAAACTACCGATTAGCCACACGGAAACCCTTGCGGGCGAGGGGAAGGAGGGGCGCCGTATTACGGAGGAAAGTGAGGAAAAACAACAGAGACAGAGGAACAGACAGAGAGACAAAGAGACAGAGGGCATAGGACAGAGGTTCACTGAGCTCCAGTTGGAATGAAAAATGGCTCTGGGGTGGTGGAGGGGAAGAAGAGGAGGGGGAGGAGGAGGAGGAAGAGGAGAGGCAGGGAAGTCCAGCGCCGTGTCCTGTGTGCACACTGAAAAAATAAATAAAGCGAGTGGAAGGGAAGCGGTGAGTTCGGTCAATGTGTTTGGGTATAAATAGGCCAATTAGCATGGTGGAGGCTTCGCCGGGCTGAGACGCAGCGTGGCAGAGGCGCTCTAATTACTGGCTAACTTGACCAATTATTCCACTGTTTAACCAGGCAGAAACTAAATCACAGCACCTGGTTATTTAGACACACTGGCTGCCCTGACAGTCCTCACACCATTAGCTGTCAACTTCAGTCATTGTCAACCTCATCCTCCGCCTCTTCCTCTACCCAAACGCTCCCTCCCCATTGTGGAAAGAGTGGACGAGGATGCAGTTGGTGTCGTGTTCGCGGAATGCAGCATACAGAAGCGTGTATGTGACGACACCGTCAAGACTAAAAATTGGATTCATATTCACAGGAAATGTATCAAACATCTGCCATTAGTCAAGGAGTAAATTGGATGTAGGTGTTAGATTTATAGATTTAAACGCTCAGGTGAGTCATTATGGTTCATGGCAGCGGTGTGAAATCTTTATCTGGACAGTAGTTCTTCTGACACAAAGTCCCATACCTGAGTGACCCTGGCTGACCTTTATCTTTGTTGCAACAATGATGAGAGGGACGTTTGTTCTTACTGCCACCATATTATTTACCATTTGCTTTAGGTATTAAGATCCGTGGCTACGCTCTTTTGAACCTTTCCGGGATTCACACAGTTAATATTGAGTTGCGCCACCCAGATGATTTATTCCTAATTCATCAATCTGTTTCTGCCCATTGATGTGTTTGTTTATGGTTACACCGTGTGTCGCCATGCGTGAAATAGTTTGAAAAAGGGGGGAAAAAATTAAATCAAACACGATTCGTTCAGTTCTGGAGCATTTGTTCTCTTTCGTCCTGAAGTCTCATTTTTCTCTGTTCAATCCTGTGCATACTCAAACGTGTATACACTGATTGAGATTGGGGACGCAAACAGACGGACTGATACATATTCATACTGTCACTTCATCAAAACACACACACACACACACACACACACACACACGCCGCCACAGCATGAAAATGAAAACAAGCTGTGTGATTTTAAAAGGAAATCTAAAGTGGTTTTGTTTTTTGAGGTTAATATACGCCTTGCTTCCTTCTTGCTGTAAAAATTAATTGTAAACCATTTGCATGAATATAATTTGCATATTGCTGCATTTTACAGACACAATTTGGTGCAGACTTGCTCATAATCAAAAGCATATTGCTGCTGACTTCATGAGTAATAATTACTGTGGACCATGCTCTGTAGAGTCTCTCAAAATTTGATAACACCACATGCCGGTTTTCTATACGGGCCCTGACCCAACCTGTTTCTCAGGAGATGCAGACATTTCCTAACTACGCCTTAAATGTTCCAGAAGGTCTTTGCACTCAGATTTGAATCATTATGACATGTTGTTATCACTCAGGTCGCTCCTCTACCACCGTACCAGGGTTTTGAAATTTCTTGAGAGCTCATTGTTGTACAGTAGAAGTGTTCAGTGTGCTCCAATCTCATCCTTTCCCCCGATTTGGAGTGGCCCCTCACTCTAGTAGTCCCCCCTGATTCTCCCCTCCACTGTGCAGGAGTCCAGCCCAACCAGTAAGTGCTACTGGTGCAGCGAACAGGGACTGCAGCCCTTTGGCAGCCTCTAACCACTGGGGGCCAATTGTGAAGTGGAGTCACTGCGGTGGCGGTGGTGGGCGAGTGCCTCCTATAGTTTAATTGGAACAAAAATGTAGTATTCAGCTCACAATGTTTGTCTGAAAACAGAGGCACTTATGTGTCTGCATGCATCCCTGTGGCTACGGCGGCATCAAACATCTTGCAAATGTCTCTCTATATATTCATACCGTGTTTCAATCCAAACATCACACCAGTCTGTAAATTAACTGCTATTGGTGTAACTGCTTAGTTGGAACAAAAAGATCATAACCAGAGTGTACAATGGCCTCAGTATGGCCTCATGCAGGTCTATAACCCACATATTTCAAGTAAATCTGCAATCATTTCAGACTTAATCTCATATTATGCTGCTCACAATTCAGGGCAATACACTCGCACAATCTACTCTTACCAGAAGAGAAAATTAGATGGACCCCGAGTGTGACCATTAAAACAACACAAACACACACAGAATACATACACATTTTGCAAAAGGCTTGATAGATCTGTGATCACTAAAGCTGCCGCCTGAAACCTCCGGGCACAACATTCATCACCGTTTTTTTTATAATGCGTGACTCACTCTGCGATCTCAGCCAGCCAGAGCAAACAGGCTTGATGTCACAGATCCACTCTGCTGCTCTCCCTCGCTCCTCTCCACCTGCTCTCTCTGTCTCGCCCTCTCTCTCTCTGTCAGAGGTGGTCCAAACAGGTGCAAAGACTACAAAAAAAGCGCATTTTTTGTTGTATTTCTCACTCAAATACAAACAGACCCAGAGCAGATATTTTAGTTGATAGAATGTGGTCAGGAGCCAAAGTTCCTATGCCCTCGAATAACTGCAACAAGTCCCTGGACTGTTTGATAGTGAGAATAACAGCACAGTCGAATCTGACCCAGACAGTATTGCACCAAAACAGCCCCAGATCCCAACGCTATTAAACAAAAGCTAAAATAAAAACTGCGTTCTGTTTCCTCAAAGGCACAGTAACAGCAGCTCGTGCAATAAGTCCGTTCAAATTGCTTACCATTGTGCTTTGAAACAACAGACCCCAGTGTTTCCATCATGACTAGCAAAAGCCATTAGCAATTCAACCTATAAGTGGTTATTAAAACCTTTTATGTTTCATGTTCTGTTCATGCCGCGTCTCTGAGGTCGTTTTGTAACATGAAACATTTTCCAGATTCTTTGGAACAGAGGGATGAAAGGCAGTGTGCAGCTGAGGATACTGGTTACTCCTTGCGCACATTCAATTATTGTACAGCTTTGAGTATGACGCCATTGTACGCAGCTGTAAATGTGTAACAGCGGTCATTTCAGCTGTGTGTGTATTTCAGCGGCTCAGGCCAGAGATAGTTGGGAGGATCCACACAGACAGAGGCATATTTCATGCATGATTTGAAGTCAAGCAGCTGAACGAGCAACGTGCATGCACTGTGGCCAGATTTACATCCAAGTGCGTCTGGCTTGGTTAACCCTGGTCTTACATTTGCACATGTAGACACTAGACACACACGCGCACACACACACACACACAAGCTCGGAGAGAAACAGATAGATTACAACTGGCAGTGAGCATGTGCCTCTGCGTGCCGTCTGTGAGCACTGGCCACTTGGGTCCCTTTTAGGCAGTTTTGTTTTCTCTGCTGGAGGAACAGAGACACTAAAGTGAATAGCTTCCAGTCTTCAAGGCTCCATCTAAAGTGCTTGAAGGAAATGTTTGGACAGACAAAATAAACATGTAAGCAGGGGAAAGTTTTCCTGTTTCTTCATTTTTCTGCCGTCTTCTCTCTGGGAGAAGCGACGTGCTTTTGATGGGATTTAAAAGACGTGCTGATGTGGTGTTCGTGCAAAACTGTTGCGAAGCCAGTATCAATTAAAGCATCCGCTGTGGCTCAAAAATGAGTTTCAACAAGCAATCGTTGTATAAAATCCAATTGCAGGAGCGGATCAATTTGGGACTCACCATTTGCTTGTTCCCTTTGTTTCTGTCTGGCACTCAATCAACATTTATCTGTCCGTCTCTTTGATTAGCTCTCCAAGCCCCTTTTGCATGATCGCTTTGTTGATGTAGCTTCCCTTTCCGGCAATAAAAGACCGCCTTTGCCGACCCCCCTTTGCCTGCACAAACTCCCAAGTGCCCAGACCTCTATGTGCATCCTTTCTTCCTCACCCATCCCACCTCTGCCTCTTTATCCTGCTCAGAGAACTGTTATGTGTGTGTGCTGCTCAGAGTGCATGGAGGGAGCAGCTGGAGCATCTGCAGTAGTCTCCTCTGACAGCAGCACGGCATATGGCGGAGCCCTGTGAAGGATGGGTGCTGTCACCCGGCAAAGTGCTTACCCACAGACAGGAGAGGCAAGCTGCACTAACACTATGAGGAAGAGGAGGAAACAACTAAACATCAGCGCCCCACTCATTTATTCTCCCACTGCCGCCACACCCCAGGAGGGACAGTGGTTGGGCCATAAAGGAGACGCTTCCAACCAGAAAGCAGTAGCTAAGACACCCGTCGCAATACATTAAAGTAAATCGCATCCAAGATCATTTATCTGCAGGAGGTAAACCAATCAGGAGTAAAACAATGGCTCAGCCTCCATTTTACACTTGTGGGTGATGATCTTCATGCACTCAATGAGGTCTTGTCACAATTTGGCGCGTCAGGCTGCCACGCTGATCAAATTTGCATTTTGGTACAAGAGGAATCAATGAGAAGAGAAATATCCAGCAAAAAATGTGGAATATGTGGAAGAACATTAAACTGGCTGTCAGATCTAAATTTAGTTGCGGATGCACAATAAAATGAGTGTGATGGCATTTGGCCTATAGATGGCCCCACAGTAACATCATTAATTGAAATGGTCTTAACTCTGTGGTCATTACTCACTCCCTTTGCACAATTCATTCATTCAAACCCCATTAGCTTTTCAGAGAGGTTTAAGGTACTCTAAATATCACAACCATCATCCACTGATAAGAATTGGAGAAATGCGCAGCTTGGTCGAGGTAAAGCTGTATTTTCATTTAGAAATACAAAATAAAATTCGACAGCAGCCCTCGTTGTTTTGGCTGTTGAAAGCTGATGGTGTGGTAATTGTTGTTGTTTAAGGAGTGTTCACATGTTGGACAAAGAAGGACACAATAAACTGCCACTCCAGCCATTATTACCTGCATGGGAGTTGGTGGCCAATGATAAATCATGCTTCAATCTAATCTAATCCTAACCCGCTTCCTGCCTTCCTGATGTCAGTCTAGTTTCCTGGTGGTTAAATGTACTTATAGCCGACAGTGACATCATCAAACTTCGCATAGCCACTACAATGATGTCATAGAGCTAACAGCGTTGCAACAATGATGTCATGATGTCTCCAGAGGGACCTTTACCACTGTGCCTTTGAGTTGCTCCAAAGCAAAAGTCAAGTCAGAGTTAACAGTCTCCAACTGTTTTTTTATCAGCTGCACTTGGTAACTTCACATGCGGTCTGTGCCCTCTATGTTGGAGATCTCGGGGTTGGTTGGGCCCCTATAATAACCCCCTCCATGCTCGAGTTTCTGACCTCCATGAGCTTTGGTTTGTATCCAGTCGCTGTGTTCCAGTTCACTGATTAATGGTCAATACGAGGCTCTCCTCCCTCAAGCACCTTTTCTTTCCTTGGTGAGTCCTTGAGCCCAATGGAGATGCTGAAAGTGGTTGAAAGGCAAAAGGAAAGATCTTACACGTTCGATGCGCCATAGCCATGTGTTCTGCTGCAAATGCACATAGAGGCCATTTTCTTGGACCTACAGTATGTGCATCACACAAGAAATATGTTTAGCGATAATAAAATCATAAATAAACCTAATTTGTCTGCCAAATGGCCAGATGGATCAATTTAATCCATGCTGAGATGAAGACAGATGTAAAGTCTTGAGTAATAGTATCAAATATACCCTATGATACGGCTGTTTTGAGGGATGATACACTTTGGGAAGGAAAAGATGTCCTCCTCTGCAAAAGAAGCCACACGTGTCCAGCAGTAAAGGTGCTGGCGTCTACTTCTGGCTAACTACAGGTGGACCGCCATGTTCCTCACAGCATTTCAGCAGCCAATTTAACATGACTGACAGTTAAGTTTTTCACCGTAAACTTCTCCTTTCCAAAACAGCCCCTTCCTTTCCCTTTACTCAATCAAAACAGACTTCCAGAGTAGTGATCCTACAGTGTCAGTCAACACCGACTCTGCCTGCAGGCAAATCACGACTGCACAAAGTTAACTTGTTGAGAGTCGGACCTGCTGGGAGCCACGGGGCCCGTGTGGGTTTGGTAATGCTTGGAAAAATTTCATGCCATCCTATTTTATCTATAGGATTACAGCGAAATAGTAATGGTCTGACCTTGGAGCGAGAGGTTACCTGGAGCAGTGTCGGGAAATGAGAGAAGAAGGGAATGATAGGAAAGAGAGTAGAGGTAAGGAGAGAGAGGATTTAACCTTTACCCCTGCGTCTCATTAGAGGAAAATAAGAGAAGGGGGTAAAATCCGCCTTATCAACACATTCCATGTATTAAAAAAAATGAAACGTATTGGTATACTCTTTTTTTTTTCCCTCTTCCTATGTCTGCTCTCCACCCCTGCTGCTTGATGGCACAAAGAGTTGCCCACGTATTCCTAAAAAGTCCTTCCCTTCAATCTTCCCTCACTGTGCATCCTTCCCCCCGGCTCCTTTATCTCTCGCTGTCCCTCACACTCCCGTTTTGACAGCCAACGCAGCACCTTTAATGTGAGCTATCTCCTCATTAAATACTTGCAGGTGTCTGAAGAGCTTTGGCAGGGAACAAGAGGGGGAGAGATTCAAGGAGAAGAGAGACGGGAAGGGAGAAGTAGAACAACGGCTGGAGTTGTTCAAGCCCTTTCCGACATGACATACAGCCAGATTCCCCAGTTTGAATTACAAATGTCTCTGAAGGCAAACGAATGGAGCAAAGGGACTGAGGGAAGGCAAGGAATGACCTGCATCCCCTTTCTACAGTGATCCGGCCCCTCCTCATAGTCTATTTGACGACGACACACTTCTAGCACGCAGAAAAGAGACGGGGAGAGAGGGGAGAAGGAGGGCAAAGAGAGGGGATGCAGGAGTAAAGGGAGGCAATGGCGAAGAAGTAGACAGACGGCAAGAGATGAAGGAAACGGGCAAAGGGAGGAGGAGATTGGGTTTTGAAAGACAGATAAGATGGAGAGGGGGAGAAGAGGGAGAGGAGGTGATAAGAGATGTGAGAGCAGGGGGAGAGGGAGAGTGCTGTGGGCTCTGGGGTGCCGGACTCTCAGATGCAGGACCGGACCATCTGGACGAGAGCAAGAGCCAGGTCTCTGATGGTAAACATTGGACTTTACTTTCAGATGGAAAAGGACCAGGAAAAGAGATTCAAACACCCGTCTACACTTTCAACCACCACAACCCCCACGCCCTCCTTTGCACACCGTCCTGTCCAGACGTTGAGATTAAACACGACCAAAGCCGTGCACATTATATATTTCACAGAGCGTCCCACTTACACAAACTCTCTGACTGTCTCTGATATAAAAAAATGAACTCTGTCAACCGTCAAGCACCATTCTGCTAACGATTTAAAAAGGGAACACGTGGTGAAGCAATGCAAAATGAACTTGTGCACTTGTTAATTTTCAGCATTTTATATTTCAACCCTTTTTCCTGCAACTGTTTCTGTCACTCTAATAACACTTTAAAAGCTGTTTTCTTATTTTCTTGGCTAATTTACACTCATTTGTGTTCACACATATGGCTCTATTAATAAGGTTTGCTTTGCCTTGCCTGGTCATTACAACAGCTGCCTAATGACCACAGAGAGCCAGTTATTTATGGGGGAAGAAGTGGTCACCGAGGAGTTGAACCAGCAACTGTAACACCTCTGTAAAGTGGAATACACAAAGGTGGATTCAGCTGGATTCAGACCTTTCAAGAAGTTAATCCTTCTCTTCTCCAACTTATTCACACATACAGTAAATAAATGTGTATGGATAACACAGGCACAGGCACGCACACGCACACACACACAGAGAGAATGTATACATCCACACAGACAGAACTCCAGCCCACAGCCCACCCGCCTCTGGAGAAAGACTGCTGCCCCTCCTACTCCTCTATCAATAAACCCAGTTTGGAAACACTTTAAACAGATTTGCACATCGCTGTGCTAGAAAAAAGGGAAAACTTGAAGCGGTGCTCGTCTTCGTACCCCCAGGGTTAATTAGAATTGTTTTAAACAGTCACTGCCATGCTTTTTAAACATTTATGGCGGTAGCATTACAACTAAGGCATTAACATACGCAGAAAGTTTAACCTCTTCTGTGCTCCCTGGCTACATTGTGAGGAGCAGAGGGGAAAGGACGACAGGGGACCGTTGACCTCTGCTGCCCCCTGTGTCGCAGCTGGGAAATGACAGGGGGATTTTCAATGAGAAGCATCAGCCAGCTTTACATCATTGGGAATCAGAGCCTAACCACCACGCCAGCTGAATGACAATCAGCCAGTATGCTGGTGATGAGGGAGAGATCTAAAGCCAAAGACTGCATACTACCAAAAAATATATATATACTACGGGCTGGCAGGGACACACAAAGAACAAGTTAAGTAGGACTATATAAAAGGAATGTTGTATTGAAATTGCTATAATTATAATTAGATTAATAATATTTTAAATAAATAAATCTGAGAATTTTAAATCCATAAACTTAATTATTGACTTCATAAATCTGGCAAAATAATCCAAATAGTCTGTTTATTTTGCCATAACTCTGCAAAGTGTATTGTGAATTTATGTGAAAGAGGTCATCCACCATAGCTTATATAGCTTTTCATTAACTACCCCTATTTTTCCACAAAGAAGTAGTTGTGTCCCTCGCTGCAGGCCCAAACTCTCCACTGTACGCTTCATTGCACTTCATAATAAACATGAGCAAATGAGCTTCTGGTCGGGTCCTACAGTCCCTTAAAGTAAGTGAACAAAACAATATGTGAGAGATGTAACCCAAAACGCTGACTTGGAGACTGGAGTGTGTGCAAATGGGGTATGGCCTTGTTAAGTCCAATCCTGGGACCACACACAGAACGGTGAGAAATCTCCACAATCCATTTTTGGAATCTTTCGCCTTTTATTGAAATGGCCATAAAAGGGAGGATCACAACACCAGGACGCTGTCAGGAGGCGGATGTTACATCTATGCTCCTTCTCTCCTACGCAATAACCATAGCAGTCCCTAAGCTTTGAACATTATTTAGTGTCACATACTTAGATTAATTGTGGTAAAATTGAAGAAAGCGTTTGATGTTTATAAGGCCTATTGCATTTCATTGGCAACTTAAAAGTAAATGGAATTGAAAAATCCTGGCCTTCGTGTAATAATTTTGAGTGCAAATTTTCACGTCACCACTTAAGTTCCTTTCCAACTTCATATCCAAGTGCACACACACACTGCGTGAGTTTAGAGTCAGCATATTGCGATACAGTTTAAGTCTTTTAACCGAGAATGTAGTGTCTACTCCAGTTTTGGTTTTTAGATTCAACATAAACACAGATAAATACCCAGATTTTTTTTCAAGTGAATACCTCATCCTTACCTCGCAGAACAGTGTGAGTTTGTCATCAGGCAGCAGCCCGTTGGCTTCATCCAGAAGGAAGTCCCGCCTTATGAACTTCTTGAAACCCCAGTCCTTCCCTTGGACAAAGCGATAAGCCCTTTGGCTCTCTGAAAAACAGAAACAGGTCAATAAACACAAAGAGACGTGATTATGTGGAGACATCCACGACATGATTAAGGTTTGCATGTGAGAGAGGGAAAGTTTGTTATGACTCCTGGCCATAGGCTGTGAAGAAACAATGGTGAAACAGGCTGGGTGCAGGAAGTATTGCCTGCGGGGAGCTTTTAACACTTCAGAAGAAAACAGAATCTCTTGCTCTTTCTCTCGGTTTCACCCTCTATCCTCATGCTGCCACATAAAGACGAGCAGTAAACATGAGACAGAACTGCTGTGCCACTTTGGCCAAGAAGTGAGAAATTGCAGGGATCAAAGCGGCCCAATTATCATGTGTTTATGGAGTGCCAATTATCTCTGACAGTGGCAAGGAAGGATTCTGTAACACTCAGTCACACTACAAAGACACAGGATAGGTACTGGAGTGCGTACTATATTCACACTGTGGGGGTGGTCACAGCTATCGTCAACAGTACACAGTCGCAATTTCTCACATACAAGAGATAAATATAAAGGTTATGGACTATGGCTGCAGCACCGATAACAGCCAATTAAAGCTAATTGCTGATAAACAAATGAAACAAAGGTCCTACAAAGCTCCGTTGGCAGGATGTGACACCATTGTTCAGAGAAATTACATCATTCACCATTTTGTTGATAAGAGGGAAATGCTTTCTCAGGCACTGCTCTGGGATTTCCGATGTGAATGACAGATATGGAATGTGGCTAATATCGCTGTGATATTCCTTTGTATATTGTTTATTGAGACATATTCATGGCATCCATTCCTATAAGACAGCAATGTCTCCCCACAGGATGAAAGCTATACGTCTATTCTCCAATTGCCGTTGCTCAATATGAGTCTGCCTGTTGAGGAACTGCATATGAAGGTGGTTTGTGGTTTGCAAGCCGGCATAAATCAATTTACAACAATATAATCTAGGTCTGCTTCTCAGAGAAAGCATTCCTCTATTTACGCCAATTAAAAATAATCTATTTATTGCTTTAATCACAGTGTATTGAAGCTATAATGTGCATGTAAATGAGCCGAGTGAAAACATTATGTTCAAGGATGAGTGGACTTGCAAATGTGTGTTCATTCTACCTGAGAGAGACGCACAGGAGGTAAATGAATTTTGTTGTACACAACTTTTGCATTTTTTAAAACTTCAATAGCATATATCAAACATCACTCATTTCATTCTCCACAACTGGACCTGTGCTGGAGCAGACCTCTAAGACTCTTTATGTATACATGCATCCTAAGCCCTTTCCAAACTAACATTGAACATTTCTTTACGTCTCAGACGACAGGGTTGTGTTCAAGGAGATGAAAGAAAACGTGAAAAATAGGAGTAGAATCGTTTAAGATGCACTGAAAATCCTCATCAAAAATCGTATAAAAATCACCAGCAGAGGTGAAGCACATTTATCTATACTAAGTGGAAATGAGCTTTTGTGCCAGTATCCCTCTCAGGAGAATATGCTAATTTAAAACAGCAGACAGCTCATAGGAGTATTATAAGCCGGGAGTGACACGCATGGAAATATGTGTTGTGCAAGAGATTTCAACACGTTTACTGAGAGAAGATTTAAATGTAAATGGAATCGTAATTCTGGGGGCCTAAAATGTTTTACGGGGTTGAACCCAAATATTGAACTATATCCAGTCGACTTAATGGTTTAAAGTTTTAAGAGTTTCACAATACCTCAACCTTTATCCAGCCACAATAAAGGTATTATTTACATGATTGCAATAACCGGGGGGTTACCGGGTTTAGGCCTACGTCACATAATTGTAATTCACACTCTCCCCAGTGTAAATATTAAAATCTTTGCACATTGGAACCATCCTGTGACATGTTTGTGACTAATCAAAATATTTTGGTGTTGGACACGCCTTCGGAAAGGTCCGTGCCTTCTGCATGCAAACCACGCATTGCTCTGCAGTCTATGAGATAGACTTAGAGATCCCAACAGGAGATCTGCTGACAGATCACAGCGGGAAGCACTAAGATGAAGTGTCAACGTTGCTGTAAGATCCTGTGTCAAATTCCCCCCCATTTGGATCTGAGAGTGCAGGGAGCCAGAGAAGGGATTGATGGTGGGGCGTAGTGCATATGCAGTTATTCCCACCACTGCTCATGCGGGAGGTCCTTCACTTTAATCCCTGCCTCTAGAGACTATGTGTGCCACTAAGCAAAGATGCTGACAGTAACCGTAATGGATGCATGCGTATGTGTAATGAATGCATATGCACATGTGCACGCAAGGATGCACCCACGTCCACAAAAATTACAAATCTATGCACCCCCAGAATTTTAAACAACATTTTTTATTCATTGTTCTTTCTCTTCCTTCTGCAGATAACGGAAAGGAGTGCTTGTGTATCCATCAGACGCAGAGTTTTGAGACCCAAGATCTCTCATCCAAAGCCAAACAGGTTTGAGCAGATATTCAAATGTCTGTGGCCACGGTACACTGTACTCCTTGTGGATGGGCAGACACAAAACACAAGCCTTTGCATCTGATCTCTTAAGGGGGCTGTGGAAAGTCGTTATTCTATCCCTCTGCTGAGTTCCACCCATCTTTTCGTGTCCTTTAAACAGGTTAAATAAAAGGGAACATGTGAGACCAAGACAACGCCACAAGGCATCAAAATGACATGTGAAGTCGTGTTATTTGGGTATGAAACAACACTGTCAGTGGTGAGCGAGGACTTCCCCTGTGGCCGCGTCTAAAAGCTGAACTAAGGTGTGAGGAGGAAAATATGGAGAGATAGGTGAGCCGAGCCAAGAGGAGGAGGTGAGGAGAGGTGAGGGGGAACGTTGAAAGAGGCTGGAGCAGAGATACAGAGGCCAGAAAAGGCGAGAGAGGTGTGACTTCTCCAGTACTCACCCATCAAAGTGAGGCCTGAGTGTGAGTGAACGTGTGAATATGTACACG
Organism: Genypterus blacodes; assembly: GCF_046128005.1. Taxonomy (NCBI): domain Eukaryota; kingdom Metazoa; phylum Chordata; class Actinopteri; order Ophidiiformes; family Ophidiidae; genus Genypterus; species Genypterus blacodes. Next base: position 6,498,841 of record NW_027466835.1, read on the forward strand.
CGTACACACACCAACGACGAGGGTGTGTGTGTGTGTGTGTGTGTGCGTGTGTGTGTGTGTGTGTGTGTGTGTGTGTGTGTGTGTGTGTGTGTGTGTGTGTGTGTGTGTGTGTGTGTGTGTGTGTGTGTGCTGAGCTCAGCTAATGCCATGCCGCCATCTCCAGTGGGGCATCAGACCCTGCACTGGCGGAGAATCAACTTTAGGTCAGTCCACTGGCACTTGCTCTTTGAGTGCAGCGGCCAAGGTGGCAGGAGTGCAAAGACACTGCCAGAATACCAAAAAGAGTCGGCTGGTGGCGGTGCGGGCGGGTGCGACTGTGATATCCAACAGAAAATGTGTGAGCGAAGGTGACAAAGACGATGGCAAGGAAAGGGAGATTAACAAGTTCAGTTTGTGATGAGATTTCTTGTGAGGGCATTTCGATCTCACCAACATTTGTGAAAAAGGTTATTACAGTCCCTTTGTAGCGTTTATATGCGCTGCGAAATAAAGTACACAGGACATTTTCCAGACAACATTTACCGCATCGTGACAGATTTGGATCCATTCTTTGAGATGGAAGACCAGAGTGATGACCCCCCTACCGAAGGTGACAAGGAAGGTGAGAAAAATGAGGCCTGAGCTGCAGAGAGACAGAGAAGGAGGATCCAGGGAGTGATGCCAGGCTGTCTAAGTGAGCAGGGCATCCGTATTCAGGCAGTGACTTGGAGTATGCTTGGCACGCAAGGTCGCCAGAAGACGAGGCGGTTTGCAAAATAAGAGCCAATGCAGCAGGCTGAGAAAACGGTCAGTCTCATAAACACGCACCAACATGGTGGTCCAACAGAATCAGTGACTGTCTATTTTTTGGTCCATCTGTCCCTTTGCTATAACTTTGTGTTACACAGACCCAACTCGATCAGAATCACTAGATTAAACATTATTTACTACCACCATCAGATCATCCGCTGCCTCATTTTGTTACTGAAACTGAAAGTGTGTGCTGTTATTCACATCTAGAATATGTGGATTTCACTAAAACAAAGAAAATGAAGAAAACAAAGAAAACCAAGAAAACCAAGAAAACCAAGAAACCTGTAACCAACCGTTTCTCTCTCCTGTAGTCGATGTCTGTGCCATTTCCCTTGTTTATATTATTAACCATTTTGAGGTTACACACACACACACGCACACTATCAGTAAAGGCTTTGTGCTCCACCTTCCAGTGCAGGCTTCGTTAAAAGGTACAGCACAGGGTTACCTTCCTTTAGTTGTCAACAAACAATACCTAATTCTATACTATACAGTTGTAGTTATATCTACAAAAACAACCACCTATAATCTCTCATCCCTTCACACACTAACTGCTGAGGAGACAAATATACATACAGTTTAAACATGACACGCAGTCTTTCAGAACGAGCTCTATAAGCCAGTGTCAGCAGAAACATGTCTATTGATGTTCTTCCTACCCGTGTCAATACCATCTGATTATGTATAGACTGTTCAATAACTTCTACTCTATTAGCTTCTCGCCCACAAAGGAATGTCTGATCACCATTAGTTACTAATCCCTACCGTCTCTGACAAGCTCCCACCCGGAGTTGCAATTAATTTAAACAACACGTGCAATGACTCTCCAACTACAAAATAAAGAATATCCTACAACCAAAATCCTGCTGTAACTAGACTCTCTGCTTAAGTCATATACGCATAAGCTCACTCAGCCTTTGGCTACAACACAACACAAACCACTGTCTGTAGGGGAGACTTAACAAGGAGACCATTTGAATACAAAACAGCTTGTGGCAGAGGATGAGAACTTTCCATCTCTCCTCTCAAAGCTGTCAGAGGAAGACTCTGCAGGGGGGCAGATGCTTTCCGTAGCACTGGGAGAAGGAAGAGGGTGTCAGGAGACAAGTTACAGCCCGCCCAGCAGCCTCAGAGGAGAGAACCAGCACATTAAGCCAGAAAGAGAAATGATGTGGCCAAGTCGAGACTACAGGAGTATAGTGTGGGGAGGGGGTGGTGGGCTGCCTGAATCTATCTCCATTAGCAAGTATGGAGCATCAGAGCATGCAGACGCAAACACACGCTGTCTAGTGGTGGGCTTAAGGGCTGACTGATGCAGATGGGGAGTTTCGTCAGATAATTATGAGCTTTACCAGTCTAAATCCACAAATCTGCCATCATACACAGCCTTCAAATCTTCAGCTGTCTTGGATGCCTCCTAAAGCAATAGTGTACATTTATTCTAAACATGCAGACAACAGCCTACATTTAAAGGAAAGTCAAATCATATATATCTTAGTGTATACGGGCTTTGATTTGCATTGATGACCAAAACAATATGTTGGCCTCGTCCATAAGCTACAACAGACAGATAATTCAAACCCGCAACTCAAAGACAAAATTCTGCTCCGGAGCTGTTGAACTCCGTGCTGAGAAATTCCATCACTCAGTTTCTGACATCTGCCTGCAGTAGCAATTGTGTTCTGCTCTACTTCAAATACTGTGTATTCATGACAGTTTCAAAACTTTTCTCTTTATTTGCTGATTATTCAGTCATTCCTTCATCTAGCTATACCGTTTTCAGCTACTCTGCCTTAATATGCATTGTATTAAAAATTGTTCCCGTGGGGAATGAGAGTATCAAGAGGCTGAGCTGTGACCTGACACACAAACAGTCCACCACAAACCACCCAGTTTTCTTAATTAAGGCACTTTGTTTTTATTTGGCCTTTTTTCTGAGAGGCCTGGATTAAATTGGATTCTAAATGATCCAGAACCGATAGAGCAATCTTTACTGCCATATTCGTAGATGGAGTGCTCACTAAACTGTCACAAATATGCTGGTGGTTGGGTAATTTTCTCCTGTGACGAGTAGAGTGAAAGTGGAGGGCCCAGGTCTCCCCGGGGGGATTTTGGGGAGAGGGCATATGGCAAGAACGGGATGGAGATGGGGGTGTGTGCACCATAGAGCACACCATTTGCAACAAAACCCCCATGAGACACAAAAGCAGAGAAGAAAGGGAAAATGAGATCTTCACTTCGCTCATTGTTCCCTACATTAGGTCTTTTTCTGTGGTCATTTAGACCAGCAGTGCTCGTGAAATGGCCAAGCAGCAAAATCAAACACCTCAGAGTGTAATATCTCAGGAAAATCCTCTCCCCATTACACCATAGCCACCAGCGTACAGTGTGAGGGCCTGGAGAGAAGCCTTTATGAACAATTGCAGCAGTGAGGTTTCAGTTTCTATGGACCTGCCACTGAGAGTAAGAGACATATTCCAACATTAAAACACATGAGTGGAACAGAAAGAAATATAAACCAAAAGAATGTGACACTGTGGATGTTAAAGTGAGGTGAGGGAGGTCTAAGTGAGTAGATAAGGGTACACACAGGCTTGGGCGGTGTCAAGTTCACATAGGAGAATGTTTCTCAGCAGGAGGAATAATTTTCCTTTCTACCCAAGCAGTACCACAGGGGGTTGTACAGCTTCTCTGCATACACCTCTGACTTAAACACTCATCAGCCTCCTAAGTCTCAACTCTTCCCTCCGCCCCCCCCTCACCCACCCTCCCTCCCTCCCCCTGCATCCGGTGCGGTACACTATGGGGTACAGGCGGGGAGAGGGGGAGGCAGCCAGAAAGCCCCGTAATCAGGAAGCGGTCACATCTGGCCCGCGCTAATTCAATTCCACACAAGTTTGCTTTTCCTCCCAATAACATAACCTAATTAAAAATAAGCAGGAATTGGGAGGCGCATTCGTTTCCAATTCATCAGCGGAGAGAGACGTGGACGGAGACTTCTAAAAAGGTTGGCTCTTTTTTAATTAAAATCAAAATTGCCCCGCGCTACTTTGAATTATATATTTACTCAAAATGAATCCAACCGGCAATGATTACACAGGCCCATATGGCTATCGATATCTCATATTATTAGACACACTTTGACTATTAGACACACTGCTTGCCTCCTCATCACAGCCACACAGGTATGAGAGGAATTTAAACCTTTTATACTTTGTGATATCCTCCAGTTTCTCGTGAACACAAATTGCTTTAGAGGGCGGCATTCACTAGGTTTTTGGGTGTAAATATATATAAATTCCCAATGACAGGTTGAGAACTGACAGACTTACCCATGGCTTTGGTCTCTTCTCCCTTGGCATTGAGGATAGAAAACTTAAACTTGGCGCGCACCTCACTCTTTGGACAACTGACCAAGAGCAGGTAAAGTGACAGATAGTCTTTACTCTCCTCATCCAGACCTTTGGGGTTCACTCGCAAACACCTGGAGGCGGGAAAAGAAAGACGGTGCTATGATGCATTTTTCAGTCGCAACATCAGTTTTTGATTAGTCATAGCCGCAGACGTTGTTTCAGAATGATTGCGTAAAAAGGCTTTTGTTGTTTTGTTACCAATCCTCTATTCGATGTGTTAAGAATCAAGGTTTGTACAGTCAGATGTGTTGATTTCATGCACAGGCTTTCGCTAACAAAACATCGACCTCCTGAATGACTTTACTGACCTTGAAAATAAGACGGGAAATTCCTTTACCAGTATCAAGTCAACATTCCAGGCAAAATGCACCCACTTACTTTCAAAACAAAAAGTTATGAGCCAGCATTATACCCATTATAAGTTCTTTTTTTTCTTAACACTCCATATTTTACTCCAATCATCTGGTTGTACTAAGGTTGAACGAGTGTTATTTGGCTGTTTAATATCCATTAAACATGCTGACAAGGAGCATTTTCATACAAGCATAACATAGCACATCTGGTATGTATAGAAACACTTGTATATACTCGCCTGTACCTGTAGCCTGCATCCTTCATTATTTTCAGAGAGAATAGAAGGAAAAAAAACTTTACAAACACTTAAAAAAAAAAACAAAGTAACAAGCTAATGTGGTGGCCAAGAAAGATCAGAATCAGTCTATTGGGGTCAAAATGAATCAATAAAGTATAATTATCAAGGTAGATCATTGCCCAGTGAGACCAATGCTTGCATAATTAACTGACACATCAAAAACGACTGAAGCGGTAAAATAATTGCCAGTGACTGAACAAAGCCTGTGCATTCGTGCTTTACCTTCCTGCACAACTGCAACCAGAAAGGATATTTCATATTTTCATCTCACGGAAAACGTGCTTGTTACATGCCGTTTCTTTGTTATTTCAGTGCCTATGTGGCCAAAATGTATTTCGCCGACCCGCAGCGCACCGCTGTTCCTTGTGCTCTAACAAGCGCCGACAAGAGCAACAATTTCCAAGATGTAAGTGAGCAATGACACGGAGGGCGAGAGGGGAACAGTGCCTGGTGATTTCACCCAGCTGTGGTAAAATAGCAGGTAGGCAGCTTTGTTAGGCAGCTGGGCATTTGCCAGCTTCTCATTCTTCCAGACTGCAGAGAATTTCATGCTAAGTATATCTAAAATGAACCTAATGGCCTCAGCTCATGTGTCAGTTACTTAGTCTTTGTGCCTATTCTAATTCCATTTAATAATCAAGCTGAGGCCCAGCAGCCCTGTAATAATGATAATAATAATCTTTATTTGTATCGCAGCTTTCTTGAAATGGATGTGGCTGAAAGTGCAGCTCTGACAGCCCTATTGATTTTCTCCCAGTGTGTAAAATGTGGAACAGTGAATTTAAAAAACATTTTGTATTGGTTTTCATTGAAGAATATGCCAAAAAATATCAAAGCTGTCAGCTTAATGTACAATCTCGCCATGCTGAATGTTATGATTTATATATACATTTATCATAGTATTTGTCATGTGTTACATCTCCGTATCCTGAACCTGTCACAATCTGCCTGGTACAGAGGAATCCAGCAAGAACTGATTTAAATATCAAGCTCAAGAGCTATGACAACAGATTCTATATTAATCCAGAAAGATTGAAATACAGGTTAACACTGAGTAATATAAAATAACCTGAATTATCTATATTCCTCCTGTATAAGCAAAGACCGCAGTTCTGTTACATTTTCAAAGCTAAGCTAAGACAAAGAGCCTCCACTGACCATTTGAGTTTGTCGTTGGCTCCTGATGAGAAGGTGGAGCTTTTGATGACTTCCCCCATCTCCTCGCGACAGAAGCTGAAGTTGTTGATGGTCCACATGTAGGAGAACTTCACCACTTTGATCTGCGCAGAAAGACAGGGGAGTGGGTGAATCTTTTTATTTATATATTTACCTATTCTATACAGGTAAGTGGTGTTTGGTCAGCCTGGACTTCAAAACCGCACATCAAAACTGCCTTTCATCTTAATAAACACTGACAACAAACAGAAGGAGAGAAGAAAGGGTATTATAAAAGCTGCACCAGGAGAAAAACAACAGTTTTGTGAGTACACACACACGAGATGAAAAAAAAATCCATCATCAATGAAATACTTTATCTACTTTGTTTTTAACAGGCGAGCTATGTCTCAACTAGTAGAGCTTGTACTGCTTTTCCAACAATTAACACCTTTTCAGAATAAAGGTAACCTTAATAAAGACAAGAATCAGGGTACATATTCAGTGTGTTAAACATTAGACCTGGGACAGTGAAGGCAAGTAGGGAGCTTTTTCCCAATGCTTTCCCATAAGGCCATATAAAGTGCAAAGCTACTCTGATGTATCCCCTACTGGTCAGTGCATGTTCTAACCCTGAATTATGGCCACAGGGTAGTGCCTGAAAGAATGACACTCCAGTTACAAGCTGTGAGTCACGCTTAGGGACGAGGTGAGAAGCCCTAACATCAGGGGCTGGGTGTAGAATCCCTGATGTTGAGATGCGGGCGCCCGATCACAGACTCCTCCCGGACACAGATCCAGATAGGTATTCCAGGCACAGCCAACTGGTAAAAGACCAAGTGGCAGACCCGGAATACACTGGAGGGATTATCTATCCCATTTGGCCTAGGTATGCTTGGTTTACCCACGAGGAACCACTTTGCTTAGCATGTTGACTCAGATGCGGGCCCTCTGGCAGATTCAATAGCATTCCAATTACAATGCGTTATGAAAGCATTTACACCTGGCTTCAACATGAAACCCCACCATCTGGACAACAAGGGCACATGGATGGATAGATAATTAACTTTTTCTGGATTGGCAGATAGCGTAAATGGTCACTGTGCTTTGAGACACTACCGATGGACAATGGTTTTGTGTCTCCTCTGTAGGCTATTGTGGCATCACTTCCTTCAAATGGCTCATCATGTAATCAAATCCTCCCTCACAGTTATGGTTTGTTATTAAGATAGAGGCAACTACCAAATAACGGTTAATGGAGCAAATTCCAGACCAACACACACACATAAACACACACAGGTGGTGCATCTTTCCTCACCTGAGTATAACACCAGCTCTCAGCAACAGGCCCGCCGGACATTTCCGCCTGAGGAGGTGGGCTCGGGACTCTGGACATCGCCAGCTTTGATGCAGAGCAGAGCCCGAGCGGGGCCTGAGCGCCAGCCAGGCGAGGGGCGAGGTACGGCGGGGAGGAGAGGGCCGACAATCAGGAACGGCGGCCACAATTTAAAATGACAGCTGGCGTACAAACAACCACGGAGAGATAATCCAGTACACCCAAACAGCCTGTAGGGACACACAAACACAGTCATTAAAATAACTTGACCTTGTGTGCGTGCTGGTGTGTTAGTGTCTGCTTTTGTGTGTATAAAGGCAACTCCTAATTGAATGGTTACTCTAATTGAGCGGTATTTCTCTGTAAGTAGGTAGCTCTGAATTCATTTGTTTTAAACAGAGTTTTAGCATTCAAAGCACAGCAGCGGCGCACACACTGCTACTTGGAGGGAACCCTTCCATTATCCGTGCATGGAGTCTCTTTTTTTTTTCTTTGAGAGGAGCTGAATGCGGTGCCAGCCATCTGATTCCAGCCAGGCTGTGCCCGTCCACCGTAGCTCGAAGTGAAGGGCAAACCTTAAGACTTTCATCTCAAGCCACAAGGATCTGCTCACACAAATACACACACAAGGTCACGCATTACTTTCAAAAGGTAATGCAGCTAAAAAAAAAAAAAAGGTCACAGTTTTGTTTACCCATTTCAAGGATTTTCTCATTCATAATCATAAAATCACTCTTCACATTGTTTCTGAGGTCAAGAGAAACCTGCTCAATATATTTATCTCACTTTTGCTCCGTTTTTAAACTCTTCTAATGTAAAAATGGACATGCAAGAGTTTTAAAGCCTCATTTCTCTGCTGATCAGAACTTATCTCTCCTACTTTCACCCCATCTCTTCTAAGGTTCCTCTTCAAGCGTTTCATACCTTCATCACCATCACCAGGTCTCCGGATCTGACTTTTCTCATTCAACCTGCACGTTCCCTCGGTCTGCTGCCAGAGAAACCCCATCACACTCTGCTGCTTAATTAGCGGATGTTTGAAAGAAAAGTTCGGAAACTACAAAAACTTGGCAGTAACCAGGCATCACACTGAGAACATGGAAAGACAGAGCGTGGAAAGAGGAAAGGGGTAAAATGTGACAGGGAGGCTGTGTGATGGCATGAGGCTGGGAGACGAGAGAGGCGACACCCAGACCTCCGCGGCTTCAAACACAGACGCGACTTAATTAACGTTTAGAGATGATGCCTGCATCTGATCTTCCTCCATCCAACCCCCCACCCTTTCTCATTTTGTGCTATTTGTATCTGATGAAAAACACTGGTGGCATTTTCGCTCGGTAAAACAATAAAATATTAATCACAAAAGTTGGAAGAACAAGGCAGCACTGATTTGCAATTTAAATTACCTGAGACTTCCCGGCAATTAATTATTGTCTATAAGAGTGAGTGGGGGTGTATGCACACTTTTTTCATGTGCGTATACTTGTGTGTGTCATCATTTGGGCTTTCTTTAACTGCATTTCTTAAGCTCAATTTACCCACGTTTTGTCTGGTATGCTGTCCTTAAAGTGCATCATGAACGCCCGTGTAATCACAGGATATCACTTTAAGAAAACATGACAACACTGGCAGCACTGCTAACAGCCTCACAGCTTTCTAAATAGACCCAGATGACACTTAACCAGAATAAAGCTTAAGATTTTTTTTCTCATCCTTTTCATGACAAAACATCAAGAGAATAGCAGCAGGAGGACATAACTGTGCGAGTAGCAGGAGATCTGCTAATGATAGGACTCCCTCAAGAAATGTCCTGGGACAGCTAATTTGTCAGTGACAGTGTGAAAGGAAAGAAGACTAATAGGTGATAATGCACACAGCCTAGACGGGAAAAGTCACATGTGTGGCAAGCATGCGGTGCGGCGAGATGCAAAGATTTTCCCTCCAAAGACAAAGTCAGGAGGTAAAAGGATGTTGCTGTGCTTCAGATAAGGTCTGAGGATGTTAGTGTTGAAGCCATTGCGATTGCTTCCTCAGCACCCCACAGGTGAGATAAAGAGTGGGGTGGGGGGGAATTAGGATGAGGGTGGAGATGCTTCCAGAGAGATACACAAAGAGAGGAAACACTCATTCAAACAAAGAATCAGACAGAACCTCGTCATACTGCACACAGAACTAGGGATGCATACAGAAGCCACCATTTGACCGACACTGCATGAATGTTTAGTTTTTGTTCCGGCTCACCGCAGAGGTTCTGATTCCAAACTATGGTAATTTTCAAGCCTCATTTAAACTTGTTTATATTAGAAGGTTTACTTAGGCTCAAACAAACAATACACATAATAAGCTTGCCAATGGCTGTACACACTGCCAGGCTTTTTTAATAGGTTGCAAAAGACTGCACAGGTGTTGATGATACTGTGTACCCCCTGCTTTACAAAGAGGCAGGGACTTGGGTGTCAGTATCTTATAATCACAATAACGCAAGCTCATAACGAATGACTCTAGAAGTGCAATTTCCTCTTGATTTCATCATCAAAAGTTACTTGCAACCCAACAGGGGGAGATTAAGCTGCTGCTTCCAGTTCAGCCGGGAACATTCCAACAAATTGGGTTAAATGCCGCCCAGTGAAACAAAGGCAGGTTGCTTAGGAAGTGGTTGTGGTTCAGACGTTTACAAAGCAACAGTGACTTACATTCCTGGACATAAGAGCTAGTATTACACCAGGTGCGTTGCTCATTCCTATGCTTCAGTCGTGCTTTTAAACCTAATATGAGCTGCCAAAACATTTTACCGTTTTATCTGATGAAGACCTTGAAATCAAACGAATAAGGCGTTCCAACACTGAAGTAGTTTAAGTGCTAAACAGTTGTGGAGACAGCCTCAAGTACAAATGTGCTCTACAAACATACACAGGTACATTAACATGATAATGAAGGAAGCAGCCAGGCACCCGGCATCTAGCGCATCATTATCAGCAGCTCTGGCTCAAATAAAAACCAAATTGGGAATGCCAAAATAAACAAGAAAAACAGTATGTAGTTTGTATGACTGCGTGTTTGTTTGTGTGAGTGAGTGAGTGAGTGAAGGAGTGGCGGGGGATGAGCCCCCTCCATCGCACATCCTTATCCTTGTCTCCTTTCAGAGAGGGGAGTCAGATGAGGAGAGAGAGACCTGGAGCCCATTTATATTCATTACAGCTCAACTGTCTTCTCTCACTCCGCCAGTCCGGCTTCCATCTCTCCTCGTCTCTCTGTCACCCAGCTCAGCACACCGGGGAGGAGAGTCTGACAAACCTACACGCAGAGAGGTTCGGCTTCCTCGGGATAAACAACAGCTAAGCAAGGTGCGGAGAACAAGAGGAGGGCCGCCAGCTTTCCAGACACTGACCAGACTGTTAGAGCCGCGCCACACGACCTCATGCCACACATGGGCTCAGTACACGGTGCCGAGGTCATGATGTAATCATGCCTGTGCTGCAATAACGCCTCCATCTGTAAATTTTGCATGATGTTAGAATACATTTCTGTGCATACGTCACCTCCATCTGTAAATATTTTCTCTTTTTTCCATCCGAGCACATGATAACGTACCGATGAGGGACTTGTCACTGGTAACATTGGTTTCCTCCTGCAAGTTTGTCTATGAAGCTGTAATATATTTTTCTGCAATAGACTCTGCTCATGAAATGTAATTACTATTACTTGTATTAGCTTTCGCATTCATCATATGCAGAGAAATATGCTTATCTACTGTAAATCCAATGCTCTGCTGCAGTGATGTACCAATTTTCCCACGGGGATCATTAAAATTTAATCTAATGTAATCCTAAATCATAGTTTAATGAATTATGTTGAATTCCAACAACGAATCAAGTTTGACTTGCATACCAACTCCTTCCATAATCTGCCTAGCATACAGAATGAGTAGAGAGTGCTGTGTCACTATGGAATGAAAATATAACATTGATTGCCGAGTTACAGGATAATAAATGTGTTGTGGATTCCGATTTGTAACGCCACATTTATTGTTACAATGCATAACCTTCTGTGTTTCATCAAATATTGATTTGTGTGATTGTGTACAAGTCGATCAATATTGTAATACGCGGTGGTGAGCTTGAGAATGTGAAGACAAACCGTGACCACTTTGCTTACACGTGCATAAAACATAACATGGTCATTTTACTAAGTCTATTAGAGGTCTATTAGAAGATCAGAGGTTATGATGATGAAGATACGGGGTGTGCCTGCAAGTCACATCAACAGATTTGTATGAAACTGGTAAATAAATTCCAAAAACCTACAGAGGTGACATATGGCAGGAACGTCAGGCGGCCCAGCCTGCTGAGAAAAAGAGGGTGAAAAAAGAGAGAGTATAGGAACAAAAAGCCTTCTGGAACTTATTATGTAAAAGTAAATAAACACATTATACATGCAAGCGTACACACACACACACACACACACACACACACACACACACACACACACACACACACACACACACACACACACACACACACACACACACACACACACACACACACACACACACACAAATGAAAGACAAACATCAAATACACAATACCACCCACTAGCCTCTCCCTCAGGGCTCAATTTCCTGCTGGGAGGAAACGAAAGGAACAGCATGTTGCTGAGACACCGCCACCAGGTGGACAGGGGGTGCACCTGCACCGTTTAGCTGCTGCGGAAAAAGCCTGGAATCTCAGCAGGGGTCCCGAAGTGTTTCAGAGGGTCACCTTGTGTGACAATAGGCAGTGAGGAAAACAGTGAGACACAGAGACGGGCTGCAGTGTTCAGAGAGATGAGCTACAAAGACTGAAAACGTGCCAAAACGCTGAGCCTGAGTGACAGCGTGCTGCAGCTTTGAGCATAAGCGTGACGCATTACAGGACGTAATCAAATGGCCACATACTGGCTCTGTATTTGAAAGCGTAGAATCCCCACTCTGCTGCGAACCTTCAGCTCTGGGGTTATTGAAGCCATTAGAAGGTCAGATTCCAGTGAATTTAGGCAGGAGCACACAAAGTCACGCATGTGTAGATGCATCCCAGGCATGTAGCTGACCCCTCCATTCTAAAAACAAACACACACAGCTGGCTGGGAATTCACTTCCTGTCAAGTAAGCACCGACACAGGGATCCATAAAAGCCAAAAAAGCCAACACTTGGTTTTGAGAGCCTCAGGGGTAGAGCAGCAGACAGGCAGACAGTCACGCAGAGAAGGAGGTAGAGCAGTAGTGCCTCTGACTTTAATGACAGGAAAAATCTAAAACCTATGAGAAGATGCCGCAGGTGAGCCTGGCAGGCAAAACAGGCAGCGGTAAGGAGACTTGCCTTTCAAAATTGAGCAAAAGCTACACAAGTGTAAATAAGGTCGGATGTGGAGCAAGACTGAAACAGAGTCTGTCCATCTGGCCCGAGGCACCTGTGATAGCCCTTACATCACTCGCTCAAAGAGAGGAAAAGGGGGCAGAAAACAGGGGTAAGTGAATGCAGGGAACGGCGGGCACACATGCATGACAGGGCTGTGTGTGACCTCATCCCAGGTTGGGGGGTGGGGGGGTGCTGAAGTGTGTCGGCTCCAAGGCAGCCTTGGAGGTGTGATGGATTAAGAGGCGCTGGCAGATGTGGAGGCCCTGCCTGAACCATGAAGCAGGAGAAATAACGTCAGTATCCCTCTCCATCAGGATGGGAAATAAGACGGGCAAGAGCGACGCCACAACATGCTGCATTGTTGTGAGAAACTGAAATGGGGGGGGCACATGTCAAAAGACCTGCAGCAGCTTCTCCAAAAGTTTACCTGTTCATTTTTCTATCATCTCAACCCTGCTTCTTTCTTTCTCTCCCTTTTCTGCGAAACTCTTCCTCTTTCTTTTATACTTTTGGGCACATAACGATACTGTATAAACAGCTTCACTCCCTCCTCACGATCCATTTTCTCTGCTTCAGGTGAAATAAAACTGAGATGGATAATATCGATTTGTCCGGCTAATAAAGCGAAAATTCAAGAAGAATCGGAGCCAAAGGAAGAACTTTACGTTGCACTTCACAGCACCTTGTATATTGATCAGTACACGCATGAGGGGTAATTAATTAATTAACTATACTTTGACATCACCTTTGGCTATAAACAGTCATTCAATTGATGTTTCCCACTTCATTCTCAAGAGTGTTGCTTTGCAGTACTGCTCACACTCGCACAGAAGACTCAGCTGTTTCTAGAAACCCAACACTGACACAAATGGAGCATCGTACAGAAAAAAACATCAGAATTTACAGTCAGTGCCAGAAGCAACATTGTCTGTAATGCAAGGGTGTAAACAAGCCAACAATAACACTCTCTGTAGCATATATTTATTTCTCTTAAAATGCGTGCTGCATAGGGGACAGAGCTGTGGCCAAACCCTCTTCAAATGAGAGAAAACATCTCATCTCTCACCTCAATATTCATCATTTAGCAATCACGGCAGACACAGAGGAAGAAAGTAATTGGCCAATGCAATCTTTCTTCTTCCCAGTCCGCCATGGTTACTGATCTTCAAATCTGGTCTTTGCTCTTCCCCCTGCGTCGCTGACCAGCTGCTGTGTGGCTCCGTGTCTCGGCATAGAAGTGAAATTCTGAATGTAAACAGCAGCCGCCGCCTAAGCAGCATTCACCAGCCCCGAGCCCGACGGCAAAGACTGTTTATTCTCGGGACTCAATCACAGAATTGTTGCCATAGATATCGACAAGATGCAGCAGCAATCCCACCTCTGGGAATGTGGAGGAATCTTTAAGAGCTTTAGAACTTGTATGCATCTTTTTTCTCTGTGAGTACAGGAATATAAATACAGGAGCAAACGCCCAAAGACTGTGGAGATGAGCACAATTACCCAATGGTCACTGCCTCTATTATTGACATTAACATGGCTCCTGCTATTCTTAAAGATGCCCACATTGTTCTGTGTAAATCTGGCATCAGGCTTCCTCCCACGTGGCCTGTGTCCCTGGAGTCTGTCTGTCCACTGGATAATGTAAAACGCATCATTATTTTTAGGAGGCCCATCTAAGGGGGGGAATGTCAAAGGCGTCGTCAAAATCAGACAACCAAGAGAAAGCTTTAACGCCGGTGGTGATATATACTCAAAACATCAGCAAAACTACATTTAACCACATTTACGACTTACTTGAGTTGCAGGACTACTCAACCGACGAAACATCTTTTCACACTGTTGTTAAACGTCGTGCTGTACATGTGAATTTCAACTGGCCATTTGGAGAAAATGTTGCAAAATTAAATCAGCTAGCCCAGTACAGTCTTTGTATCATATGAACCCTGTCTGTCTCTCACCCAAGGGTTCTCTAAACTCAATCTCTCAACAGTAAAACATTTTACTATTTTGGCTTTGCACATTCGAAAAATATCCATTTAGCTGGAAAACCAATTTTAGCACCACCACATCACCTTATAGCAATACCTCGTCTTCCTATGGCTTTCAGTCTTCATGAATCACATTAGACATGCAAATTAGCGGCAACACACTTGTACATGTTTAATATAGGAACCCTCTGAGTAGATTAGTGTGTGTGAATTGTATCCTGAATACAAACACCCAGACAGCTAAACCCTTACAATCTCTTACAATTTTCCCTTGTCTGCTACTCCAACGTGATCAATTATCACTGTATGATCACAACAAAACACTTACGCGGCAAAACAGGCCTCCACCTACAGAAAAGCACAGACACACACACACAGAGCGCAGACAGAGACACAACCACTGTGTATATCTGAGAATGAAACTACAGTGGTTCTGTTCAGCCAAAATAACAGCAGTGAAGTCTCTTCTAAATGACAAAATCTCCCTGCCTGCTGCCGCTCCACAGCTCGCTCACTCTTTGTTTGTCTTTTCACCTGCCACTGATGCACAGCGAAGTGGGCTCGGCCATCAAATATAAATTTTCCCACAATATATTTCTTTATTCCCCCCCCCCCATCTAAGCCGCTCGAGCACACAATTCGTGCCAGAACATTTACATTTCCCCGGCTGAGGTAAAGCTTCCTTAACCTTCATCCACACGACTGTGCTCTTGTGTATTACCCTCCCTGTTTATTTTCTGCCCTGCGGAGCCGCGCGGCATGAAGTTTCATCTTCACAAACTGAGCAGAGCTTGAAGCGAAAGGGAGGAGTGAATGGAGGGAGAGGGAGTTGTTTTGTTACCTCACTCGGTGCAATGATGCAACTTATAATTAAAATGCAAATAGAACGACAGGGAGTCTCTCTTCACCTTGTTTTCACTTTACTTCCCCAATCTCAAGGGAGGCCCATCTCTGCCCGAGATCTGTGTAAGCCACTAAATCAATTTTCATATAAAGCACTGAAATCAATTGGAGATTTAGGCTATGCAGAGTTACAAGCCGGTGCTCAACTAAGAGAAAACTTAAGATGCATGCACAGACACATCTCGCCTGTGGCTACAAAAAAAAACTTCCACTTCTCAATGATGATGTGTGAGGGATTTTTAAACCCCATGTCGCTAAAGTGAAGGCTAAAAGCAATTATTTTGGCAACAGGAAAACACGGGCTTGTCTGACAAACCCGACACAGGCCTGTCTCTGTTTTGACTATAGCTTATCAAAATAGGAGCCTCAAACATCCTCTAAGCCTCAATCTCAACAAACAACAAAGACAAACGCTGTGGAATTGAATCATTTGTGGAAGTTTTATTTCAAAAGTGTGTGTGACAGAAGAAACAGGGGAAGTGAAGAGGAGGGCTTTTTTTTTTTTTGTCCTTCAACTTGACTATGTCACGCAACACATTTCCAGCTCAATTATCTGCATCCAGTGGATTTCAAACACATTTTCGCGAGGACCAGAGAGCTTGGTAATTAGCTCTGACTCATAAGGAGACGGAAAAAACAAAGCCCGTTTTTTAGTGCTATCTTTATCTCCTCCACTTGTGTCATCTCCCTTCTCTCAAAGGACGGCGACACTCAGTCAGTGTTTATGCCAACAGGTTTCAGGTTCTACACACCAAAGACTGATACACACTACACAACAGGTACCTTGCACCAAAAAGTTTCAGAAATGTAAAACAACTCCATGGTAGATTGGGTCATGTTACTTCAGTATCTTTCAAACTAGCCAATTCCCCTGCCAAGATTTGTACACTACTCTATCAGCATCACCTCGGCTACATATTCATGGTGCTTGCATGCTTCTGGCTCTGTTTGTTTATAACTGCTCTTCTCCAGGCAGAGCTTGATAAACTAGCCATGAACACAGTCCATTTCACATATTCTTCTTACCAAAGCAGAGCTTGTAGATGTTGACATTTCACACTTAAGTAGCATAGCCCGCTAAAACGGACTCCATTTTCAAAATATTTCATGATTATATTACAATTTCCAACATGAAAGCAAGACCTGTCAGCCCCCCATCACCCTTCTCATCATGTTGTTTCCATTTTAATAAAGCTCGAAAAAACATGTGGGCTTGCTCTGGCACAGAAACATAGCCTTAGGTAGAGTACGATCCCCTGATACCCACAAAGGCTCTTTTCAACAAGGGGCAATTTCACATCCCATCGTGCTTCGTGCAAACATCCCCCCTCCCCTTCCACGCAGGGCTTCGACCCTTACTTTCTTCATTTTCTACTCTCCATTCCCTCCCTTCCCTCCTAACAATTATAATGACGGTCTGCACCGGCAGCGGTACAAGTCACTGAATTTCTGAGATGTCATCTTAAGCAGAGGTAGAGTGAGTCAAGTGAGCGAGAGAAGAAAGGGGGAAAAGAGCAATGGTGTGGGCAACCTGAGAGCGGATCCACTCCATTAAAGTCTACTGTTGCTTGGAGGGAATCTAATGAAAAGAGAGGGATATGAGAAAGGGGAGAATTTTCTAAAAGTATTATCTTACAGCATGAAACAATACTGACAGAGGTTTGGTCTTTCTTCTCCTCTGTCTACATCTCTCTGAAACAGAAAGTGTGCGTGTCTAAAAAGATGTGAGGGAGTCGCTGGAAAGCCACAAAGGAGCCGCATATCAATCACAACAAACACCTCTTTGTTAAATAATTGTGATCCTTCCCGTCAATAAAGTACACATGCTTCAGATCAAAGGAGCTCCACAAAGAGCACATGCACATGTCCGCGCACACAACACACAACCTGTACCGGAGCCAATTAAGATCAACTGTTCACTTAACTTGTCATGTTGTCATATCAGTGGGGCTCGGGGGCAATTTAATGCCATGGGGGTAGACGAGGTCAAAACTGGCATTCTTCCACAAAGCAGCCCCTCTTTACCTCAGGGGAGCAATATTCCTGCTTCTTACCAGATGTCACAACCAATTTATCTCTCCCTGGAGAAGCTTTCATCTGCACCCGTACATACACCTGCAGCCTGTGAGCCAGCATACAAGGTCATCATTCAAAGGTGGACCTCGGTTATCCTCTGCCGTAGCCTCTTTTTGATACAACCGGCACGCCAAGGTCCATCAGCAAGCAAAATCACCGTTTACACGGGGAGTCAAGAGTCAGGCAATTTGAAAACCAAAGCTCAAACTGTCGGAAAAGCAAAATGCGATGAGGTGTGGCTCCATTAGCGTAGCTGTGGCGACTAAATGGGCTTTCTTAATGTGAAAGTCAGACACATCAACCAGAAACCAGTGAAGAAAGTGACTTTCAGAGACGCATACATACAAGGCAAGATGTTTTTCTCCTACAAATGTAAGGCCATAAGCCCAAAGATGAAAAGGCATGTTGTAATAAACGGCAGCTATTTAATTTAAAAATCAAATGCAAGGCAAATAATTACGATATATACACAGAATGTAGCAGAGGTTTAAAGATATTTTTCCGTTTTCTTTCAGCTTCTCTAATTCAATACACCTACAGCATTCACAGTTTGTATAAGAGGCGTTTCATAAGACCACTGAGGAGGTTGGGTGGGAGACTGGGAGACGAGACGCACAATGCTCTCTGTCTTATTGCTCTTTTCAGTGAGAGGAATGGAGAGGAAAGGTATCCGCACTAATAAGTTCAGCTCTATCCATCGGCTGCACTCGGTACGACAAGGGTTACTCCACTGTGTGCCCCGACGTCATTCTGCCTCCCAATTACCACATTTACACACACATACAACACGCACGCACACACACACACACACGCATACATTCATTTATATTCAGGAGGAATTTTAAAAGCACACCATTACATTCATTAAAGATGGATAGTCTTTTAAAACCATAAGTGATCTTCTCACCTTTTATACGTTGCTATCTATACATTAAAGAGCACATTCATTATACAGTGAGAGGAGGCATCTCACTCTGCAAAGTGTCAGGCAGTCTTGATAATAAAAAAAAAGGTACATTTTGTAAATGCAAGCAGGTGCGAAAAGAAGATAACTTAGTAATAAAGCAGGAGATTTAAATTGAATATAGTCACTATTTACAGCATGTCACAAAAAGTGAAATAAATGAGATTTGGGCATTTCCCCCCGAGGAATCTCCCTGTGATAAATGTCATTTTCACTCTTTAACAAAATAAAAGCATATAATATTTAAGAAATCACATCACTCTAGAACGCTAACAAACAAGCAGCTTACTCAGAAGTGCTGATTTGATTTTGTATGGATTCAGCTGGTCAGATAGTGACGATACGAACGTTGACGATACTGATGTTCTAATGCTTCGTGTTCTTTACAGGGTTTCTACACTTAATAGACAAGCAATTTCCAGACCAGACTAATAAGCAAAACAACTGGCATCAACTTGATTTGTGTGGACTGCAGCTTGGAGAATCACACACTTCTTAGATCAGCATACACTCGGCACACCATGTGGCTTCCTACGTCTTCAGCTTTATTAGCCATGATGTATAGAATCATATCATAATAAATAGCAATGTGTTATTAAAACAACATTTGTCTGGCATTTAAACTCGAGAGTTACTGCCAGCTGGCGCAATTCACTCTAGCCAAATAAGTTTGAACAAGAATGAAGAATTACAAGATCAAACATTACATCACCGACACAAATGTCAGAAACGTGTTCAAATGAATTTATGATTACCTGTATACGCATTGATGACAGGAAATTAGATGGTGGATTAAGCAGTGAAATTAGTTCCAGCCTCGGAATGAGGAGGTCAGACATCAGGGTCAGACATCAGGCATGGAGAAGAACCGCTGACGCTTCAAATTATAAGCAGCCAGCTGAAGTATTTGAGGCATCTAATCAGGATGCCTCCTGGGTGCCTCCTTAGGGCAGTGCTCCAGGCATGTGGAACTGGGAGGAGACCACAGGACAGACCCAGAATATGCTGAATTAACTGTATATACCCATCTGGCCTGGTCTTGGGATCCACCAGGAAGAGGTAGATCCCAACTACACCCAGACTCAGATAAGCAGTGGACCAAATATCTATAGTGTCGTCCCTGCTTGGACTCTGGAATTAGCAGGTCTTACCACTCGACTATTTACTGAGCCTTCCTGCTAGTTGTGTGTAATGTGTGGCCTTTGCGTGCTCAGTTGTCCTCTGAAACCGCAGAATGTCAACACGTCATATGTGGGAGACTGGGTTCAGACCCACACACTTCCATCTGTAAATCTGTGTGATCTACTTTTTTTCCCCCCTTTTGTCCTGATTTTATATAACATCTCCCTTAAATTCTTTTCTCCAGGCTGTTGCTGTTGTCGGTAATTTGAGCTATTTTATGCAATTAGTGGCATTTGAATTTCACATAGATGGCTTTTAACAATTTCAAGAGTTTCAATATTTACATAATTTCCAGGTGACATTTTCAATATTCGCTCCCTCAAGAACCCTGGTTGAGATAGCAGTGGGCGTCGAGTGTCTGCAGTCGTATGTCTCGGGCTGCTGGCACCTACTATAAATGCCAGCCCCTCTCCGTGTTGTGCGGAGAGAAAAAAAAACAACTTAGAAAGTGTCAAATCCTGCAACACGTCGGGACTACCTGATGCCAGCCAACTGTTAATGTGTGTGTCTGAAACATAATGTTTCCTACCTGGAAGCAATCCAATCCATCCAATCCACAACACTATTACGATAACACCCGCAAAATAACTGCCGGCTTTAGTAAAGGTAGCAAAACCCTGGATGTCACCCTCTGAATCGAAGCCTTCCTAATTCATGTTAAGGTTACACGCTGGCCCCTCAATATTCTTTGCAGAGCTGAGGCTTTTTAAGGGTCATCAGATGGAGCCTGGTGCCGTAGCCGTTTCTGAAGGCGGGAAATGCCAGGCTGATAAAGCTGCTAGACTGCAACAAACATGCACACATACACATACACGGTGACATTTTAGATCTCTGCAGTGAATCTGGGAGCGTAACCAGCAGTCATGCTCGAAAATCCAGGCCTGCCTAATTCATCTCTCTCTCTCTCTCTCGTTTGTTATCTGCAGGTCCATTCCTGCGGCTATCAAACTTTTAGACCTAAAACTCATCGTCTGTGTCTGTTCTGCAATTTGAAATCCCTCTTGTTAACCATTTCACACGTTTAATTTTTTTATCCAAATGGTGCCGCCAAATCAGTCACATCAGGCTGCCTTTAGCGGAGACCCCCTGAGATTTTCACTCTCTAATGAAGTCATTTGAGTTTGGAAGACACATTCCTATCTCTGCCTGTCCAAGCAAAAGCGCCAGAGACCCTTTCTGCTCCAGCACATGCCAAGATGGTGGCAACAACAGATAACGATGGACAGTCGGCTGGAGTTAGATAAACAGAAAGACAGACAGAAGGAATGAACAAACACAATAATAGGAAGCCATCTT
The DNA here is from genome assembly GCF_046128005.1 of Genypterus blacodes. Taxonomy (NCBI): domain Eukaryota; kingdom Metazoa; phylum Chordata; class Actinopteri; order Ophidiiformes; family Ophidiidae; genus Genypterus; species Genypterus blacodes. The sequence continues at coordinate 6,519,991 of NW_027466835.1, forward strand.
GCACTACTCTGTCCAAATATTAAAAGATACAGAGTCAGTAATAAAGGAGGGCTGTATGAGAGCAAGGAAAGAGAAGAAATGAACAAACAAACATATACAAGGGACAGGCAAAAGCGCCTGCCTTTGTGTACACTGATGTAGACGACAGATTTTGTCCACATAACTGGATATAAACAAGGAGGGATTTTGTGAGATGAAGCAAAGGGTGGATGTCAGGACACACAGAAACTAAGAAAGCAAACAAGACGGGTAGAGACACATAAAAACAAGTCAGGCTTGAGTCAGTGCAACTTTAGATAAGCAAGCTGGACTTGTCATTAAGACTTAGCTGAGCGAGTATGAGTGAAGGCTACAGTTTGGCAACTTTCATCAGTTATTAGTCCAGAATTTCTAAACACTAGACATTTCCCACTAGTGCTGACTGTGAGACATCATTACAGTTTGTTTGCTGTTGGGAATCAATTCCAGTAGCTGGCTGTAACTCATGAGGAATCACAGCTTCATGCACTGTGAAGAAGCAGGGGATTCATTTGATAGTTACACACCCAGCACTCTTAACCATGTGAATAAAAATGTTTATATCTAAAAGCTTGTGCCCGTTTCTATAATACTGCCAAAGGCTGCTGAAAGGAATTCCTCTTTCCTTTTTAGATATTCACAAACATCAATACTAAACTTATCGTTGCAACAAATATCAATACTGTACATCCTTCATAAGCTACAGTTAAATAGCACATTCAGGTCTACGTTCATCTATTTGGCAAATGCTTTGATCCAAATTGTGAGCCATGGTTGTGTGTCCTCATCTAACCGTTCACTCTGTGATGAGATGAGTGAATGAAATTCACCGCAATTGTTTTCTGGAATATCACGGATGAACCGAGAGGTTGTCTGAACTATATTTAAACTCCATCCATGCCTGAGTGCACAATTAGACACAGTGCTGCTGTCAAGGAGCAAACTCATTTACATGCAAGCAAGTGACTCCACTAAGCACCGACTATCCAACCCGTGTCTGTGAGCGACAACTACAACTGACAGCCAGCGGTGGTTTGGCATCATGAAAAAAAGGAAGACGGACCACAAAAGAAAATAAACCTAGAAAGAAAACAAACTAAATAATACTCAAAGAACCTGAAGATACACAAGACAAACAGACTCCAGACATCAGGGCCCAATCAAACGGAACCTTTCTGGACCGGGAATGTAAATAAAACGTAATTATGAAGCAGCTCTGCCACGCTGAACAAGCAGCTCTGAGAGCCGAGGGGAAAGAGACGTATCAGTGGATGGAGTCACTGGGTTGCTGCGGCAACTGGAATTAGAACCTGGGATAATTAAATTAAGTAAAACGAGTTGGGACTACCCAGGTGAGAAAGACGAGAAAGTGAAAGCGGATTGGAGAGACTCTGTGTGAGAGTTGCTTATAGTTATCGCATTGATAAGTGCGTTGTTGTAGTTTTATAAAGACATGGCAACTTATTCAACAGAGTGGACAAACTTCCCAGACCAATGTTTTCCTGTTGCCATCGTTTCAATTAAAAGCACACTTGCCTAAAGCAGCAGGGCTATTAGAACAGTGTGAAAATTGCAGCTACAGCGCCGATATTTATAGCCCAGACATACAGAAGTGTTCAAAATAACAGCGTTCCTTTTCAAGTTATTAATTAAATCCATTATATACTGTATTTGTACAGCCCTTCATCACAGTGGGTCTCTCCACACTGTAAATGTAAATGACACTTAGCCGTCCACATGAAAAACCTACACGGAAGCTCCATTCGGGGGGGGAGAAGAAATCTTTGAGAGAACCAATTATCAGTAAACAGCCACGATTGATTGGGAATGATTTTACAACAACACCATAAAGTTGGAAAGGACCTGTTTAACCTCGACTGACAGACATGAATTTAGATCTAAGCAGTCGTTTAAGCACGTCGAGGTTGCCAGGAGACAGATAATGCCAATTGCAGGCTGGCAGTTTATAAGGTCTGGATGTTAAGACCTAAAATGTCAATAATGCTCCCAAAGGAAGGCATAATTAAGGCATAAAGATCTAAAAGGCTTGTCACATATGGCTGGCCAGCTGTCACATCTGTCTGTTCATATTCGTGCCGGTAACAACCAGGCCCTATACTTTAAAGCAGCAGCAGAGGATGTAATGGCTGAGCATTAAATGCCAACTGACTGAGCTACAACTGAAGGCTCGTGCAGGAAAGCACTGCGAAGGAAGGAGGAAAAGCCTGGCATTTGCAAACAATACACAAGCAATCTCTGCTTCAAATTTTAGACGCTCGCTCCCAAGTGGATTCTCTGAAACGGCTCCATATTCCCTGTGGTTCTCCTTCACACGTTCCCAGTGTTGGGAGTCATGGGAAGCGGCAACGCAGAACCAACAGAAGAGCAGAGTATTTAAGAGGGAAATATTTCACTCTCCAGAATACCTGAGAGTTTTACATTTCCCCTTTCCTGCTAGTTTCCTCTTTTCAGGGCTGGCGCAGTGACGATCCCTCAACTGACACCGGTTCTTTTGCCAGGGAAAGAGAATTGATCTGCACGGATTATGAGGGTATCAGATTTATAGCCTTTGCAAAGCTACAGTCAGTCCGCTTCTGTCCGAATTAATAGATATGTTTATTTATGACACCAAAAAGAACAACTGTATCCACAAAAGTCAGGTTGGAGGAAAACTCTTGTCTGTCTGTGCAGCTTTAGTTCAGCATGATGGACTCGGCTCTATGCTTGCACTGAGCTTTGCCACTTCTTTTCCGCTCCTTTAGATATATTCCACTTTTTGGCAGCGGTATGGAGGACATATTTCACTGCAACTTGAGTGCCACGGTGCCCTTGGTTTATCCTGCTTTGCTTGTTTTTTGTTTTAACCGACACTGCACACTGTAAAATTTGTGGCATTATTTGATACCACCTGGGTTCCAATCCCATTGTTCACATCAGCCCAGATGAAGAACTAAAGAGGTGCTTAAGTGTTGATTCACTCTGTCGTGGACTGACACAGGACAGGGTGAATCAGAGGTAAGTCAGGTTCTCCCTATCCTTTAGGTGCCTGCTGTGGTCTGGGCTGTCGGTGTGTGAGGCAGGCAGCTCTCGGTGGTGACTGACAGGTCAGGTGATCGCTGTGCTCTGCTCAGGCGTGCAGATCCAGCTCCTCTGACTGATCTGAAGTGGCTTCAATTAAGTAGAGCAGCCAAGTGTAAGGGAGGGGACTGAGGGGGTACGCACCCAGACGAGCCTCCTGACAGATTTGGGGGGGGGGGGGCAGAGCAGATGAGAGGGTTCCTCTGACAGGTACTCTAATACCCAACCAACTACAACCTTTCTCTGTCTCCTCTTAGCTAGTTACTTAGTACCCATATGGAGACACTTGTCCCCTGTGATTGCAGGAAATTGTCTGGAACTACAGGGTCAGCAAGGACCGTCTATCACTCACATATACAGGTGGACACACAACACACATAAACACACTTTAAAATGTACACTGCCGTAGTTTCATCTTCATTTTCTACATTTAAAATTTGAGTTAGGGGCCACTGTTGGATATTTAAAAAACAGAGATTTCAAGAACACCAATAATTCACATTTTTCTATTAATATTACAGCCTTCAATATTGTAGTCAGTGGCTCACATTTGTGAACCCACATTCCAGTGATTCTGCAACAAGCTCTGTCTCTATGGTAATTTTGGATAGGAGGTCATCAAAATATTTGAGCATTTCTCAACAAACTCTATCCACAGATTCCATTTCCCTGCTAGCTACACTGTGCGGCAATGTCAACGTTGGGATATAAAGCCAAATGTTAAACAGGTAAACATCTGGAGAGATCAGAACAGATGTTCACTCTGCCTGACTTTGTAATCTCACAGCATGAGCACAGACAAAAGACTTTCTCTTGTTTTTTTCTACAAAAAAAAGTGTCGTGTGGCCTCTAACTGAGCAGTGTGTGTTTTTGTTCAAGATCATTTTTCCTTCCAGGTCTGGTTCTTCTTCTCTTCTAGTTTTATATTACCTAATTAACGTAGAAAAGTTTTTTGAAGGAAGCCATGAGAGACACCGACCCACGCAATTTCCCCTGAAGGATATATCTTATTGTTTTTTTGGCCTCTCATGTTAGCACATCCCCCACGCCTCTGCCCTCATTTCCTAGTCCAAAAGCCCGATCTCCCCTTTTCTCACCTTCTAGTCTTTTTATGGAGTTGGGTGCAATTACCACTTTTAAATGGCAGGTGAATATTACCAGAAACTTCCTCCCCAGCTGCTATTTACATGATCAAGTGTCTGCAGTGTCCTCCATCCTCTTGCTGCTTGGTATTCCGCCACTGCAAGCGTTTAGATCCTCTGTCACCTTCATTGTTGAAAGCTCGTGCTTTCTATTCAAACCACCTTCCTTATTTCTCACTCTGGACCCTCCATTTCCTCTAACCCACTATTTGCTTCACCCATATCCATCTCACAAAAAGGTATCTGTTACTAAAAAACACACTAAATCCTCATGTGCCTGGCATCAAATTACTCAGCTACAACTGATTTAAACCGAGTCTAGCAGTGGAATTAAAATTACTAATACACATGCAGGAAAATATATACAAAAACTGCCATTTTACTTGCAACTTAGACAAATGTGAAAGTAAAGTCAACTATAGGAGTGCGTGTGTGTGTGTGTGTGTGTGTATGTGTGTGTGTATGTGTGTGTGTGTGTGTGTGAGTGAGTGAGTGAGTGAGTGAGTGAGTGAGTGAGTGAGTGAGTGAGTGAGTGAGTGAGTGAGTGAGTGAGAGAGAGAGAGAGAGAAAGAAAGGGTGGGACTTGTGTAGTAAAGCACATTTGCCCGTGTTTTTTCTCTCATTGCATCTGTCTCCCTCCCTCTATGCCTCTCTCCGTCTGTCTCCCCCGTGTTCAGTTCTCATCAGTTTAATTTAGCTCACTGTGAAATTTTGTGGGACTTGAGTGCGTTCATACAGAATTTCCCTGGAGCAGTGATTTCTTTCAACATGATATTGGACCTTTATTTTGTAGCTCACCCGCCTAGGACAAGCAGTGGAGACTGATAATTGGCCATAGGAAAGATCTGCCAGGGCATTCAGGTTGATTCACATAATTTGTTTGAGTAATCGCCCCTGACATTTCACAGCGTGTAGAAATCTACCAGAAAGTCGGAGGTATAGAAAACCACCCGTCGTCCGAATGTTTAAAACATTGTGAGGCCTTGAGGCTTGACAATATGCAGCCTCTATTCCTGACACCCTTCCACAAATTGCCATTTCCGAGTATTGGTACAGACTGATGCTCCCCTTCCCTCGCCCAAGATCTTCACCCCGTTTGGTACTCACCTAGATCAAAGTCCCTCGCACATCTGTTCCGCGAGCTGCTGCCATGACTAGCCAGCTGGACTCTGCCCGTCAGGCCTATCTGTCTGTAGGTGTGTCAGTGCTCTGTGTGTGTCCAAAGCTTGAGCTTCTTGGCAAGCTGCAAACACAAACAGTGGAAAGGATCAACAAGACTGTAGTTGTGAGAGTGGGTGTGGATGTGAGCCAGTGCCTTATCATATTCTTGCAAGAGACTCCTTGTCAAGTTGACTGTGTGTGTGTGTGTGTGTGTGTGTGTGTAGGAGACTTGAATGCTGAGTATTTTTTTGAATGTGTGTTTTTGGAGTGTGTGTCACAACCAACACAGAGTCAAACACAAAAGGAGGAATGGCAACAACAAAGGTCCCCAGCCGGATTCAAACCGCAGACATTGCAATTACACAGTATGTATCCCAAACCACAGTTTCACCCAGAACGCCCCAAGGATCCCACCCTCTTCTTTATGCAATTACACCCGGCATTAAAACACTAATCTCAACACAGACTGTAACTGGATCCCATCCAAAACGCATTCTAAGCCACAGGTATAAACAAACCTATAAAGGAATGTAATCTCATTTTAACAAATCAAATGAATGTGCTTATAGCAATGAGATTCAAAGCAGGCTTAAGACTTGCTTGGGTATATTTATGCTAACCCATAAATATGGATAAAAATCTTTGTGGTTCTAATTTAGATGTTCAAGCTGTATGTTAATGTGATGAGTAAGGGCCCCAGTGAGAGCCCAGTTACAGTGCAGCCATCTGACAGAACAGACCCACGGTGGCATTGAGGTATGCTCAGGCAGCCTCATTAAATTCACCCCAGTCTAATTCCCTTTCAAACATCACATCTACCTAAATAAACATGCGCCTGCCAACCATAGAGGAGCGGCGTCTCCCGGCTTTGACTGGTTGTGTTTGGCCATCCATTATGCTATAAAGGTCTGTGAAATGTAACAAAATGTTTCAAGTTAAACAGCCACAGCAATGCACTTTGGTCTTCTAAAACAGCGAAACCATGCAGATGCCTGACATTTAAGACGTTTAAACTAAAAAAGCCGGCAGACTTGGGCCAATTTTCTTTTATACTCTGTTCATAAAGTACAAAGGAGCATTTTAAAATAGGGAAGGTAGGGCAGCAGAAGAGGAAATGTGAGTCACAACTTGCCTCAAAAGTGAAATAAATTCTGACATTAATAAAAGGCTAAACATTGACTTACTGAGTGAAAATAGGCTCCTTGTTATAGATACACTCTTTGTATTCAAGGCCAGTATTCATACTGCCTGTAAACATTTACCTCAGAGGAAGACCAAAGCTCCTAAATGAATGGATTAAACATCTTCACTTCCCCGTGTTTACACATACATACCGGGGAAATGTCAATCCGATGCTAAATGCAGAGGTTGAATCCTTGAATGGAATGTCAAAAAGCCAGCAGAGATATGTCAGTGGGCCCAGCACAGGTTGATCAATATCTCACCTCAAATGAATGTGTGATCTTTCTCACTAATTCAACAAGCGGGTTGTGCAACAAAACAGAGAATCCGACTCAACAGGCCACATTTCCAAACCCTGTTAAATAACAGTGTGTGTGGTCTGCTGCACCGTTTTCAACAAACACTTTGTGTAGTTGCCTTAAGAAAAAAACCATTCAACAACAGCGAAAAAAGGACAATGCCAAAGTAATTAAATTAAAGTCTTTGTAGTCAACTATCAAACACAGTGACACCTTGTACAAGTCCGAGCATTCCAAGGAAGTCCCGTCGGAGCCGCCCTCTTCCCAGACTCAATATAAGATCCCTTTAGTGCTGACTGACAGCAGCCATGATTTATCCATTCATCTCACATCACAATGTCTGTCAAATTCTGTATTCACTCAGTGTGCTGGCATGCAAACCAAAACTGCAACGTAAGGCTGTAAAGCGATTAAGACAAACATGTGGAAAAATGGTCGGAATCAAGAGGATTCCGACGTTTGCTGAGGCACTGCTTAGTTGGATTGTGAGGGAAAGCCTGCCAGGTATGTAAATTCATGCAAATTATGAACAATGGCCATTTACATGCTTGAGAAAATTCTGTCTGTTACGCTGAAGACCTACGGCCCAATGTTGATTGTTCCAATTTCCATTTGATGCTGGTGTTTTTACATGACATTTGAAAGGAGCCATTTACTGCCTTAATCTGAGGATCAGAGTTTTAGTGTGCTTGGTTTGTGTGTTTGTGTGTTTAAGCCATAAAGGGGCTGTTTGCGATGCACAAAAACAAACATGAGTATATGAGAGTGTCTAAACAATTCACAGGAAGTGAGGTACGACCTGGTGCTTGTACCAACCTCATGTAAGAGGATGGGATCTGACCTTCACGCCTTTGCCATTGTCCCTTTCTTGGGTTGTTTGACCCCCTTGACTATGTCACTCTCCAGTGGTGAGATGGGGTGGGGTGAGATCACAATCCAACTAGTGCTGTCGTGGTGGCATACAGTGATATGGTGATAACTTTCAAAAACCTTTACAACCCACCAAAGAAATGTGGGCGCATCAAGACAGCGCGGGCGGTCGAGGAAACGCAAACAGGACGGAGCAGCCAGACAGTGAGGGGGTTAACAAAAACACAAGGGCAAGAAAAATAGAAGGCAGAATAATGAAGAGCCGACCAGACACAGGCAGAATGAAAGATAGGTCGATGTACCACAAGCTGATGAAAGAGAGCGGCAAAGACACAGGGCGCAGCAGCACACAACAGAAAGAGCAGAACAGGAAAAAAAACACTAAAGGGACAGAAGACAAATTAAGCAGAGGGCAGAGAGGGGCACAAAACGATGGGGGTAGAACAAAGAATGTCAGACTTGGTTGTTCTAACAAAAGAGGGGAGACTTAACATCGCAAAAACAAAAAGCTCATTCCTCTCCATCTCTGCAGGCGAGACTTAAAACGAGCCGGAGTGTTGAAAGGAACGGCGCGTCACAGGGGGGCTTACATGAAGCGCTCGGCTACATCCAAAAGAAGAACCACAGAGGAAGAATAACTAACACAATTAAGAGCGTAACTGTCATCGCGGCGAGTCGACCCGGTTCAGCCCACACGTGGACACCGAGCGATACACCCATTGTGACGAGAGATGAAAGGACGCTAATTCCCCTAAACGCCACGGCGCAGATTAATAGCGCACAGCGGCGACGTCAAAGGCTGAGAGGCTGCGACACTTCCAACACAAGAGAAACATGAGACACGTGCGCCGAATCCTTCCATCACTGCATGCTCCTGGCTCATTTGCATCCTGACAGAAAAGCTGACATTTTAAATATCATCCTGCTGACTCGCAATCTAAGTGCACTTCTCTAACCCGCATGTGCATCAGAAGAAGAATTATGTCCCAATCCTGAACCAATCGCATGTGGACGGACACTCTTACTCGCATAAAATACAAACTAAATTTAATGAGCACTGGAGCTCCTCTGTGATGACATTTCCCTCCTCAATTTCTCCATCTTTTACAACCAGTCATTTACCCTCCCCTCCTTTCCTCCGTCTCCTCACTACCTACCACCTGCCTTCCCCTGCAGCCCGCTTGCTCACTTCCTCATTCTAAATCCACTTCCCCCTGCCATCTTTTTTCCTCTCGCCGTCCAAAACAACAGCCGTTCTAGAAAGAGGGCCATCAATCTTCTTCAATGAGACCCGAGTGCAAGAGAGTGCCAAGGCTACAACAGATTACTATCGCCTTACCTCCATTCAACGCTGGATAATGTATAGAAAGAGAGGCGGGGGGAGGAGGGGGAGGGGATTTGAGAGAGATGAAAAGCAATAATCTGATATCGCAGGCCCACAAATTGGATAATGGAAGGTTTTGGTCAAACTTCCAGCACTGGAGTCAGGTCAAATCCATCCAAACCCAAAAACTGTAATCCCGACTGGCTCTGGGATCAGGTAAGGAAAAAGAAGTACAGCTGTGAGGAGCTGGAGAGTAAAAGGAAGCACAACAGAGCAGCAGAGATGTATCCTTAAGTAGTTATTGGACAGTCAGAGTGTGTGTTTGCACGTTGTATAAAGTGTAACACCATTCAAAGCTTTGCGATTCAAGGGCAGCGTGGAGGCAGTGCGAGTGTGCAAGTGTGTGACCGAGCACTCGCAATCACTACTCACCAAGGTGGGAAAGCCTGAGCTGTGACCTTGTAGCCAAGACAGAGGTTTTTTTTCAAAGCACTGCCTCACTGCCCCGTATATTCCAGTGGCAAGTCTCTCTCACACACACACACACACACACACACACACACACACACACACACACACACACACACACACACACACACACACACACACACACACACACACACATACACATACACACACATACACACACACACACACACACACACACACACACACACACACACACACACAAGCTGCACCAAGGCCAAGTGCCCATTTCTGAGAGAAGCCCGTGGGAGAGAGAAAGAGCGCAAGAGAGAGAAAGAGCGCAAGAGAGAGAAAGAGCGAGAGGATAGACGGTGTGGAGGAGAGAGAAACAGGGTCTGTTTACACTGACTAGGATCTGGATTGTGTCCTCGTCACGTTTTAGGTAAAGGGAAGCAGCTTTTGCAGAATTCTGATACTCATCGAGCCATGAAATATATACACATTATACATTATGAGCTAACTTCATGTTTTATATCCTTCTTTGGCACTAACAGGCTAGCATTGATGCCATTCTTTAAAATTTGTTTTGGCTGATATCCTCACATATTTCATTCTCTGTAAGATCTGCTCAGTCTTTTGGACTCCATCCACATGTGTATTCCTTCCATTTCCATTCCATTCCCTCTCAGAAGCATATCATCATGGAATAGGAAGGGTAACGTGTCATATGTGGCAGAGGGGGGGGGGGGGGGGGGTGTATGTATTTACACCTGTATTACATCTGGCTGACATGCGTCTCAAACGACCACAGGCTACGTTTAATCATCCAAATAATCATAGTCATTATACTCTGTGGATTAATCGCCCTAGAAACGATCCAGATACTGAAGACACAAGAACTGACCAAGTGTAAACTAGGTGGAAGAGTCCTGTGGTTCTGCGTTGCACGGCAGCGCTGCGCAGACGAGGCTCTGTGATCTCGCACTCAACCAGGGACCATGGCACGACCCCGAAGTTAGTGCTGACAGCTTCATTAACAACTGAACATGAGAGCACCAACAGCCCTCCTGCTAAAGAGAAACATACATGTGGGGGTTTATCAGGCATAATGATCTCTGCTTGCATTGTTGACAGCGTTGTTGAGGAGGAAGGTTAAACTTAGAGCCGTCTGTGAAGTAGTCCTGCAGGAGCAGCAGCAGCAGCCTTGCTCTGACTGAAGAGCGGTGTAGTGTGGCTGTTGGGCCTCTGGGCTATGGAGTGATGAAGAGGAGGAGGAGGGGGGTGGGGGGGTGGGGTGGCTGCAGCAGGGCTCAGCCTGCCGCTTAAGACTTTGACACTAACATAATCACTGATAACTGATTCGGCTGGTGAGGAAGGTGCGACATTAAAGGATAAAAACGGCAGAGGTAGCGGTGGCGGCATAAGCGCTCAGGCTTAATGTGAGCTGATGCCACCGACTCAGCCTGTCACAACCTGTCTAATCACACAGGAAGGGGTGATTCTGAAGACGTACACGTATCATCAAATATCTAACAGCCCTGGACCCGCTCGGGCACCCTCAAAGGGCCTTTGATCAGCAGTGGGCCGAGCAAAGAGACAGGGCACATGAGCTAAGTACAAGGCTTTCACCCAGACAGGCGGAATACAAACACGGAGGGATGGAACGACTGACAAAGAAGACACGTGTCCTTCCCTGTCACAGGACGGCCCTGAGATATCATACAATGGGACAAAGGCAACGGCGTGTACCAGCGACCGGCGACAGGGTCCAAACAGCATCACAGCGTATCGAGCTAAAGCTGGGTAATAACCTTGTTCAGTCCAGTGACCACGACAAAAACAGGTAATATTGACTTTTACTGGCATATGAGTTTATTTGTATTTTCTTTACAAATTTAATTTAGCTCAGAGCTTGGGTGGAGAGATGTTCAAAGCTGACATTTGGCTGCTTTCAGAAAGAAAATTGGATGCTCTTGTGAACAGAGAAAAGAGAGCGAGTGAGCTACAATAATGGAATAGAGGTGATTACAATTTCATTATATATTTATATGTGTGTGTGTGAGTGTGTGTGTGTGAGTGTGTGCGTCTGTGCGCGTGTGTGTGGATGTAGACTGTATTCTTTAGTCACCAAAAGAAAGAGATTGCAGAATGAGATTGAAAAAAACAAGCATCTGAAATGTGTTTCCTGCACAGTGTGTTGGGACTCAGAGTAGAAATCTGACTCCTCTGCATTGAAAGGTGATCAGGCGTCTAATCGGGACACACACACCCCCTATTCCCCTCCCTGGGGAGGTGTTCCAGGCATGTCCCACTGGGAGAAAACCACGGGGGAGACCAGGAATACACTACATCCCATCTGGTTTGGGAACCTCTTGGGATGCTCCATGAAGAGCTGGGGAAGGTTGCCATGTTGAGGAACATCAACAACACTTGGCTTAGCACGCTGCTTTCAAGACAGGGACCCCGGATAAGCAGTGGAAAATGGATGTAAGCCTTGTGATAACCAAAACTTTGCATGGTCAACGAGTCAGGCAGCTAAGTGTACAGTCAAGAGTTATCTCATGTTATTCTCATTCCTTTATAATGAAGTAAGAGTCTTACCTTCTGCTGCCTTCACTCTCTCACATAATAATCTGCCAATATGCAGAAAACTCCGATAGGTCAAAGCAAATGAAGACTTGAGTCCATCTCATTTTTCAGGGGTAATAAACCATTTTAACCTGTATCACTTGTGATTTGAACAGAGCTGTGTTCTTGACGTGGCACCAGAAGGAGCACTGATTCTAGTCACTCTCACTGCTTTGTTATTATCACGTAATGGAGACACATGAGGTAAGTCGAGCAGCAGTGACTGGGGTGTGCCTTTCTGCTGAATGACCTGATGAAGACGGAGGGCTCCCTGCAGCCTTACAGTCACAGAGCTGATAAATTGGCCGGCATCCACCCTCGGCCCGACTACAGCGGGGATGCGTCTGTGCGCGAGCATCAGCGCCGAATGGCTGGAACTGACAGTATTAAGCGGGCCAGTCCTACCGGTGTGAACACAAAGGGGCCAAGAGTACAGAGAAGCAGCAAGACCTCCATTATGTCACCAAATAGAGGAAACAAGAAGAGCCAGTGAGAAACTGCAGCACCAAGACACTCACCTTTCCAAAATTAAAGGTTTCTGACCTTGTACCACCCCCACACACACATCAGCTCATGTCGAGAACGGCTGGTAGGGGATCAAAGATTTTACAGATTGCTTCACAAAGCCACAGGAGCGCCATGAGATGGTAGACTGCAGGGGTCGGATATCTTACAGAGGAGCAAGGGAGGAAAGACTGAGAGGCTGGGAGAGAAAATGAGCGGGCGATGGCAAATAAGGGGGAACCAGGGGAGGAAAGAAAGCTGCAGGCTGCAGACGGAGGGGAGAGCAGAGGAAGGCTGGGATGATGAGGATGAGAAAATGCAAATGAGACCCTGCCAAGAAGAGGAAATGGAAGGGGAGAACGCGAGAGATTACAAAACGAATTGTTGGAGGGGAATATGAAGAGACGGACAAAACCGACAGTGAGACGTGTGGCAGCAGGGACTGAGCTCATGAGTGGGAGTGGCAACACATGAGACACCAGGCGCACACATCATGCAGCTCCCATCAGATTCTCCCTGTTAAAATGGGCGGTGTGTTTTCTTGTATGTCCTTCAAACGGAGGTGCTGGCAGCTCCAGACATCACAGCACAATCTGTTCCGAGAGAGAAAACAACAGAGCCGCGCCAAATGAAAAGATACGGAGGGGTGGTGAGAAAAAAAAGGAGGACGTGTAAAAAAAAAAAAAAGGACAGAGAGACGGCCTCTGGAGAGACGGCCTGTGGCGAGGGTTCGACACAAGCCAGGACCAAAGGGACGGGGAGGAGAAGAGGAAGTGCCAGACTGAGAGGCAACTCGGTAGGATCCTCTGCTCTCAAGACTCCTGCCCCTCCCGCCTCTCCTCCACCAGCAGCTGGAGGCTAAATTTAAGTTCCAGCGGGAGCCACAACAGAGGGAGCAGAGGTCTCGTCATCCTCAATTGCTTCCCAAAACAAACCCCTGGGACTCACATCTGTATCATAAACAGAGGAGCCTGCCAACCTCACAGAGCACCCTTCCACACATGTGTACCAAAGCTGGACCACCTAGAGCGGGAACGTTCCTTGCCTCGACTTTCATGCTTATATCTTAAAAGTTTGCAGTCAGGCAAACTGGTAGATGGTGGCAAGGCGACTGCCAACGTGAAGAGAAGGAATTGGAAGAAGAATAAGGCAGAACTTCATGCATAAACAGCCCTGCTTAACGTTGCTATTCGGTCATAAACAAGTTAATCTCCGACCATTCCTTAGATTTGGCAAATGACATCATCCTCTGCCTTAACAGAAGCTCCCCGGTGTCCGAATCAGTCACTTTCTTCTGGCAATCGTTTCTAAAGAGAGTCACTGGACTTCTTAGTCATCGGCTCGCCGGCTCACTCGTCCTGAACTGTCCCGGTCCCTGTCCTCACTGCTACAGCACTTTGTCCCGCATTCGGGCTTCATGCGCACGTTCTCACGTACCGAGGTCCCGGATCAGAGCAGGAACTTTTCCTGACCCGATATGCGAAAAGGGCAGAGACACCTGATATCTACACACTGAACAAGACAAGCCTTCAGAAATGTGCCCCCCCCCCCCAACACACACACACCCACACACACACATATGCTCCGCACAGTTGCCACAGAGCAGTGTCAGCCTCCTCTTCATGAATATTCATCTGCCTCATTAACACTCAAGTGGGGAGACCCAGCATATTGCATGAGACTCCCCTCACATGGAGAGAGAGAAAGAGAGAGAGAGAGAGAGACAAAGAGAGAAAGTGACAGACAGACAGAGAGAGGGAGAGAGAGAGAGAGAGAGAGGAAAGAGGAAGGAGAGACAGGACATGCAGCGACTGTAGACGAAGCAAAGAGGAAGAGAGGCGCAGCCAAAAAGGAAATGTCTGCTTTTCATTGCCGGAAAACTTTTTTTTGAATCTCAGGAGTGGAGGGGAGATGGAGATGTCTTATATTGTTCTGGGAACCAATACACTCTTGTCTCTCCCCTTATGAAGCCAGACTAGGGCTTGTGAAAGCAGCGTCAGCAGCAGGGACGGCACCCAGGGAGCACAGACCGGGAATTACACACCATTCTACCCTGAAAATCCTCCAGCAATAGAAGCTTTAAAATAGCTTCAATTTCTGCCGCTTAATATCTGGATTTTCACAAGAAGTACTAAACTGTGTGGAGATGTACTGTAAACTGAAACCACACACACAGAGTCATACAGCAGCGACCATTGTTAAATAAAAACACACACACACACACACACAGGCAGGCGTACAGATCCGCTCGCAGACAGTCGCCGCGTTCACACTCAGACTCTTTGTCTTTGAGGAGCTCGCCAGCAGATACACAGGCAGACAGATAGCAGCGCACATAGAGAGGATTATTTTCTCTTTATGTTGTAATGCCAGTGAATCTCTTAACAGGAACTGCCAACAGGGGAAATCTCCAATTCGGCAGCTGTGTCCTCAGAGAGATCCTGGAGACGGTATAAAAAAAGAAGAAGCAGATTCTTCTTCCCTGACTTTCCTCTGCAGCTTTGGCGATACTAACGATTGGGGGGGGATTGGGCCGACACCTGGAACGCCGCCACGCCCAAGTGACCGCGGACACCGAAGAGCCCCGGACAAGAAGCGTTACAAAGAAAAATTGGACTAGGTCGCTGAAAATTAATAGTTCTGCTTACAAACTTCCCCCGCTCCAATTTCATATTCTACATTCTGTTACGGCCAGTTTTTGATTTAAAAAAAAAAAAAAAGCCTTCAATTTCAGAATGGTATGAACTATCGATTTCACAGCCTCGGGTTTTCACTCTCTCCTCCGCCTCCACCTCCACCTCTCTCTCTCTCTCACTTCAACACACACACACACACACACACACACACACACACTTAAAGGGAAACAGGGGTATGTTTTTCGTGGGGTGAACGTGGGTTATTTCCTATGAACCACAGCCAACGTTAATCAGACAGACAGGTTACAGGCAGACAGACGGGTTACAGGCTACAGCAGCATCTGTCAAATACTCAAATATGACATAGGACCAGCTGGCTCACATATGCACGTATTAGCTTATTGCTGAATCTGACGGTAAATGGTTTGCCTCCTTTCTATACATTTCTGTTGTGTTTTAGTGACAGATTTTAAAATGATTGCTGACCTGTTTGCCACTTATTTACCATTTAAATAATAAACTTTACATTTTAACCGTACACAGTGTAGAGGGGTTCAATTCCGCTCTCAAATCCTTAACTTAATGTGAGGAAAAGACTTCATGTTTTGCATCATGTCAAAAACTAATAACAATAACCTGCAGTTCCTAACCTTCCATTATTTAGGCACTATATAACAGTATACTACAGATAGGATGCCACGTAAGCAGAATATGAACGTGATATGTTGTGTATATTCAAACTATTTACTCTATTTACTGTAGGAACGGATGATATTGTAATAATGGTGAAATAAAAGCCAGTGAAATAATCCATTAGATCTATTTATAGATTTAAAAATGAGTTCCATTGAGTTCTAATGGAACTCACCATTATGACAGTTTCATTCTAACAAAGATTTTCTTCATTCAGAATAATAGCAACATTCCTCTTGTGTCATGCATTGAGCACACTGCTGTCCTTGGACCCAAAATATCTTCCTCAAACACCAAATCCAACAATATTTGAGCTTTGACAGACTGAGATGTGGCGATTGAACCATCAGGATGGGTGTCTGAGTTCCTGCCTTCAGTGCCAGTGCAGATCAAAATTGGTTCTGACTTTAGTGGCAGTGACACTTTTAACCAGCAGTATTGTCATTAATTCATATTCAGATAGCTTCTCGGGGTCACGAGCTGTGCTGAGCAGCCTGGCAGAGACCAGGGACCTGACCAGTTCAAACCACAGGCCCAAACTCAGCATGCATGCATGATTTAAATACATCTAAATGGCAGATGGCGAGAGCGCTGGGTTTGCTATTGGCTCCAGGACAGAAGCAGTGATTTAGGAGGAGAGAGGATGAGGCTGCGCATTGGAGTTGGGAATGGCCTGGTCTTGTCTTTTAAGATTACTTTTCTTTTTAAAACATCCTCTTCATCTGTGTCACTCCTTCTCCCAGCTTGTTATTGGAAAATAGCTCCGTGCAGGAACGGTGGAAAACCATTCGATGCCGGCACCGCGCATCAGTCACACGCTGACACACACACATGCACGCAGAAAACACATTTCATCCTCCAAATCCAAAACAGCCAATAGCACTGGCAGGCATTTGCGACCCCAATCCATATTTCAATTTCCCTCCTCTCATGCAAACTAATTCAATACTTGTTGCCTTCCCTCACATGCGATCAGCAATGTGAGAAATGAGCTTCTTCTCATGCTGCATTTCTCAAAAGCCCAATCAGAGACATTTTTGAGTGAGCCTCTGCCTATACCAATTATGACTTACGAGGACTTCACATTGCAGATTCTTGGATGTGAGATTTGTGGGAGGAGAATTATCTCTTTGCAACAGTCACACACGCTGTCGCACAAAATGTAGATACATTTTCTCCAGGATTTTGCGCTCACAAAGCATTTAGCCAAAATTAACTACATCTAAAAGCCATATTTCACAAGCTGACAGTCCTCATATGAAGAGATTAATTACTCTTGTTCTCAAGCCAATTAAATAAGCATTAAGCAAACAATGAGACCTCAGAGGAATGGAAGGTGCAACTATGACACAGTCTTATTCATAACTGCGTCGTCAAAGTATAAATCTACCAAAACTAAATTTGCATGCACAGTTTTTCCTACAGCCATCATCACTTTAGATTTGTGGACTCTGCAAAGCCAAAAGTTGCAAGTCCAAAAGCTACAGAGAGTAACGACATCGACCGCAACTTTCTGGAGCTGCTTCACTGGTGGTGAAGAAGAAGACGAAGAGGCGAGGAAGAATCAGCAAGCGGCAAGCACGATTCAAATAAGTGTCGCATGAAAAACTTCGGCCGTCGATTTCTTTAATTACCAAGTTATTGTGTCCAAAGTGGTAAGAAGTGTTTTAGGTAACAATTAGTAAAAAAAAATTGCTCGGATAACTTTTTCCTACAGCAGCAAAAGCGATCCTCCGAAACTCTGCATGAAAGTATAAAGAAGTCTATAGTTCTGGACACATAGTTGGGTGCAAATGAGTCAAACAGAGATTTGGTGCAGTGCAGTAAAATTTAATCATCTCATCCATTGAAATTCACCATTCTATATAGTTTAATGTGCCATTTAGTCACCTTTGAGGAGCCTTACTTTTGCAGCCTTGCAATTCATTTAAGGAATTTACTTGGCCGAGTTCACATTTTAAGGTTTAGATGCCGAATTGTGCGTTAAGTGCCTCTGTGCGAGAGAAAGAAGCCAGTTAACGCGCACGGAAAAACAAGTACACCACCGCGATGCGTTGGCGTTAAAGATGAGTAACATGGCGGCAAATCTCACAACTCTGTGTCCGTGTGAAGGGAGAAGCAAGCAGGTAATAGCAAGAAATTTAGGGGCTTAAACGGCGACAGCTTTACGACGCCTGAGCGGCCTCTACGACTCCATTCTTGTCAGATTCTATTAGCTTGGCCTCCGCCGTGTGTTTCGATTGGCTCTTAGCCTATTCCCAGCAGTTACAGAGGCACCTCCCGTAAATAAAGCAAATGGCTGAATCTCGTAGTGTATTGAAGGGGGTGGGGGCTGGGGTCCATCTAACCGAGTAGCTGAATAGTTTCATACACAGAACCAAAGGAACGGACCCAGACGCCTAGAGGGAGAGCACACATCAGTAAGAGTCCACTAGTCTTTAAGAACACAAGCAGCCAGGTGGGGTAAGCACTTAAATCAAGACAAGTGGGCTCGTCCCAGTCCACACACACACACACACACACACACTCCAACAAACAATAGGAAAAGAGTCTCTGTGCCAGCTGCCACGTGGAAGTGTGTGGAAAGGCCACCTGTCTAATAACCGTTTTCAATGCGTATAGCTCAGCAATACCAAACTGAGCATCTGTCTTTCCCCTCCAAACTAATCTTGTTAACAACATGGCTCATTTTTTGTCACTGTTTCTCAGTTAAACTATTTATTTTGGTGGCCCGTCCCAATTTGCCAGCCGTGTTATGTTAAGGGATCAACCATTATACCAAACAAATATGTCGAATCTAACTCATGAAACGTTATTCACACAGGGTTAAATATGTACCTGTGTGTGTGTCCATTACAGAATTTTAAAAAAATATATAAAAATGTTGACCTGGATTCCCCCTTATAGATACGAACTTGCAGATCGAGAAATGAAAGTAGAGCAGAGTGAATCCACAGCAGCTGTGACTGTGGCTTGTGTGTGAGTACGATCTGAAAAATACTGTTTACCAGGAAGAGCAGAACACAATCACAATTTACAAAACAAATTAATAAGGGGTACTGCAAAATAACCAGCCCACAAGACAAATAAACAAATTATACAACATGAGCACGTTCAACAGAACTGATAAACCCGATGATGACAGTAGAATACAAATGAGTAACACCATGGATACGGGATATATTATCAATAAAAACTAGTTATTAAAAATTGCCACAAGCTGTGAATTATTTTGCAGCTGCTTACTAGAATTCACATTATTTTCTAGCAGAAAGAAAAATAATAATTTAATCTTTGGAATTGGTCTGAGCCACAGACAATTGATGGTCAATAATTAAATCATTATTGATATTGATCTGAGTCTCATGACTTATTCAACTGCTGATTCTTAGGGACGCAGTGAATGAATGAAAAGACACTGATGAAAAGACACTGATGCATGCAAGTAATGTTTGTGTGTGTGTGTGTGTGTAATGGTACAAGAGGAAAAATCACAAAAAATATTTCAACATTTTGATGCAGGCTGTTATGAATCACACAAAAATCCATTCACTGAAATGAAATGAAAGAAAGAAAAACACACACACACACACGCGCACACAAGCACAAACCAGCTGAACATTAGCACGTGTTTGGATTCATAATGGTTGTAACTTCATGACGAATGTTACTGTGACATATTTTAAAATACATTTCCAGTTATGTAAAAATATTCTGATGATGAAAAGTATTTGCTGCTCAAGTCTATCCTGACAAGTAACAAAGATGCTTATTCAACCATCACAGTAGAGTTTACAGGTGGAGACAAGTGAATCAATGACAACGCCACACAATCCAGCTAACAGCCTTCCTGAATAAGACCCTCCTCCCATTCACATGGGCATCATACAACTGGTTGATCTGAAAGTAGTTTTAGTTTAGCCAGTCATGCTTGGGGAAAACGCATTTGTTTCCTGATTTGCTCTACAGCAGACTGCCCACTGAGAGGACTGGAACTGCCCCAGTGGGCTGTCACAACTTGGCCAACACACTGTGAAAAATGTGAAAATGCCAAATAACTGTGGGACCGGGCGAGCATGCTGTCAGCCTAGATGCAGCTGTATGGAGAGCTAATACTACCATGAGAACAAGGATGATCTTATTAATATACCTGTTCACAAATGTAAAGTAGATTTACGCTTAAAATTTTAATGTGTGTACGCTCAGATTAATGTGAACTTCTGCAAATGTTATGTAGAAGGGGGTTTGGCTCTATTATCAATCCATTCATCCATTTTCTGAAAATGTGTGGATTGTGTGGGATTATTACGTGCAGCTGGAGCTCACACATGTGCTGCTTCATTGTGATATGTTACTAAAACTCTGCTGACGTTGCAGGTATTCACTTAGCATAAGACAAAGAAGATGAGATTGTCGCATTCAGCCATGTTTCTTGTGTATATTTAGCGTTTAGGGCTGGGGAATGCTTGGCGGTTGGAAGTTGGAATTTACAACGGGTAAATTCCCTAAGTTTGAATGGAACACAGGTCAGTGAACCAGTGCTGACATCATCAATCATGCTGCCCATGTTGTATTATTCAATATTTTTCTAACGTGAAATCCTGTATTATACCACTAGCCAACAAGGTGAATAATGGCTAGTGATGGAAAAGTCGAAAATCAAGTCTTAACCTGAATAAAGATTTGAGAGGATTTCAATTTGGAATATATTATAATAAATCAAAACACAATAAAAGCCTCATTAGTAAGCATCCTTTATGCAGGACTCTTCACCTTCACTACACTTCAGTTCAGTTTGGATGAAAGTGCAGCTGCAGCGGCGTCCTGCACTGCGCATGGACATGCAACACAAGTGTACGACCACGCTCACTATGTGGCAGGATACCGGGGCTGAGTCGGAGGTTCCGGCACATCAAGCAGTCTAACCGAGGGATCACTATCTTGCATGTGCCTGTTGAGATTTACCCACAAACAATTTTTACCGTGACGTCCAAAACAACTCAACAGACCCCAACATGACGGAGATTATTAAATATGGCGTTTATCAACTTGAACCCGCCAGCTCATCAGTGTCACCGAACTACAAATAACACATTTGAGCGACACTAACCAGCTAGCGTTAGCCAGCTAGCGGCCAATATTTCAGCTCTATAAAAGTGTTTACAGCGTCAATTGGGATCCAAACTTTAATAGTACGGCATTTCAGAGAGAATACAAAATGATGCAAGCGATGGGTGCGTGCAAAGATTAGTTTTGGAGCTTTAAAACTCACCTTGCTGCCGTTGTTCCACAATAGGGGATGAGGGTATTTGACAGGAGCACTCGACTTCCGGGTTAGTGCCGTGACGCGTTCAGGCACCGCCCAATAAGCGGCTCGCCATGCTGGGATTGTTTTGGTTCTGAATGGCGTCTGCTCCACTGAAACCGTGCTTGAGTTCTGACCCGAACCGCTTCAGATAAAACGAACCGTAGTTGAAGACATTGCTGCACAAACTATGGTGATTTTACATTCCTGCAAATCACTATTATTCCATTTCTCACTATTATTCCATTTGCCATCGTAGACTTAAAGAGCAATGCCTGTTGAATGTTTCTTTCCTCTTATAATACACAGACACCCCCCTCCCCCCCTCCCCAAACAATTCATGATTTAAATATTCAGCTTGACCGTAAGAAAATCACTGTTGGTGTAGTTAATTGGTTAGTTTTCAAGATGCACTTCTATATTAACTAATTATTTGTGCTAAATACAGTAGATGCCTCAACGGTGCCTGATGGATATGCAGCCCACTTGGCTTGATCGCACCTTGGTTCCACAGATACTGAACAGAACAGGTCCAATAACAATAGCGTTTTAGGTCTGTTCTCTAAACAAACAAACAAAGGACTTTGAAAACATTCCCAAGTTAATGGAAAAACAGCTCATTAGCCGAGCACTAACCAAGCAACAGATCTTGCACCAGTATACTCTGCAAATCTGAACTAACTAGACAAAGGAAAGGTGCAGTGGTTCTACACTTACTGGCAGGATTGTGGCTTTGGACTCTGGATTCAGTACCTGGCCTGCTTCCCTCAGACTTTCACCTCCTCCAATAACATGTAAGGATTCTTGCTCTGACTTCATTTTTTCAGATAATGACATCAGATCAGATGTGGAGGGTTATTTGGATCGGAAAGAAAAGGATTTGCATGGAAGTCGAATGTAACGTGCCACCATTGCTTAACACAGAAGTTCAACAACAACAACTGTGTTGAACTTGAAAAGATGTTACAAATAAATAGCAGATATATCTGAGATAAATTTTTATTTCTATTTGTATCTTTTTTGATGAGCTCAGAATTTTTCAGTCAATCTTGCACTGTATGCAAATCAGTCTTGATAATGAGGTCATGAAACCTGATGATCCCCATGATGACATAAGGGATCCAAATACCTAATTTGAGATTTGAGTGAGATCGCTCTTATATGTATATGTATATACTATCGATAAAGCCTTCATCATTGCGTCATTCTTCATCATTCTACAGCATGTGGAGCATGTGGCGACACAAAAGTTTACCATAATGATCAAAAAAATCTTGTCAGTCGTCAGTAATTGCTTGGCTTATCCACAGAGATTTGACATGGAAGTTTTTCATGGGAAATCTCATTAAATTCACAACTTTGATATGTTTGAGGGCTTGTGGTCCCAGTAAACTAGATCATCACAGCAGGGTGTCCAAATGAGCAAAATATACAGAAAGTAATGCAACAAGCAATTAAAATGTAGACAGAGCAATACAATAAATAAATAAGTGTGTCGTGTCTTTGTTCCAATTGGCAGCGTTCCTGGTTTGATGATGTGCCATGACAGGATGTGCTATAATATGATTATTATCTTGAATCTGGATCTTAAATTGGTTATATAAAACTGTGTACAAGCTTGATGTGAGTAGGCAGGGATGTACACATTAAGTCACCACATGTGGGAAGCTGCCCATGTTGGTTATCTTGGCAATTTCCCAATGTAATAAGAATAGAGTAACGAGATTCCCGTCTTTTGAAGATTCTTATCACCTACGTCCAACTTCGACAAAACCAAAGAATTTGCTGTGATGTTCATCCAAAAGGTTGTCTGCAGGGGTGTTTATAAGGAAAGTTAAATTAGAGAGATAAACAAAAATGGAAATGGAATCTGGCAACTGAATAAAGAGGAGAAGAGAGAAGTTAGGTTGTTATGACACCTGGATTGTTTTTCTTCCTGGGATTATTTGATCTCTGGAGAAAAACTACAGCAGGATGGAATTCATGCCTTTTTCTCGCAGGTGGAATTAGCTCTCATACTCTGCAAGTCAGTTTTAATTTATACAGATTTATGTAGATGTCGTGACATCGTGAATAATAATTACAAAAAACATTTTTACGACCCATTCTTTAATGCGCATCCCTGACATGATTGGTAATGTGGTAATGTTCCCAGCCAGTGGTGTGTTTCACTACATGAAATTGTGTTAGTGTGTGACAATCCCAGCTTACTCTACAGGTCTGGCACCGTGTTCGGCAGTGTCTCAGCTCTGGAGTTTAATGCAATTATAAATAAATAAGCATGTGGTCGGGAAGAAGACAGAGCCCTATGGGGACAAGCTGAGAGAAAATAGAGGAAGTTTAATTAAAGCTGCAAAACTGCACTCCCACACACAGAAATACACACTGTAATATAGACAAACCAGTGTGTGTGCGGGTATGTGCGAGCGCATGCATGCCCTTGCCGTTGCACACATTTGCATACACGTAAGTCTATGCAAAACCACACAAAAGAGAGATTGTGAGCATGTGTGAATTGCATGAGCGTGTGTGTGTGTGTGTGTGTGTGTGTGCGTGCTTGTCGAAGTACCTGCATCCAAGTGTCTACAGGCAAAGCAATATATGAGAGAGGAAATTATCTGTTGGCTCATCCCACGTTATGTTATCCTTCAGAGAAGTTTCCCCCAGATTTCTTCATCACACAGTTTATGGTGAAACCCGGGTTATCTTCCCGACTACACAGACGAAGGCGCTTTGGCTCCTCCAATATTTCTCCTCCAGTCACTCCACCCTCGTTCTCAAAACACATCAACAGCCAAACGATCTGGCGTATGGCGCAATGTTTTTGCTAAGTTATTTTCTGCAAAATGATTGAACTGCCAGACCCCTTACAATTACCTAAGGGGTGCAAGCAAAGGCACAGCCAGTAAAAGGCTGATGAGGGAATATTGAATTTGCACTTCAATTAGAGTGCTTATAAAGTGTGGATTACACAAAGGACTCCAGGGCCACAGCTTTCACTCAATTACCACAGTGCACTACGGGAGGAGGGACAGCAGTAAGGAGGGGGTTCTGGGGGGTGGGTGGACAGTGAAGGCATTGGGGTGGGGGACAAGGTTGAGGAACCAGAAGGAAGAAGAAAAGGAAGAAAAGGACACAGACGTAGAATGTTAGCGTGCCAGAAATGATCACGAGGCAATTATGACAGCGGAGGTCACGCACTGCGAGAAGTTTCACTATCTTTACCAGCTAAGACGACGCGAGCCAAGTCTTTAATCAGGACAGATCTATGCAAAGGTAAAGACAAGGATTAAATCAGGAGAAACAAGTGGAACCAGAGCCCATCCGTGTGTGACTCAGGTCACGGCGATGTTCTGGCCTTGGATTCTACAAGGACAGCTGGAAACGCACGGCTGTCTGAGGTGTTAAATTTCCCGCAGCCACGCAGTCTTACAAAGCTGCACTTCAGCCATTTAAAGTGCCGCCTATCTGCTCTCATTTCCATTTGGTGTGTGTTTAAACAGGTCTCCTTCAGGTTGGAGGAGACAGGGATACGTACGGGAGCTGCCTGGCTTCAAAAACAGCCCGGAAAAAAAAACAACCCACCACCTCAACATTGTGTCTGGGCCCCTGAGTAAATTCTCCAATGGATTATTGAGCCAATGAGTGGAAATCACCGACCATTTAGAGTGGATTTGTCTGCACGGCGGTGATAAACCGCAGCTCGCCTTTCTACGGCTTAGCTCCACCAGAAGCTTGAAGGACGTGCGTGTCAGAGTAAACAGGACGCCGACAGCCCAGCAGAGGGGAAGTGATTGGTTGGCTGGACTTGTAAAGATAATGCCAGATGATATAAATGTGAATAATTAATTGTTACAGGCCCTTAAGAGGGGGTTCGTCATGTTTGTACACTGGTTGTGATGTTTGCACGCGGCACACAGAGACTCAGAGGCTTCCAGGGGGAAATGTGTCGAGTATAAACAGAACCAAAAGACTTTTATTATCCTCTGTCAAAGTCTGAAATCACTTAAGAGCTATAATAACTTACATATGGAAGTTATGTAAACACAGCGTGACAGCGTTATAAGATACATACGGGATGTTGTGTAAATTAAATCCGACAGTGTTATAAGATGCAACTGGCAGCTACATGAACTCTCGTCTCCTGCTAATTGGATATGTGGCTGAACAAATAAAGGAAAACCTAATAGCTCGCTGCAAAAAGGGAGTTTACGTGTGTGTGAGAGTGTGCGTGTGTGTGCGTGTGTGTGCGTGTGTATGCGTGCATGTGTGCGTGTGTGCAACTTTTATCTCCCAGACTCTGCCACTGTTACTGTCTGTTTAGATCTCTCTCTCTCTCTCTCTCTCTCTCTGCATCCACTCTTCTCTCTCTCTCTCCAACTCTCTCTCTTTATCTCTCTCTCACCCCCCTTATCTCTCTTTGTCTCTCTCTACCTCCCTCTCTCTGCCTCCTTTTGTACATCTTTTCCTCTTTCCGTCTATCTATATCTAGCTCTCTCTCCACATCCTCTTTCCGCCTCCCTTCATACATCTCTCTCTCTCTCTCTCTCTCTCTCTCTCTCTCTCTCTCTCTCTCTCTCTCGCTCCTCTCCACCTACTGTCAACACTGAGCGTGCCGGCTTCCCACAGGCCCTGAAGGAATCTCTAACACCGCACTCACATAATCACTTCAGACCCGGCTGTTTAGGCCGACATCTCCGCTGGGACTCACCAGCCGCTCGCTGTGGGCCAAATCAGACCGGAGAGTTAAAAAAAAAAAAATCAACTGCGACAGTGTAACAAAGAAGTGTAAGTCAGACAAAAGAGCGTGACATGGCGGACTGGTCCTTTCCTGCTTTAACGTCACGCTCCCCACCTCAGGTAATGGGATGATTTGCTGTCCTCCTGTATGAGCAGAGACTTTAAGAGGAGCAATACACACCCACATATTGTGTACATGTGGATAATGCACGCATTCGTGTGTGTGTGCGTGCGTGTGCGTGTGTGTGCGTGCGTGCCTGTGTGTGCGTGTGTGTGTGTGTGTGTGCGAGCGTGCGCCTCTGGCAGGCCATGCTTGACTCCTTAACCTCAAATTCCATCATCCCTTCCAAAGAGCAAATGGGATCCCAGAGCTCCATCTACTTATATCAAAGAAGCCGGATTTAACGACATGTTTAATGACTCCTTACAATGGCAAATTGGCTTTATTTGAAATCTCCAGCATCGTCAGAAAAGAGCCTCCCTTCCTTCAATTAGAGGCATCCTTTGGAAGACAGACTCCATGTTCCAAACCAGGATCTTTTATTTCTTTTTTCAAAATGCTTAGTCTCTCTCTAATGTTCGACTTGAACAGACTGGAAACACATCAAACTATCAAACATTTTCAGCAGTCGGAGAGACTGAAGCCTTTTTAGATTGAGAGAATGTGGAGTTGTGAAGTTGAATACACCTACTGGATTCAACTCTTAGTGTGTTTTATGTCAGTAAGTAACCTGTCAGGATATGTGCTTCACATTTTTATGAATTAAACTTTTTTTCTCTACATTTTACAACTCAAGTCAGTTTCAGAACATGACACATGTCACACCTCAAGTTTTGTTAATTTGACAATGTACAACACAGAATCGTGTGATATTACACTGCAAAAAAGATGGTAAACATGTCCCCTTTAATGTCTAAATTAATAGTTAGATGTCACAAAATATGAGACAAATGCATCAACAAAGGATGCTCGAGCTGTCAGAGGCTGAACGAAACAACTCACTAAGTGCTCACATACAGAATCATGGGGATCATCATCTAAAGTACTGCTCATCAACAAAGATGAAAGCCTTTTAATGATAATTTGAGGAGGAGAGGGTAGAAATCTCAGTTCACTTGCAGCATTGTTAAACAAAAACATTCACAACACAAAAAACAGGTTTAAAGTTTCACGCAAATGCAAAGTTTTAACCTAATCACACACACACAAACACACAAACAGTGGTCTTCTGCTCTCGCTTCCAAATTAGGCGACGATCAAGGACATTAAACAAAAAAGTGGAGCTGGGCAACATTCTGTCAACACACACTCCGCCTCATTCATCCTTTAACCACTTCCCCACTACCTTGGTGGTGCATCAGCAAAGGCCTCTTACTGTTGCATACAATTCCCTCGTTCCTGCTCAGTGAGCAGCGACCGCAGGCACACCACTATACCGTACCAGGCTTATCAGTTTTCACTTGGGGCATAATGACCTCATGCCACCGGTCGAAAACAAAACCCTCTGCGCTCGGTCCCCAAATGAGGCTGCCTCTGGTCATTAGGGAGCCGAGGTTTAAAAAACACAGAGAAAACAAGCACTGCTGTGGCTATTAAAGATGCCATCGACTTTTTAATTAAGTCTCATTAAGCGCCTATCAGTGTGAGTGTGGTAATGTAAGACGGCGTAAGGCCAATTCTATCCCATTCCTGTGCTCTTTGAGGCTTTACCGATCTGTTCTCATTTCACGGTATCAGAGAAGGTCTCAGACTGTAACACGTAGAACATTTCAGCAATGTTCCCTAATCCAGTTCCACCACATGAAATTATCTCTTTCTTCTCGTCTTAACTACCAGTTACACACTCTGTTATTTTCTACGTTTTTTACACAGCATGGTGCAGCTGCCATAAGTCACCTATTTGTGTTCGGTGTGTGAGAGAGAGAGAAACTGAGGAAAAAAGAGATCAGGATAAAAATGCATCATGACCTGGATTGACTATTTTAAGGCTCTGACTCCCTGGCCAATGAATGGACTTTGGATCCCTCCTTTGATTCCCTCTTTAAAGGAATGATCCATAAGGGAGGGGATATTGGAAACCCCACACACACCTCACACATGGTCCAGGTCGCAGTGACCTCAAATCTCCACCCGCACAGCTCCACACAGGCCCGGGCGACCACGCAGGGTGCACTAACAAGGTCGATCTCCTTATCTACAGTTGGCACACAGCACCTGCGTCTAACGCTGCACAGTGGAGACGTCAGAAAGTCAACAAAGAATTCCAACTATTTGCTGTGAACTTTACAAACGTAGTTATTTATTACAATGACAATACAAAGAAACCAGAGACCAATCAAATCATAAAGTCCTGTATCTGCATTTTACCAAATGTCCACAGGGGGCAGATACAAACCGTTAGGCTGATGTCACAGTGATATCGTCTCAAATCCAACATTAACTGACCCACACGTAGTAAAAAAACAAATGCTAGCATAAACCTCAAAGGTTGTAATTAAAAGTAAGACGTGGGACTTATAATATTTCCAACTCACCATTGCAAATTGCAGCGGGCTATTAAAACAGCCATAAACATAACAGCCTCTGCTGCTCAATGCCTCTCAGAAGGAGACAATAACATAAGTTGAAGCTCCATCAAGAAATATTATTTTAGATCAGTGTTGAATAAAATAACTTGTTGTGTAATATGAAACGGTTGCTGCTGCTGCCTGCTCCCACTGAGGATCGACGCCCCTGTCTGCAGGTATTTACAGATTTCTTCCAGTTTCAGCCGGTTTGTCCACGACCTGTCCAGTATAAAACAGGTGACGGCTAACATGAAAGCCATAAACGTCATATGAGATATACCTTTTCACCGTCTGCACCCTTGAACCTAATTGGCTAAGGTTTGGGGTGTGATGTTTGATGGTACAGAGTTGAAATCTTTGTCGTGACTTTTAACCTTTGGAACTCCTTTGTAGCACAGAGTATGTAAAATAGCCTAACATGGCTTTGATGAGCACATTCTCCTAATCATTGCTATTCCAACTTTAAAAGCATGGAAAGTAAGCCGAGCTCTTGCTTTGATGGCCTCTATTCGGAGAGCCAGTAAGAAGCTTCTCTACTTTTACATTCTCTGTGCCGCTCCACTAATCAAAGGCCCTCAGTTGCGTCCAGTATATTATCCCCAACCAATTGTGTTAAGGCAGAAGAAACAAGGTAATGGGGTTAGCCGTATAAATCAGCACACAAGAAACTCTATTATTGGTAAAGTAATGGGGACTGACGTTGTTTGTAAGCTTCAGCTGTTTGCTTAATTGCAGATCTACGAGCAACACTGGCTCTCATTTACATATGTAAATTCTAAGCAGGCCAAGAGAGCTGTTCTTGGCAATGCTTCTGTTTGCCTGCAGGAGGAAAACGGGGCTGTGCACCAGTGAGAGAGAGAGAGAGGGAGAGAGAGTGGGGGGGAGAGGGAGAGGGAGAGGGAGAGGGAGAGGGAGAGAGAGAGGGGGAGAGAGAGAGAGAGGGAGAGACAGAGAGAGAGAGATAAACAAACAGACGGAAACTAACATGGAAAGCAGAGATGGAAGGGAGCCGTTCAGATGAAGTGACCAGCAGGAGCCCAGGCGCCGCACTGTGATGAGGTGACTCTCTAACAGAAGAGGAGGATGAGGAAGGCTTTTGTCAACACCGTACCTGTCCGACTTCACCCTGACGGCAGAGAGGCCAGAAGTCAGACAGGACGCTGCTCCTCCTGCTCCCTGCTGGAGGTTAAATCACAGAGCGCCCCTACAGGTGTCTGACAGTTACAAGTGTCCTCAGGGCAAAGTCCCCGCGACGTTCAAGGACTCCAAGACTCACACTGATGTGCTCAGATGTGCCCAGATGTTAACGTGCCTGCTACTGTGATCAGCCTGCATTAGTGGCACTGTGTGTCACTAATTCATATAGACAGCTGGGGGACAGTAGGAGCAGGTCCCTGGTGCTTTAGCTGCTTCCAGGCAGCATGCCGTCAGCTAATGTAGAGGAGGCAGGTGTGTGCGTGTGTGTGTGTGTGTGTGTGTGTGCGTGTGTGCGTGTGTGCGTGTGTGCGTGTGTGCGTGTGTGCGTGTGTGTGTGTGTGTGTGTGTGTGTGTGTGTGTGTGTGTGTGTGTGGAGGGAGGATAAGGTATGGCCAGATAATAAAACAAGTCATGATGAACTGGGGGTTTTACTGCATACACTCACTCCTCATTAATGTAAACAGTGATGACCAGAGGCGGCTTAAGTGCTTTTGAAGCCCTGGGCAGGATTCTAGTTTGGGGGCCCCCCCCTCAGAAAAGAGACACCTATTAAAATACTATAACCGACCTGTGTCTCAAAATACTATGCTTGTTTTTTGCTTAACGTTTTTGTGTGACAGATTTCACATTCAAACCATTTATTCCCATTTGTTGTTGCTGCTGTTGTTGTTATTATTATTATACATCCTTGAAGTAATATCTGTCATTATTTACCACCATCCCACTCTGTATCTGTGATTATGAGTAGCAATCTCTACCGCTGATTAATATCATCAGCCAAAGAGATGATATAACAACAATGTGACTCTGTCTATTCCCACTTCATGAATATACATTTACTCTCTCGCCCTCCAAACCATCGAGTGTCTGATAGGCAAGACAGCAATTTATGCATTTTATATGGAAAATAATATTAAAACTAGTAAATGCAGTGATATAAAAAAAAACTAAGAGGACAAAATCAGGCTGCTGCACGTTTACGTTTTGTTTGTGTGTGTTTGAATTGAGACGCTCAGCTTGGAACCATATGAACAGAGACTGAGGCGTATAGGATCCAGAT
Organism: Genypterus blacodes; assembly: GCF_046128005.1. Lineage (NCBI taxonomy): Eukaryota > Metazoa > Chordata > Actinopteri > Ophidiiformes > Ophidiidae > Genypterus > Genypterus blacodes. The sequence continues at coordinate 6,550,822 of NW_027466835.1, forward strand.
GTGCTGTGGGTTTAGCTAGAAGAAATGTGCCTTACATATTATTAATGCCACCTGGCAGCTGATCAGGTTCAAGTTTCTGGTTAATCTTTCTCATAGTCACTCGTTCCTTCTTTCCCACATCTGCAGAGAAACACACTCACACACACACACAAACACACACTAACAGGCAAAAGGGTGGAATATAATTAAAACTTATTATCACTTTGCTCCTCCTGGCTCCTTTTGCTGTCCTATTCACACATGCTACTGTGGGTAAACCAAAGTGGTACCAACTGTATTATGCTCCTACTTACCTGTTCACTCTACAACCTTGTCCACACACACACACATACACACAGAGAGGTACACACTCATTTACACGTGGATACTGGAAGTTGGTTAACAATGTATCCTCCCCCCAGATGGTCAGTGTGTGTGTGTGTGTGTGTGTGTGTGTGTGTGTGTGTGTGTGTGTGTGTGTGTGTGTGTGTGTGTGTGTGTGTGTGTGTGTGTGTGTGTGTGTGGGAGTGATTTCTAACACCTCAAAATAAAAGCAGAACTTTCTCTTTGCAGCTTTTAATTTGAAAAGTGAAAATATGAGATTCAGCACCACGGACAGCTCCAGCCTGGATATTAGGAAATGCCAGCCAGAAAAAAATAGAGATTAATGCTTGAAGGTAGTACAGTGTGTGTGTGTGTGTGTGTGTGTGTGTGTGTGTGTGTGCGCGTGTGTGTGTTCATGTGTGTCTGTGTCTGTGTGTTTGTGTGTCTGTCTGTGTGTCTGTGTGTTCCGTGCCTTTTGTGGCACAGTTACTGTAGGTCACGGCGAGCATGTTAGGCTTCGACAGACAAATGTGAGTCTTTGAACGCCTACAAAAACACATTCCCTCTCCAAATCAATAATCCAATATGTTCAGTCAGAGATAACAGATGATCAGGAGATCGGTGCGAAGCGGCGCTGCCAGGAAGCGCCTCCATCACGTCCACACGTCCCCTCGAAAAGGAAGAGAAAGGTGGGCCGTGCCAAAAACCATCTCCAGGGAATGTCAGTCACCCCCTAGTAATGATAGGACTGGAGACAAATGAAGGCAATAACTAGCAATGGGATTAGGCCTCTTATGTGTGAAAGAAGTGTGAAAGAGGGAGATTTGGATCATTTGTCTCCTCCGCTATTGTGCAAATATGGCAGAGCAGTGACGGTAAGTGAGAGTGTTTTTAATGGGCCGGGCCAGACTGCTGATGGCGTCCTTGTACTGTTTATATTTTATTGGATATGTGTTGTTTTTATAGATAGCAATCTAAAAGCAGACTGGAACAGAGCAAAATCTGCTTTCCTATCAATTATGAGCCTAAAGTGCCTCGTCGAGCTGCATCTGCTGGGCCTGACACCAGTTTTTCACCTTTTCACCGCAAAGCTTGTGCCCAAACTGTCACACTTATACGTCAACTGCAAATGTCTCCAACAACAAAATGCCTCATATTTTACAAAGACTTAATAATAAGATTTGTGGAAATGAAATCGAAGTACAGCAAAGGACAAGCTCACCTCCAAAGCAGTGATGAAGGATTGAATGTAGTTTTGCCTCATATAAGCAACCCAGGATGTTTGAAACTGGATTGTTTGCATTTAATTCAGCTCGTTTGATGCAAAACCTTCTGGAATCCACTGTTTTTTTTTGGATTCTGATGCTGATTTCATTCATTCTTTCCAATTGTGTAAATTCCAGAATTCAATTGCAGAGAAACCACTGAGAAATAGAGATGGATTATTATGAAAGCAAACAAATAATGTAGTTTATTTGCTTTAGACTTGCTTGAATATTCATGTTTCCATTTGGCATCAAGCTAATTATTGTCTTTAAGTATAAATTTGATACTTATGTATATATATATTTATTGTTTCTTCTTCTTCTTCCTGTGCTCTTCGTTACCTATAGCAGGAATCTGACGCTGGCTGGAAAACATCAAAGTACGGAGTCCCCGTATGTAAAAGCTGCTCATTACATCTTGAAACAAATATTTTCATCTGGCTGATCTGCAGATGTGGGGAGTCTGTCACAATTCATTTATTACCACTCAGTAATTTACTGAACATTACTTCCCTTTTTAAGGCCGTACGGCTCATTTGGAGAACAAAGTAATCAGATTGTGTTTGAGTCATTAATTCCCATCTGATACATGCAGCGATTTAGACAGATATTTTATTGCTCATTACTTGTGATGTTGAACACATTCGTTTAAAGCTTCTGCACAGGCGTCGCACGTGTTTCACCCCTGAAAACCTTCACTCGGGGCAAACTGGTGCACAGATTTCCCCTTCTGTTTTTAAATCACAACATAAACCATCGCTGAGTAATTATTAATCTGTTTTATAAAGTCAAATGATGTCAAACTACAGATGCAGGCTGTAATAAAACATGTCAAATTAAGGAGCTCATACAAACACACGCTTTCTCTGTCCTCTTATCATAACTCTGTGGGCTTCGCAAATGCATTTTATGAAAGAACATATCAAGGCCTCGTCAACAAACAACCTGCAGGTCATCAAACAGAACCCAAATGCACATTACGGCTAATCAGCCTGAATGGACGGACATCAGGGGCCACAGAGAGCCCAGATTAAGCCCAGCAGGCAGCAGAGACAAAACAAGCTAATACACACACCAAAACAAATCACGAGAAATATTATTTTGTACCGATCACGCGTTCGCCTCTTTAAGTGACTGCTGATGGTTTCAGATGATGAATTTACATTTGCAAAGACAACTTGTTTATAACGCCGGCACAGCTGACAAAGAACACTGTGTCTCCACTCAGGGAGGTGTTACGATTTGTTTGTAGTTTCCGCTTGCGTTGAGAAAGCAAAGTTTGCACGTCATGTAAATGCTACGAAAGCAACGTATAGGACTTCATTTGCATATCATTTACACACATTATTTATTTAAACACACCAACTGCTGCTGTTGTTTTCAGAAGTCGCTCTAAGATAACATGGAATATGGGCCATGCTTTTAAATGCAACGCCTTTTCTTTTGAAGGGGGGAAAACACACACACAAGGGACTTTACTGTATTTACAGGAAAAGAACATAAAACAAAAGCAACTTTCACTGAAACGTCTCAAAGAAATCTGCAATCAAATGACTTTCAACCAAAGATCACCTGTTCTATTCGGAAAATGCAAAAGATCGATGATGGGAGGGATGAAAACATGAAAAGTTAATGATTTGATTTCCTGTCAAGCTACAGGGGAAGTTAATTATGGATACTGGCTTTATACATTTAGCTCAACTGACTGATTTAATCTTTATAAATTAAATCTGGACTTTGATCCAGGGGTGATGATGGATCTGACCTGTGTGCAGAGAGGCGTGCAGCAGGTTAGAGGTGTGTGTGTGTGTGTGTGTGTGTGTGTGTGTGTGTGTGTGTGTGTGTGTGTGTGTGTGTGTGTGTGTGTGTGTGTGCGTGCGTCTGATCATCATTTTACCCCTTTACAAAACCACAGAAGGATATGGAGATCATTAAATTCTTAAACATAATAAGTAAATAGTAGAAATAGAAACAATAGTACTGTATACTCCCCCCCCTCCCCCCCACCCCCCCCCCCCCACCCCCCTCTCACACACACACACACACACATGTCAAGCCTCCCTGCGAGACTGTAAATAAATCTTGCAGCTATGGGAAATTATTGACAGACGATCGTCCTCACACCCGAACAGCCGGGAAGGAAAAACAAGCGAGATAAATAAATAAATAGGAAGAGCAGCTTTCTAGATGGATGCATAGATGGATGAGGGCAGGAAAGGGGGGCAGGAGGGGGAGGGGGGAGGGGGGAGGGTGGAGGGGGTCTATAGGCAGTTGCATGCTGCTGCTGCTTTATATTAAAATGATATTTTCCCGTTGCGCCTGGTCTGATGCATATGTGCTTACCAATGAACATCACACTCAATTCTCCGTAACATATCCAAGTGGCCTCACAGACACACACACACACACACACATAAGCAAGTGCAAGATCTAACGTAAAACCCTTTGAAATGACCGTCTGTCGCGCCGCGTTTGTTCCTTTTGCGTTTGTTGTTTGTCTGCACTGACTTAACATGAACATTAACGCTGACAGGAATTTGATTAAATGTAACAGCGTGGGCATAATTATGTTATGGAACAGAACAAAAGCTCTCACGTAGGCTAATGCGCCTGGTGGTTGCTGCTTGGCCGACTTCAGAGGAGCACCAGTAGGCCTAATTGGCTACACACAGGCTAATCAGACTTTCTGGATTGTCTTGCTTAACATTTTATCCCCATCCTTGTATCAATTTTCAACTAAATTAGCCTGGTCCACCAGAGATGTAGCTAGAATTAGGCGGGAGGAAGCGAGGGGGGTGGGGGGGCTGGGGGGTGCGGTTGGGGACAGGGGAGGGGGCGGGGGGGGGGGGGGGGGGGGGGGGTCGGGGGGGTTCTATTACAGCGTTCAGCCTCACAGTATCCGCTAAGGTGGATGATTCGCCGCGTATCCCGTTATTCAGGATGCAGAGACGCTGCTGGTGCCTGTGTGAAGTTGTTATCTGTTCTACATGCATCCAGAGTGCAGCGTGGTCCTGCATCACCTCGCCGCTGTTCGGGGAGACACGTTCTGAGAGGTTATACCGCCCCCTAGGCCAGGACGCTGGTAATACAACCTCATAGGAAATGTACAAACGTCCGCTCCAGGTCACATCTGCCTCCCTGCTACACTGCAAAAGGTGACGCTGGATTCTTCCTCACAATGCTCATCTCAGCTGTCTCAATGGATAGAAAAACCTTTCCCTGACCTTTCTTCTCTTTACACCTCTTCATTCTTGCTATCTAGACCGATCAGGATAACAGCCCTGCAGACGTTACACTTCACTGGTCACCTAATCTTTAACCTTGACTCACAGCTACGGCCCAAAACAACTGCAGGTAGCGGAGAGAGCGGAGAGACGGCCAAGATGAAGGAGACGGGAGGATGCAAAGATGTGGGCTGAGTGAGCGTAGCTGACGGGGAGAGAGGAAAGTTGCCTTGGCTGTGGGCAGATGCTGGTGGCGTTGCCAGCTGGTGGGGGGTGGGCCCACCTGTCTCTGGCTCTCCCTGTCTCCCTCCTCTCTGCTTGTGGAGGAAGCGACAGATGGAGTCCGAAGGTTCTGCTCCGGTCCCAACGCTGCTCCTCCAGTCTGTCCATCTCTTGCCATCAGGGCAGCAAGCCAGGGGAAGACGGGGATCAGGCCCAGCCCTCAGCACACACTCACACGCACACACACACCACGACAAGGGTCAACTGCATACACAGGGGGGTCGCCCCGTCGCCCCGTGGCCCGTCGACTTCTCCCCCTCTAACACTCTGCTGCCTCCCGGTGGATGTGAGTTAAAATCCACATCTTCACTTTTCGACTTTCTCAAGGTCTCTCAAGGATGCCAGTTTTGAAATCATCACGACTTGAGCATTCACGTGAGCCAGCTCATTTTCTACGCTCACTGCACCGAAGACAGAAGACACAGCTCCATGAGAAACAGAGAGAGAGAGAGAGAGAGAGAGAGAGAGGGACAGATGCCAACTTGGTGATGTCGCACATATTGATGAGCGATGGTGTTATCCAAGAGGAGGGAATCTGAATCTGTGTGCGTGTGTGTGTGTGTGTGTGTGTGTGTGTGTGTGTGTGTGTGTGTGTGTGTGTGTGTGTGTGTGTGTGTGTGTGTGTGTGTGTTATGTGGACTGTGTGACAGCATGAAAAGTGAAGACTTGTGAAGCACAGTGGGGGGTCACAGGGTCGTGTCAAAACTCTGAGGTTCTAAAGTCCATCAAATGATGGTTTGGTGACCTTTGTGTCACTGGTTGTGTGATAAATCAATGCATCGGGCATGTGAAGAAGCACAGAGAGCTCATTAAAGCCCCTTTAAGGAGTTAGACACCCGGGCCAGCGGCTCTGTTGGACCTCCAATTAACCTCCTGGTCATTTGTTTGTAACGATAGCCACAGCTCTTGTTAAAAGAAGTTAGTTAGAGTAAAAAGGTTCCCAGAGACCTGATCTTTTTACTGTTATCTCTCTGCAGATTCATAAATTCTATCCCGCTCCAGTTTTGCCTCAATCAGCCTCGGCATTGTGGGTGTCCGTGTTCATTAACGGTACAGCTGAATCATGACTAAGGTCCTGTCTCCTACAGCAGCATAACTGGGTTGTTTCTCCTCCCAGCAGCCCACGCTGCTCCCAGAGGCACCGTTAGAGCACATTAATGGCTTCTCCGCTGTTCAGGAAGAAAGTTATAGTTGTAGCAAAAGCTCCCTTTCAGCAGTAAAGGAATCGGCTTAACTCCCATGTCAGTTATCGATATTTAAATAACACACTCCTTGGTTGTGGCATTTGGCTATAATAGGAGTGACGCTGCCCTCCTCCAGGCTGTAGCTCTGAGATGTGACAGAAGGTAGAAGGTTCAAAAAGCAGCCGGAGTCCAAAGGGAGAGCTTAGACTCCTCAACAGCTCTCTGAGGAGCTGCAGTGTATCATGGGAGGTCGCTGGCTCAGCCTGATGGCATCTGAGGACGTGAGGGGATACTGACTTGCAGGTTTTTCAGCCCAGGCTCGGTCTTTTTGAAACCCTCCGGTATGATAATACGTAGGTTTAATGGAAATTATCCAGAGACGGCGCCGCACAGAAATGAAGCGTCTCATCTGTGGCCCAAAGCAAAAGTCTGGAGGAAGTGTAAAGGCAGTTTAGTATTACCCAGACACACAAAGTTCTCAATTATCGCCAAACATGAACAGAATCTAAAGGGAGAATTCTTTTTGCGCAAATAATCAAGCTATTATCATTCACAACTCAATCACAGAGGGAAATTACCAAGAGTCTCAGCTTGTGCCCAGCAGAGGAGAAGATAAGGAGTGACGACAGACGAGAGGAAACAAAAGCACGATGGTGGCGTCCAAACCAGTCTGTGAGTCCAGTGGGAGCAGTGTTCACGCGCATCTGTGGGATTTGGCAAAACATATGGACTCTGTGCCACACCTGGGCATGACTGAGTGCAAATTGAATCTTGGTTGTTTTTTTTATCATCTGAATTGGAAAGCAATAATGGACCAGAAAGTGGCCAACAACGGAAGAAGATCACACCACAGCAGCATTCTGGGAGGCTGCTGGTGACGATACACAGGCCACTTTACAGGATTTAATGAGTTTTAGGTAATTTGGGTCCAAACTGGGACTCTGGAGATATTTGGCCTTTACTTACCGGGACTGCAGCCATTCAAAGGCAGGCAGACTTGGTAAAAAAAAAAAAAGCTTTAAGGTGCAAAAACAACATAAACAATGTCGGAGTCGTAGTTTGCATGTGATTTCCTCACTTTGGAAAACATTAGTGGCATTTGACTCCAGCCTTCCTCCGGCACAGGGAAGAGTGAGCTGTTTGATGTGTGGCTGCTGTTTGGATCATGTGTGCTGTGTGGACATGCTGTTTGGAGAGTGTGTGGATGAAGTGTGGTTGCCGGTGTCAGCGTGGCTCTAATCAGCTGTTGGCAAGCGAGCGAGCGGGTGGTCTCTCCCCGCGGCGGCACCCCGGGTCGAAAGCCGGTTTGAAGTCTAATGATGCCAGCTGCCAGCTTCGCCAGGCTGCGAGCGCTAACGAGCTGGCACTGGTGGCGGACTGGGCCGCGGCGGCAGCACCTGGAAATGGAGCACACGTTTCAAAAGGGGCGGGGCTCTACCGGGGCTGCTGAGGGGCCTGCTGGAGACCCAGGACGGCAGCAGAGAGGCCCGCGTCTCTTTGAAGAGCGCCCCAATTTCCATATTTCATTACACACTGCTGACTGACAAGGCCCAGCCAGATGTTCTATTTTCAGCTATTTAAATTTTGACCTGCTTTCCTACCATGGATGCAGAAAAGAAAAAAAAAATAACCAAAACACAGATGCTCAGGCTGATGGAAGATCGGAATTAATTCATCCGCTGATTTTCCTCACTAGTCTTCATTCTTTCCCCTCTATGACAGTGACGGTGTAAACATATCACAGCATAAATCCGGCTATTCAACTTCATCAGGAGGAGCATTTCCCCTGCGCGCTCCTATCTGATGCTCTATCTAAAGGGGCTGGATGTTTTGCTCAAGGACAAGCTGGTTGATGCAGGGATCAAACCGGAGACCTTGTATTTATGAGGCGGTCTCTCTCAGCGAGCACTTGCTCAGCCTGCTGCTGAATTGGCTCCAAACTGAGTGATGCATGCTCCGGAACAGCACATAAAGCACGCTCCCACCGCCTCCCTGTCCCTGAGATATCGCTCGTGATTCATTTCTATGGTATTCCTCTTGAAATGGTTGTTAAATTGTGGTGTCCTTACTCAATTCTTCATGCAAAAATACATCGACAACCCTGACCTTTTTGTGCATCTGCTGCAAATGGTACTTTGTCATCCTGAGTGAGCGAGCTCAAGGATCAATGTGGCCGTGATAGAATAAAACATCTTCTCCCCATCCGCCGTCTGTGCTGATGTGTGTGTGTATGTGTGTGTGTGTCCAGGTTTAGGGAAGGATGACAAAGGAAAAGTGAGGGGAAGGGTGAGAGAGAGAGAGAGAGAGAGAGAGAGAGAGAGAGAGAGAGAGAGAGAGAGAGATGGAGAGAGAGGAAGGAAAGAGAGAGAAGCTTTCACTTATTACTCAACGCCGCTCACAGCAGGAGTGAGAAAGCAGTTTATTCCCTCAGTAATGAATGTGTGACTGTGTGAGTGTGACAGAGCAAAGAGAGAGAGAGAGAGAGGGAGGGAGAGAGTGGGAGGGAGAGAGTGGGAGAGAGAGAGAGAGAGAGAGAGAGAGGGGTAATTGAGGATGCAAAGACATTACGCAGGAAATATTACCAAAGAGATAAAAACGTTTTCACCGTTTCACAAACTGTGACAAAACAAGCTTAACATAATAATACTGAGCAAAGTATTTGAGAAACAAATAACTGAAACAAAATGCGTTCATATGGAGAACTGACAGAGAGCAGAAAGCAGAAAAGTATTCTATACGGTCACAGTGTCAACATACAGAAGTGTATGAATAGAAGGAAAATGTGCAATACCATGCAGGAGTGGATCAACGATGAAGAAGAAGCAAACTAAATCCAGAGATGTAGATCTATAGAAGGACATGTCAGGGGTATATAATAGTAATAATAATAATAATAATTTAAACAACAAGAAAATACTAAACTACCACTACTACTACTAATAATAGTCATCATCATCATCATCATCATCATCATCATCATTATTATTATTAGAATGATGATGGCGATGATGATGATGATGATGATGATGTGTGCCAAGCTTGTTGTGTGGTCAGTTGAAGTTAAGATACATTTCAAACTCCTTTAAGCTGCACAAGGTAATTTCTTTTTGTAGAATTTCTGATTCCGAATTCTGAATCTGTAAATTGAGTGCTCTGTTAAAACCATCCTGCATCTATAGCGCCCCCTAATGATGGAATCTGATTTGGCAGGGGGAAAAGACCTTTAAGCCCCAAATTATACCACTGTTGGCCACAAGGGGCATCACAGCCACAACTGTCAGTCGTGTTGTCAGGTTCTCACTGAGGTTTCCTCTCTGTCATCCAGGTCAGTGAGACGGCAAGAAAGATGAAGTGCAACCACTGGACTGGAATATTAGACTGAAGAAGAAGACTGTTTTTGCTCTTCATCACAAAGGCTCCTGGTCTGAGTAGTGTGGATGAGGATGAGGATGAGGATACTGACTTCTTTCAAATGAATTACAAATTTCATTCATAAACAAAATGAAAAATCATTGTCTTATTACCCAGTGATTAAAGCATCTGTGTGTGTATGCAGGTGTGACAGTGCAGGTGTGTGGGCATTAATCATCTCCTCTCAATGCGTAATTGGAAACTCATGCAGTCTGTGTAAACATGGTTAAATACACACTTTGTTTGTAGGAAAAGTGCGGAATTTCCTGCATATGGTGTGTTTGTGGACACTGTAACCTTTGGTGTGACCTTTACAAGACAATTTGCCACGGCAGCGATCGCTTCGCGCTATTTTCCCTCATTATTTATTCAGCGTTACCTTTGCAGCGATGCAGAAAACGCAGGATGAACACAGGGGGCCAAGGGTCGGGCGGAGGAGGAGGTTGAAGATGCAGGTCAGGTTGGTTTTTACAGACTAACCGAAGGTTCCTGAGAGGATTCACTGCCATGAAGCCGTTTGACCTCTGGGCCCTGCTGACTGTCAATCAAAGGCTGTCTGTGTTATCAGGCATGTAGGAAGGGCGAGAGATCAGGAAAGCTGCTGCACTGTAACAATGGATGGCTGCAGGAGAGAAAGTCTGAAGATAATCAATCGTGTTCTCTTGGTTGCATGGGACTTCATTGTGTTTACATTCAAACCTGCAGTTACACCTCCTGCACCAACATCCTGCCTCCATCACTCCTGCTTCTATTGTTTGAGCTCTAAGGTTTTTCCCAAATGAGATTCCCTCAGTAGGGGGCGCTGCAGAAACATGTTTTTCATTGCACACTCAGTTTAAGGACTCCTGTCAGACTGTAATGAGGCTTCTACTGAATTGACACTCAGACTTCAGATGTTGTGTTGAGCCGTATCGCACCACATCATCACGCAAAATTGCAAAAGGGGTTAAATTGTGTTGCATCTTATCATTAATTACTGAAAATACATCTTAAGTGCATTTGATTGCCGATATTGTGTTGAGACTTGGATCATATCTGTGTGAGAGAGAAAGATGTAGGAGAGAGAGAGAGATCGAATATTTGAAATATGACACACTGTAGCTTTAAATCTAATAAAGCACAAAACTGTTTGACTGACATGTTTTCTATTCAAACGTGAAAATTCATTCGGCCATTGTCATGAACTTCAGAACTGTAAAAAAAATTGGCAGAAGTAGTATTTTTATTTGCTGGTTTGAGACTTTCAGTTATTCACGAGTTAAAGACCCTGAATTGTGACTGTAAGGCTTAATAAGCTACAAAATGGACAATGAACTGTTGACTTATCTCAATGCTGTGAACGAACAAATGAACGAATGAATGTCATGTTTGTAAACCATGACCCTGACGTCTTTTGGCTTCTAAGACCTTAACTAATTCATACCTGCCTGGAGTCAAGAGCTATAAATATTGTGCACCAAGTTGATAAAAGGATTTAAAGGTAAACAGTTTCAGCATTTACCAACATTTTCTCATTTCCAGTTGTTTCTCCGCTCTGTGCTTCGTTCTTTAGAGTTCCTGAACATAAATCCTTCCTCTCATTCTGCCTCCATTAAGCTGAAAATCACCAACAACATCAACAAATAAATGAACTGGCAGGGGGTGGAGGGGGGGGGATTAGTTGTTTGTGTTCAATTCTATGAAGTTATTTGAGCTGATAGCAGTCATTTGGTATAAAGAGTGGAGGCTCAAATGTGGCTCCAAAATGAAATGTTACATGCTGTGCCAGAAGTTAATTTCCATTTCCAGGGTGGGGGGTGTGGGGGGTGAGGCTGTGGAAGGATCCAGCCATGGAGAGGGTGGGAGATGATTTAGATGTGGGCTTCTATTCAAATAAGGTCTCCTTGACATTTGCTGCGTTGCGTTGGCTTCTCGTCCTTGTCGCGCTTCTCTAAGCTGCACATGGAACAGTGTGACCTGTTGACATTTACAAACTCATCTGTCTGAGTGCGATGGCATTCTATAAAGAGAAACTCCTCAGGTTCTACCATCCAATTCTGTTTCCGAGGCGTAACTCATTACCAACTTATTGATTCAGTCCCGTAAGTCAACATGTGGAGGAAAAGAACAGTGATGTCCTTTTACTCTTCAGTCTTCACCTCTGAAGTTTGACTTTTGGAGAGCTTGTTTTGTCCACCTAAGATAGCACAATCATTCATCTAGCCTGCCACCAGAGGGAGCCCAGCACTGTGATTACATGCCCAGGCTGAAGTCTGCCCTGACTCACTACACAGATAAGGAGAGGCAAAGTCTGGACCGCAGCCAAGGATGCCATACCACATAATTCCAAATGCAACTGGGTTAAAGCAGGACAAAGGCCACATGAGGAGAGAGGAGCGACATGAGTGTAAACAAGAGAGCGGAGCATGACAAGGACAGCAACACCAAGTGGAACCGATAAAACTGACTGATTACAAAACCAATAATGTTTGACCTGAGATCAATACGGAGATGAAAACATCAACCAGTAGAGTGAAGAAAGGACACACAGGTTCTTTTCTCTGTACAGAGGAGGAAAGCCTCCTTCAGTTTATTGACAACCAGAGACACCGTGAATTTAGAAGCATGGATTAAAAGTCAATAGGATGCAATGAGGTAAATTAAATATGAAACTTTGTGCGGGTTTAGCCTCTGCATCCATGCGATCCCAGAGGAGGCTCCACCGGGGATTTGCGGCTCATGATCGAAAGCCTTTGGTCACCTTAGAAGTCAGGACCATTCTTCTTCAGCTTGCTGTAGTCCATGTTCACTGTGTAGAACTGAAGACGCACACAAGTCAGTACCGGCCGCATTCCAGGTAAATGTATTGAATGTTGCTCATTACAGATGTGTTTATCCTTTTACAATCAAATCAAAGTATCTCCTGTGAACACAGTTTTGATTCCACGGCTCATCGTTGGCCAAACGATGTCATTTGATTATAATCTAATCCAGCCGCTACAGTGAAGAGTGCGACAAATTGAGATTGTTATGCTTAGACTGAGACGTGATGGAGACAAACCTTGTACTGATCGGTGGGAGCCATCTTGTTCCAGGGCTCAGGGTTGTTCTTGCGATCCCAGCTGTAAAGGTTAATGCTCACGTGAATAAACACTGAAAATAGAGTGCACCAGTGTCTCTGATTTTACAACAAAATTAACTGGAATCTTGACTCCTTACCAGACATCGGGGTTCCTCAGACCCAGACGAGCGAGGTACATCATGGACATGGCTGCACCTCCACCGATGAAGAAGAAAAGAGGGATCAGCTGTACGGGACAGGAAAACAAGTCAGAACACAACAACAGTGAATAACATACTAATAATAATTGACTAGAATTTGCTGCTTCTCCAACTCAACTTAAACCGTAACCGTTCAGTCCAATATATATGAAAAACAGTCTACAAACAGAAGTAATTGAAATGATAAGTGAATGAATACCAAGTGTTTTTATTAATTAGTTAGTGTGGAATAAAGGCAATAGTCTAGTCTGATACTACGTCATATTAGTGGCTCATGTAAACAGAGCACTTGCCCTCTGTTTAGCACCTCCTCCTCCTAACCTTCAAGGCCAAACACTCCGTCATGAGCCTGAATTTGCCTTTTGGGTTGAACTTCCCTAAACGCACATTCCGTCATCATAGTTAGGACACTCGAGACAAACACGCAACCCTATAACAAGTCACTTAGAACGCTGAAAATGTGTTAATCGGGACAGTTTCAACCTATGCGTGCTACTTGCTACCGCTAACTAGCCTGCTAACTCGCTAACTAGTCGTTGCTACACCCAGAACAGTGCCGCTGGCTAACTCGTGCTAACTCGTAGCTGCTAACGTGTGTGAGCGCAGCCGTGACCTGGTTTGACTCCCAAACATCTGCGGGCACACGTTTGAGCGCAGGCGGTATCTGGGAAAAACGCGTTTCACTCGCATAGAGTTATGAAATAAGCAAAAACACGAACAATATGTAGATAATTAACAAATTGTCTTCAAGTCGGAGCGGTCGAGTAGCTCGCTGAAGCTACGCTAAATAGTTTAGCTAACCAGACAGACGACACATCATCCATATTTCTGTGGTGAGCCGATTAACGCGGCTGTTCGTCGGGATACTTACAGCAGGATGAGTCCGCAACTGTTTGCTGACTGTTGCGAACATCTTTGTGTCTTTGGACGAGAGATTGAACCAACTTTACACAGACAAACCGCTTTTGAAAGACTTTACTTTACACACTGGTGCGTAATTTCACCTCTGTCGGAAACGGGCGGAGAGAAGAAGGCGGAACAGACGGTTTAGGATGCCGAGCATACCGCCTGACTGACGGGAGAACAAAACACATATTTTTTTAGTTTTGTAGCTATCAGGTAAACAATTATAGGACAACTTGTTCAATAAACTGGTTGTTTTTGCATTGTTTACTGCTGCGTTTTTTTCTGTGCTCATCGTCTTCCATCTTTTTACTCCGGCATATTAGAGTTGGCAATGAAATCCCACAATATCCAGGTTACTTCGGTAATTACTTTTGACTGTTGGAATTTGTTTTATCTGTAGATATTACAATAAATAACACCAAAAATGTTTTGAGAACACATATTTATACAAACCTAATTTATACGCTTCATCATGCTGCTTTGTTATTTCTCTTAAAAGAATGATACATGCACTATTTGTGTCTGGGTTTCACAATAACAAAGGATGGAGGCGATAACAGATTAAAGCCCTTTATCTATGCGCGCTGTTTAGAACTCAAAGTGACAGCAGGGGGCGCTGTTGCTTAGATTCTTCTCTCATTTATTTTTGCATTTATAAAACAAACTACATACTGAAATCATTGAGCACCAATATTTGGTTAAATGGCCTTCGCTTATAAATACAAACGTTAATATCATTTGTCAATTATAATCTGGCAATGAATGGTGAGGATTTCCAGCATACATAGTTTAATTGACTTGCATGATGAAAATGTTCAATCTATTACAGCTAATTAGATATTTCAACTGTAAACACTGATATCCACCTGTATATAATGTGCAATAAGAAGAAAAATAACAATGAAATATAACAATTTCCCTTTTATGGTATTTCATTATTCAGAAAATAAAAACAATTCAAAAGTAAGATTGGACATAACACGGCAGGCTCCTTACAGTTCATCCATTTATATTTTAAGAAATTACAGGGACAATTGGCGAATTATTTGCCAAGAAATAAACAACGCATGAAAGCAACATTTTGTAAACGAGGCCTTCGTTGGTGCTAAGTTCATGAGAGAAATGCTGGAAATGTACTGTATTTCATAGGCTTGGTTTGGTTCAGTATTGATCCGGAGGACGTGAGCTGGCTTCATGAATGATAAGGACTTTGTGTACAAACTCTTTCTGCCACCGTTGTCTTTCACTCTTCCACAAACACATGATGGAATCCTGTGGTCAGGAAAGATGTCGCATCACAGTTCATTCAGGTCATGATCCCACATAAAAGATGTGCTCTCTTACAGTTACATTTAAAATGAAACTGTACTTGAACAAATCATTGGCACATCTGCCAATACAGGTTTTATCTCATAAATAAGATACTGGCTTTAGAGTGTTTCCATTCCATTTTGTTATGTCTTTGTGTCACATACAGTGTTCCAGATGGTTTAGTGTGTCGTCTTCTTAGGGGTTTTGCCAAATTTGGCATCCAGGCCAAGGCCTAAAACAAAACAAATCCAAAATATAATTAAGAGCAGGAAAACAAAACCAATATTATTTGAAAATTTTAAAAGCCTTAAAATCATAAACAGATGAACAGAGCAGCATTTTTAATACTATTGCATAAACTGGAAAAAGGACCAACATTCCTCCATCTGTACTCCCTATTACCCATCGTATAAATGCATATCCTCCTAGTCAATCTATCACCGTATTGATTGAACAAAAGAAATGAGTAAAGGCAATAAGAAAAGACTGAAAGAAAACGTTGGACTGTAATTCATTCTCACCGAGAAACACCAGCGTGGTTCCAACCCACTGCATTGGATTCATGACGTTGCCAAACAGAATAACGGAGCCGAGGATGGTGAAGAACTTCCTTGTAGTGGTGACGATGGAGCAGGTCAGGGGCCCAAAGTAGACCACCGTCATGAAGATGAAGGTCTGGTAAAACATGTTTTTGAAAAGTTAAGAACTCATTGTGATGATCAGGGTCAGAACTCTGCCTGATCCTTCACTCACCTGGCCCAGAGCGCTGGTCAATCCAAACAGAAGAATATTATAGATGATGCTGGGATGACGGTCGGTGAAACTCAGGAAATCCCAGACTTCCCCCGTCCACAACACAGCTGAGACACAGACGGAAAAGAGCAGAAAGAGAAATGATTCCATATGTTCTTGTAATTGCCAATTGACTTTGACGCTGATGCGCTTGGGGGGGATCTGGTCCTATAGTGTGGGCATTTAATGCCACCAAGTGGTGAAACACAGGAATAACAACAGGGCCTATACAGTACACAATATAAATACAAAACTATTTAGTTTCCACAGAGCTCAGGACAGCAGGAAGCAGGAGCCTTCATCATACTGTACTTGTTCTATAGGCCTTATTGTTACACATATGCTATAAAACCTCAGGGGGCTTTCAGGGTTGCAGCTTATTCATCTATTCATAACAAAAATGTCTTTTTGCTTCCGACTTTCCTTTAAGAGGAACAGTGGCTACATGATCCCAGGTCCCTTTGACTCAAACACATGTTGTTTACTGATGGACACATTCTTGACTGTCTGCAGTTTCTAACACTTACTTCCTCAAAGACAGTTTCAAAATGACAATTCTAATCTGCAGACAAGAGGGCTGCTGTTCCAGTCTCAGGAATCTATGCAAACACATTGCTGATCAAATTACTTGGCAGAGCAGTGTGTAAAAAAATACACACTTCAAAAGCACATCAGAGTGTATCTCCAAGTAACAGCTCCATATCTAACCAGAGTGCTAGTGTTCAGTCTAGCAGAGAGGACGGTTGACTCACCAAGTCCCAGGACCAGCGTGGACCACAGGTTGATGTTGAGCATCATGTGGTTGGCACTCGTCTGGAAGCGAGTCCTCATGTGGTCCTGGGCCACGCCAGTCAAGCCGTCCAGGGTCAGAGAGATCAGCTACCACACGGCAAGAGGAAAGAGAGAAAGAGGCTCAGCACCGACGTGGTGGCAGCGTCACGGTAACCATCACTCACGTAAGGGAACTCACCAATAAGACCTCTCCAAAGCCAAACATATGGTCGTCTGCAACAGCCGAGCTCTTATTGGGTTTGTAGAGGAACAGAGCCACACCGCTCACGATCAGCAGCACACACATGTACTTAGCCATCGAGTACCTCTTCCTCAGTATCGTCACGCCGAGGATCATCACTGCAACGACACGACGGAAGGGTTTTAATGACGCACACGAGAGTGAACATCTCTGGGTTTCACCGCGTGTACAATATCGGGCAATTCAGCCGTGAGAGCGAAAACATACGGACGGAGGAAATGTGTTCATGCGTCTACATGTGAGCAGATAACAGAGCTCTAAAGGGCAAAAGACCTCACACACATGTACAAACAGAACAATCAGAAAGGACAACATGTAACCTGGCAGATACGTCCTCTGGGTGGTTTGTGTGTGCTTACTGTCAATAAGGTACATACTGTATGTGTATGTTTGCTGTTGGTAGTTGAACAGAATCAGCGCATTGGTAACTTGTGTTTACCTGGTATGGGCTTACAGGACTTTCCCAACACCTGTCAGAAGAAAGACAATGATTTAAGACACAACAGGACCAAGAATGTTTGGGTTTAAAGCGTGTGACAGCCAAGACTGACCTGTGTGGGGTAGTTGACATACAGGAGGGCGGAGTTACTGGACACCATGGCTCCCAGGTAAGAGAGCGAGCACAGGCCGTACAGCCAGTTCTTTGTCAGATCAGGCTTGGAGCCCTCGAAAAACTGAATCACTGCAGGAAATAGAGGAGGGATTGGAATAAAGGATTCAATGAGGAGATGCCGTATGAATAGACGCTTAAGTGGACGCTGCATTAGGCTGGACCGCTAGATCAAACCGTTTCCTTGGCAGCGCATACTCACAGAGCTTAGCGAACAAAGCGTTGATGATGCACTGGATGAAGACGAGCGTTCTCGCAAATTGGAACTTCTCCTTCTGCTCTCCCAGTCCATATTCGCCTCGAACGCTGGATGGGTCACAGACACAAAAGCAGTGTTGAATAGGGGAGGCAGTAGCTCAGTGGGTAGAGCTTCCGCTTGGAAACCGGAGGGTCGCCGGTTCAAGTCCCTGCCGAGGTGCCCCTGAGCAAGGCACAGAACCCTCAATTGCTCCCCCCTCTGCGAAAGGTGGTAATGTAATGTAAGTCGCTTTGGATAACGGCGTCTGCCAAATGCTCGTAATGTAATGTAATGTAACATAGTCAGACATGGCTTCTACTGACATTATTGGCATTAACACTGTTTGTGAGTCACAAATGTGACTTCAATTACACCTGGATGTAAATCAACCCAAACAACCGAATAACTTGGGTTCTTCAGAGGCAGCAGCAGGCCAACATGTCTGAGTAACCAGATCTCCCACTCTCTCACATACCACCAGTGTCATGACTGAGTACAGTGATCTTCTCCTCTGCCTATGTCTGCATTCACAGAGGCACTAATGCAACAAAGTAATCCTTGTTCCCAGGTGCATCTAGGATCTGAGTTACACGTAGATGACATCATTGCTGTCTGAGGGAAACAACACCGTCTGACAGCTGGAAACTGGAAATAGAATCGAGCCCTGAATGATTATTTGTCGCACATGTTTCATTCTGTCCCACGGAGGCCCTGCTGTCATGACATCGTGGCACAATGCGCACATGCTGATCAGTTGTGTGCCGATTTCAAAAACCAGTTTGTGCTGAGTCAGATAAAAATTCAAAACAGCTGCAGAAAATACGAAACAAAACGGTTTTATAACGGAGTTTAGCACAAACAAAGGCCTGAATCAACACGTAGAAGAGAAACCTGACTGCTGTTTACTTACATCGTCTCTTGTAAGATTCCGTAGTAAAAGTAACAAACGAAGACTCCCAGGAAGCAGATGATGAAGCGTACCCGCATGTTGTCCCACACGGAGGCGGGCCTCCCGGCTCCTTTTCCCGCAGTCATGTTGTCCTCCGCCGGCCCCGGTATGCTCACCGACACCGCAGCTCCGCTACCCGCTGCCCGCACGCCGACGTCCCGCTCCACTATCACCGATTTCACGTCACGAGTCCGGAAATGGTGTCCGGTTATAACAACGGCAACTCAAGACTAAATGTGGTTATTAGTCACGCTCAAAGATGGAAGATGTTTAATAGCACAAACACACAGTCAGCTGTAACGTCATTATAACTGTACTAGAATTATTTGTACGTTTACGAAATGACTCCGAAATCTCATTGCGTATCCCCCCCGTGAAATCGAACGCATCCCACTCCCACGCAGGTACAGGTGAGCGTGGCGATGCTGACTGTGTGTCACCGGGCCGTCAGTGTTTTCATTGAGAGAGAAAATCGGATTAAAGACACACAGACAGCGACAGGAAAAGGTGCCGATGAAAGGACCTCACTGGTTTGCGCAGTAAAGCCTGAAAAGTAAGATTTTGTCCGTAATATGATTCGTGAATGGTAAAGCACGTAGACGGGTAATATGTAAAAGCTTCAGGGCAGAATTACAAACGCTTTTCAAACTGTGTCGTGTCGTTATTATAAATGTTGTAAATTTACAATGTTATTTAAGCAGGCAGATGCAAAGGCAGCTTATTTAGGAATGTCAGGACTTTCCTGTAAAATGTCGCGTTCCTTTTTGTCGTCCTAGGATGTGGATGGCGCCCATTGGTCCGTGCAAGGAGGAGCGCTTTACTGTTAACCAATCACAAAGCCGGGGTTCTAGAAGGGGCGGTGCTCAGATTTCAAAACCGCAAATCCACGTGTCAAAGGCAGAGACGACAACAACGGACAGAACACAGAGAAAGACATTAAAGCCAAAGAAAGACGTGTTAAAAAGAATGTTCCGTATTTATGTAGCAAATTATTTTATTGTTAAATCTGTGTACACTGCAGATCTTTGCTATTCACTGCCATTTTTAAATCTAATCAGATTATACTTTGTAAACCTCTCTACTTTGCCATCATTTCTTTTGTAAATCCAGCATCTTTTGAACACCAAAACACAAACGTTTCCACTTATTACTCAAAAAACGGAATTTTAGGATTAAACTGATGTTTTTTTATGGCTTTTTTGTTAAGTTGATTTTTTTGTTGGTATGCTGTTTTCTTTTGATGATTGACAGTTTTCAAAAGTATGCACTTGGTGTTGCATGTAAGAATAAAAAACAAAATGGACATCCAGCTTGAGCACATTCAACTACTGACAGATGATATTGATTGTTCATTTGCATCAGTTTACGTTTCAGTGCTGCGTGTGAGCGATAACAGTGTTTTATCTGCGTGAACGATCATTTTCAAGTAAATCCATGCCAAAGTGATTTGAACACCGACATATTGTGGCAGGAAACTGATCAATCAACTGATGTCAAGTGAATCAGTTTGACCAGTTTCAATTCCTCAGAATGACTGAAACATTGACAATAGTTTGGTTAAATCAATGCCACCTGTGGGCAAATAAAGCTAATTAAACTTCTGTTCCTGCTTACAACTATAAACAGCCAAAGTGTAAACAGAAAGATCTGAAGAACACTATCAGCAATTATTTCAGCCCTTCCAAAGATACAAACATAGATATCAGACTAGAAGTACATAAAAGTATCCTACCGTAAACTATAGGCCCAATACTCAGTAAATCAGCAAGAAGAGATTTCAAGGCCAAAGTCAAAGTATAATCATCATAGAATGCTTATAGTCTCAATCATTGGTGATCACATGGATCATGGCTTGTTCTAGCAGAGAAAACATATTCACTTCTCATCCTCATTCCAGAAGAATCTCCTGGCAATGCAGCGTGATTTAGTCCTGTGAGGCTCCACTCACACGTCCACCTACTGCATGCTCAGATGCCTGGTGGGGGACGCTTGACCGGGGCAGCCGGTGACGGGAGAGACTGACAGGCCACGGAAAAGGAGATCCATGGAGGGCAGGAGGGGCTTCAAAAGACTGACGGGGCAGAAGGCCGAGCCTCCGTGGGGGGTGAAGTTGACTTTATTGGGGTCGGGGCAGGATGGCTGGAGGAGAGACTCATCCTGGAAAGAAGACCTGGAGGTGCAGAGAGGGATTAAGTGGATTACCTACAAGGCAGGTATGTCAGGATTGTTGACCATCATAGGGCCCACAGACAAAGCTTCATATTACATTACATTATGATCATTTAGCAGACGCTTTTATCCAAAGCGACTTACAATAAGTGTGTTCAACAAAGGTAGATAAAAATGTGTGTCATATGTGTGTCATAGCTGAAATCTGACATCAGCCTCAGAACTAAACAATCCCCTTCTACTTACATTGCCTCCTCACACACTCGTACTCGCTCACAGCCCTCTGGCGGCTCCCGCTGGAAAGCAGACGATTTGTTGGGACGAGGAGAGGAGGAGCAGGGCTGCAGCAGAGGAGGATCCAGTGCAAAGGAAGGAAGCAACGTTGATGGAGACGGACATAAGGGCTCACACTCTGCAGGCTCTGCACAGAGGGAGGAAACATCTAAATTTAGTGTCCCAGAACTTACAAAAAGGAATTCAGTTTAAAGCTTCAGCGTGCAACATGAAAACGTTCTCTAACCTGATTCTCCCATGAGGCAGGGAGACTCTGATGGACGTAGGAGAGATGGATTCAAGGCACAAGGGGAATGTGAAGGCGACAGAGGCGTTGGATCCAGAGGACAGGGGGACTGAGATGGAGAGAGGAGGGAGGAGTCCAGGGGGGGCGGCGATGGCTCACTCTGAGAGCCGCTGCTGCATCTTTGGACAGGAGCTGGAGCCCTGTGACCATCTGGCACATCCAGGATCTGGATCAGAGAAGAGGAAATACGTGTGGAAAAAGGTCAACAAAGAATCAAGAAAGTGTGTTAAGCTTTGATATCTGGAGAAAAGTAGTTATGTTATATCTAGGTAGTTCTGAGTGATCTCACCTGCTGATCGTCAGGTTTCTCAGACACAAACACCTCCTCCAGCTCCAGGTTGAGGCCTTCGACGCTACGCCGCAGTCGGGGTGCCAGTCTGTTCAACGGCATCAGAGGCGTCGTCTGTGGATGAAACCAAACAACGGGCGAATTTATCAGAACAGGGATTTATGATTTATGTTCCCTGTGTGTGCCCTTTGTGCCCTTGTGCAAAATCGTGCATTCTGCTGTGACGGTGAGCTACAGTACCTGAGTGATGCCCGCTGCATGACCTGCTGGCTGCGGGTGGTGTGGGCACTCGTATGCTGCAGAGGGAGCGGCGGGTCTGGAACGCTTCTGCAGCTGGTTCCTCAGCTTGGCCACCTGAGGCAGAGGGAGGGGCAGCAGGTGAAGAGCAGCAGGTGAAGAGCAGCAGGTGAAGAGGCAGAGCAGCGAGAGTTTACACACTTTTCCTGCAGGGACGCTTCAGGCTCTATTTTATCACTGGCAGGCTGAGGAGTAACAGCCGAGAAAGCCGATTAAACTTTTACACCCTGAGATAAAAGCGCTCCAGCACAGCCTGTACTGGTGTCCATGCTGATTGTGATGACATTTCTCTGTACTTCTTATCTCTAAAATCTGCTAATCTGCTATAAATCCATGTGAGTCAATAAACCAAAACAACCGAAAAAAGTTCAATGAGTCATAAATGTAACAAATCTTAACACAACTCAATCGTTTTTACCTCCACACACACTTTTGTAAATGAACTTTGGTCTCGTCAGTTAGCTAGGTGATTTTGAACAGGACTGTGTCTCTGTGCATTGAGTCAAAAGGCTGAATGAGGTGAAGCTGTGATGGTGAACACGATCACTTGCCTCCCTCAGGTGCTCCGCGCTGCCCCAGGACGCCGAGCGCTTGTGTCCCCCAGCACTCCTCCTCCCTCGGGTCTCCTCTGCCCAGGAACTGGGAGTCTTTGTGGAGAAAGAGTAACAGTGTGTTACTTAGAGGTCTGTGTTTCGTCTGTGGTAGAGAACGACTTTTTGTCAATAATCCTGGCTGTCAGCAGGTGTGACCTTTCAGAGGCCTGTTACAGACTAAAGTCATTTTCTCTTCAACTCAGTGAACTCCAATCAACAGTGTGAACACAACCCAGCGGTGGGGCTCCACAGCTGCCACACACACACACACACCTGCCCCCCCAGCAGCTGTACGTAGAAGAAAACCACAGCGCTCCTCCAAACGAAAACATCCAGACCACATCATCGTAGCCACTATAAATACAATGCAACTACCAGCATCACACACCTCGCTGCACATCTGCTCACAGAAGCCTGTTATTCACAAACCCATGTGCCGTGAAGCAAAACAGCTCAAAACAAACAACAAGATGATTTCCTATGCGCTTCAATTTTTGCCGCTCAAAACTTCCTAACGTCTCGACTTGGGGTCACAATAAGGCCGAGGAGCAACAACACACCCAGCAGTGGAATGTTCATACCGATTTCTTCACTTTGACTCTTGATCTTCGAGCAGCAGGAGTTGTGTTGACCGCTGCTGGCTGCTGGTCGGGAGCGGATGAATGGCGATTCATCATCAGGTCAGGGCAGGTGAATCCCCGGTCAGGACCCTCTTCTTCGCTGTCACGTCACGCCAACTACCTGATCCACTCACCGGTCTCTATGCCGCTCAGTCTCAGCGAGCATTCAGATCAGTAATGCAGCTCTTACTCCCCCGCGCCGCCGCTCTGTCATGGCTGCCTGTCCCCCAAAATACAAACTGTTCTTTGGCTCTTGGTCTCAGAATTTACCTCACCAGTCAGAGATTCTCCTTGGCGCCATAACTGTCAGCAAGCGGGAGTTATAAAGTGTAAGTATGGAACTCTGAAACCATCTTATGCCAAACATAGTCGATGGCCCCGGCTATATAAGTCGGGATGCAGCATGAGTCAGTTATACAGTGACATCGGTGTAGAGTTACAGCCACCGTCGTCCAATACCGAACCCCCCCACACACACACACACACACACACACACACCCCCCACCCTCACTTAAACATGAAAGTGGGGATCATGGGACTCAACCTATAAAAAGACCAGCAGAGCATTTGGTGTGCTGTGGCTAATGTTTCCAACTCAAGTTTGATGACCGCAACCTCTGCCAAGGAGGTTCTGTGTTTGCCTCAGTGTGTGTTTGTGTATGTGTGTTTGTTTGTATCTTAACAGGAAAGGTTATTTATTTTGTGGAGAGGTGGATTATGGTTGAAGTGGATTCTAATTTGCTGGGCCATAGACAACCATTCAGACGGCTGGTCGTGTGTTAACACCCGGTTACCGAGAGAGGCAGATTATCAAAGTCAGATGTGCACAGAAATGCAGGTTTTGGTCGGTAGGTTAGAGAGAAATGTTTGGCCTCATGGCAGGTTACATTCTCTGGGTGCTTTCTAAATAACATGCGGATAGGAAAGTCAGACACTTTAAAAGGAATGACTTACACATAAACATACGAGCTACAGACCCGTGGGAAGATCGTAAGAATCAAACGTCATTTCTGCGATGCGTTCAGGGGCCTTTGTATGCCCAGTGAATTAACGCAGAACAATCGGTTATATCATCTGAAGTAATGCTGAGGAGCTATGCCAGGGGGAGGTGCTGGGTGGGGTGCTGGAGTGTGTGTGTGTGTGTGTGTGTGTGTGTGTGTGCGTGGTTGCGGAAGGCGCTGGGGGGATGGGGTGTGTGTATAATGAGGTCAGGAGGGGTCTGTTCCCTCACAATGGAGGCAAAGGGGGTTCGTTCAGGTTTTAACTGTGTCAAGACGAGGACGAGGCCGCAGAGCTCGCTGATGTTAGACGAGGCTTTGTGCACCAGTTAGGGGCAGATACAGTCGAGGGGGGAAGAACAGCCGAGGATGAGAAGAACAAAAACCACTATTTCCACTTGGCTGCCTCTCACCAACAGCGTGGAAAAGGAACCACGAGACACCTGCACAGCCAAGATCAGATATGAGGTCGTCTATAGATATCCTTCAAAAACACAAACAGCAGTGCAGAAGAGCCTGTTTTCACTCAGGCAACCCGTTTGTTATCTTTTGCAACATGAAGCAACAGGTTTGAAGGGTAAATGTGTTCTTAACATAAGAAAAACTCCCACAATCTGCAACTCTTGCACAAGTTTGGTCCAATGTATCAAATGGAGCCTCACCTGTGTGGCTTTGTCGTTGACACACGTCACGGCGCTGCCTTCTGCCTCTTTGGGCCACTGCCCCTGCAGGTACGGGCCCACGATGGCGTCAAGAGACAGAGTCCGGCGGATGGTGGGTTTGGGCGGGCGCGCGGCCGTCCTGTCGGCTTGTGAGAGGAGACAAGAAACACGTTAAATCACTTGTGTGTTACTCGATCCTGCGGCCGGTGAAGCCTTCGCTCAGCGCCTGTCAAAACAATTTCACTCTGGCAGAAGTGGTGAAAACTCCTGCATGTGTGATCACGTTCGGCTGGGAGCGAACAGACGGACGGACCAGAGACATGCTCGGCTTAAACAGCTCTTTAAGATTCTTTAAGACTATTTTAACATCAGTGGTAGTTGTTCACAAAATTGCTTCCAGGCTCTTTCTCCCTCTGATAACATGCAGTGGAGGTGTGTGCGTGTGTGTGTGTTTGTGTGTGTGTGTGCATGTGCAGACGCTGGAACGTGGCCATGCAAAACCAGCAACGGCTCCCACAGGATACGACTCCATCTACCAGCAACCCAAACACACGGAGGAAACTCTCATCAGTCACAGACGCAGAGCCGATGGGACGTATAAATAAACACACTTTTTGGGTTTGGAGCAACGACTCAAACCCTCATGGAGGAAAGGCTCTCACACACACACACACACACAAAGAAAAGAGGCATGTTAACGCTCAGCACATGCAGCACAAGAGGCGAAGCAGCGGAGATGAGAGCAGAGTTTAGAGTAAAGTGGGAAACGTTTGGATCCATCACAAGAAGGAAAAGTCTGTTCCCTAAACTTTAACGACTGAAGCATGTGGACTTTTGTTTCGCACCTATAAGCTGGTTGATTACTTTTGTGATTTCCTCTCCTCATCCTCTAATAATGGAAGGTTGTGTGTTCAAATCCAGCACTGGCCTTCCTGCAAGCTGCTCCCAAACCTCATGTATACACACTTTTATGAATAGATGATGATGTAATGCATTTATTACACCAAAACAAACTTTTATGATAGATAGATAGATAGATAGATAGATAGATAGATCGATTACCCGTCTTCCCCTCCCTGCTGAGGAGGAGCTGGTACGGGACTGTGGCTCTGAGGGGCTGCAGGTTCGGGTTGTTGCCCCCCCGAGGTGCTCCACTTCTCAGCGACATCCCCCACTCTGCTCCCACAGCCGAGCTGCACTCACACACACGTACACACACACGTACACGCACACACACACACACAACTTGGCTTTGCTTTTCTTCTTCTTCTTCTTCTTCTCCAAGATCCGTGTGAACGCAGGATCAGTCAGTCCATCCACGGCGGTCACGCACTGCGCTCGGGCCTCATGTTGGGCACCCAGCTTGAGTTCTCTTCTGTGATGGTGACCATGGTTTTGCTCCTCGCTGGGACTCTTTTTACGCACTTGAACGCGTCACAACGGCCCGTCTTCCTCGTCTATCTGGGGGCGCGCACACACACACACGCACACACACTCTCTCTCTCTCTTCTACACCGAGTTTCCCCTCACACGTTCCTGCGAGTTTCCTCCTGCACAGTGACAACACAACAGCTCAACCTGTGCAGAGAAGTCTCGTGTAGTGTGTGTGTGTGTGTGTGGCTGCCCACTGAGCGGCTTGGTTGGTTGGAGCGCAGCGCCGCCGGAGCCGCATTGGTCCCCGCGTCCATCTGTCTCGCGTGGGTCAAACCCCCACTAACTTTCAGGCTCCCACCCACTTTGTTCACATTTTTGCTCCACTTCCCCTCCTCCCATCCAGCCCATAATCTTACCCCCTTCTATTCACAAGAGGATATGCGTGTGTGTGCGCGTGTGTGTGTGTGTGTGTGTGTGTGTGTGTGTGTGTGTGTGTGTGTGTGTGTGTGTGTGTGTGTGTGCGTGCGTGCGTGCGTGCGTGTGTGTGTGTGTGGTCGGTCTCCAAAAATTGCGGACCCCTACAAGGACACTAAAGAGGATCATGAGGTCCTAAAACAAAGTTTGGGCAAATTCAAGGATTATACTGTTAGAGGTCGATAAAGGGGATCAATATGTTTACAATCTTGGATTTTGCTATGACTGAGGCAACAAATCACTTTTAAGAATGTACACAAATCAGCAGGTCAACAGGAAGTGTGCGTGTTCTGCAGTGGACGTCCTGGTAGGAGTGTGTGTATAATCCTATCAATTCATTTAGTCTTCATTGTAGCACAGATAAATAATCCAGACTAGAGCGTTGGATGCTTGTAAATGATCGTGTTAGGGTGCATTTCAGGGTGCAACCTTCAGAAACCTGAACTTTCTATATCACATTAATAAAGTATAAGACACTCAGGATGCATATGCAACTGCAAAAGCATAACTATACTCTCAAATTAAAATGAATACTTCTGGATCTACAGTTTCATGCTGCTGAATCAGAAGCTCATACATGTAATTTTCTGTAGAATTAGCTGAAATCCTGGTTTGATCCTGATATGAATCCATACATTGTGTGGTCTCTGTAGCTCCTCCCGCAGGTTGTCCT
Source organism: Genypterus blacodes (assembly GCF_046128005.1). Lineage (NCBI taxonomy): Eukaryota > Metazoa > Chordata > Actinopteri > Ophidiiformes > Ophidiidae > Genypterus > Genypterus blacodes. Next base: position 6,578,320 of record NW_027466835.1, read on the forward strand.
TGTCCTGGGTTCAAATCCAGTTTGGACCAGTGTTTCCATCTTGGGCCTTTCTGGAGTTTGCATCTCCTCCCCGTGTCTTCATGGGTTTCCTCTGGTTTATCCCGCCATCTCTACGACGACGATGACTACTGGAAACCCGGCTGTGCTCTCATCCAGTGACCACTGGGAAAGTCTCCAGACCGCCACGACCCCTGAACAGGATAGGCAGGTACACAGAATGGACGGATGGATGGAATCATTACCTCAATTGTTAATCATGTCTCCTGTTCTCAGGTAGGAGGAGTCATGGAGGCAGGAGTGGAGAGGAGCAGGCAGGAAGCGGAGGAGGGAGTCAAACTCTCGTTGTAATTAAATCAATTTTCCAGACTGCTTACTTCAGATAGACGGCTCCTTTGCGGTGAAGCTTGCAGTTCCACTCTGAATGGGAATATTGATCATACATGCCAGGATACAACATCAGGGATAATAAGTAGAGAAAATACAATCCCACCCGTGTGTACGGTGTTACACACGCTGTGTTTCATGGTAGTTTGTGGGTTTGAGAGCTTTCATATTCCCTCTGTGGCTGCGTGTAGTGATAATATCAACCACAAGATGGCGCCATTGCACACGCGCCTCTTGACTGCACTACCACATCCTATTTATGTTAGATAGGTACTTTTTGTATGGTTTGAACATGTGCGGTTACTAACATTATAGATATTAACTTCCATGTCAAAGCGTCACTGACTGCAGTCATGGAAAAGGCAGTTTATTGCAACACAAACCAGACAAAATAATAATAATAATAATAATAATAATAATAATAATAATAATAATAATAATAATAATAATAATAATAAATAAACCATATACATGTAAAAAATAGCATAGAGCTGAATTTGATATCATAACACAGATGAACAGAGGTGGCTGCATAACATTTATAGACATTAAATTACTGCACAGATTCATACATACTTGAAGGTGTTTGATTACTCAAGCAGGAACGATTTGCCGAGCGATTGGATGGCGAGGGAGCCCAGGGAGCCATTCAGTCACACTCACACACACACACACACACACACACACACACAGCATGTATGTAACACTCTCCATGGTGACGACAGGATGAAGAATTCCGACCTCTGTAGGATTGAACTCTATCTCTTAAGAAGGATACTCAGATCTCTGCGGGGAGCTCACCTGCGTCCAAAGAGCTGGAAGAGCTGTTTTGGTTACATTTTGACACAAAAATATATTTAAACAGGCTGACGGCAAGGGAACACACTAATGCACAGCCAGTGGAGAGGATATTAACATTCCACAAAAGAGCAGAATGGAAGAAAAGGAGATAAATTGATGCTTTGGAACAATCTGAACTCAGATTTGTTAAGGATTTCCACAGGCATTGCATGATTTTGAAAGAAAGAGTCCACAGCGAGTAACAAGTCGGTGGTGGGAGAGCATGATGAGGAGCGGAGTGGGTAAGATGAGCATGGAGGGGAAAACTAAAGAGATGGATCCTTTCAGCTGGATGAGGACTTCACTCCCATTTGTACAAAAATGTCAGAAGTGGTGACAAGACTTCACTGTTGAGCTCTCATTGAATTGTTGATGGCTTGGGTGGATGATGGGAGCGGGGTCACACTTGGGTGTTTGGTCATGGTCAACGCAGCATCACCAGGCAGACAGGCTGGGAGGGGGAGGGAGGGGGGTTGGGCTTAGATCGGTTGTTGTGGGAGCTCCTAGCTGGGTGAGAGCGCAGGGCTGGGTTCAGTGCTGATGTTGACCAAACACTCGCTGGACTTGAGGCTGGCCAGGGACTTGGAACTCGGCAAAGAGGCCAGAGAGCCACACAGGCCCAGCATGGACGGGGTGTTGTCTTTTCCTAAAAGGGACAGACCAGAGCAAAGGCACAATAAAAACTCTGTCTCTAACGCTGGCTGCAGTTGATGCATAGTTTACGCTGCCCACGTGAAAACGAGAACATCACAAACAGGCATCAGACATGCCTTTGTATGAGCGTGTATACTATGTGCTGGGGTGGAGGCCTCCCAACGCCGTTTATGCAACTGTTGTTAGTGTAGAAATATATTCAAGTCAAGCTGAAACCACTTTGTCTGCTGACGCTTTTCAAAGATCATCAGAAAATAATGAATGCATGTAAAGTGAAACGTGGCTTCACAGCTCCTGGGATCACAGTGACGCCGGGCCAGACAGGAGGAAATATGTTGACGACTACAGGACGGACTGCCGTGAAATGAGGCTCATTCATTCTTTCCTGGTCCCTGCAGGATGAATACTGATGACTTGGCCGATCAGCTGACTTTATCTAGCCGCCATCAGCAGGTCCGGATTTCTGCTTGTGTAGCACTTTGGTTCAGGAAATAAACAAATCTGCGTCGCTCTCAGCTGGACTTGGAACCTTCACAGCTGAGCAGAGGCCGACCAAAGTACAGCTGATCCTGACTAAGTCCGCTGCTGCGTCTCATTTCACGGGGGCTCACGGGGCTTTGAACACTGATCCACACTGGGAAAGTTTCTTTACCTGCCGAAGTCCAACCAGCATCTCCGTTCATCCTCCCGTCAGTCTTCTGGGAGTCAGAGTTCAGGCTGATGTCAGCAGAGAGCAGCTCCAGACTGTGGAAACTCCTCCTGAGGACAGAATCATCACATCGACACACATTTAGACACGCTGCACAATAATAACCATAGAGGAGAGCCCGTGCTGTGCAGATGTAGACGCTTACCTGCGGAACAGCTTGACGTCGCCCTGGTTGTTTTTTATGGTGGCCCACTGGTTGACTAACGGGATGGAAAGGTCTTTAGCCAGATGGGATGAATCACAGGGCATGAGGGCCGAGCTGAGAGGGGGGTGGGGGGGACGGAACATCAATCATTCATTCTAAATACAAATAATTCAGAGGTGATTTTCATTTCATTTCATTGCATCATGCCAATGTAAAATACATTCAATTTGATTCCAGTGTTTTTTCAAGCCTGTAAGTATCTACGGTGCCCAGCCTTCTGTCAACACACAGCAGTTTAGAGTTCAGTTTAACAGCGTCAGTACTTTGTTTGGCCACTAGTGGGTGATTTGACCTGTTTACACACTGACCTGCAAGTATACACACTGAATATTGTTTAAAATCAATTTGGGGAAATGGAAGAAAAACAAGAAATGGGGGAGGTCCACATGTGTGTGTGTGTGTGTGTGTGTGTGTGTGTGTGTGTGTGTGTGTGTGTCTTCTTCATTCTCACAGTTGTGCTTGCAGCTCCAGCACGATGGCCTCCAGCTCCTTCTTCTCCTGTTGGCTCTGCACTGTCAGCTCCTCCACCTTGGATCGCAGATGTTTGTTCTCCATCTCCACGTTCTTCAGTTGGGACTCCCGCAGACGCACCAGCTCCTCCAGGTAACCCTAAACAACACACACACACAGAGGAGGAGATGGTGTAAGGAGCACACGCTCTTACACAGCAACTTAGTGTGTGTCAGTGTGTAAGTCACCTTCTGAGCGTAGACGATCTTGAACCTCTGCTCCATCTTGCGGCACTTGTTGCTCCAGCTTTCCTCGTCGGTGACCAGAGGGATGTAGGGATGCTCTGGGACGCTCTCCTCGCTGTTGCTGCTGTCCAAGCTGCGGCGGTCCTCCTCATCACTCAGGTAGTCGTAGCTACGCAGCAGAAATTCAGGAGTCTTAGAGCATCGCACAAACACACACACTCTGAATTAAAGGGTTTTGTGTCCCGCTCACCTCTGAGTGAACTTCAGGTAGGGGGTAAAGTCGATCACAGCAGGGGATTTCCCATCCAGTGCCTCTCCCTTCAAACAAAAGCTGCACACACACAAAATGACGTAATGTAGATAATGATGAAATATGTCAATCGAGATATACGCATAAATGATGTGTGTATGTCTTCATTTTAAAGGCTGGATGGGTTATATGATCAACTGATGTGCTGGTCTTCACCTGAAGTCGATGGCGCTCAGTCCGATCAGCATGCCGGTCAGGACGGTGGCCTCCTCCCTCAGCATGATGGCGCCATCATCATAGAACCGTCTGCCAGAGTGAGAGATCATATGATCACAGAGTTTGGGGATTGATGGGCTTGATAGGATTGGTGATACTAGGGGAGGGGGGGCTTGATGACAGAGAGACACGAGTAGGTCCAGCAGTCTGACCTGGTTGTTCTGGTGTCCCTCAGGGCGGTGGCCACATATTCAGACAGGCGTTTCTCCATCAGCGCCACTCGAATCCATGCGCGGCCCTGCAGAGGCCAGACAGTGAGTGGGAACAGAGGGCTTCTCACAACACAACACAGCACAGCACAGCACAGCACAGCACAGCACAGCACAGCACACACACACACACACACACACACACACACACACACACACACACACACACACACACACACACACACACACACACACACACATACACACACGTCTCCTCACCTTGGCTCGTGATGTGCTGATGTTCTCAATGTTCTCGATGCTGGCGATGCAGTTGTTCTGCACCTTGCTGCACGCCAGCCGGATATACTCCCAGAAGCTGCGCTGTCCATCTGAGCTAAACCAGCTTCCTGAGCCTGGGCCAAAGTTAAAAACACAACAATGACTCATTTCTGCTCTGACAACAGCCCACACAACATGCCATAGCAACCGTAGAGCCGACTGTTAATCATAATAATAGCACAAATGCTCTTAGCTTCTCCTTAATAATGGATTGTGCTGCATAGACATTACAGAGTGGCATTACCCAGCCTCACATAGTGCTACTTTACTGTCCCGTGTTCAAACATTCACTGGTTTATGCGCTGCACATGTCCGTTTGTCTTGTTCCAAATGTTACCTGCTGTGTTACCTTTGAAGCGGTGGCTGAGGATGTGTTCTAGAATAGCCGCAAAGTTTACAAACTCCTCGGATGAGTCATCTATGGGCTCGGCTGTGTACTTCTCTAGCAGAGTCTTTACAGAGAATCTAAAAAAAGAAGCACAGATATGAGAGGATTAGAAAGATCAAGCCAGTGAAAGCGGCCGTGTACGATAAGACAAGCAGACAAATGTACTTCTGTATTTGAACCTTGCAACAATAGTGGGGAGGAGGATATTTTGGGATGGATGCCATCCTGTCATACTGAGGTCACCCCAATTGTCTTGTGTACTGCACAATGTACCCCTTCAGCGCTTTGGCAGTGCTATCATGACAACAACACAATTAACCCCCTGTCTTTTCAGCCTTTTGTCCACGCTGGGCTTCCAGGTCCCTTTGGGTCGTGTCCCTCTGAAGGACCGGCCAGTATCAAAGAGTGATCGAATCCTCTGCTCCCCCTCCTTTATACACGATGGTCTGATCTATTTAGGGCAGCCAATGCCACACTTTTACTTTGGCTTTTGACCTTGCTGGCTCACCCCGCAGCACTATAGGCAGGCAGCTATGCAGTGTGCATACTAGGAGCTGGCATCCGGACGAGGGCTTGGGCTGACCTGCCTCTGCTTCCATGGGCAACACTAGCATCACCGAGGGCAAAACCGCCCTGGCAGTGGGCAAAACCTCCATAGCCAGGGGAAAGACTACTGTCTCCTTGGGCAACTCCTCCATCTTCAGGGGAGTGACCACCACCTCCATGGGAGATTCCACCATCGAAAGGCAAAAGACGACCGTGGCTATGGGACGGGCCAGCTTCAGCCGGGGAACCACCACCACCTCCTTCCGCAAAGCGTTAATGGCTAAGCGCAAGACAACCTAGATGGAGAGGAGCCGAGTAGCCGGTGCTAAGACACCCAAAGAAACTAAACAGTCCAAAAACGACTCTAACAATGAATGGAAAACCACATTCTCATCAAGCAAGACCTCCTTCACCAAAGGCAGGGTTTCACTCTTGAGGACTAAGTACGCCATCTCCTGGGGTAAATCTTCTATCTCCTGGAGCAGAACCACTGTAACCTTGGGCATCACCACCGTAACGGTGGGCACGACCTCTGTGACACGAGGGGAGACCACGAGCTCTCTCACCACGCTGACCTTTACCCATGGGACCAAGTCTGTGTCTGTGGTCAAAACTACCCTCATTAGGGGCAAAGAAACTCACAGCAACGTCTACTGGGATTTTCATACATGAATACTGTACACACACTCAAAACCAGAGGATCCAGTATGTCTGTTTGGTCAATTTTAGCAGGTCAGTAGTTTATTAATTTAATAAAACAAGCTGCTGTGTTTGTGCTTAATGTGTATCGAAAGCTGCAGATCGGTCTAAGTCGGTGAAATTCTACAGGTGGACTGGCAGATGAGGAAGAGTGTGAAGTGAGCTGCAGGTCTAATGGGTTTGCAATCAGGGGTGAGATTTCCCAGTGCTGCCGAGCACATTATTCAAATGTGACAGCAATGAGACGATGGTTTGCAGTGTGTCAGCTCGGTGGGGAGGGGAAGTGTTAAGACAGCTGTGTGTGATGTATGTGGAGGCACAAGAGAGAGAGTGTGTGCATGTGTGTTTCGTCAGCACTGAGAGCCTCGTCGTGTATATTGTGCATGTGCAGCTATCAGAGAGTCCACATCTTTGGTGGCAAACGCATGTTAGACTCTGCACGTCGCCTGCATCTCCTTAATCATGCTGCCGTATGTTGAACAACAGACAAATTTGGAATAGACGACTGTAAGAAGTGATCATGTAACTGCTTATAAAAGTAACCCTGCCTAAATGCTACTCGGCTTGATTCTTTCTGTATATAAATCTGACTTTTTCTGCCATACTATAAAATCTAGATGACATAAGGTGGAAGGACATAAAGAGTTAAATGCTGTAATGACTTAAACCAAGTGCAAACTACTCACAAATGGATAATAAACACCGACTGAAGGAACCACACCCATAGAGCCAATGGAGGGCACACCATGCAAATCTCTGAGGGTGTAGTTAAAGGTTCAACATCGGGTTGAAAACATGAACATATTTGAGTGTTTCCTTATCTATTCTAACCCTGTGCACCTCCTTACACATACAGCATGTTATAGACAAACCAACATAAAAGCAAAATCTTACAATCGGAGGTTAGAGGGAACAATGGCTCAGAAGAAAGTGATGTCATTACAGATTGTCCCCTTTGCAACAATGTGTCCTTCAACCGTGCGGTGTCGTCGTTAGCCACGGCACAATCGCTCCACTGTTCCCGTCCTCTCAGATAGGCTGTTGCCACCTACGGCTGCCTCTGTCCATTCACAGGGACACATGGGTGGTATGTGGCCTTCCAGAGCCCACGTCTAAGCAGCTCAACGAAGGCATTATGTGCCACGGGGGTCGCGCTTTCCACGCTTAGCATTCTGGGCTGCTTTGGATCGTAGCTGCTGTTACTATTACCCCTAGAGGCTTGCGGAGCTGCGTGTGCTGCATGAGTGTGCGATGCTTTGCTTTGAGTGATCCCCGAAAACCCGCCGTCGAATCTGGGTCAGGAAGACGACCTCCTCCTCAATGGGCAACACCAGCATCACCGAGGGGAAGACGGCCTTAACCCTGGGCAACACCACCATAAAGAGGGGAAAGACCAAGATCGCCTTGGGCAATTCCTCCATCAGCAGGGGCAAGAGCACAACATCTCTGGGCTCCTCTACCATCACCAGCGGGAAGACGAAGATCGCCCTGGGAAGCGCCTCCTTCAGCAGAGGCTCCACTACCACGTCTTTCCGGAAAGCCTTCTTCCCCAAACGCAAGACCCTCTAAATGACAGCAAAGCCGGTTGCAGGGTGGGGGGACTGGTACTTATCTCAACAACACAAGATGTCACAAGAAAACAGCACCTTCAGAGGGAACGTAGGGACGCCACGCCACCGCCTGCACACGGCCTTTGCAAATTGACAAGGAAAACTGGATTAAATTTACTTTTGGACCTTTGTGATCGTGCCGGATTTATCAAGGAAACAGGTCAGTGGCACTTCAATCATGTCTGATTATGAGTTCTGCAAAGACCAAGTAGATCAATAGTTTGTTGTGGTTTGGTTAGGTTGGTAGGGGGCTGGACAGCATGCACTCTCTGTTTTGCTGCACCAGTGAGTTTGTAAATAACCGTAAACATGAAGACTGGAGTTCCCGAAGAGATGAGGAACCTCCCATTTGTTAGGGTTTAGAATCTGTGAGGACATTTTGTGATATTCTCTTGTAAAAACAAAGGTTGTTGAAGGACTAGTGTGCAGTGCAGGGATCCCTTTGTTGATGTATGTTGGACTGGAGTATCAGATTGCTTTTTAAAAACCGTAAAAGTGGCGAGAGCTGACGCAACGACAAGCAGCTCTGACCCTGTGCAGGGGCAGCACGATCCCAAACTAAACACAATAGTGGAATGATTACAAATCATCTGAACTCCTTTGATGTGAGGGGGGGGGGGGGAATTGCTGGCATTCCTCAAAATGCAAATGGATGGAGTGGAATAGCAACATGCTCTTGGTACGATTTGACACTGAAAAACAACTGCAGTGCCCTCTGACAAGCTCCCTTTGTGCCCCCTCTCACCCAAGCCTCTGGATCTCCGCCAGGCCCACTCTCTGCTCTCTCTCAAAGCCCTCTTGTTCTCTTTTTCCCACCCCTCTACTGTACTTGCGTTTGATGCACAACACCGCCTAGGATAACAAGAACTTCATTTATACCTTACCCAAATCTCAAAGACTCCACACTAACGCTCTCTTACGCACGTTTATACAGCTTGATCCTCTTTACCCCATAAGTGTTTCCCTGACTCCTCTCTCTCTCTTCATCTTTGTCTCTCTTTCCCTAGTCTTGGCATAACGAGCAGGATCAGATGACACAGGCAGACTCCTCACTCGCCACAGCATTTCGTGACACCAGCCAGTGGTGTGTTATCATCCTGGACTGTCGGTGATACATCCTGTCCTGAACTGGATCGGCATAAACAGCCAAGAAAATGAAAGCCCTGCACTTTGATAAATATTAGATGAGAATAAAAAGTCCAAATGGGCTGAAAGATATACGATACACAGGCGTAACTACTGCAGGGTGTGTCTCTCTCTTACACGACCCCCTCTCTGTGGACGAGCGTCCGGGCAAAGTGTTGAATGGTCAGAGGAGGTGTATAGGGAGAAGTCGCGGAGAAAGAAGGAAAGATTTTGGGCTGGGAAATACTGAGAGGGTGAATCAGGTGTTTGGATCTGACAGGGGGCTGCTGGGAAAATAACACTGGGACTGAAAGTTGGTACAGAGTTGGAGAGAAGGCCACACTTACTGTAGCTCACACCTATAGAACCCAATGCTGTAAATTCACATACTTGATGACATGGAACAAAGGAAAACGTGGAAGACGTCTGCCGAGATATTGAAGTACAAAAGGTCATTTCTGACTTAAACAAACAAGGTAAAATAAGAAAAAGAAAAAAGAAAGAAACGTGAAACTGAGCGATGCAGCTTTTAGCTACTGCTTATTATTGTTTAGAGTAAAAAAAACAAAGGCTCCACCTGTTAATTATCCAACATCCCATGTTAATATGTAGTTTTGTTTACTATTCCACATTATATTCTCCACTCTAGAACCACGGCGATGAAGACCTTAACTATCAGCCAAACTCAAACACAAACCCTGGCCCCCGATATTTGCCCCATATTCCTTTTTGTTTACAGGAAGCCAGGGAAGGAAAACACCTCCTATCACACTGTCACATCTCACTCATCCTGTTTATGTTTTCTTAGGTTCACCGTGTCCACACCAACACTGTTCCTCCAGTTACGGATGGCGGCGTGAGAGCTCATAGCCAGACTAATAAACAAAAGCCTTATGGTGCATTGAAGTACAGAGTGTGGCCTGTAAACTCATTCCCTCGTGACTGCTGATGTCAGAATTAACAGGACCTACATGTCAACTCCCACTGATAGCCAACGGTCAACGTGTTGCCATTGGCAGCAGCCAATAGGTGGGAGATCATGATGAAACTGCCAAAACTGTGGGCCTGATAAATACCACTAAGTACCCTCCTAGCCATTAAAAAGTGTATTTCCCATTAGTTTACTGCTACTGTAGAGTCAAAACAAACTTGCACCCCCAATGTTGGTGATTTCCATGTTTACCCTCTCCCGACGACTCTTCATCAAGCTTCAAATACGCCTGGAGATACAAGTTTAGACTTTACAGCAGCACCTGTTTTATTCTTATGTTCATGCCATTGTTTTGCTAAGATGCCTACAGCCATGACCTCGTGATGAAAACGTTCCCAGAGGTGATGCATATATTTGATTGGTTTTTCCTTTATTATACACAAATGTCTACTGCTGTACATGTATGTCTCTCATCACAGAGGGGTCATTCTGTAACGCACGATATCTAGCGATTGAAATTTGGAGTGGTCGTCTTGTAAAAGGACAAGACAATAAACACTGATAGATAAAATAGACCTCTAAAAGGGACCGTGGTGCTACTTTGTGTTTGTAATGAGGCTTGGTGATATTTGACAAACAAAATATGGACTTCCTGACCCCAAACCTGAAACCTACAGAAAACAGACCAATTCCTGAAGTCCTACAAATGTCTGGAATACAAAATGTTAATCTCTGTGTGTACTCATTGTATGTTAAATGTGGGGGATATGACAGTGAGGGGGAAAATAGGTCATAATTTATATATATATACTGTACTATGAAATACAGGCTTGGCCTGGTGTACTAACCGAGCACTAATGTCAGCTTAGCCAGACAGGTTCGAGCTGTGGAAGTAGCGTCTCTGTCAGCAGGACAAAGCCTGTAACTGTATCCTGCACCATCAGCCCCAGTCTGCTTTAATGCACAGCCAGGGGGCCACTGTTGATTCAGACTCTCTCCAGAGAGACTGCACCATCACACAACCTTTGACTACTTGAATCAGCTGTGATTGGAATCAATGGGACATGCGGAAGAAGAAGCAAATGCTAGCAACAACATGAAAGGACTGAATGAGGAGACGAAGATCTGACAGTGATGCAGATCCACCTGGAACAAGTTGCCATCCAACTGAACCTAATCATCATATCTTTCATTAGAAAATGGAAAGAAACTGTGTAGTAAGCATTACCCTTTGAACTGTGTGAAATTTTGTTCAGTCTGTCTCGTCCTATGTGTTTTGTCATTAAAATTCTTTTAGATTACAAGACAACAAAGTCTTTCCGCACCTGTGCTAATCTTTGTCTGTGTCTGAAGTCCATTGTGAGAACTTTCTTTCTTTTGAGTCATTCTCTGTGTGATGTGTGTGTGTTTGCTACACTGTACATGTCACTAAATGGCAGAACCTTGGACAGAAAGGTTCTGGAATAAAAAATACTTGCTTGATTGTGTGTCTATTTCAGAGTGTGAACATTGTCTTTTTCAGCTTTCACCAGCACACACACACACACACACACACACACACACACACACACACACACACACACACACACACACACACACACACACACACACACTGCACTGGTGGGAGGAAGAGAAACTAGAATCCGGTTAAGTGAGATCTGGATGCATGATGTCACTCCTGCTTGTCAGTGGTTTGATATCTCCTTCAGGCAACATAACAGCACACTGGGCAGAGACTGCACACACACATTACAGAGCTACAGTCCACAAACCCCTGAGACAATCAGCACGCCCCTGTCCTCCCTGCTCAATCTGCAACTCACAAGCCACAGTAATGCTACAATAAACTTTTATGAGGAAACTATAAAACTAATTTTCCTATTATGCTCTACTGATACCAAATACAAAGAGGATGACATCACAATAAAGTCTCAACTGAACACTTTTCCTGTTTCATTGTAAATTTATATTGAATACAAGCGACTACAATATTTTAGAAAATTCATTCATGACTTTTGTTTATTTGCAAGAATAAACCACAGTTATCTAACTATTAAACTGTATAACAATATCTAGATTCTAGGATGGGAAAGACATTCATGTCATTTAAAAAGAGTGAATCTGAGCAGGACTATTATGGCAACCAAACAATAATGTCCTTGTATGTCCTAAAAAAGCCTAAAAAATAAATAATAAGCGAAAAGTGTGATGTCACTGCAAAATAACTGACAACCTTGTAGGAATAATAAAACGATACCTACAGAAATATTAGTTTAACAAATATTTTGAGTGCATTTAGGTTTAAGGTAACACTGCATTATGTTTCACACAGACTACTTAGGCCAACATGTTATTGATAGAGGAGAGATTATGTAAATGTCAAACATTGTACATTAAAATGATAATGTCACAAGGTTAGACAAGGAATAAAGGCTTCATATCAGATATTCCAGTTTTAACCTTCGGCAGTCACGATTATTGACTGAATACACTACTCAAACAATGATATAATATAATATAATATAATATAATATAATATAATATAATATAATAAAATATAATATAATATAATATAATATTTCAATAAATGTAAGACACGGACATGGACACATGCAAAAATTATTATTTTAGATTGTTTTATTTCATTGAAGTGTTATTGTTATTAAAATATTGCAAAAGACATTTTTTTAACAATATATTTGTAATGTCTAGATATGGATTTTTGCAGTGGAGCAAATTAGGTGGAACAAAAGCCAAACTGGATGAAATCTAAAATCCAAAAATGAATTTAAATGCAAGAGTTCTTCATCAACGGGTGGAGGATGAAGCCTCTGCTCGCATGAAGGGACAACAGCAAGGCATGCGGGGGAAACATGAGGGAGGGGGGTCCATCAGCAGCCGGTAGAGCCACAGATGGGGGCATCCTTGCTATGCTCCAAACGTCCTTGGCCCATTCAGGCCTGGGCCATGAAACATACATGCACACACACGCACACTGCTGCCTGCTCCCTCCTCTGTTACTACTGAGATACACACTACCCTCTCTGTCCTATGAAGATGCATTTGAACATTATTCATAGAGGGAAAAGTCAATTGAATATATGAGATTCTAGAGAACAAATGTCGTGGTAAACAATAATACACGCATACACAGAGCTGTGTTGGCAGGGGTATCTGAAGGTGAGTACACACCTGTCCCCTCTTCATTTCTAGCATTAGGCCATGGTTATAAAGGCATAAGACGTCCATCATTTCGGACTTTTTTGTTTCCCATTTTGAATTAATTCGCCGTAAGCATTTGTATAGGTGAATAATAGTTGTGTGAGCGCCTATAATTTCATCTTAACGCCTTTAAGGGTTGAAAATGCAGCATATCGCCTGTGTCGTGATGGGAACTATACCTGCAAACCGTGATGAGGTTCTTTCGCTCCACGCCGACACTCCGAGCAGACGCCTTCTTCGATGTCAGACCCATAGCCATGGCGGTCTGAACACAGCCCGACTCCATCCAGCGGCGGCCCCGGGGCCTTTTTGGGATCCGTGCCCAGGCCAGGACCGCTCCCTAGGACAGAGGGCCCGCTCAACAGCCGCTGTCCTCTGCAGGGAGAGATGGGGATGAAGCCGCTGATGCTGCGGCTGGAGGACAGCAGTGAGACAGATACACTTTGCACAACTTCCGCCGTTTACTTTCAAAATAAAACCACCGTTACGACACCGTATTTCCTACTGGCGGCTTCCACTTTCAAAATAAACCTATCAAATAATTAATACAAAAATAAAAACAAATACGAAGCCGAAATTAATAAAAGATAAATGGAGAAATACAAATAAAGCTCACAAGTCAATTTCCATTCTTAATAGTTGGCCGAAGAACAGAAGCTATTTAAACATTATGAAAAGCAATTCGCCTTGATATATTGTATGAATATTCTCCAGCTGACCAAACATTACAACGTCACGCCCAATATCAACCCCCAAACAGCAGGGGGCGCTGTGATGAAAAAAGTTATTTAATTTTAAAAGATGGCGGAGTCTGAAGAACCAAAAGCAGGACCTTGCACTTTTCTTTTCAAAAAATCCAAGAAGAAATTCTGCGGACGAAAGAGACAAGCAAGCGACAGCGACTCAGGTAGCAAATGTAGCCACAGTGCTAATAGTTGTTTCCGATCTTTTTTATGAGATTATTCTCCTGTGCACAGACTACGATCCCGACATGTCAACAACAGCTAATTCATTAGCATGCCCCGTGTGTGTTCTTCCAAAACGGGGGGGAGATCTACTACAAAGAACCAATAAAATATATGAATTGAAACTGTGTTTCCCTGTGAGAATTAGTTTTCTCTTGATGCTGAGTTCAAAGTGTCTTGGAATTTAGGGTATTTAAGAATTTAAAACTTCAACACTTGCACGCACGTTGAGACAAGGTAACTTTCCTTTAAATGTTTAATTAGAAAAGACAAAGTTACAATCTCATGCTTAGTGTCGAAAAGCTTTCTTACAACAGTGTTAGAAAGTGTAAGCCTCCAAAGCTACTTCAATAAACAGCGCGATGTCATCCAATTCGATGTGTGACTATGGAGGCCAGATGTTGCAATCTTGACTTCTGTTGCTAGATTTAAACTAATTTACGCTGCAAGCTTCTGTTTACAAACTTTACTCACTGTCAATCTCACTGAGGTACTTTTTACTTTTCCAGATGGCAACAGCGATGAGGACCAAAGCTCTGTGGTCAGGAGGGAAAAGAAAAACAAGAAGGTCAACCACATGATTCAGAAGGTAGGCTTAATGTATTTGTTTCAAAAATATGGTTAAAGCCAATGTTTGATAGAAAGGTAAACGTTCCCTATCTTGTCCCTGTCTAGTCAAAGAAAGTGGAAAAAGAGGAACCTTCATCTAGTGAAAGTGAAGAAGAGAAGGATGACAAAAAGATCACCGTTTCCTACAAGTCTACACGGTCTGCAGTGAGTTCACACTTTTCTTAGAGGATGAACGCAACATGTAGCGACCCCCAGCTACTGGCCAGTGCTCACCTTTTGGCTATTTCATTTATCACTTTCTTCTTCTCAACTAAGAAACCAGAGGGTCCAGAGGACATGGGTGCAACTGCTGTATATCAGCTGGACACAGAGCGAGACAATGATGCCCAGGCCATCTTCGAGAGAAGTCAGAAAATTCAGGAGGTAAGAGATGAGCAAGAAGAGGGATGGTGGATGTGTTTCCTCTTTACGTGAAAGGATCATCTGTGTAAATCAACCACCAAAGTTAAACCTGCGACCGCTTTCCACTGTGAATAAATGAGTGATTCTTGTCTGAAGCATCAATATTTTACTAAACAAACCGCCTCAACAGGAGCTGGAGGGTAAGGAAGATGATAAAATCTACCGTGGCATTAACAACTACCAAAAATTCATCAAGCCTAAAGACACCACCATGGGCAACGCATCGTCTGGTATGGTTAGGTGAGTATGAGACACACTCTTCAAATGTCAGACCTTGTGTCCAACCGTTTGTTTGCAGCACATCATTTCTTTCTAAATGAACAGAAAAGGACCGATCAGGGCCCCTGAGCACCTGAGAGCCACAGTCAGGTGGGACTACCAGCCGGACATCTGTAAAGACTATAAGGAGACCGGCTTCTGTGGTTTTGGAGGTCAGTGGGAGATTTGTAAGATGGTTTAGGTCAAACACATAAATGTTTTTTTCCTGTCTTGACCTTTTGGTTTTTGTGTCTGTATCTTCCGCTATCAGACAGCTGCAAGTTTCTTCACGACCGATCTGACTACAAGCATGGCTGGCAGATCGAGAGAGAACTGGAGGAAGGGCGATACGGAGCAAACGGTGAGTTCAAGACGGGGCACATTAGTCTGTACTTAGTGGTTGCGTCCACGCCAGCCGCACATCTCATCACCATTTTCCTCTAGATGACGAGAACTACGAGGTGAGCAGCGATGACGAAGACTTGCCCTTCAAGTGCTTCATCTGCAGGGAATCATTCAAGAATCCCATCATCACAAAGTAAGCCTGCCTCTGTCGGATGTTTGCATTTGCTTCCTCTGCCTTTGAACCGTGTGTTAATCACCTAAATGTCCTAAAACCTCCCAGGTGCAGACACTATTTTTGTGAAACCTGTGCTCTCCAGCATTACCGCAAGTCCAAGCGTTGCTATGTGTGCAACACACAGACCAATGGTGTGTTCAACCCGGCTAAAGGTGAGCAGACGTTTTTGTGCATTGTTGTCATCATGTGCTAGTTTATTATTGATGGCTTCATTGTTATCTTTAATCTTTAATTCCAGAGTTGATGGCAAAGATGGAGAAACGCCTGGCGGCAGCAGCAGCAGCAGAACAGCCACCGTCTGAGGAAGACGACTAGCTACATGTGACTCTTTACCAGCCCCCACTGTTTTGTTTGTGTTATCATTGTACATTTTTGAATAAAAGTCCATTTGTAGAAGTACTGCCTCATTGTTTGGTGTCACCTTCAAATACATTTAAAGCAGCAGTCTGTAAGATAGTGGAATTACAGAGAAAATGCACTCGCCTTCCTCCTCCCCCCCCTCCGTACCTGCTGCGTCCCGTTCCTCGACAGTTGAGGCAGTAATTCCCCTCCTGATAAACCGGTCTTCCCAAAGTCAGGTTCCATCCGTAGGAGGCGCTACAGAGATGAGATGTTTTTCATACAGCGCTTGATTAATGGATGAGGTGCTTCTTAAAAAGACGTACTGTGGCTTTAAAAGATTACAGTGAATAATGTTTATTAAGCAAAATTCATTGACATTTGCAACAGTTTGCTCTCACTTCCAAATCTACATGCAACCGAACAAATCAAGCACCATGTAACATTCACTTAACATATGTAACATTTCCCAGAGTTAAACCAGGGAATACATAAGCTTGTTATAATGTTCTGAAGGTTCAACTAGACAGATGTTAGGTTAAACTCCTGTGCATCAAACGTAACGTGAAGCATGGGATGCAGTAAACACTGGAACACAGGCAGAGCGTGAGAGAGCAACACATACACATGCTGTCCACTTAGTTGTACCTCAGGGCACCCTTTGAGAGCCTCCCATCTTCTGCAGACAGGGCTGAATCAGTCACCTATGGGGGGGAGGGGCGTGTTCCATTCTGGTGGTCTCGCAGCAGACGGGCCGCATCTAGAGGCTGTGATCAAACGAGGTAGAGTGTGTCCCCTCTGTGTATTTAGTAGCTTCCCACTGATTAAGCTACATCCACATTCATCTCATGTTTTGGATCGAGGGGAGTTGTCAGGTGCGAATACAGTTTTAAAAGTGTGTGTGTGTGTGTGTGTGTGTGTGTGTGTGTGAGAATTTGAGAGAAAGAGGCCATCAGTGCAAGAGTCTGTGCATATGTAGAGAAGAGCAGAATTGTGTGAGAGATCCAAAAGAGGCCAAATGGCTGCTGGCTTTTTACCTCTGTTTGAGAACAATTCTGTTAAGTTTAGAATTATTTACAAGGGAAACATTACAAAAACATCCAGTCCTGTCTGCCCAGAGAATCTCCTGCCCGCCAGGTCCTCTTCTGTCAGAAATCCCAGTCGTCAACCTCCAGGTGGCTCAGGCCAGACTCCAAACTAGCCAGTCCAGAGGGGGAGTCCTGCAGCTGGGAGCTGTCGTAGCTGGTGATGGGCGACACGGGGCGCAGCAGCTCGGGAAGCGCCTCTGACGGACGCCGCTTGATCTGAGAGTAGGGAATAGGATTGGATTGAAATCTCAAATGCAAATAGTGCAAATACAATGTTGTTAGCAGGTAAAAGCTGAATTTCTTAGTTTCCATTAGTAGTCCGATCTAAACATTTGATTGATAATATCAGGATCACTCTGGTACACACACCTGCTTGAAGAAGGGATGTCCAGAGAGAGCGTTGGCAGAGGGTCTGAGGGAGCATAAAGGGAAATGAATCAGTGAAATATTCTTTCAACTTGTCCAGTGAGATGTTAAGCATGCGTCTGCTCACCTCTTCTCTGGGTCTCGTTGTAAACATAACTCGACAAAGGCATGGAAATGTGTGGAGAATGTCCGGTTATATGGGTGTCCTCCCGAAGAGGACGAAGGCTCTCCGTTGGAGTGACGGCCTCCTCCGGCTCCCGGTCCCTCGCAGATCCCAGAGTCGGCCCCAGAGCGGGACGGTTTCAAGGAGAGCTCCTCCGGCGGGATAGTTGTGGTGTCCAGTAAACACGGCACCGTCCCATTCAGCTTCTCCAGCAGCATCTGTGGAGGTGAGGACGTGTTTAATGACCATCAAACAACTGGAGGTCATCTTATAACCACTAAGACGATCAGGTTGCTGCTGACCTGTGTAGCTGGCATGTCTTTGAAGGGGACGTGTCCGTTGGCAAGCTCACAGGCTGTGATCCCGAGGCTGTAAATGTCTGACCGAGAGTCATAACCCTGCAGGTTCTGAACAAAGATAAGAAGAAAGATTAGATTCTTTGCTTCTAATTCATATTTACCTGCTAGGAATCATGACATGGTGAAATGTAAACGTAGGAGTACCTGCTGCAGCACCTCCGGGCTGAGCCAGGGCAGCACTTTGACGCTGTACTGGGGGAAGTCGTGGGACACTTTGGCCCTCTGGCCGTGACGGATCAGACTGAAGATGCTCCGCAGGCCTGACATGCACACCTGGCCATCTGCTGAGATCAACACGTGGCTGGCCTTCACACTCCTACACGCAAGGAGAGACCATTAAGACAACATTCAGCCTAGATCTACACTCAAACAGACCAATTTGAATTTAACATGCAAGGTTATAGCAAGTTGATTATGTTACACAGAGTGACAGTGATGCATTTCTAGTTTATCCAAAAATAAGAACGCCCTGCCTTTGAAGAAGCTCAAACCTTACCGGTGCACATATCCCATGTGGTGGATGTATTCAAGAGCTTTGAGCATGCCAAGCAAAATGTATGCGATGGTCAGTTCACTCATACCATCAGTGAAATGGGTGCAGATCAGATCTCTAGCTGATCCTGAAAGATGAGTAAACACAAATGATGGTGAGAAAGCTATTCTCTAAGACAACATGACAATATTGGGATAGCAAGTATTTCTCAATATTGTGCAGATACATTTCTTTAGCATAATAAGCCACAATGGCCCTTCAGATTGGTCTCCACCTTACCATATGCCATGAAGGGGGTGATGACCCACAGCTCATTTTCTGCTATAAAGACGCTCTTATAGGGTAGAATACTGGGATGGTGAAATAGCTTTGACACATGTAGTTCACCCTGGGAGGCAGAGGACAAGGAAGTTACTTTTTTATCATGTCAAGATGGCAGACAGAGAAAGGATGAGATGGTTTGGATTAGATGAGTCAAATTAGGGACAGAAGAGTGTGTGGGGAAGACAAAATGGTGACTTCATGCCCGGGGCACAGGGGTTGTGTATACGTTGTCCCCAACATGAAGCAATGGGATGTCAACCAGCAGCAGACATAGAGAGGCTACGAAGCTGCTGAATGATGGAAACTGACAGATGGACAGAACCGTGGGGGGCAGAAGGATGCAGACCTGCAGGTAGGCCACCATGTCGTTCGTGCACGACTCCAAGTCAATCCGTCTGATGGCTACGTGCTCTCCGGTGGGTCGGTATCGAGCCAGGTTCACCGTCATCAATTCATCCAGGCCCCGACCTAACACACACACACACAGACGCACACAGACACACACAGAGTTCATTCAAAACTATTCCATTAAACAATAAAGACATGAATCCGATTCTTGTCTATTGGAAATGGTTCAGATAGCTTTAATGCTTTAAATGTAGATGCAGAACAGCCAGAATCACAGCCGCATTTTCACATTGCTCAGCAAAAAAACAGCAGAAAATGAATAACTAGATGGATCGAGCCATAGAAGGATAAGATTATTTTTTAACACAATGGTTTATTAAATCAGTTTTATGAAGACAGTAAGTCACACATGGCTGTAACATGCCTAATAGGATTTAAGGTCTAACACCGCCAAAAACACTGTGAAACACATTTTGAAATGGCTTATTACACAAAGAATGTGTAGCTTGGTAAAAGCACATTTTACATTTTACTAAGGTCCTGTCTCAGGTCGTCTAGGGATTGAAAGGTTCCTGTTTCAATTCCAAGCTCCTACTACAGAGCCAGTCATGCTTCCGATCGCATCCCAGTGTTTTCCCATGGGTGAACAGAGGTCATAGAAGTATAGAACAACACAGTGTAAAGTAGAATTTACTGACCGATGGCGTTGAGGAGCTCGTACACGCTGCCGTCAGGGAGGAAGCTGCCCATGGTGTCCCGGCGTGGGAGGGAGGTCAGACTGTCCTCACTGTCCTCATGGGCCTAGAGGGGTAGAGCGGGGGGAGGAGGGGGACACAGAGATGAAGACGGGCTGGGACTTACACGGGCCTCTCTCTCTCTCTCATTAGTGTGGGACGGTGCTGAAGGACGTGTGAGTGAGTTACTGCAAGGCGTCGTCACACTACAAGTGATGATGTGATACTGTACATGTCATCAGTTATGTGAGGTCATCAGAGGACACGTGAGCCCGGGTGTGCTTTAGTACAACACGCAGCACTTCCAACAACAATTAGAACACAGTTGCAAAACAACAATAACCAAAGCATCACAGGTACAACGTTTCATCTCAGCAAAGGTGCGATAAAATGTTCACGACTCATTACTATGTGTAAAGTTATGTGCTCAGTGACTTCAGTGCATCATAAACACGTGGAGGCGAAATTATTTGCTCCTGAATTCTGTCATCATTTCACCATTCAAAGGATGGAAATGCACGGGCAGCAGTAGCGAGAGCGTCTCATTTTCTTGGCGCAACAATCAAGGCAAGCTGTACTGAGTAGCTGGAGTGTTTCCATGGTTACCGGTGTGAAAAATCTCATTAAATAGTGGAATATTTAGTGCCCATTTCCCAACTATAATTCACTGCTCTCAGCCTGAAGATATGTCAGCTGTCCACACCTCCGGGACACGTTAAAGATCAGCTTCCTGACGCATGGAGACACTGGAATACTCTGAGTCTCCTGCACTGTGGCAGCCATCTTAGGTGAACCAGGCAGGTAAACATTCAGAAAGGTTTTTTTTTTAAATAAATACGCCTTCCCATTCAAGCCGCTCCATCCGCAAGGCGGTGCTGTCAGAACCACAATGACTCAGAAGGGGTTGCCATGCATTTGCTTAAGCCGAACACATGGAACACCATCCACTCCATCCATCCACTCCATCCATCCAGAGTCCATTAAGTCATCAAAGTGTGACGCTATTGGCTCATCGTCAGCTGAACGACAAAAAGCCAAATGCATAGCACACACACACACACACACACACACACACACACACACACACACACACACACACACACACACACACACACACACACACACACACACACACACACACACACACACACACACACACACACACACACACACACACACACACACACACACACACACACACACGACTTTTAGTGAGGGGGACTGAAAGACACAAAACAGGTAACCCATAGCAACATTAACATCACGCTGAGGAGCACAGATGTCGTCTGTGTGAGAAGAGAGGCGTATAGAGCTCGACTGCACGCGTTACCATTTCCTGTCTGAGTGAGGTGGAATGGCCTCGTGAGCAGGAAGCTTGTACAACTGTGTCATGACCTGGAAAGTCTTGCATAGCCTTAAGGTTTGTGTACACTTAATACACACACACACGCCCGTTCAAACGTATACACACGCATGCATGCATACACACACGAGGCGGATGGGGGAGGGTGATAAGAGAAAGCAGTGACAGGAGGACCACACTTACTTTCCTGCGCGAGAGTCCCTGAGCTTGCTCTGGGGTAGAAAAACCACATCAGTGACACAAAAGACACGAAGACAGACACAACACAAGAGAAGGATCTGTGTTTAGATCGGCTCTTGGGAGTGGGAGATGGTGGTGGTGGAAGTTCACTGCAGGCCGTAGATGCTTGATAGAAAACCTCCCGTGAACACTAAGCGGGATTTGCCTATCAGCATCGGTGTGTGTTTCAGGTGACGACCCACAGGAGGAGACGCCATCGTCAACACACACACATTTCTGATGACGAGTGTGGGAATGAGGCTACGCTGAAACTGCAACGCGCCTATTCTGACCTCAGTGAATCGATTACATAAAGGGTTTAATGAAATATTTGTCTTACCAAAGCTCATACAAAGCCTGCGTGTTCCTTCCAGCTATTATGTAAAGCATATGGGAACGCAGCACAGCCAAAATAAACACAACCATCAAACTTGAACAACCATGCAGCATAACGCAACGCTCAGCCAGCAAGAACATGAGGATGAGGCCAAGCTTGCAGGCAAAGCTGAAACCACCCAGAGCAACTCCATCAGCTTAAACCGAATGTGGCGATGGAGGAAGTTAATGAGCAGAAACATGGCAGAGCTTCTCAAAACTGAAAATACAAACACATCCCGAGTTTAGAACGGATCGTCTTTAACGTCAGGATCCTGTCGAGGCCCAAACGAGGCTCCTCTTAAGTGCCTCCTTTCACACTGACCTCTTTTTACAACACTATTCTTGAGGAAATATCCAGAAAAATTAGTCAACTTTGTGCCAAATCTGCCAAATCTACGTCTGGTAAGCAGTTTTGTGCGACAACTCCACCGCAATTAAGCAAAGTGCTGAGTCAAGCGCAAGCAGGCGCCCGTCCAGGCCTCCATTACTTTCACTTTAACACTGAGATCTCAGCAAAAACATTTTTCTATTGATTTATTCCTGAACCCTGACCGACATATTGACAGTTTACTTCTCTAACACAGGGCAGAGTGTGTCATCATACTGGGGCATCCGTCTGCTACCATTTAGCTCAGGCAGGTGTGGTGCTATTTCAGTACATGACGCAATTTAACACAAGCTATAAGTGGGACAGACTTTGTGTCATATTAGGGTTAAAAAACACACACAATTATATATAAAGTGTGTCTGCTGATGTTCGCACAGACACAGCAAAGGCCCTATATTAGGATGTCTGCCTCACACGTGCTTTCTTGTACTTGGTCGGCATTATAATGTAATTTTAGTTCACATTTCATCTTCTAACTAACTAACTTAACAGACTGCACCTTACATCACAAATGCTTTTAATTGGAAGTGTTTCTCAGGAGACTTGGACACATTTTTCTCCCACACTGCAGGGTCATAATGATAGGAAAGTAACCGTATGAGTTTGAGGGGTAAGTTACAGATAAAGTGTGTGATCTAACCTTCTTATTAAAGAACTGAATCCTGTTACTTCCCTTATTGTGGAGCTAAAGTCTCTCTCCAGCTGCCAGAATCAGCAGGTTTTCTTCTGTTTATCCCTCGTCGGCAAAATCCCGCATCTAATGACACCAAAAGTCCACAACAAACTAAACACATCCTCCTTTAGTTAGCACTTAAAACTAACACAAGCCAGCTCAAACTCCACTGCTCTGTGTTTGTTTGTTTGTCGTGTTCTGCTTCGTGACACAACATCACATTGCTCTCTGATAAGATCCTAGTTACATAAGAGTTGCAACAGAAAAAGAGCTGACAGCCAAAAACAATAAAAAACAGTTTGGACGAGTACACAAGACGTTAAAAAGATGGCCTTCGTCTCGCTGTCCTGTGGGTAAACCGATGCGGCACACGATGCGGCTTAGGCACAACATGACCGTGAAGTCAAGGATGGCGTGTAAAAGAAGCGGCGCAAAAGTAAACCCTCTCACTGAGCGCAAAGCTTCAACTGGACGTGTTTGTGCAGAGCGGTGCGGCTGCTGATGGGAGGCCTAAATGTGGGAGCGGTGTTTTGGGGAATGTGGGGCCGTGTGTTTCACCAGAACCTGGGGCGTTCCTGGGACCTCACCTCCAAATAACTCCAAATCCCGCAGGCTCTCCACACTCAATTTCTCAGATACCCAACGCTGACACACACAGAGGGTTAACGAGAGACATAGAGGGAGAGCGAGAAAGAGAGAGGGAGGGAGGGAGAGAGAGAGGGGGAGAAATGCAAGCAAGAATAAGGAAAAGTTACACACATATATGATTATAGAAACACTTGAAATGACATTAAACTGAAATGTGCTGCTTGGAAATAGATCACATCAGTTAGATCTCTACATTCAGACACTAACATCTCTTCCCTCATCACTCAGGGTGGTAGATGTAGGCGCCTGTGGGAGATTGCTTCACAATCACTTACAAGAAAAGACATGGATCCTGTTGACGGAGTGGCATGTGAGCTCAGAAACACATCCAGGGGGAGATCTGTGAAGGAAAGATCAGGAACAGGACCTGGTTTAGACCCACAAGGTATTTCGACCAATGATCAATAACCATCTCAGAACAAACAGCTGATCGATTCGCACATTTACAGATCAATAATGAATAACAGCATCAATTATTGGCGTAGAAGTGACATTTAGAAAGCCGATGAGGATGAGGAGAAGTCATGACGATGGTAGTTCAGCGTCATGTGATTGTTAGGTTCAGTCTATCACCTAGGAGACCAGTGTAAACCAGCACGTCAATCAACTTTAAAGCGATTCTAGCAGCGTGTATGTACGCACTGAAGCAGAGTCACCGCTATTACATACCGCTTAATTCCAGCAAATTAAGCATCCTTAAAGTATAATTACAGTACAAAATGATTAAGAGTATCTCAAGCAGGTTCGTTATTAAACCAAAGGGGGCTTTGGATGTTGACATGATGGAGGCGCAAGCTAGCGGCAATAAGTTTCCGTTAGCTAACGCAGCTATTCGGTCCAATTCGACAAACCTAACCTACACCAACCGCCGCCCGCTCGTGTAACTCACCGGTAAGTGGTTCCGAGAAGCAGCTTGTGGCGGCGGCGGTGCTGTGGCTCTTCACGGAGCTGTGCGCGGCTCCATCATCCTCTCGGGCGGGATGTTTTTGACAGCTCTCCGCTACGCTCGACTGTCAGAGAAGCGCGCGTCGCACAGTGATGACGACACGTCTCCCCGCTGAGACTTTTGCGCCGCGCACCGATGACGCATGCTCCGCCCTGCTTCCACTACAAACACAGGAGCTTGTCTGTGCAGCAGAAACGAGGTAATTTGACTGCTTTTTAACTCGCAGTTACGGTATTAGTGATGGTTTAGATGTGGGGGAGACACAATGATAGACCGAGCGGGTGCTTTGCGAGGACACCAACTTCGTCATGTTTGCGGCAAAGTGTCGATCTTTGGCTCGGGCACACACATCACGGCCTCTCGCTGCGGCCTTGCGCTGCGCTGTGTTGTGTTTGGACGTCCGAGCTTAAGTTACTAAACTGATTCAAGTAGCGTAAACCCTCACCGGCAGCTTCATGCTAATGTGTTTATTTACATACGCACGTAACACGAATGTGCTTAGCTTCGTGCTATCGTCTTAGCTTCAATTATCCACCTCAGCTCTGCAAACACAATCAAATACGTAACGATCTCTCCTTTTACAAATATAACAATACACAAATATTTGCTCAGACGCCATGTGCGATTGGTAACATTTACCCACGAGATCGACTTACCGTGTTGTGTTTGATGTTGTTTTAGCCCGAGCATCGAACTCTAAAAGGTGCTTTAGGTCATCGTTTATTATTTAATATAAAACGTGTAGAGTTGGAGGATTTTAACCCACTTCCCCTATCTCGATCATCATCTTCATCATCATAGTGCATGCTGGGTAGATCTGTATATAAATATTATAAGTAAATAGAAGTATTCAAGAAGATATTAAGAGTAGTATGTAAGTTTTGATTTCATTGCTGTAGCTTCAAAATGATATTTGTTATGTTGGCAATAAGTGATCTGTGAAATTGTTTGTTTCCCCTTTATGACAGCAGAGTCATGAACTGGAACAAAGGAGGCCCGGGTGTGAAGCGAGGGTTTGGGTTTGGAGGATTCGCCCTGGCCAACAAAAAAGAGGAGCCCCCGCTCCCTCAGAACACCTCATTCGGCCCCACAGGATCAGGCGGAGGTTACGGGAAAGGCCAGCAGCTCCCCTCATTCTATAAAATAGGGACAAAAAGGAGCAATTTTGATGAAGAAAATGCGTGAGTATTCCTCCAATTAGCTAGGAAACCAAATACTCATTTGATGGCGTTTACTTTCTAAACTGTTTTGTCCCTGTCTTTGTCATTTCCAAACAGATACTTTGAGGATGATGAAGAGGAGTCCAGCAGTAATGTGGATTTGCCATACATCCCTGCGGAGAACTCGCCAACCAGGCAGCAGATGCAGTCGGGCGGCGGCTCAGACAGTGAGGACGACCCACTGGATGCCTTCATGGCCGAAGTGGAGGTAAGAAGAAGGAGAAAGGATTTATTTAGTCCAGAATATAAACTTCCAAATGCCTGATTGTTTTGTTTTTGTTTTCCCAGGACCAAGCAGCCAAAGACATGAGGAAACTGGAGGAAAAGGAGAAGGAGAAGAAGTCTGCCAAGTAAGTATAGAATTTCTATTATTTGTTAGTTTAGTTTCCTTTGGTTTTCTTTTAAGGTCCCTTTAAAAAAAAAAGGATCAGACAAAATTGAAGTAATCTTTGATGAGCCCACTAATCTGGCATGTTGAGAGTGTGAAGGTATCTGCTGCCTTCACCTTGGGCCTCATGCAGTAGCTAGCTTCATAAGTACTTCCTGTATTTTGTCTCCAGGTAAGCCGCCGTAGTCATAGTGGGATGTGGGTCATCTTGGGTGTGTGAACAAGCCGCAGGGAAGTTTTTTTTCTCCACTTGTCATTTCAGGGGTATTCGCGATGACATTGAGGAAGAAGATGAACAAGTGAGTGAGCATCCAAAGTTCTTAATCCAATCCACCGCAGAGCAGAGAGGTCTGCAGAGCAACAACCCCCCTCTACCCTCCCCAATCATACAGTGCCCCCCCTGCTCTATCTCACAGTGCAAGTTGCATATTAATAATCATCTAGATTGAAGTATGTTTGCCTGCTAATCTTCAAGAAAGGGGACAGCAAAGCATGTTAATATGAACTCCCCTCTTCTTTTATAAGTGTTGATGTGTTTGTGAAGGTGTGTGGTGCCTGGGAGCAGTGTTCAGCAGCAAACCAGTAATGTGTTTGACATGCAGTGCTGTGCTCTCTGCAGGAAGCCTACTTCCGCTACATGGCAGAGAACCCCACCGCCGGCCTGCCGCTGGAGGACGAGGACGAGAACGTGGAATACGACAGCGACGGGAACCCCATTCCCCCGGCGGCCAAGAAAATCATCCTGCCGCTTCCTCCCATCGACCACACGGAGGTAGATAAGACGTCCCGTGACCGGACAGGTTTCATTTGGTTACAGAGTGGCGTCTCAGCAGTGGGTCACTCGTCGGTCTGTGCTTGCTTCTTTCCTAGATCGATTACCCGCCGTTTGAGAAGAACTTCTACAACGAACACGAGGAGCTCAGCGGCCTGACGGGAACTCAAATGTTGGAGTTGAGACAGAAGCTGAACCTGCGGGTCAGTCCCAAGTTTGACTTTGTAAACACGAGTATGTCATTATACGCCACAGCCATCACCGTTATCGTTTCTCATACTTTTCCCTCCGTCTCTCCTCATTCATAGGTGTCTGGTGCAGCTCCTCCCAAACCTTCCACCAGCTTCGCCCACTTTGGCTTTGATGAGCAGCTAATGCACCAAATCCGCAAGTCAGAGTACACTCAGCCCACACCAATCCAGTGCCAGGTACACTACAAAACCAGCTTCATGTAGCAGGATAACTTAGTATTAAACATGACCTGATGTGGAATCGTTCTCGTTCTCGATGTGACTTTGCAGGGCGTTCCCATTGCACTGTCTGGCCGCGACATGATCGGTATCGCCAAAACTGGCAGCGGCAAAACGGCAGCCTTCATCTGGCCCATGCTGGTTCACATCATGGACCAGAAGGAGCTGGAGGCTGGAGAGGGGCCCATCGCGGTCATCGTGTGCCCCACCAGAGAGCTTTGTCAGCAGGTAGGAGAAGGAGGTGGACGGGATCAGAGACCAAGCTACACTATATTGTCAAAAAGAGTTTCTGCATTGACGTGCATCCCTTTTAAATGTCGCCCAGATCCATGCAGAGTGCAAACGCTTTGGGAAAGCCTACTCACTGCGCTCTGTGGCCGTGTATGGAGGAGGCAGCATGTGGGAGCAGGCCAAGGCTCTGCAGGAGGGAGCAGAAATAGTGGTGTGCACTCCGGTAAGAGAAGAGACGACGAACCCCTTAACTCCGCTTTTATCAGCATGATAAAATGATGCTTACTGGTGCCGTGTGTTCACAGGGTCGTCTGATCGATCACGTTAAGAAGAAGGCCACGTCGCTGCAGAGGGTCTCCTACCTGGTGTTTGATGAGGCGGATCGCATGTTTGATATGGGCTTTGGTGGGTTTACAGTGATGTTGTGAACATGTTTTACGTTCTAGTTTGTGTGTTGTCGTTGTTTTTAAAATTCATTGTTTCCTTTTCACTTTTTAGAATACCAGGTCAGATCTATTGCTAGCCACGTTCGCCCAGACAGACAGAGTAAGTCACCCCTCCCTCAGTATTAAACACTGTTTTGGTACGAGTGTTGCAAAGCATTTTTATCATTCTAAACACCTTTCCCACCACAGCGCTTCTGTTCAGCGCCACCTTTCGAAAGAAGATAGAAAGACTAGCCAGAGACATCTTAATAGATCCCATCCGTGTGGTTCAGGGAGACATTGGAGAGGTTTGTGTCACACTTGATCTGAGCTGAGTTTCCTTTCAAAATGAATTGTCATTTGCAGAAAGAGTGTTCCCTTCTTTCTGTCACCAGGCCAACGAGGATGTGACCCAGGTGGTGGAGATGCTGCACAACGGCTCCGATAAATGGGCCTGGCTCACCCGGCGGCTGGTGGAGTTCACCTCCTCCGGCTCAGTGCTCATCTTCGTCACCAAGAAGGCCAACAGCGACGAACTGGCTACCAACTTGACCCAGGAGGGCTACAGTCTGGGCCTGCTGCACGGAGACATGGACCAGAGTGAGAGAAACAAGGTCATCAGCGACTTCAAGAAGAAGAACCTGCCCATTCTGGTGGCCACCGATGTAGCCGGTGAGTACAAGTGGGACTGAGGTGGAAGCGCAAGTATCAGCCAGTCAGGGGCGAGAACAGAAACCATAAACAGCCTTTCAATCCTTTTCTTCCTCCTCTTCATTCTTCCCCAGCTCGCGGTCTGGATATTCCGTCTATTCGCACAGTGGTGAACTACGACGTCGCACGAGACATCGATACACACACGCACAGAATCGGTCGAACTGGTCGTGCGGGCGAAAAGGGCGTGGCCTACACCCTCCTCACCAACAAAGACACCAACTTTGCGGGAGACCTCGTGCGGAATCTGGAAGGAGCTAACCAAGCAGTTTCTAAAGAGCTGATGGATTTGGCCATGCAGGTCAGCAAACTGAACAACAACAAGTAGAAATGAAAGAGAAAATGGAGTTTTGAACTTTAACTTGACTTTGCCCTGTTTCAATTTTTCCTAGAATCCGTGGTTCAGGAAGTCCAGGTTCAAGGGAGGTAAAGGGAAAAGGATGAATATTGGCGGAGGTGGCCTGGGTTACAGAGAGAGGCCAGGCCTGGGAGCGGAAAGTTCTGTGAGTTGAATAACATCTGTAAATCCACAGTCTGATTCCATTCTATTACATTACATTACATTACATTACGAGCATTTAGCAGACGCTTTTATCCAAAGCGACTTACATTACATTACCACCCAGTAAGTTACAGAGGGGGGAGCAATTTAGGGTTCGGTGCCTTGCTCAGGGGCACCTCGGCAGGGACTCGAACTAGCAACCCTCCGGTTTCCAAGCGGAAGCTCTACCACTGAGCCATTGCCTCCCTCATTCTATGAAATAGGAACAAAATGGTTACAATGGAGGAAAAAACCCTCCTCATATGAGATATTTTGTTATATTGAGGAGATGTAGCGACTCATCCGTCACACCTCTTTGTCTTTGCAGGAGCGCAGCAGCAGCAGCAGTGCTTTGCTGTCTTCCACAAGCAGCTATGAAAGCTACAGCAAACCAACCAGCGGTGCAATGGGAGACCGCATGTCTGCCATGAAACAAGCCTTCCAGGTAGACTTCCCTCCCTTTCCTTCTCCCAGCCTTCTCCCATTATGCATATTTGAGATTTTTCCGTTGCCGTATGACTTTTGTTCTGGCACGTTCTACTTCTGTAACTTTCCAATTGTACCGATCAGCAACTCTGGTTTCCTCTTTCCCCATTTGTCGTTTCTTCCACCAAACTGATCTATTCTTCTATTCTTCTCCCTCCTCTTCATTATGTAGGCCCAGTACAAGAGCCACTTTATTGCTGCATCCAGCGGTCCTCCTAAGCTCTCCGCCAAGGCTACTGGCAATTCAGGCTGGACCAGCGCTGGCAGCTTGAGTTCTGTCCCGACTGAGTCTGCCAATGGCTCCGAGCGCTCCCAGGCTTCTGCTTTGTCCATGGCAGGCTTTACCAGCGCCGGCACCCTCAGCTCAGTGCCGCCTAATCAGAGCAGTTCACAACTCAGCTTCTCCCCAGCTGCTCCTCCCTCGCCGAGAGAGAGCCCGCGGGACAGACACGGGGAGGACCGGGGGCGCCACGGAGACAGCCACCACCGCTACAGCGAGCGGAGTGAACGGCACAGCAGCGGCGGCGGTGGCAGCATTGGCGGCAACAGCGGTGGCGACGACCGTTACGGGGACCGGGATCGCCACGGAGACAGAGATCGCGACCGAGAACGCGACCGCGACCGCCACGGGGACCGAGATCGCCACAGCAGCAGCCGCCACAGCGATGGTCGTAACGGAGACAGAAGGGACAGAGAGGATCGCAGGAGCGAGAGGGATGGGGGAGACAGATTGGGCGGGGAGGGGAGGAGCGACAAAGGAGATGATAGCTTTGCTGTCCCAGAGCCCCCAAAACGTAGAAAGAGCAGGTGGGACAACTAACACGACAACTGCATCAATAGAATCACACACCATCTGCTCTTTGGTGAGCTTTACTGTTGTGTAGGCGTATGGCAGTGAGTCTCAGACAAGCACAGGAAATAATGTACGACAAAGGGCCTGAACCTACAGTCAGGCCCGTTAGGACTTTATGATTTGATCTAAGCTTGTGAGCTGGTGTCCCACAGATCAGCACCTCCATCCCAGAGACAGCCACTGTACATATACCATCAAGACTGTGGATGTAAGTCAATAGGATCAAGCAATAGAGCTGTGTTCAATTCTGTTCCAGGTGAAGATGTCGTGGTTGTCATCTTGTGCCCTTTCACTGAGCTCTCATGCTTTCGTGCTTGCACACTGAATGCTGAATTTTTCCTCAATAGACCTTTGCCAAGTGTTATACGTGTCTGCATTTTCGTAATCCACAACGCTAACTCTTAAAGCTGTTGAATTTGTACAGGCGCTCTAAAGGTGATTCACGTTCATGTTAAATACATGTGAAAAAAACGATAGATCTCTGTGTCTTGTGTTCCGAGTTTTAGTGAAGTGCCTTCGATTGGCATTTAGTGTGTTGTTTATTCTGTTGTTTTTCAAGAAGATGCTTTTGGTTGTATAAGAGATTTCATACGTGTGGAAAATGTGAAGTTTTGATTAAAAGGCTCCCCTGTCGTCTATTTTAGTATCTATCTTTGGCCTTACTGTGTGTGTGTGTGTGTGTGTGTGTGTGTGAAAAATGGATCTGACCCAATCTCACTGGGACTTGGGGACTGCAGGAGAAAAGAGTGGCCCCACTCATAAACCACTGCAGCAATGGGTAAGATGAGATGTTGGGCTGGAATCCGGTATCGAGAGCACGCTGAATGTACGAGCCCAGCCTGGGACCCGAGGGAGAAGATACCTGGCTCCCTGCCTCACTGCTGTGATTGCTTCCAGCCTTAGCATAGCTGTAACCCTAACCCTTAACCCCTGCTCCAACCCTAACCCGAGATCCAGCCTTATTCCTGACCCACACTCACCACTATACAAAGTGGGAAGAAGTGTTCCCACAGAAGCTAGACCAATCAACTCCACATGGCCCTGACCTGTTTTCAGCTTTTCCCTGTTAAAATACATTCAAATTTCCTTCAGGCCCTTTCTAACTAACTACAGGAACCATTCAAAATGTTTTCAGGCCTTCACAGTTTCAATCAGGCACTTCTTCAGCATTTGGTAAACATTACCAGCAATGACATCTGAGCGCATTTTGTTCCGTCTTTGCTGTTTACCTGGCAGGTGAAACTGTAGTGTCTAACATCTGCCAGAGAGTTCCATTCCATTAAGCTCCACCCCAGGTCATGAAAAACACACTGCACCCCCCGCCATTCACAACCAGTCTACTCTTGTTTCAATTCAAAGGAAGAATCTGTACATCTGGTTTAAATTACCAGGCAATGGGTCACCTTAGCTAAACACATGTTTGTACGTTTTTCAGCCACCCCTTCTACCACTCCGTCTTCTGTATAGACCAAATGAAACACATGAGACACAACTGATAAGATCATTAATATATCAGGTTTATTTTAAATTAAAGACATGGCAGACACAGACAGTTTGGTTCAGCTTTGATCTTCAAAATAATACAAATGCTGATATTACAATGAAGGAGGGGAGCAACAGGGGCAGATGGTGCCTTTAAGTACACCTTGTAATATTAAACACCGCTGGAAAAAATGTGCAGTTTATGATCAATTAAAACAAATGAACTGTATGGAAGAAAGTGTAAAACTATTTCATACAGTGATAAAAAAACAAACATTGTTCTATGTCTCAAGACAACCACTTTCTGAACATTACCTCTGAGCACAAATGAGGCAATAATTCAAATTCATGAGCAGTATGTATGGGGAGAAAGATCTCTACAAACAAATACCATGGTTTAAAAGGAATTAAGCTTGTGACCACAGCATGATCCAGCGCCTTAACCCAATTCAAATACTGTATGACGTACGGGGATACACGCACGAAATCAAACAACTCCACCTCGTCGGGCCAATCTGATCAGCAGGGACAGGAGACGTTGGGTGTAGAGTTTCCATCAGACTGGAGGGGATGGTTCACTGTCCTCACACAGAAAACAAGCCTCCCCGTGGGTATGAATGCCCCCAGTAAGTCTACAAAGCCTCCAGTGGAATATCAAGCACCCCTTATCTATGTATATGCATCCCTCATGAACCAAGCGGAAGATCTGCTCTACTCAGGACGAGACAAAAAAAGATGTCTTTATTGAGTGTGGATTAGATGATAATTTTACTTACTGAGTGTTCAGTCTTAGTTATAGCCGGTCGGATGTACAGAGCAATCGTCATTGTTAACGCCCGGATATACGACTGCAGATCTCCTTGAATTAAAATGACGTATTATAGGCGATGCTGACTGCTAGGATGAGCTCAGCAGAATAAGTATGTATAATATAAATGTATTATTTTATGGCTCTGCGCTTAAGTGGTAAATCACAGTAGTTCACATTCTCCATCCACTCTAGATAGTAAATTAGCGAGAACAACAGTGTTGCGTGAAGACATACAATCGTTAGTTTAGTCTATTAATACGACTTTACCGGCAATTACCGTGTACACGACAAAAGGACACACAAAGTTCCACTCGCGGTGTTGATTTGTCCAGTGACCACGTGAACGCATCGGGAGAAGACAGGAGCCAATCGCGTGCGACATCCTGCTGCAAGAACAAAACCGAGGTGATAAAAGGGAGCGCGAGAGAACTGAGCTCACCGGCACCGAGGCGAGCATCAAACCCGCAGGCGAGACTCTAGAATCGAATGAGCGAGCAGACCTCCAGTTCCACACCGGACCCTGCTTCTTCTTCTTCTTCACCACACGGCACGGCGCGCCGCACACAAACAGCATCAATGGTGAGCGTTTCCCCCTCCTCTGCTCCGGACCGTGTGGGTCTCTGCAGCCTCCCCACCCTCCGCTCTCCTCTCTCGGCTTCTTCTTCTTCTTCTTTTTGTGTGTGTGTGTGACATGAGCCGAGGTGATGTCCGTCCACTCGCTAACCCTTCACGGCAGGTTTACATCACCGGGCGCCGCTTTGCGTCGACCTCCCGTGCTTGATCTTTAACGTGCATTTATCACGCGTGTAGTCAAAGCAGAAAAGGCGCAGCGCGGGTTTGTTTTCCACGGTAAAGAGCATTTGATGGCTCGCCGCCTCGCTCCCCTGAACGCCCCATGCTAGCTTACGTGCTAATT
Source organism: Genypterus blacodes (assembly GCF_046128005.1). Lineage (NCBI taxonomy): Eukaryota > Metazoa > Chordata > Actinopteri > Ophidiiformes > Ophidiidae > Genypterus > Genypterus blacodes. Next base: position 6,612,312 of record NW_027466835.1, read on the forward strand.
AATATCACGGTACACTGTTAAAAATATAACCTTTAACCTCCCCCCATCTCTACCGGCTTTGTGTTATTTTCTTGCCTTTTTTTTCTATTTACGACATCTTTCGTAAATCGATGTGTGGCGATTTGTAAATCAATATGTGGACGAGGTTTCTGGTTTCAGTTGTGGTCTAGGTGTTGAAATTGTTCCAACCTGCCTGGTGTTACATAAAGCTCTTTAGCTGGAGCAGACAGTGGAATGGCCTCAAACATGTGTGTGTACTGTTGTATGTGGGTACATTTGTCTGGTGTGATCTGAGAGTCAGCAGCAGTGTGTGTTGTTGTTGTTTAAACATCTACTCTACCTTTAAATAGATGATGAACCAGGAATGGTTCTCTCCCTCGGATACAAGCGGCCAAGATCCTATTAAATTGGGAACAAACACAAATTCATTCAAATCCATAAGTGACATTATGAATGACTGGATTCAACTCTATCCTACCATTCTACATCAAAGTGTTAGAATCCACTTATTCCAGACTTTATACTCACTTGTTGCCCTTGTGTTTGTGTTGTTCAGCGCTCCACAAACCTCTTTTGTGGTCTGGAAGAACCACTTTCATTCATCCAGGGCACCACATCTGTAGCAGCCTGTAATTACAGCCCTGGCATATGGCGACGAGGCTTAAGCAAGTGTGCGGTGGTTTATGTGCTGCTGTGGAGCTCAATTCAGTCAGAACTTGACAGCACAGATTGATGCCGGTGTATTGACCGATACGTTAATTTTGTGGGTTTTTGAGAGGCTGCTGAAGTTCAATTGACTCGCTTGTCCCCAAAAAAAATATCATAACGCAGATCTGTGCCAAGCTTTAGCGGTGCCTATCAACATTCACTGTGTTGCCATATGTTCTTCTGTCAAGCAATTACCATTAAGGACACAAAAAGCTGATTTGTTGTGTCACAGGGGCCATATGTTGGGGAAAGGGGGGGCGGGGGTTCACTAACTGTCAGACGAGCAGAACAATATCAAATGGCTCACAAGTAGGTCCACAGGCTAAAGCTGCAGGGCGAAACGGTCAGATTAATGGTTTTTAATTACTCTCTCTCTCCTACCCGCCGTGTGTTTCTGCTTTAATACCAAACGTTTCTATCTAAGGAGTGAAATTAGGGCAGCCAGGTGGATAAATGTCTCGATGAGGCGGTGTTCTTTCGCAACTTCTTCTTCTTGTTCGTCTTCTTTCTGTTCTTCTTTTACAACCTCGGCTGCACACGAGCTGCGCTGCATCCATGAGAGTCAGTCAGTCAGTCAGTCAGTCAGTCAGTCCAGAAACCTAAACAGTCGTTTGTTTGACAGGCTCACGAATCTTCACCCTGAGGCGTTAAACTTCAATACACAATTTATTCCTTTTCCTTTGTGTTAACTGCTTATTTTTCTTCTTATACTTGTCTCAACTTGTTCTAAAACATTCTGACTTGGACTTACCACATTCTTTTATCTCATCATTTCATTTTTCAACATTGTGCATTCATAACAGATGGATGGATAGATTGGGACTCCATTCATCCCCTGGGGGTAATTCATTAAGTTTCATTAAGTTGTGCCACGAAACTTCCATTACCGCAGAACATTCTTAGTCATACGTGTGTGAACGGTGTTTGTCCAGGTTTCCCAGCCTGTTTGTTAGTTAAATGTGGACCTTTAGGAGCTCTGTGGGACTTTAGTACACATTAATGGCTGTTTGGATCCTGACTAAACTCCCATTACTTGCTTGTCTGGCTGTCAGCACTTTAATACAGTTTGACTTTAACCAAAAACAGGCCAAAGTCCATGTAATGTCTCCCACTGGCCCCAGTGTCATGAGTCTAAAGCAGATGAAGAGGCACGGTTTGAAGCCTGTCAAGTACTTTGGGAAATCTGCCCACTGTGACTCACATGAAACACCTTATCTTAGTAATCCTTAAGCTGTACCCTGAATATAGTCTTATCTACTCAGTCCTCACATCCTGTGACCCTTATGATATCATTCAAACAAGAGCTACAGATGGACGGTAGTCTGCGGCGCTCCTGAGGCGCGTGGAGTGTGTAATGTATGCAGCCTGGGATGATGGAACAGATATTTGCATTAGCATTTTTCCAGGACAGGCAGCGGCATGTCGCCCTGGATTCCTGTCCTGGAGGTTGTGAGATGTTCCCTCTCCTCCCGTCCGTCTGATAACATCTGAGCAGCTGCAGCACTGAGGGATGTTTGTACCTTCAGCAGAGGTATTAGCTGGCAGGGGTCTCTGGCTTTGTCAAGTCGACACTAGCAGTGTGTCTTCAGCACATTCCTGCACAAGACACTTATGGTTTGCTCTTCTTCATGTAGCCATAAAACAGAAACAGTGGCGATACTTTGACTCTACATCATTTTGAAGCCGTTTACGGTCACTGGACAGAATTCGTGCTGACGTTTCCTTCAAATATTTATTGCTCAATGTATATTTTAGTCTTTAAGGAACTCGTCTACTCTGTTTTTAGCTCATAATTGTGGAGACCCCTGAATGAAGTTGGTTGTAATCGTGAAGGAAAAAGGGGAACATTCTGGTTTCGCTTGCGCTCACAAATGTAATCGGGGAAATTTCGTAGCATTGGCTACTTTTTCTACGATGAAACTAAACCTTCTTCTCCATCTGTTGCTAACCAGGGGACCAATACGGATCTGTGCGGCTCTTTCTTCTACATGGCCCTAATGGAAGAAGCTTAACATTTAGGTTTTACATTCTGTCAGCTGCTTCACGTCATACTGAAACTGCTTTACATTGCATATACGTCTGAGCTTACACGTGGAGCCTCTAGGCCGCCGCAGACAGGAAGTGAAGCTAAATGAATGCGTCTCCCAGGCCTGTCTTCGGCAGACACACACACACACGCACACACACACACACTCTGTGACTCTTGTACTACAAGCACAGCAAAATTCCCTGTTTGCTGTTGACTACGGGAAGTTGAGAGTAGGAAGAGAAGTAGTGCGGCTGACCAAACACTGCCACACACACACGCACACACACTACCACTTGAGATTACCCAGTGGACAAATCTGTTGAGGCTTCATCTGCAGGCCGATGTCCTGATTTCATAAAGTTCATATCATCTTATCATTGGTTGGTTCATCACGACACACACACTCACACACACACACACGTCTGAGCATGCTCGAATCCTCCCCTCTGTAATTTTCTCCCCGGGCTTGTTTTTCACATATCTGCCTAAGTCTCCTTTGTGTTTATGAGAGTTCATGATGACAGACGTGGAGCTGTCAAAGGCGAAGGTGTTTAAACTTCCCTGCAGCGGCTCGGTGTTCTGGTAGGATCAGTCTGGTCCAGACCAGTACACCCTGACCCAAACGCTGTAATGTTCTCCTCCTCTATGAGCTTATTAGCACCGTTGCGACGTGCTTGTAGAATGAGGTGCTTCACATTTGATCGCTGCTTTCCACTCGGACTCAAATGCTTCTAAAAATAAAGCCTGGGAGAGCAGGGAGCCTTGTTTGTGTTAATGTCCGTCTGTTAACATAGGAGAATGTCTTCCCTTGTATGGCCCGATGCTGCAAATTGTCTACTCAACCCAGCTATTCAGGCTCTCCGTTCGGACTATTGCGATTGAATTTACCGACTGTTTGCGAGCTTTCACACAGAAAAAGGGAAGAAGAAGCCCGATCCCGTCTGAACCCCCGTTCTCCCTTTTGAACACGCCGACCTTGCACCCTCGCCTTTGTCTTGGCTGTGAGTTGTTGCGACTCTTTCTAAATGGCTGCGGGCTACATCAGCCTGTGTCTCTTGTAAGCACGAGAGACGTCTGGCGTGCTGTAAAGTTGCGGAGCCTGTTTGACATCCGTCAGCTTTATTAGACGGAGCATTGACTGGTTTGTTGCATTCACGCATTGTCTCCAGGTCGCACGCGCTATAAAACTACATCATCCGATTCCGCCGCTGTTGCGTCTTTTCCTGACCAGATAAGCAGCATCCAACTTGGGTCACTGTTGAAACTCTCCTGGCCCTAAAAGAGGGAGAAGGGATTGTTTATGTGGCTGTTTTTGTTACACAGGATCCTTCAACCTCTTCACTGATCAAAGAAGTGCACCAGGGCACAGTAAGAGAGCCACCAGTGTAGAATTTAAGGAGTAAAGTCATTATATCCCAGGGTGGAGAGCAGCCAGTGTGTCAGCATGAAGGACGTGGATGGGTCAAGTTATACTTTAATCTGTTATTATCAGTAGTGAGATTGAAGAATGACGTGCGAGATGCCGCGTGATGATCCTGTCGACTGAGGGCCTGGAATGTTTGCCCCGAAGCTACAAGGAAGCAGCAGCTGTTGGTAACACACCCAGAGCTCGTCTGTTTCCCTCCAAACCTTAGAGCCGCACGTTTATTCTCGAGAATTTTGACCTTTTCTCAAAATGACCCAGCCGAGACGAGAAATTGAATTAAAAGTGGAGCCCTCAGACTGTGGGAGAGTGATGTGGTGAGGTAAGAGGCCGGCCTCTGTTGCAGGGACGACTGGTTTCAACACTCGCTTGAAAGTGCTCTTTGTGGGGTTTGACGCTCACTCGCAGCTGGCTTCAGCCTCTTTCCCTTACACACACACACACACACACACACACACACACACACAACACAACTCTTGCATGTCGAATTGCTCCACAGTAAACATTGTTTGCTGTGACCAACCCAGTTAATGTTTCAAACCAAACCCTTCATCTTCACACGAGCATCTTTGGGTCATGTGTGTGTAAACTGGCGTGGTGGCGATCACACGTCTCGTTTCTCTCGTACATGGCGGCTCAAACATTGACAGTAGCGCCAGTTAGATTTTCATTTAAGCGGGGTTTAAGTTAATTAGCCCTTTTTGTAGCTCTGTGGGGAGGGAGGAAGTGAAATGTGTCATCACAACTTCCTGCTACGTTTGAGCTGTTTGGTGGCAAAGGAGACTCATGTACAAATAAGGCAAAGGAAAACAAGATGGCACTAGGGTTTTGTGGGTTTGTGTGTGTAATGCATGCCTACATCCTGATATGGTAACCAGTCGTGTGTGTTTTTTTTTTTCTAGAAGAACATTGCCACTGTCCAAGTTTTCCTTTTTTGGCTCCATTTATTTCAAATGCAAAGACGAAGCGCTTATCAACCTCATTTCTCTCCTCTCGCGCTTGCTTTCCCCTCACACACATTATTTGGACTTAACAGATTCACACTTTTGTATGAAAATCGCTCCAAGTGTATCAAAGCCCCCATCGGCTAAGCAGTGGCAGTACAGCGAACAGGAAGTGGTGGTTCCCTGCAGTCGAGCATGCAGCCTGCTAGATAACAAGCCGAGTGCGAAGCCTCCTCGCTCACTATCACCCAAGGATGAAGAGGAGGGCTCGGACAATGATTGCATCTTACAGGAAGCCGCATGGCCTCGCTGTTAATGAGCCTGACGTTTTAAAAGCATCTCATCCGGTCTGCATAGACGCAGACAGCATCACGACTCCATGCGTTTACTTCCTGCTGGAGTTTGTTTACAGTCATTGATGCTTATTAGTATAGAGGCCCAGTGATGTTCCAACAAATACTACATTATCCTGTTACGTTTATCTAGAGGCTAATGCCGGGTTTGTTGTGTTATGTGGACGCCGGCCCCATGCTGAGAGTCCAACAGCTCGACTCGTATGACCAGACAGAAGGCACCTGAACCTCCCCCAGGGGTGCACAGAGACAGATGGATGCAACTGAACCGCAGGGGCAGAGAGGGATCAGATGGACCTCACTGAGTTAGCAGCAGGGTCAATGGGAGGATGTTGCATACATCCTTGTACACAGACATTTCAGTTGTTTGTAATCTGATGGGGAAATGCACAATCATCTCGTGTTGCAGTTTCACCCTTACACTTAAATTGTTGTCGCTGGTGTTTGGACACAACCTGGAATGAATCTGATCATACTGAGCTCATTCTGTCACATAAGGACAACTTGAGCGTTCAATACCGTGCGGTTCTGGCCACAGTTCTGCAATTCAATACCTTCATATTTAACTCTCAACGTTCCATTTTGGTGTTTTTGCGGCCTTGTCTGTTTTTGTGCAAATCAAACCTTTCCTCATGAAGACGCACTGGAACAAAGCTTTAAACGCAGACCCAGGAAATTGGACAAAAATAAATTGACTTTAATGCCGTATGGAAAGTTGTTTGGATAGGCGTGTCCAATACAAATGCTTCTCCCTTGTGGTGGTGCTGTTTTACCAAGTTGTTCAGAGCCGTTTCTGGCTTGCTGCAGGTTGAGGTGAGATTTGTTTTCCCCTGACATGGTAAGATGCACTGGAGGATCATTGCTGGTGACCTCGACGCTCTAACAAGTTTTCTTTTTCTTTCCAGGACAACAGAAACGCCACCGAAGACAAACCTGTCCAGAGATCTAAGGTAAATATGCCTCTTCTGTTCCTTGGTCCACTTCGTTCTCTCCAGCCTTTGATCTCGGCACAAAACAAAAGTCGCCTTCCTGCGTTTTCTGTCTTCTTGGGTTTTTTTTTTTTTTGTCAAGGCTGAGGTCAGCCTCTGTTCCTGAGTCTGGTAGTAAAATGATTTATTTTATATGCTCAGTCCTTCAGCTTCAAGACCCAAAAGGAAGTGTGTACATCGTGTGAGAAGACGGTCTACCCCATGGAGAGATTGGTTGCCAACAACAACATCTTCCATTCAACATGCTTCTGCTGCAAGCACTGCAACACCAAACTCAGGTGACTATGTAGCCGACAACTGTGTTCCCTTCCTGTGTTCCCTTCACATGGGCCTTCCTGCATCCATTTGTTTGTATTTGACTGTGCAATCCCTCCTCTTTGCAGCCTTGGCACTTTCGCAGCACTTCAAGGTGAATTTTATTGCAAACCCCATTTCCAGCAGCTGTTCAAGAGCAAAGGCAACTACGACGAGGGCTTTGGACGCAAACAACACAAGGAGCTCTGGGCCTCTAAGGAGACAGAGAACGAAACAAAGACGCCGTAATCACGACTCGCCCGCGTTCCAGCCCAGTTTAGCTTCTTTCTCTCCCCTCCTTGTACATTATCAACATCAGAGCAGGTACATGTATAGCTAGGAAAGGACTGGTCGGTCATAATTTGTCACTTCAAATGAATTTTGGGGATGTTCTTGCTTTGTTTTATCAATGTCTGTATTTTGTTTTAATCTTATTTCCAAATTCCTCTTGGGGGAATTAATTGATTGTGACCAAACGCCTTCTCTTGTATGGGGGGTACAATTACGATTTCTTTACTTTTCATTTTAATTTCCAATAATTTGCACCCTGTTGTTTTAGAGTAACTAAACGGTATGCTCAGGCGTTCCACAGCATCCACGTTTTGCTGCAGAGCATACACTCAGGTCAGGATTTTAAACATTTTTACTTTCTTTCATTCAAACCAAACACAAAGCAAAGTAATAAATCCTCAGTATCCAGACGTTGCCGTCGGATACGCTGTCAAGTTAGTCAGGTTTCACACTTTTGGAGTACAAACAGGGTACAACGTACTGTAAAATAAACACGCGGGCAACACCTCACCTCTTCTGTTGCGTTCATTTAGTTTGTTTGTTTTTATTTCCGTCGCTCCACTGCATCAGGTTTTTTTTATTCTTAACGAACACACACTTTTAATTCTTGCATGTTGGGATGAGTGGGTCTTAATAGCCTTATCATCTTGTGAGTGTATCGATCTTTTGTCATGGATGATGTATGCCTTTCATTTATATTTAACATTTGCTCTTAAAGTTCTTAATCTTGGGTTTGGATTTAATGGATGTGGTGGCATACATTGGTCCTCTCTGAGCTTTTTATGGTGGAAATATTAATGGCTGTCTCAGATTGTGTTTTGTATACTACCTGTACATAGAGCTGTAGTTTGTGATTTGTGAAGCCTCAACGTACTGTACTCCGTCTTGCACACACTGATCTCCAGACGAGCTGTTGATAATCACAGGGAAACATAGGCTCTGTCTGTAAACATCCATCATTCTTTGATGTGAAGTTGATGCATTCAACATGTGAAACTTTCTGGTTATAAATTACATTTCAAGTGTCACAAATGGGATGTGTATGGACGAGGAGCCCCAAACCCCATAACTTTGTCCCTTCGTCACATCCTGCTAGTCAGTTGTTGGACTCTGGTGATTAATTTTACCCTGCTGAATTCAAGTGTTTTGTTAATATGTGGACAGATACAGTCGATCATATTGTCTTGTTCGTTCCCTCTAGTGTCATCGAGTAAGCGTTCGCCTTTAACTAAATGCCTTCCTGGTCTCATCTCCTGTCTTATCTGCTAAATGCTTCTTGGCAAGCAGGACCTATTCCTTAATAAAAGGAACAGAACACACAGCAGGCGTTTGTCAGCGCAGCCCAGTGCAGAGCACCCCCTGCTGGGGAAAGTGTGACGGTGTCTAGTGTGAGAGGAAATGCCCCTGGACATCCCATTATAGCTTTCATTCAAATGTATTTGAATAAATACGTTGCCTCAGTCTGCAGTGCAGCTGCTGCACTCCAGTCACTTTTGATTTTATTGTTATTTAATTGCAACACCTTAAATTAATTCAGTCAGACAAGATTTCCATGTCTATTTTTTCATTCTGCGCTAAGAATGAGTCTAAAGCCATTAAAATGTCTCAGTTTAGTAAATATCTCAATACAGCTGAGAATTGACACTTGAATGACACAATATATTTTGTGACTGAAGGTTTACTGTGAATTTGAGCATGCTGTGCAGAATAGAAAGCTAAACTTAAGAGAAAGATATGTGCTACTTTTTTAAACGCAAAGCCTTAGAAATAGCTAGTCGACCTTACTTTTTTCCAAACAAGACCTCTGAGTGCACAGATCTTTACAAAAAAACACCCGATCTTGCCTTTTCAAAACAGAACCACTTATTCTTGAGTCCCACTATTGCAACATTGGATAACTCCACTCAACCAGCAGCCATTATTCCGACCAATCCACTTTTGATCGAAATCGTGTACAATTGTAATTCCACTGTGTGTGACAGTGTACAGTTTATATTTTATCTCTCATTTTGAAATGAACCCTCTGAAATCAAGAGTATTGCATTTACAAAGGACACCCTGTCCTTCCTGTCATTTTTTTTACTCGCAGCGCGCCAAGGTACAACTGTAAAACCTGTGAACTGCAACTTTAAAGTGAAACAGAACAAAGATGGTACATTTTACACTGGTGCCAAGCGGCTCAGGTGAATGATTACAGTTAAACGTTTTGTCTGTTAAATCTGTCATTTCATTTCTGTGCGATAATGTGGGTTTCTTAGTTTTCAATGCAGGTGTCACCATCATCTTTGAGGCGTATAAATGTATGCATTTTTCCAAACGTGTTGTACATTACAGATTTGACCTGTGGATTGAGGTGGCCTTACAGCAAAAGGATGCTTTGACTGTGTCAACAGTCTTTTGTCTCCCTTCCTCTTAGTTACTGTTCCCATGTGCTATGAGAATACAGCATTTTCAAATGTAAGCGCCCTCTTTCTACACCAACACACACAATCATTATTGTGCATTTTCTTTTTTCTTTTCTTTTTTTTTACATGCTTTTTGGAAAAAATAAAAATGCTGGTGTTTAATGGAGGGATTTTGTGTAGTTGTTTATTGTGCATCTTCAAAGTAAAAAAGAGAGCAGTATGTTTTTTAATCAATTTGATACGCGAATAATTGGGGAAACCTCTGGTTACAGGGGGGTTACAGGGGGAACGATATTAAACCCGGAACCTTTTTGCGCGCGCGGGCGCCAGGAACGGCACTGACAACATGTCTTTGCTTTTAGGTTATGTCCGGCCACCGGGACCACTGGGACCAAAAACTTATGATCTATAAAAGGGGGGCGCGAAAGAAAAACTTTGAGAACCACTGATGTAGACCAACATTACTTCTTTGTCTTGCACGCAGAAAGACGAAATAGCCACATTTCCAACAGTACATGAAAGCGTCTCCGTTGCTCCGCCCCGATAATGATACTGTGCGCGCTCCAGCTCCGAAACATCGACCGAGTAACAGCGCGCTCCCGACGCTGCACGGCTCTAATTTGTGTAGTTAGTGAGCAGAAAAACTAAATCCACGTTCTAATTTACGTGTGGACGACGGACAATCACGGAATCCAGCAACGTGACCCTGATGATGGAGTGTATTTGTCGCCGTTTGTTGGACGTATAAGAGCGGGTTCCGGTAGCGATAGTTTTCTGTCAGGAAGTTTGACGTATTAGGATTAAACATTTTTACTTCTTGGACTGTACACATCGTTGGAAAACTTTGCGAACACGAAGAATGCAAACCGTTTTCACTTTTTTGTCACTTGGTCTGCTGCGTGAATGCAACAGGGACCGTCGGATCCAAACACTGTCCGATTCTGTGCGAAGTTGAGCCTCGATGTACTTGACCCGTCTTAGTTTGTTTTGTCATAACAGTTCGTGTTAATGTGCATAATAGAGCGTTCACAGTCATTGATTCGTGTCGCTATCGATCTTTCGTTCGATTTTTGTTTGAAAACTCGAACATAGTCGTCTCCTTAGTGTCGCGCTTTGATTCAAACCCCCTGTAGATTAGTAATAGGCCAGAGAAAGGCCTATATGTATTTTTATATGGATGCGTTTAAGTGCAAATTCTGCTTACTTCACGCTGCGTTTAGTTGTTCAGGTAAATATAGTCTCAGCATATAACATCTGGCAACGCATAGAGGGGAAACCTGCTAAATTAGCAGGAAGAGGGTCCATTAAAATCACGGAAATCGTACGAGCTTTTCCTCTGTTGTGCTAAATGGATTTCATCCAGGCCATACGGTTATTGTTGCACCTTTTATGATTGTTCAGAAGTTTCCACTCAGCTATACGCTGCGGCTCCGTGTCTAAATGCGTTGACACACAGCGGGACTGCTGCTGAAAATGTTTTGGAAATTTGCTTTCCAAGAGCTCCGAGACTGCCGCGGTGGAGCAGAAGCTTGTGTTTGGGTAACATCTGTATCAGTCTGATGTAGGCTCTACCCGCTGGAACATTTCTCCCTAACGCTCACAGCTGGTTGATGTGACGGTGTGATTTACGAACTGTCCTGGAACGTATCATAGTGTTTTATTAGTCTGCCATTGGAGACCAGCCCCCGTACCTGTGCGGGGGGCCTAACCCGCCATGGTGCCCGCACACGCACGGACTGTCCCCGGTGACTGTCCCCGGTCCTGCTGCGTCACCGCCGCCAGGAGGCTCCGCTAGCGGGGACCAAGCAGCGGCTGTCAGCGAGGCCGACACACAGGTGAGGCTGAGCACGTGACCTATGTCATAGGTGTTGCAGCGTGATTGATGCTGCGTTCAGGAGGTGTGGGACATGACATCGTAAACACCGTGTCACCGTGTAAAAGATACAATGTGTAAAGATGCAGTCTTCACACTTAGCCACTGAGTATAAATCGTCTTTTAAAAAAGCAAACAAAACATGGCCAGCTCATGTCAATTGGTCATAAAGTTAACACCATTCCAAATAGTATCAACTTCACTGGTGACACTTTTCTTTCTAGCAATCTACCTGAGAATATTATTATTATATGAAATTATATGTGAGATTCATTTTTCTGGATTATGTTTTATTAATTCCTGCACCAGACCGTCAACTAAAAAAACACTGTGAAGAAGTTGCATAACACTCAGCATCATTATACCTGGATGTTCGAGCACAATGACCAAATGGCTCCAAAAACACTATTACAGCACAGCTATTACTATTACATTAAACATATTCATATTGGCATGAATATGAAACTTTCACAACTTCTCTCTGCACAAATCTCTTGTCTGTTATCAATGTGTCACTTCTGTGTCTTAGTTGCTGTTTGTGAAATGATTGCTTCATCATGAGGGACTTCACGAGAATTTTCTGTCATCTTAATATCAAAGATCAGCTGCATTCAGATTGTAAACATATGTTGTGTACGGAGGATACTGATATTGGGCACAATTTCCTTTGGAATGAGCGTAATGTAACACACATGACTTAACAAAGTGCATATTGTCTCCATTCCTTTGCTGTTTACCCTGACTGGAACACTGATATGTGTGTTTTGCACCTGAGCACCTGAAACAAGAGAGATGTCAGGCCAGCTGTGAAGCACCGAGTCCAGATGCATCCCTGGCCCGGCACAGAGCGAGAACTGTAGCTGGGAAAAACAGCCTCAGACTAAACACCTCTCCAAGCAGACAGAGAGGAGAGGGGGGGGAGGAAAATCCATGTAAATCCCGCTAGTCCTAGAAATGTGATACAAAGAAAATAAAGCGGGCACAGCTGACTGGAGTGGTAGAGCACAGCCTGTCTCCACGGAATTCTCCACATTCCGCTTGGTAGGTAATTAAAATCAGGAGAAAAGCGTGGGGAGAACAGACTATTCTGGCAAAGGATATAAAGGGTTATTTGTTGTGTTGTTGACCGCAAAAGGTACACAACTGGTGGAGTTCCCCTCCGCAGATCCCTCACTGTTTCCGTTTAGGTGGAGGGATGAAGTTGGAAGGTGCACACATGCAAACCGCCAAACCTTGCACACCTCATAAACTCAGCGATATTTAGCGAAGGGGGTTCATAGGATTGCAGTACCGGAGTGTTTTGGAATCTCATCCATTGGCAGTGGAACATGAGAGCGGCGAGGAAGCTTGAAAGCAACGTGGCAACGCTCTGGCGACCACAGGCGGACGTGCCCGACATTCCTGTGGTTGATTATTACCCAGAGATCCAGAGGGTCAGTGAGCTGCTGCCTCAGGTGATGATGCTGTCCGCTTCGTTCCCGTGCTTTCTCCTCAGACAAAAGGTCTCTTCCTCTTTTCCAGGGCCTCCTCTCCTCATCCTCAGACGAGCTTCATCCCTCTGCCAAATTAGTCCCCGACGCTCTCATTTGTCACCATTGTGTCCATAATTAGTTGACGGGGCTAAGCAGCCACTTAATCACGCCACTAATATGGGCAGCTTGATTTGCTGCAGTGTTTCCATGTTGGGGTCAAGCTCAGGTCAGCGTGTGTTTACAGCACTGACTCTCCTTTATGTCTCTCTGCAGGTCAGTGTGTGTGCGGAGCGGTCAGGAAGTTATCGATCGGAGATGTTATGGAGAGAAAGAGAGAGAGAGAGAGAGAGAGAGAGAGACAAACAAATCATGTCGCCAGCTCAGATAAACCAGAACACGACACGACCTCATGAAAGCTATTATGTAGAGTTTTTCTGTTTATTATGATAAAGTCAGAGACAAAATCACAACAATGCCTTTTGCAATCCGCGTTGAATTAAGGCCTTTTCAGATGGGATTCAGTGTGAGGACGTGTCGTTTGTCCGTCCAGTTATTGTTATTGTTATCACGCAACTACATTTGCATGTCCTCACATCACCGCCACACGTAAAAACCCATCCTGTCCGAAAAGGCCTTTACTTAGCCTCAGCTACAGTGTTTATTGGTACGAATCTGGCTCCACCGTTCTGTTGAAGGAAATGCCTGAGTTTATGACGCTAACGCCGCCTCGGATATCCACAGTAATGCACTTTACATAGATATATTGCAGCTTGTTAAGGAAAAGTTCCAATCAGCGGTCATCATCAATATTGAATACCGAGATAAAGGTTTGCAGCTTGTGCAACACGAGACGTTCAAGGCTGTTTGGTGTTTAAAATGGCACAATGCTCTCCATAAAAATCAGTGTGAACCAGCCAGAGTGCTCAGTGTCAGCAGGTTTGGGTTTCAGCTCTTTTTCATGGGTAAAACACACACACACACGCACATTCTCCCATGCAGTGCACACTTAACCATTTAGACAGGCCTGCAATCTAAAATCCTTTAGTCTGTGTGCTGTAGGAATCAAGCATGAGAGGACAATTAGGTTTTCTCTTGAGGGTCACATGAAATAATCCCTCATAGAAATTAATGACCTAATAAGGTTGCAGTGCAGCGTTTTGTTTCTTCATCGCTCTTGCTTTATCCAAAAGGGATTAACAAGTGGATATTTGTGTGCAGGCTGCCGGTGTGTTGACCCTGCAGGGACGTGTGTTTACTGAAGATTGTTCTGTGGACCACGTATGCAGACATCACCACAATGAGTAAGTCCCCTGACACTTTGATGTTAGACAGACGTCTGGTTTCGCACGGCGATGAGATCAAAACAGACGCAGCACTTACACCAACAACACTGAATCAGCCTCATCCCTGAGGTTAGAGAGGCTGTGCGAGGCCGGTCCAGACGCCGGCGGGTGAAGGATTAGTTTTCAGTTTTGTTGAGACGGGGGTCTGGTTCTCTCCTCTGCCCTGGGGCTGTATGATGTCTGTCCAAGCTACACAGGGAGAATATTTTCTCTCGGTGAGCAAATCCAGCCAAGGCAGAATGTGTCCTGAGATCAAACGTGGGAATGGGCAAATCACAAACACTGCACGGCGTTCCCTGCCTCCGATACCCTGGGATCATCTCAGTATGGCTGCAGTTAAAGATGACTGACTAATTGTCTACACACACCTCTCAGGGCAGAGCTAAGTGCCTAGGTGCTCTAGTCTCTCTCTCTCTCTCTCTGTCACACACACACACAGACAGGCCATCCATTTTTCCCATCCTCTCCCTAAACCCATTATCTCCTCCAGATGAGAGGCAGGCTCTGCACTCTATAATGAAGGACCTGGTTGCCCTCCAGATGACGCGGCGCCAGCCCGTGCCGTCCTACGACAGCGGCAAAACCAAGACGCCGGCGCAGGTCAACAGACAGGTGAGCTGCTGCTTAGGTCCGACGGGCGAGAAGCTGAGGCGTGGATAAATCAACACGCCCGCTCACATTTATGTTCCGTCCACTCTGTATAAATCCTTAACGTATGGCCTCTGTCTCAGCGGGGAAGCAGATATACTGTGCGGTTCTTGTTGCTTATAGTATTTCCCCCTGGCCAAAACAGTTAGATAATTAAGCGTAATGACAGGTCAGTTCCCAAGGCAACCGGCCGCAGCTATGCTTTTCCTGTATTGCGTTCAGCTATTTTAAAATATTTGTAAAATTAGCTCCGGATAAAAATACACTCTTGTTTGCGGAGAGCGGCCCAGTTTGCGCAGACATCATGGCGGCCAGCGTGCAGACAGACCCGGTGCAGGTAGAGAGACGGGGAACTAGAGACGCTTCACCTGCTCCACGGCGATTTTCCAAGTGCAACAACTTCTGATTCCTTCTTATCAGTGGACTTGAGCTTTCATAAACGATGACTGGAAATGGTACACTGTGTTTTTTCAGCAAATAGTGTGTGTGTGTGTGAGACCTGCAGATGTTGACGCATGTGCACACCAGACGTCCAAATGCTTGGGGGGGGGGGGAATCTCTCTTCTCTGGTAGTCGCCGTGTTCATTTGACTTTGTTTGCGGCGGCAACGTCGTTCCATAATCAAAACATGTTACGCTCTGATGACCTCTGTGACGCCTCGCTTCACCGCTGTTTGCTCCCTGTTCCCCCCTCAGGACGACGTCAGGATGAAGTTTGAGTTCTCTGGAGAGAGGAGGTGAGTGTGTGTGTGTGTGTTTACCAGTCTGTAGGCATCATAGTTTATGTGTAAGTAAGATAGTGCTGTAAGTATAAACACAAGGACATAAACTCACTCTCTCACTTTCAGCTCATGAGAAAGAAAGAGCACATCCAAAAGTCAGCACACACACACACACACACACACACACACACACACACACACACACACACACACACACACCGGCACTTATTTCAGACTGGTATGTGAGCTGGAGTGTGGAAGTGGAAAGGACTGTGGTCAGGCTGTGCTGCCAGCACAAACCACAGCTATGTAAGGTGTAGTTAGAGGAATCTACATACACAGAAAAGGGCAGTGTGTGTGTGTTTGTGTGTGTGTGTGTGTGTGCTGAACTTAAAAGCTGTGTTAATGTCTTTTCACGTGTAGGATCCTGATGTTTGGGCGGCCGGTGCTCTTTGAGGAAATCCAACAGAAGGTCAAGACGGTCTTTGGCCAGCTGCTGGACTTACATTATATGAACAATGAGGTAAAGAGAGTCTCACAGTCAGGACACACTCAGAGTAGAAGTGTTGCTGCGTGTGCTACAGCGTGTGCCTTTGTATCAACAAATGTGTGTGTGTGTGTTTATTATCATATGCGTGAGTGTTTATGTATCTTTGTGTGTGTTTCCTTGTCTGTTATTGTATTTATGTGAAAGTAGTTCCTCATGTTTGTGTTTCTGCGTGTGATTATGTGTATCTGTCCATTTGTGTTTTGTATTGTAATGTGTGTGTGTGTGTGTGTGCGTGCGTGTGCGTGTATGCGTGCGCGTGCGTGCGTGCATGTGTCCTGGCAGTTGTCCATTCCTCTGGGAGGTCAGGAAGACCTGGACAAAGCCATCGACCTGCTGGACCGAAGCTCCAACATGAAGAGCATCAGAATCCTGCTGCTCACACAGGAGCACAGCAATGTGAGACACACACACACACACCCTGACAGTGAACCATTACACCACTGCGATTTCTTCACCACAGAGTCACAAAAAAACAGTTCCTCATTTATTTCTGATTGAGTTGAGTTGTTTGACGGTTTGTGCTCTGGCTCCTCTTCAGGCTTCTCCTCCGTCGCTCCACACGGGGGCCAAACAGGTGAGGATCAAGGCCTCGCAGTCCACAGGGGACGTGAGCACGGCGTACCAGGCCTCTGAGCCCAGGGGGCGCCATCTGTCAACCGGTACGCAGAAGTGCCCTATATGTGTTTCTAAGAATTGAAAGAAGGTTGTTTCTCACACACGCACGCAAAAGTGGAAATGTCATTGTGGCTTCTTCTTTTTTGATTTCCTCTCTCTCTCTCTCTCTCTCTCTCTCTCTCTCTCTCTCTCTCTCTCTCTCTCTCTCTCTCTCTCTCTCTCTCTCTCTCTCTCTCTCTCTCTCTGGCTTCCCGTTGTAGCACTCGGTCCTCTTCCTTTTCCTGTTCACCAGTTGCCGCTCTACAATGCTCGCTGGCCAACAGCCAATCAGATTATGAGATGCTATTAGTGTGATCAGGGGGGGCTTGTGTGGGGCTTGTGCGGGGGGCTACAAGTGGGCTTGAGATCTGGCCCTGCAGGACAACAGCAGACTGTAAAAACAGAAACACTCCGTTCATCTACGTTCTATACGTTCAAGTATCACATCAGTCACGATTGTATGAGCGCCGTCTCAACGTCTGCATGATCGGCCCCACAGTGAAACAACACAATCAGCGTAACGGAAAAGAGACGCTCCTATAATTATTTCAGAGCGCATGTGGTCAAAGCTGCGGTCCTCGGCCCTGTGAAACGCGCACATCCCAGCATCCTCCTGTACAACGGTATTTCACCTATCAAATGTTCTCCCCCCCTCGTCTAATCCCAGGTTCTCAGAACACAGGGCGGAGCTCCCCGCCGCCTGGCTATGTGCCTGAGCGCCAGCAGAGGATCGCCCGCCAAGGCTCTTACACCAGCATCAACAGCGAGGGCGAGTTCATCCCCGAGACCAGCGATCAGTGTGTGAGTCACAATTAGAGAGGAAATCCACCTAGACTAGAAATCATTGTGTGTTTGATTACCTTAGACTATTAAAGTTTAAACTCTGTGTGTGTGTGTGTGTGTGTGTGTGTGTGTGTGTGTGTGTGTGTGTGTGTGTGTGTGTGTCCTGTACAGGTGCTGGATCCCTGGAGCAGTGCAGAGAACTCCGTCTCTGGAAGCTGTCAGTCTCTGGACAGCAACTCAGACAAGTGAGAACCAAACACCTGCATAGTTCACTTCAGTTTTTCCATCTGTGTTTGCGTTTCTCTCACTCTTTTTTCTCTCTCTCTCTCTCTCTCTCTCTCTCTCTCTCTTCACCTCTCAGCCCCTCGCTGAGGAAGTCTCGAATGCACAGAGCCAAGTGTTACCCCGATAATCGTCAGGAGGGCTCAGGTGAGTGTTGCCATGTTGAGCCACTGCGGTTGGATGGCTGCCTAATCTGTCTGACCTTTGAACTTGTGTGTTTGCTTGCTTTCAGACAGGGAGAATCATGTGTATGACAGGGTGGTGGGGAAAGGAGGCACGTACCCCCGCAGGTACCACGTCTCCCTGCACCATAAAGACCACAGCGAAGGTAAAGCAAACGGCGTCTCCCGTGGTGGTCGTGTCGTGGCCGCGGTCTGTCTCAGTGTCACGTTAACCTCAGCCTGTCTGCCTGTCCTTCAGGTCGCCGCACGTTTCCACGGATACGCCGCCCTCAGGGGAACCTGTTCACTCTGGTGCCGTCGCGGCGGTCGCTTAACGGCAGCGAGGAGAGTCTAGGCAGCTGGCAGCTGGTCGATGCCCAGGGCAGGCTCCGCCCCCAGGAGCGATCCGTCGCACATAAGTGTAAGTACAAGGGAACTGATCAGTGTCGTACTGATCAATTAAACTCAATCAAGTCACAAACTCCATTTCCAGATCAAAGGGAAGTAATATGGGTTGTTAAATGTCTATGTACAGTTAGCCGCAATTGACAGTGTGTGTGTGTGTGTGTGTCTTCCAGCGCCCAGTGCTCCGGTGACTTGGCGGCGGGGGAAGCTGCTGGGCCAGGGAGCGTTCGGGCGAGTGTATCTGTGTTATGACGTGGATACGGGGAGAGAGCTGGCAGCCAAACAGGTCCAGTTTGACCCCGACAGCCCTGAGACCAGCAAGGTGAGATGCTGAACATGAGAGCGGAGCGGAGCAGAGCCGGAGCGTTGTTATAGATTAATTTCAAGGTTCTCTGCCGCCTCTGTTACACATTAAATATTCAAAACACTCGACACACTTCAGAACACTTGAAAGCTTCAAGCATGAGATCATTTGTTGTGTGTGTTAAATGGGTTTGCATGGCTTGGATGAATGAAAAGTCCTGCTTACACTCAACTCAGTTCAGAGTTTTGAGGTCAAGGTTTAATATTAACTCCTGACAAATTAAGAAATTAATCTCCAGGAAAGGACTTAAGGAATGTGAGGAAGGGGTTTGCTTTCCTCTCCCCTTTTCCTGTCGGCCGCAGAGAAAGCGTGCAATGTCACTTCCTGTGTCTGAGAGAAGTGCGGTCTTGTTTTTGGGGGGGGGGGGGGGGGTAGGTTGTTGGAATTGTCTCGGCCTCCCATCACCCCTGCGTGCCCTGCATCGGCCTTTGCTACGTCTCTATTCACATCTCTCTCCCCCTTCATCTCTTCTTCCTCCCTCTTCTCTCTGATATGCCGGCGATGGCCTCATTCCACAAAGTAAACACACAAACCTCTTCTGAGGAACTGAGCCTTTTGGCAGAATCTACCTGCTGTCATTAATCATGCCCTGTGTTTACGGTAACATTTGTTTGCAGTCAGTGACGACATGACGTCATTTTCAGTCAGCGGTCAAAGGTTTGTTGTTCCCGAAAGGACAAATGTGAATCCGCTCCTCTCTGTGATTGCTTACAGGAGGTGAGCGCATTAGAGTGTGAAATCCAGCTCCTGAAGAATCTGCATCACGAGCGCATCGTCCAGTACTATGGCTGTCTGAGGGACCACAATGAGAAGACCCTCACCATTTTTATGGAGTACATGCCAGGGGTGAGTCCCAGCCGCCTTTAGTGTTTATGAAATGAAACACGGATGCCCCTCCCCCCCCCCCCCCCCCCCCCCCCCAGCCTCTGAATGCATCACAGCCATGTTTCTGAGTAAGGTGCCAGGTTTTGGCTTTGCCTCCTTAACTCATTTCCCTTCACTCCATGTCACTGGCTCAGAGGTTTGGCAGCGATGGGGTAGATCAGTGATCCTTAGGAAGGAAAATAAAGCGTGTGTTTCTGTGCTTCCTGTCAGGGGTCAGTCAAGGACCAGCTGAAGGCCTACGGGGCCCTGACAGAGAACGTGACCCGGAAGTATACGCGACAGATCCTGGAGGGCATGTCCTACCTGCACAGCAACATGATTGTTCACAGGGACATCAAAGGTGCTCCAGTCTTTACAACAGTATAGATTTACAACATGTGAAATAGTCTGCAGTCTGGAAAAAACGTTTGCTTTGGTTCACACAAACATATTTACACATTCTCTGTCCTCAGGTGCCAACATCCTACGGGATTCAGCGGGCAACGTGAAGCTGGGAGACTTCGGTGCCAGCAAGAGGCTGCAGACCATCTGCATGTCTGGCACCGGCATCCGCTCTGTGACCGGAACCCCCTACTGGATGAGCCCGGAAGTGATCAGCGGAGAGGGCTACGGCAGGAAGGCAGACGTCTGGTAAGGCCGCGATTTAGACGGGCTTTAATCTAGGGTTGCGTCTTATGAAACAGATTTTCTTGTCTATGGTAACATTAGTATTAGTTACTTAGTCCCTGGATGTTACAAGTTTCTTGACTGTTAATAGGATGATATAACGTGGATGATATAACTGTTCTAAGAAGCACCATCACACTCCCACACAGGGCAACGATAAAACACACCTGCTGTCTGAGAGTTGCGATAGTGACATAATTGGCTGAGGGCCAGAGGTTGGTACGTTCCTGCCCGATTAAAGCTCCGAAGAGGCCAACTTGCACCTCCAAAGCCAGGCCTTGTTGTAACTAGTTCTGCATACTTCTACCAACAGACATCATTCAAAGATCAAACTGAGGCCTTTCAGACTTCAGAAATGTGTTCTACTCTTAATAACTTCCTTGACACTTCACAAACAATACAAACAGAATATATGATTTGTTAAACTTGTGTAAAAGGTGTTGTTTTTGCTCTTTCTGCGTTTAAGCCACAACTGGTCCTCATCGAGCCCAATATTAACTTTTCAGCTGAGAAGAGTCTTTTATATCTTTTTCAACTCAGCGCTTCTTCTTTATTTTCTGGCATTTTTGGACCATAATGCATCCCTACGTTCTTGAAGTTCTCCTCCTTCTCAGTGTCCAACCCGTTTTCTGATAGTAGTTACAGTATTTGTGTGAGAGCCGGTTGTTGGACATGTGGTTTTCAGGCACCTTCTGCCTTCAGAACTGACTCAGCTTGTTATCTATGCTTAATTGGCTGCACCTGGTTTGCAGCTTCAAAGGATTTGAGCTTTAGTTGTCACTTAAACTGCAGGTATGTTCTTCATTCCCTTTTCAGGCCTTCAAGCTTCAACCATTCAGGCACTTGTTTAAAATGTATAACGGTTATTCAGATAGCCAGACTTTAAAACACTTCACATTTTTGTTGTTGATTCAAAACAATCACACTTGTGTTTTCCAGGAGTCTTGGCTGTACGGTGGTAGAGATGCTGACAGAGAAGCCTCCTTGGGCCGAATATGAGGCTATGGCAGCCATATTTAAGATAGCCACCCAGCCCACCAACCCACTGCTGCCCTCGCACACCTCGGATCAGTCCCGGGACTTCATCCACTGCATATTTGTGGAGGCAAAACACAGGCCCAGTGCCGAGGAGCTGCTCAGACATCCCTTCTCCCAGATCCTGTGCTGAAACACGCCTGCTATCTTTGAACTTCAACCAATGTAGCACAGTAGTCTGGGTCCTTTGCAGCTTTCAGGAGTCCACAGTCAGGCTCTCTGGGACACAGAACCCAGTCCAATGTCAGTGTTAAACCATTCAACTCAACAAATTCCAAAGAACAGCCAGATGTTGTTTGACGGTCTTACGAGAGTCTCCACCAGGAGGAGACAAAATACAGATTAAGCACCTGTCTGGCTCGCACACACTGTCGTCTGTTTGAATTCACTCATCGGGCAGTTTTGAGGAAAACCAGAAGATCAAACATTAAGCAGTACAAGTATTCAAAGCCAAACTTTGCCCAGTGAATATTGAACGCCGCTGGGACTTCCTCGGTGTTAACAAGAAAGATTTAGCTCTTTTTTAGCTCCCTTCATCTCCGTCCCTGCATTTTTTTTTGTCAGATCCAGATTTAAGACACGTCCACTCTTAATGGCGAAACACTCTTCAAACAGTGCAGACATGCTGTTGTCTCGCTGTATAAAGGGCCAGACACTGGAGTTTAACAAACAACAACAGTAAACACAGCTTCACATTTACCACAGGGAAATGTAGACAGACCGCAATAGATGTGTCGAGTGGAGAGAGAAGTTTGAAGCAATCGCAACGCAATCACAATCCCTTGAAATACGTCAACATCGCAGATCCTTCGTGCCTTATTCTTGTTTCCTTATTCTTCATCATCATGTGTTCGCCACCCGCTGTGTGCCAAAGACAGACATACACAGGATGATTAGGGTTCTGAATATGTGACAGTGAGATGACTTGTTTTTTACGGGAAAATACAACATCAAGGCCTTAATTTAAAAGAGCAAACGGTTTGTGTGTGTGTGTCTGGCCCAAACACCCCCTGACTGAGAAGCCTTAGATTAAGGATCCATTAAAGATCAGATTGCACTTTTATGTAAAATGAATGTTGTAAGATTTTTGTTCTCTTTACCAAATTGGAGGGGTTTTGTTTTTGTTTTGTTTTTTTTACTTCGAATGTGAAAATCTTTGGCTTTTATTTATACCCCGATGTCCGCTGAATTTGATTTTATAAACATAATATGTATAAATATATTTTTTATATGCAGACTGTGTCAAAGCTAAAGATACTTTCAGGACATGGTGTCATTAATGGAAAACATTGAAAGCAGCTGGTTTTGCAGACGTTACAGAATTGGGGTTTATAAATGAAATACGGGCGGAACGCAAACTCTGGCTGCAGCGTAAAACATTTTCCCTACATCCTCAGCTTATACGTTTAAACCATAATATTACCTGACAGGTCGTTTATTCTTTGGAAACTTTGCCGGAGCTCTCATGAATGAGGCTGTTGTAGATGTTGAATGCCGAAAGAATAAATTACAGGGAATTATTTTGTTTAACCGTTAGATCTCAGTGTTATTAAAACACAATTAGATGCTTGTGTGTGTGTGAGCCAAAGATGAGCAGGATCGGAGCCAACGCTGGGTGCCAGAGTCTGTTGTTCTGCCCGGTGAGACGATTTTGTTTATTCCAGGGTTCAGACAACCAGTATTGAATGATTTTTTTCTGGGCAAAATGCTCGTTACTGCCGGAACGCTGATGAATGAATTCTGCTGCTAGAGGCTAAAGGCAGCTAAACAAAATCAGCTCAGTGTTGATGTGAGCGACGTGAGCAAACCCTGGGCTAAGCAAAGGAAAACAAACTAGTTGGTTAGAAGTTAAATATGTATGTTTGTATGTAAATGTATGATTATGTATCAGGACAGGACTTGCGGTGCAACGTCTGATGTATCAAATTTATTTTACAGTAAGAAAAGAAAAGTATGTTTAATGACAGTGTTTATATATATTATATACATCAAAACAAATACATTGTTTTTTTTAAAAGTTGATCCCGTGTATTTGGTTTTGTTAAGACGCAGCAGACTGAGTTCATTGTTGGCAGTCAGAGGCTGTTTGACTGATGGGCTTCTCGCTCTCTTTCCTTCCTCTCCTCTTTTTTCCGCTCTCACTCTCTCTTTCTCTCCTCTCATGGGGAAAAACAGGAGGCAGACACAGGAAGAAGAGATATTTACTGCCACGTCTGCCCGTGAGATGAGAGCACGGATTGTGTCCCAACAAAGGGCCCCTTCTCTCGCCTGGCTGTGACACAGAGATGTATTGATTATGACGTTTACGGATGAGGGAACATGATTGTGTATCACCATTAGGCAGTAGTGACAAAATCAGTGTTGGATTAAATGTAGTAATAACAGACCACCAGTCAGGTGCAGGAGTGAGTAAATGTTCACATGTGACAGGTGATGGTAGCTGAAGGAGCAATACAACAAATATAAGTAGCAGAGTAATTCTAAGGCATCAATAACTGTGTTCATGCTCCATCAAAGTATAAACTACTGGGACACATGTAGGAGTCATTATGTTAAAGCTAAGGATGTCAGAAAGAGAATAGAAGTACATCAACGTGTTCAGTTCATTGATGTATTGTAAAGGTTTTCAGATGAAAGCTTAAATTAAGCAAAGGACTTTTAATTATGCATCTGTAGTCTCCTGCTCCCTTTACAATGACCTGCAACAGAGGAAGATGGAGGCTTTGTAGTCTGTGATGCCATTTTATTCGGTAATTGTCTCCCTTCACTTCGCAGTCTTACAATAGTCTTGTTTTTGCTCATCCAGCCCTTAGAATTGCTTTACTTGTCAGTTTTATTTTTATATTCTTGTTTATTTTTACCGGGATATGTCACTGGGCCTGTATATAGAGATGATTTATCTCAGTTTGGAATGTTCTCCAATCTTTTAGCCAAAAAAATCAGCCAAGACAAAATGTCAGCAACCGAAAAGCTTCATTATTGGACTGTTTACAGTGTGTGTGTGTGTGTGTGTGTGTGTTTGTGTGTGTGCGGGCTATGTTTGGTATGTGATGTGTTTGTGTGATTTTCCTGTCTGTCTGTCTGAGTGGTGTATCTGCCCCCCTGGCATTACTGCTGACAGGCAGACTGCAGCAGCCTCTCCACTGCTCCTCTTTGTGGCTGGGCTCTGTTTGGACCCAGTGGTGCTGAGTCATAACGTCAGCCTGTCTGTACCAGTTAAGCCCCCTGGTCTCCATCCCAGTCCATTCCCATGAGGCCTTGCTGCTTCAGTACCACACAGGAGTTGGTACTTGCACTCAGTTTTCATGTATGTCTTTTTCAACCCACCGGTTCCTCTTTGTTTCCGGGCCTTTTTGGATCTTAATACATCCCTACGTCCAGGAAGTTCTCCTGCTTCTCCAGTTACAGTTTTTGTGTGAGAGCCAGTTGTTGGACATGTGGTTTTCAGTCATTTCCTGCCTTCACACTGACTCAGCTCTGTGTCTCTGCTTAATTGGCTGCACCTGCTTGTTCACTTCATCATTCACATTCACATTTCAGAAACCATTCAGACTGACTACGTACTGGGTGTTCTCTCATGTGGAGGAGTAGTGCCTTCATCACTACTTGATGTAGTGATGAATTTCCGGCTAGTTGGTCAGGATTCAGTTTTGGTATGTGGTCATTTACATTCAGGCCCCGGCGGTGGTTGAGGGATGGTCGCTGAGAAGTTCACACTGGCGGAGTCTGGGCGTAAAATGCCAGAGTAGCCCTACAAAGCAAACGTTGACGTGGCAGCCATGTTGTCTTGGCCTGAGATCAGTCTGGGCCCGAGAGCATTAAGATTCCGCCCTGATCCCCTTTTCTTTGTCTCCTCATGTTGGACACATGAATCAGCTGTTTGACTTGGCCCTCAAATGACTCCAACAGCAGGGAGGGAAGAGCTTCCAACTCTCTCTCTCTCTCTCCCAGTGTGTGTGAATGCTTAATCTTCACCACGTTTTACCTCAGAGACCAAATCTCAGGCAACGGAGCCGATTGTCTCAAAAATCCAGTGAGTCGACGCAATAACTGTCAGCTTAATGATGCAAGCGCGCCGTTAATCCTGCACGACGGAGCCCTTTTGCATCAACAAACCTCTGCCAGACTTACAGTGTGCCATGCCGTTTAACCTCCATTAACAAGAGACCAATTGGGATTCAAGTCACTGGGTTGTTGTTTTTCTTCTATAAAGGCAAACACACTCAGAGCCAGGATAGTAGAGTCATATGGAGCTTTATTCACTGTCTCCTAGTACCACTGGTTTCCACTCCCTGTAATTTTATTAACCAGTAACAAAGACCCCTTTATTTTCCCCCCTATTGTGCTGCGGTTTTACTAACTGTTATGGCAGCACAGTTAAGTCGGGGATTTAACAGAGCACGGATGGTTTATTTAAAAAATTTTTATACAGATTTGATACTGATTGTAAAAGTGTCAAAAATAAAGGATGCCAGTGACCGAGTTTATTTTATGTTTGGAGATCTCAACATCTCATCTCCACAAATCTGTAGAGGGCCCTGCAGTGTTCAAGGTAAAGGATGGAAATGGTTCTGTAACTGGGCCTCTGTTAGTCCTGCGGGGGTCCAGATCAGGTCTGCGGACACGTTCCTCCCTCCTCACACAAACCCCCTGCACTCCACCATCCATCGTTTTTGGAGCCAGAAAGACATCTAATAACCTTAACAGAGTGAACACCCCTGAGGTCCAGCAGTCCGACTGGAGCCTGGGCTTTAATACCAGAGTGTGTGTTGCTGCTGTAGGATGGGGAAATAAATGTAAACGTAGATTCTGTTTTACTTGGACGCTTGAATAACATCTCAATCCCTTTTCAGACAGTGTCAGTGTATCTAGTAAAAAAGAAAACTAGGGTTAATAATTAATATTTGTGCACAGAATGCTGCTCAAAAGGCAAATATGTAAACATTTTTGCCAATTTACCTTCTATTTAGTGTAATTAGTTTCCCAGCTTCTTATTTTATGGTGAAACTAAAATCCTATTGTGACAAGAAACTGAATCATAAAGTGTGTTTTATGACAAGCATCAAGTACATTGTTTGAATTATACAATTTGACAGAGGCAACAGGTGACACCATTCAAAATAATCAAAACTTTGCCACTACTTTTATTATATTCTGTCCTCGAAAATTACTGTTTGTTTACTGTTGTTTAGAAGTACTGTTTGAACTGCTTAAACCCAGTTAATTGAGTGACAGAGTAATAGAGAAAGTCTCTAAAAGCTTGAATGTCCACTTAAGAGAGAGAGGGATTTAATTGGGCCAAAACAAAAGGGCAACAACAGAATAAAGCAGTTACTCCAATACAGAAGTTTAGTAGTTTAGTGGTTATCTGATTTCATGATGAATTGTGGCCATTAGAGCCAGTGTGTGTAGTGACTTATTGCTGGGAGGTGTGGAGGCATCGCAGCTGATCCTCTCTGTTTCCTTTGTTATGTAATCGTGTGACTGAAATCCAGAGAGCAGAGACACACACATAGTTGTTTTCCTTCATAGGGGACCCGGTAATGTAATTCCATTAAATTCTGCGAGCTTAGTGCAACATTTTGCATGTTTTGGAGTGACATCAATGGACTTAACACGTTATAATTTATTTTACTTTTATTTATCTGCTTCATCTCTCAATCCGTCGTGGTTGCCTTCTCCTGTACGGGCGAGGACGGATCTCTCTTTCACCCAGCTCGCTGCCCTTTGTTCCGTCCGGCTCACTTTCTGTTCTTGTGAGGGAGCATGTGTGGTCAGGTTGAATTGGTGACCAGAGCCTGTCACACAAATTCCTTTGAAACAGAAAGAAACACAAAAGGGGGAGACTGTGTGTGCAAGAGAGGGAGAGGGAGAGGGAGAGTGAGTCAGGGGCAAGGGAGAAAGAAGGAGAGAGTGAGACCAGCAAGCAGGCCAGGAGACATTTGGAGTTGAGTGGACGAGCACAGACAATCCCTGGCTCCCAGCTTTTTGAGTGTGGTGTAAGCCGCCCCTTCGCTCTCCCTTTTTGTCCCATTCACTGCCTGCCACCCTCCCTCCGCTCTGCTCCACCCTGTGGCCTCCCAGCTTTACACTTGGGTTTGCTGCCTGCCTGTATAAAAGCTCAGTTTGTGCCCTAGACCAGCTTCACTGCTCATCATGGATACTCAGAGAGTCCAGTCCTCTTACAGAAAGCGTTTCGGCCCACAGGGCTCCAGCAGTTCAGGGCCCAGAGTCAGCAGCCTTTCCTCCAGCCGTCTCTCCTGGCATGGCACCCCTCGCCACTTCAGCCACTCCAGCCCGGGGTCTCGCCTCTCCCTGGGCTCCACAGCCCTGCTTTTCGGGAGCCCCGTGGACCGCCTGGACTTCTCAGCAGACACCCTGATGAAGGCCCAGTACAAGGAGACGCGCACCAACGAGAAGGTGGAGATGATGGGCCTGAATGACCGCTTTGCCAGCTACATAGAGAAGGTTCGCTTACTGGAGCAGCAGAATAAGGTGCTGGTGGCAGAGCTGAACCAGCTGAAAGGGAAGGAGCCCAGCCACCTGGGAGAAATCTACCATGAGGAGCTGAGGGAGCTCCGCAAGCAGGTGGACGGCCTCACCTCTGGCAAAGCAAGGCTGGAGATAGAGAGGGACAACCTGGCTTCAGATCTGACCACCCTCAAGCAGAGGTAGGAGGAGGAAGACGGGTGGGACTCCCACGGGTGGTTCATGGTGGGATGGTGAAGAAGCATCACTCTATCTTCAGCTTCTTTCTCACAGGCTTGATCTTTCAATTCCCTATTCTGCTCACTTTTTGATGATATCAAATTTGATTTAACAATATCTGCTTATATTATACAGATAAACACAAACATTTTGATTAAAATAACAAATATTGCAAATGTGTTTTGTTATGTAAATATTATATATTATCAATGAATATGAACCCATTTTCAATTGTTTACTATCAGATTTGTGGTTTCTCGTCTCTTCTTTTCTTCTCTTCCTTGATTACAAATGCATTTATGCACGTTTGTCTGTCCCCGATTGACTGAGTGGCACTAAACCCCCAATCGCCATTGAATGAGTGTGGAGGAATGAGCAGTGCACAATGTCAGCCCTCCACAAAGAGCAGAGAGGGAGGCAGATGTTGTCTTGTTGCCTGTTTCTGCTCAAGCCGCATTTGCTAGACTGTTGCAAATTCATACATGCATTCAAAATGGGCTTGATAATGACCTAATAATCATTTTTCTTTTGGAAAATCACGGTGATTGAACATACTGAGGGTGGAAAAGTTCCAGACTGGCTACACGGTGATTACCACACAGCTCCTGGTCCCCTCAAAGCCCACGAAGCGCATAGCGATGGTTGTGGCTAAGAGGGTCAAAGGTCACAAATTTGTGATTGCTTTTGCTCCCTTCAGCTAACACAGCATGAAGCCAT
This sequence comes from Genypterus blacodes, assembly GCF_046128005.1. NCBI lineage: Eukaryota > Metazoa > Chordata > Actinopteri > Ophidiiformes > Ophidiidae > Genypterus > Genypterus blacodes. Next base: position 6,641,015 of record NW_027466835.1, read on the forward strand.
ACAGATGTGTGTGTTCCTACGTCTGCGTGTGTGTATGTGTGTGTGGCAGATGGATTGCAGGGTGGTGTGTATGCGTGTGTGCATGTGTCTGCATTTGACTCTGCACTGTGAACGTGGCTCCCTTTGTGTGTGCGTGAACTCCATCCCGTGGGAAAGGCCTCTGGCTGCTCGATGGGGCTGAATGTGTAATGATGCGTAAGCCGTCCATTCAGATGAGCCCAGATGAGCCCAGCTGAGCCCAGCTTCCCCCTGCAGCGTGCAGCGCAGCACTGTAGCTCGCCGTGAAAACACCACACAAACTCTACAAATATGTTTTCATAGCACCACAGTTTGCCTCCTATGATACAGGAACGTCTCCTTTCATTGAATCAGAAGTGTTCTCTCTGAGCCATGATGACCCATAGAGGAGCAGACAGGAAGTAGGCAGTTAGTTGTGTGCGCTTTTTTTGCATATCATCATCATAAAGCAATAAAGAATAAAAAAAATATACCTATCTATCCGATGTTATAGCATAGAGGCATGGATGTGGTTGGCCAGATAACTAAGCTATAAATTGGTTACGTAGGCTCTCTTTGATTGATATTTAGTGATCACCTGTGTGCTTCTTGTGTCTTCATCAGATTGCAGGATGAGATCGGCCTTCGTCAAGAAAATGAGAACAATCTGAATGCATTCAGACAGGTAATGATCCGGACATATGCCTCACTTTCTTATTAAGTTTAGGGTTATTTTCTTTTATTGTTTATATAAATGTGTAAGACATTTTGGATTTACCCGCTCTCACACACACACACAGGCTAGTGAGTGAGTGTTTGGCCAGTATCCATGTTTCCACAGTCCATGTTCCAGGCCTGATGCAGCAGGAGGGGCATTTTAAAGAGGCAGTACTTGAAAAAATTACCCATTGTCACTCAGTGTGCACAGTGGTGCTGCAACAGGAGAGTATATAAAGGAATCAATGTGTATTTGTCCAGACTAAGGACATGGAAATCAGTGCAATGAGTCTCCTTTCAACACAGCACACACTCATGTTCCAGTGTTTCTCGATCTTTGCGTAGGATGTGGATGAAGCATCTCTGAGTCGGGTGCAGCTGGAAAGGAAGATCGATGCCCTGCAGGATGAGATAAACTTCCTGAAGAAGATTCACGACGAGGTGAGAGGCACAAAATCAGGAAAGTTGATGGAGATGGAGGTTGATCTTTAACCCCCCCGCCCTTTCTGTGACTCCTTCCCTCTCCTCCTCTCAGGAGCTGCGTGAGTTGCAGGATCAGATTATGGCCCAGCAAGTTCACGTAGACATGGACGTGTCCAAACCAGACCTGACCACTGCCTTGAGAGACATCAGGGTCCAGTATGACACCATGGCCGCATCCAACATGCAGGAGACAGAGGAGTGGTACCGATCCAAGGTGAAAAAAAACACATGTGCCTTCAATGTGGCGTTTAAGTCCTGAAAAGTAAAGCGATACATTGGATGTATTAAAAAAAAAATTATTTAATCATTGCTACGCAGATGGAATGCAACATATGACACATGAGGAAGCCCAGTGCACATTCATACAACCTGCCTGCTTGTTTGTGTGTGGTCACAGTTTGTTGATTTGACGGATGCAGCCAATCGGAACGCAGAAGCTCTGCGTCAGGCCAAGCAGGAGGCCAATGACTACAGGCGTCAGCTCCAAGTGATGACCTGTGACCTGGAGGCTCTGCGTGGGACTGTGAGTCCAGCAAACCACCACAGATCGGGGGGATTAGTGACGATATGTTGGACCACTATTGGCTTTTTATTTGAATGTGGTCATGTGGTCAAATTAGTGATAGTAGTAGTAGCAGTATTTATTGACTGAGTGTGTGTGTCCTTCAGAATGAGTCTCTGGAACGGCAGCTCCGGGAGATGGAGGACCGCTTGGCTATGGAGTCGGCCGGTTACCAGGATACGGTGTGCCGCCTGGAGGAGGAGATCCATGCGCTGAAGGAGGAAATGGCCAGACACCTGCAGGAGTACCAGGACCTCCTCAACGTCAAGCTGGCCCTGGACATCGAGATCGCCACCTACAGGAAGCTGCTGGAGGGGGAGGAGAGCAGGTGAGCTGTAGTGTATCAGGCTGGACGGAGCTCAGTGTGATTAAATGTAAACAATCAGCTATCAGTCATTATTGTTGATTGTCCTCCAGGATCACCATTCCAGTCCAGAGCTTCGCCAACCTGCAGTTCAGAGGTCAGTTACACATTTTCTAACATATGTGTTGATAAGCAGTGTGAACATTCCCTCATCCTGAAGACTGAAATACAGTTCTCATATAACTTCCATCATCTATCAGTTATTAGAAGTCCCACATTTGTTATATTTAGGTTCTTGTGCTCAGACCCAACAAAGAACATCAAAGTTGACTTAAGTGTGTGTGCTATTAATTGCTTCATACATAGCAGGTACAGATGGATGCCTCTGAATGTTCCTGCTCCCTCTTGTTGTCCCTCAGAAACCAATTTGGAGTCTAAAATCCCAGAGCCTCATGTGAAGAGAAGCATTCTGGTTAGAACTGTGGAGACCAGAGATGGGGAGGTAAACAAAACAATAGAAACACACACAGACACACACACAAACACACACACATACATACTGGCTGTACATCCCAGTAATCCCCTCTGGAGGGCGATGTACCACACTGTCTCAGAGACCTGGCTCTCTGTTTTAACTCTTTCTTGTCTTCTCTTTCCAGATCATTAAAGAGTCGACCACCGAGCACAAAGATCTCCCTTAAAGTCCACGCATGGCACACGACTGGCCGAACTTCTACTCTGCAACACCCCAAAGCTTCTTTTACCTTCTCTTCATCTTCTTCATCATCACCAACAGGCCAAACTATCCAACAACACCATACAAAACCATCAAATATTCCATGTTTTCTGTAGCTGGTATGTGGGAAAGTAGTGTTTGAAAAATTGTGGTAACCCGTTTTTACATTAACTTTGTGTGACAGATTGTTAGCATTGTTTCAGGTTAGGTGCCATAGAAGAGGCCTTGAAATGTAGCGACGGTGTTTGGCTCATATGTGTGACGGGGTGGAGTCTGACGCGTGTGTGTGTGGATGTGGCGTACGTGAAATGTGTTGCGGGAAGTACAGGAGGTAGATGAGGTTTGAACTGTACTAGGACGGGATTCATACGGGAAAGCTGATGGGTGTATGTGATGGTAGGTCATGTAGCAGAGTGAGCGGTGGTTCTATGCTGGTTTTTACCTTCGTGTGGTGCTATTTTTTATTTGTTTTAACTCTTACCTTTGTCCAGTGGAGGAAGTTGTCAAATTATCTGCTTAAGTAAAAGACGAAATACTGAATTACACAAACTGCGTACTGAAATTCTCCCAAATTTAGTAATATTCTTTTAAAAAGGAGTGAGTCCAACCTTGCATCTCCATTTCTGGAAGTTTGGATTAAAATGTTGAAAAAATGGAGATGCAAGGGTCCATTTTAGGGAATTGTCATATTTTCAGGTCACAGGAAAAAAAAGTCTCCAAAATTGAACCTTTTAGCTCCACATTTCGTATTTACTGTAAATAGACAAACAGGATTTGAACACAAATCCTCTTTATATCATTTGAAGAATTGACCTTTTTTTTCTTAACTCTAATGTGAAATTGTATCTTGCTGAGATAAGAGGTTTTTGACCTGACAACATCAATAATCGTGTGTTCTCGTGTTGAATTGAATGTTTTACTCTGCAATCTAACTTGTAGCTGTAGCCAAACTTCCCATAGTTCTGCTCAGTAAGTGGTTCTAGTTACTGTCCGCCTCCGTCACCGTCTCCTCCACGCTCGGCTGCTGGCCTCTCATCTCTTCTGGCAGCGACGTGAAAATACTGCATCATCTTTTGTACTATGGACGTGTGTCTGGGCGCGACCTTGTAAAGTAGCAGAGGTGACAGGGACACAGAAGTTGGTCGAGGGCGAGTGCTGGGAAGCTGACGTTGACCTTTGCCCTCCCGACTTGTTGATCCATCAACCTCTCGCATCGCAACCCCGCCGGCCAATTCCAGGAGTGTTGGGCTGATAGCGCAGAGAGACACAGAGACAGAGGAGGGTGTTGTGGAGATAACAGCGACACTCTAGCAGAAAGCGGTTGGTCTTGATTGACGGCTGTCCGGGCTCAGACGCTGTAATCCTACCCCCCCCCGCCCTCTCCCAGCCTTGATGGAAACCCCGCTGACGGACCCTGCCGCTAATGAGAGTGCTGCTGCTGCTGCTGCTGCGTCGCCAAGGACACGCTGTGGTTTTCATGTTCCCACCTGCTTCCCTCCTTGCTTCAGTTTGGTTTGCTCTCTGAATGGCAGGCTTAGATAGGAGTTGTGACACAGTTGAGGCCTGCTTTGTTGTGAGAACATGTGACTTTAACCCTAGTATGACCTATGATCTGCGTTCTGATTTTATGTTAACACCAATAAAAACCTTTTGTTTATTAGTAACGATGCCTCAAGACTCTTTCCTAACACACATTCTAATGTATGACAGTGTGCGATGGCTGATTGCAGGGCACCAACTTGTTCATCAGAAGTGGCAGCCAGGTTTTAGACGTGAGCAGATGGGTTCACCTTCTGCAATATCGCGCCCCATTATGAGTGTTACTGTATATCCAGGGAGAGAAGTAATAGCCTCTAAAAATAGTTTTAGCAGAGGCACAGATAAACACCTGCGCTGGATTGTCAAACACTTGACCTCAAGTTAACGAAGGCCCTGGGTCCCAAAATGTCAATCTCCATCATTGTTCTCGTAGGAGAGAAAGATTACGCAACCACTCTAAAGCGAACTTCAACACAGAGTCTCTGACATTGTTCAATTTTGCACTGCAGCTCCCAAACGTACTTTTCTACCCGCTCATGAATGCATCATATTTACAAATGCTTTATAAATGAAATTTTCCTTTTTTTCCTTTTAGATAATATTTTCCTGAGTTGCCACAAATTTTGTCACAAAGATTCTTGATCCTTCCACATATTGAACCCAATATAAGAACATGCCCCCTCTCATCACATCCCCTTTGTTTTCATGAGGTGATGTGTGGGACGTTCATGTGCGCCTCGGTAACGGCGTGTGTGTGTGGAGTACAGTATGTATCTGTTTTGCCCGACTCTTATCAGAGGAATGGAGGGTCTCAGGCCGGCGCTGAAGGTGGCCCCCAGCTGCAGGAATTCAGGCAGATAAAACCCTCAGGCGATCAGCGTTTGGCCCTGACGTCTCCCTCGGAATCTCTTTCCCATCAGCCCCTTTTCCACAGAGACGGGAAGAGGTGAAAGGTGGGGGGCAAGTTTGTGGAGATGAACACTTTTAAGCTCTTTATCCGTCTGCGCTGGGTGAGCAGCCAGCTGACATGTACACATCGAGAAAACACTGCTCGGAAATTGGCCCTGCACAGAAAACAACGAGATTTCTGGGGAATAAACAAGCTTGAGGTAGTGCAGACAATTCTGTTTACACTTTAGTCTGAAACTCACAATATTGATAATTGATTATATTTTCGCTCAATTATTCAGTTCTTTCATACTGAAAACAATCAGTAGGAGGTTTATAGTACGCGATAGCTGCTGCTCACACACACAGACACACAGACACACGCAGACACAGACACACACACACACGTTTGTCTTCTTGTCATTCGGGCTCTTTGTCTGCTGCCCTCTTTGGTGCACATGCCTGTCCTGCTTGGCTCTCACACTAAAGGGTCACAGGAAGGCATGCGTGCTTCTTGGTTAATTTTAGCCGTCGTTTCATCGAGCCCATTGAGACAAAACACAGAAGCAACCACCTCGTCCCGCCTGAGCCTGCCTGAGCCCCCGTGTCCCGTTCACTCTCTCATCTCTGAACACTCTGAGCCTTGTGTGTGGGTGAACACATGCTCATACACCTGCTGCTCTTACTCACTGCTTGGAAGTGGCTGCACCAATCTCGCAAGTGGCAGCAGTGATATATTGAAATAAATTCAAAATTGTGAGATACACAATAAACCAACAGAACGAATGAACTGATACAATTGAATTTGCACTGAACTGAGAATGTTTTAGAGAATGTTTCCATGTCAGGTGATGTCAATTGACCAATCACATCCTTGTTGGAATATGGGGGGGGGGGATCACACAGGTGCAGCAAATTAATAAGAAATTCCAAAAGGTACAGTTTGAGACCAGACTTTACTTTCAAACACTTGACACTGTGACATGCTCCCACCTCTGCACAGCTGTGTTAACTGTGACTGAGGCTGCTTGGTGAAAATGTTTCTTCTCTTTATATAGTCAGGAGAGCAGAGATGGAATTCCTTATTCAATTTAATTGATTTAAATACAAAGTCTCTCTCTCTCTAGTCGAGATACCAAAAATAAAAGTACAATCCTTTATTCAACTGCACATCAAAACAAATCCTGCCGATGCTGAAGTAGGCTGAGAATTTAAACAGCGGCCTGAGAGTCTGCTTTGTCTCTGACTGTGCCGCTCACGCCAGCCAGGGCTTGTGAGCGGAGCTGATCAAACCCAAAGTGAAGTCACAGGTTAAGTCTGAAGTCATCAGATATGCGATTCAAGTCCCACGTGTGGATTTGTGCGCTGCAGTATCAAAGTCTTACAGTTTCAGATGGAACTTTCCCAAACCACAGTTATGCTCCGTAACCAGCACAATGCCCTGTTTCCACTTCCACTCAACCACTTCAACATTATGGCGTGATTCATAACTTTTGCCCGTGGTGCATCTGCAGTCTCAGTGGTCCCCTAGGGAGCAGCTGCTTAACACAAACCGACGTGTTTATTCTACCACAGATTTATAGCTAAATCACACCACATACACACACACACATACACACACAGACAATCAGGCCAGCACCTTGTGTTTGTGTCATTAAGTTCAGTCTCTGTCTGTGTTTGGTGTTGAATGATAAGATGGACTTGTGTTTGAGTCAAACATAATGTTATGATTTTATTGTTGTGATTTTATTGTTATGTTGCTCCTGTTGCCTTAAATGGCAGTAGGACTCTGAAGCAGAGCCAATTTTCATTTGACCTGGATTCTTGTTTGATATGAAGTACTTCAGATGTAATTATAATTGTGCTTGAGTATCTCCCATCCAAAGAAGTGTGTCAGACAATGAATCAGTGAGGCAAAATCAAACTTCACAGAGAGAAGTCACAAGTGACATGTCAATTGTTTAGTTTATGTTTTGTTTTTTTCTCCGCGTGTGTCTCCCCCCTTTCTTCTTTTGCCACAGCCCATGATGCGTTTTCCGACAGCTGGTACAGTGGAATGATGTCATCCTGTAAAAACTGCGCCTGACATCATCATGATGTCATTTGAGTGTGAGTATATATTAGTTTATTTACTGTAGGCTTTACGTGGGATTTTACTGCTGAGTGAGCAAGTTTAAAGGGGAGTTTAAACCGTAGTGTTTGGCAAATTTTCCATTTACATCTGAAAGGAGGCTGACAACACACACACACACAAACACACACATCCATACATGAAAGTCACTTTGAAACTTATCATGACTATAGATTGCTATTATAATCTAGAAGTGCGATAGCTGCCACAGAGGGAGGATGCTGCTATTTTGAGCGCACAGACTTGTGATGTGGAGTGAAGCGGAGCAGACTGATGAGGGTCTGCACTGTGTCAGGGTCAGAACACGGTCAAGTCACCCATAATGACAAAAACACGGTTTCAGGACTGGGATTCCAAAATAAAAGTAGCTGATTAAGAAAGAAAGTAATTGAACTAATGCAAAGTTACAATATTTTATACGTAAAATATGTAAAGCTGATTAGTGGATAAAGCACCAAAATCCCCCTTACAGAATATCAGTTAAAGGCCAAGATCTCCAAAAACTCAATATCAATATGAACCAGTCACTCTATGTATCAAAATATAACTGCAAAAAGTGTCTTCACTGTTGGCACTGGTACTTTTCCAGATTTTTCAGTTTGTGGAAAATGCGCACACAATCATACAGAAGCTGAGAGGAATTGCAATATCATTACTTAAAAAGTCATGTTAACCAATTATAACAGCAGGCAGTTGTTTCCATTGCTCAAATTAGTATCCATGAGCAATGGCATTATCCCATTATCTTGGAAAAACAAATGAGAATTGAATCAGCGCCGTGGTGTTTTTTTTATGTTCTGTATTTCCTAAACTTTGCTGTAAAAGTATAAAAATCCTCTGCGCCACTAAAATTCGGGGCTTTTATTTTGAAGGCACCAATGAAGATGGTTTCCTCCGGCGGTCTTCAGTCCGCCAACAGGTTCAGCTGTCAAAGTGAGGAGAGAGAGAGGAGGAAGAGGAGGAAGAGGAGGAGGAGCGGAGCTTCTTCTTCTGCGTCCGTGTCGCGTTTCACCCCAAACTTGTGGCACAATGGAGGGATTATAAAACAAACTAGTCACAGGAATCCGCCGTTTCCCACGTGAACTTCTCGCTCCTGAGCATCTTACTCACGCTGACTTGTAGGACGCAGCGTTTATCCTTAAACCTTTACTCGGTGTTAACGCGCCTTTTTCCTGCATCCTCGTCTACTTTTTTTTTTTGTTAACACATAATCAACGCCATCAGCATCCTGCATCTGCCACCGCCCTGGCAACTGGCTCCCTCCTGCTCCATCTCTCCCCCATCCCAAGCCAGCAGCCGGTGACAGGAGCAGAACATCTCCGCCGGAAAGCTTAGTTAACGCGTCTCCCCCGCGGAAAAAAAAGCTCCTTCTTGTTTCTCAAACTCTAAACAGGTTGATGTGTCGGGGAAGTCTCCTCTATCAGCACCAAAATGCCTGTGAGACGCGGTCACGTTGCGCTCCAGAACACCTACCTGGACACCATCATCAGGAAATTCGACGAGCAAAGTAAGTGCAGAAGAAGCAAGATTGCATTGAGTTGTGAACGTGTGAGGGTCGAAATCCCCCCGCAGAGCCCACACGTCAATCATTTAGAGTGTAAATTAGATTTTTAATTTGCATAAAGGGAGTTAATGCATCAAACAGGTGGGTAAAGTGGTTGATTAAACAGTGTGTTAAAGGGAATTCAGGATAATTAACCCACCGTGACCTACAGTCTACATTTGAAGAGGTGTAATAATGGGCTCAGCTCTTGATGTGAGGGTTTGTGACGGATGTTCTGGTGCTCATCTGCAGGGACAGAGGCCCCGTAGTAGACAGATGTTTATAGTGTGTTTTCCTGAAGGAGCAATGTGGGTAAAATCCTGTTACTTTGGTATAAAAGTGTCATTTTCTTTGGGCCCGATAACAAGTCTGTACACATGCTGCTCACTTCCTGTTGAATTCATCGTTTCATGTTGGTTTGATGTTGCTTTCAGTTGCTTGTATTTCAGACACAGCCGGCTTAGTTCAATCACAGCAGCCTGGTTAAAAATGGCATAAAAGATGAGAACGCTCAAATGAACACACACACACACACACTGTTAGATGAATGGCAGGGAGGATCAAATGACAACTGAAGACAGGAAATACAAACGTTTCCTGTAAACGTAAGCAAAATGTGCAGCAAAACAGTGAAAAGGTTCATAGCTCTTATAGTTAAAAGTTCTCATAAACACGGCGAGCAAAACCAATCTGGCAACAAGCGAAGGTCACAGGGACAAAGTGGCAACACAGCAAAAGAAAATAAATGAGCAAATTAGGAGCGTTCATATGTTTCATTCCCTGTGTCTTCAGTTCTATTGCACCTGCATCACATGACGGCCTCCTTTATGTTCCATTCCGTCACGGGCAAGAAGTCGAACCTCAAACCTACTCTGATGGTTGAACGCAGTAACAATAATAATGTCATGTTTTATTCTGGGTTCAGTTCTATCCCCTTGTGGCTCAAAAGCTCATATTCACTTCCTTCATGTGTGGCCTTTTGTTTGAGTCGGCTTCATTTGCTGCAAACACCCCAGTATTTGCATGAGAAATAGAGCATCTATTCAAGGCAAAGCTGCTTTTTTTAGTCCACAGCAGTCTCCCCGGCCCTGTGCCTGCCCTCCTGTCTTAACACGCTCGGACCCCTATACTTAAGATGGGGATTGAGTGATCGTAACCCCTGCTGTGCCGTCAGATACGCAATGACGATTCTCCCAGCTCTGTTTTGGACCAATTCACTATCTCTGACAGCTCTCGGCCTATTTTAGATCCGTCCCGATAACGCTTGAGCCTCTTTTGAAACAACCTCTATTATGCAATTCCCCCCCCCCCCCCGCCGCGCGCGCGTAAGTGTGTACGTGTGTGCACGTGCACAACCAGGTGAAGCATGTGCCACCGTGGCGCTGCTTAGCAACAGTGTGACGATCGGTGTTTCCACTCTGAGCCCCAGATAACGACTTTGGAAAGGATGTTCTCTCCAACACAGGAGCTCTCTCATTTAGTTTAGAGAGAGCGAGCGGCAGAGGCGAGCGTCAGTCCGCTCCTGTCGTCTGTTTAGAGAGCGGAGAGAAATGTTTAACCCAGATCCAACACCAGATAACATTAACAGTCACAGGCCCGGGTTATGTATGTGCTGTTGATTCACCTCACTCAACTCTTACACTAACAGCTTTCACCTTCAGATGGAGCCGCCCTCGCTCGCTTTCATGCCAGTGTCAAGTACATTACAGGGATCAATAACAGGAACAGGATGGTGTATGACATTTAAATCAATAATGTGTTGTCCATGTAAATAAGTACACAAAGGAGGTGCGTACTGAAAAAAAGTGGGTCAATCAGCTCAAATCTGTTGAATTAGGCTTAAAAATTCAGTGTTTAAGTTTTTACAGTGTTTTTGTATGATAAGAATCCATATTCCATCAATTTAGTGACACAATCACAAAACATCACGCCTCTGTAGCGCCTCCTACTGATTTGGGGTAAAACCTTTGAGCCCCCCCAACAATACCTCAACTGTTCATCATGTCTGGTGTGAAGAGGACGTGTGGGAGCAGGACGAGAGCGCAGCAGGTAGGAGGGGGCAGGAGGGATGGAAAATATCTCTCCCTCCTCCCCCCTCCACAGTCTTATCAGCAACGTTTCCATCCAGCTATTTTCCTGCCTGTTTATGGCTCATATTAATGCGCTTTGGTTCACACTGATTGGCCTGCGCTTGCTTGCCTTGTTCATGCATCGAGCTCATCAAAGTTTGATTCATGCTTTTGGTTAGAAGTCTGTTATTTTGAAATGATTGGCTGAACTCTAAATACGTTGTTAACTCCATCGTTGATGACAAACAGGTAGAGCCTCACTCTGTCAATGCCCACAGAGGCCTTTGTGTTAAAGTGCCCAGCTGCTCTCCTCAGTCTCTTGGGGGGAAATCCTGACACTAATACCATTAGTGGACTTCATTAGTTCCACTTGTGCTGATTGCTGAGAGGAGCGACGGAGGAACATCAAGGCTCAGCTGTTGGAGCAACAACTCCACTGTGAGGGCTCATTCAATCAAAGACATCCTTGTTCAACGGCGGACGTCAGGAAAGATTTTGAAACATTAGACTGAAACATTTTTGCTGAAATCAGTTTAAACCGAAACTATACATTTAACAAGTTATTGATAATATTGATAAAAAATTTTCTGAAGATGACCTTTGCCCCCTTGATGACCACTCAGAGTCTTTTGTTATTGATTGACCATATAGTGACCTCACAGGCCCGAATGGAATTACTGCTCTATTAAATGTGACTGCAGTGGAAAAGTCAAAACAGTTTATCCTAGAGATGTTTCAAACACACACTTTTTAATGAGTGGAATCATCCTTACCTGTCCTTACCTTCTGTCAGATCGCAAGTTTCTGATCGCCAACGCCCAGATGAAGAACTGCGGCATCATCTACTGCAACGAGGGCTTCTGTCAGATGTTCGGCTTCACCAGGGCGGAGATCATGCAGCAGCCCTGCACCTGCCAGTTCCTGGTCGGCCCCGGCACCATGAAGAGCGCCCTGGCCCAGCTGGCGCAGGCCCTGCTGGGGTCTGAGGAACGCAAAGTGGAGATCCTCTACTACTCCAAGGAAGGTGAGAGGACAGGCTAGAGGGGCCATGAGGGAGGATTTGGCAGAGAGACGTTTGTACCCTCAGGAAGGAGGCAGGAACCTTCTGCTGGCCCTCACAGTCTGTTTTGGCAGATTGCCTTCAGTGAGAACATAGACACCAACACCATCTGTATGTTCTCATCACTTCACAAGTTTAATGAGGAAACAAAACAAACAACCAGAAACTGTATGGAGGGTGAAAGTGTCTCAAAACTCTGAACTCCTCTCATCATGTTAACTTTTATATTTGTTTGTTTGTTTGACAGCGACATCGTGTCACGTAATCTGTAAGTGACACAAAAAGCATCCAGGCAAATGAGGCGAGCAAATACAGACAGGCTGAAGCGAATTACAGCCGTCAACACACACTAACACACCCAAAGCACACACACACACACATGTCCTTTGTTACTTTGGACATTTGGGCATGAGGCGCACAGGCTGGACCGCCGTTGTCATGGAAATGCGGCCGTCTCTCCAGATCACATCCACTCGGCCTGTATTTGTTTTGTCCCCTGCTGCTCGGGAAAGCTGCGAGCGAGTGGATCAGACGTCAGCCGCTACATGAATTCTTGTTAAAATCCATCTTGTTTTTGATGCGTAGGTGGCCTCAATGGAACAAATGCGGCCACACACTGAATGTATGTGTGTGTGTGTGAGTGTGTGAGTGATCTGCCCTGTCCCCTGTGTCTATTTTTAGACCGAGCTGATTGCATGTGAAGTTAGACCTGACGGAAATGTAGATCGTCCCTCTCTCGCCTTTTCTCTCGGTTTACTTTCTGTCTCCTCTAGAAAAACATGTCTGTACCATGAAGGTAAATTGTCCAGTGGGGGTATAGCTCAGTGGTAGAGCATTTGACTGCAGATCAAGAGGTCCCCGGTTCAAATCCGAGTGCCCCCTATCTCATTCTTTTATAATTACATAGGATACAATCGCATGAGACTCAACATAGGGTCCTTGACCTATTCTCAGGTCATCAATAAACCAAACATTGTCACGAATTTACTTTGGATAATGAAGAAGACAAGCCTCTCTTACTCGATTAGACAAATGTGTGAAAGTGTACATCAAACACTCTTGTAAAGTCCTTTCTCTCTCTCTTTAAGGCACATGCCTACCTTGCCTAGTGGACATCGTCCCCGTGAAGAACGAAGAAGGGCTCGTCATCATGTTCATCCTCGACTTCCAGGAGCTCATCGATCCTTCCGTCAAGAAAACAGGACTCAAGCAGAGAGTGGCCGAAGGATGGATATACTGTAAAGCCCGTGTTTACTATTAGATCATACGTGTGAAACTGTTGTGTATGAAGCTACCTGGTGGACGCAGCTGCTAAATGTGAGTTTCCCCCTCAGGTCAGAATCGCAGGCTGAAGGTGAGGATGCCGGCGCTGCGATCCATACGCCGACCTTCGCTCTCCAAAGATCAGTTTGAAGGGGTGGTGGTGGACTACCTGCAGGTGAGATGGGGAACGGGCACATTCACACACCTGAGCCGGAGTCGCCTTTACTTGTAGTTTTGGCCCGACCGTGACCAACTCTAAATGATTCTTTAAACTTAAATAAGATTCAGATCCGATGCCTGGCTGGACTCTGCTACCATCTAGTGGTAAGAGAGTGTTAACACAGGACGAGCGATCTAAATGGTTTTCTGTGGCCTTAAAAGTGAAGTTTTAAAAGTTGATAAGCCAAAAAGTCCTATAGTCATCTCTCCACAAAAATGCTTAAACCTCTGCTGATTTGAGTTGTGTCTAGTTTTGCAGCCACACAACAGCACACACACACACACACACACACACACAAATCGAGGCAATGAGAAATCGAGTCTGATTGTTTGCATGAAATTACAAAAAGAGAAGAAGATAATGAAGCACTGCTGAGTTGCGTTTATATTTTTCAGCTCAATAACCAGTTTGGAGGTCATTCATACTTCGATGAATCACTCAGGCACCGGTATTGTTTCATGAAGAAATAAAAATTGGGTGTGATTTCTTTTACACTTCCTCTTTCCTTTTCTGATTTCGCCTTGGCAGCCAAACAGCGAGGAAGTTCCCCTGAAGGAGTTTCGGATCCCGTCCAAAGAGAGCTGCATGCAGTCGGAGACCGAGGCCCTGATCGAACAGGACCTCGATCCTCCTTCGCCCGCCGCTCAGCCCTCCGCCAAGCGCCGCTCCCTGCTGACGGACCGCCTGGACCCCAGCACGGCCTACCCCCGGGGGTCGATACCTCGGAGCGGCTCTCGTGACAGCGTCCGCAGCCTGCGCCGGGCCTCGTCACTGGATGACATCGATGGCATGAGGGTTGAATGGAACAGTCGATCTGGAGACCCCCGAGCCAACACCAGTTAGTGTTAAGAGAGTCAATAGGAGTTACCATAGATACGCGTCATACTTAAATCCTCCACTTCAACCTCGGTAATGTGACCTTTTGACCTGCCAGCATGCAATCAGACATTACCTGAGTTTAACATGGGGTTTGGAGGCGGTTGCCCTTTAAAAAGACATTTGATGCTATTTATTGATTTCTCTGCAGCCACACAAACCAGAATCAGGCTTGGTATATAACATTGATCCATCATAGGGTTAACAGCATTACAGGAAATAATGAGCAGACTTTCATTTTGCTCATTTTTAGTCATTCTTGTTCCATTCTTGTTTTTTTTCACATCATATTTCCAAATCATGACGAATCTCTCACTCTGTGCCGCAGGTCTGAAGCCCAGTACTCTGAACACCACGTCTGACTCGGACTTAATGAGACATCGGACCGTCAGCCGCATTCCTCAGGTCACCCTCACCTTCAGCTCAGACCGGATGAGACCTCCTTCCCCCACCGAGATCGAGATCATCGCGCCGAGCAAGATCAAAGATCGAACCCAGAACGTCACAGAGAAAGTCACTCAGGTCACACAGGTAAGTGATGACGTGTGACAGAGGAAGGCTTCCCTCACTTCTTATTTCATGTTTACAGCAAAGGAGAGCTGTGTAAGAACAGGAACAGGAATTCCACTTGATCTCATTGCAGTTTCGCTGGTTGTAGGAAATGTTCTAGATTTCTAGAGTCAGTGTGTGAGTGATCGCCGCTATCCCCCGTTACTATCTTTAGACCCGGCTGATTGTGGTGTGAAGTTAGACCAAACAGAACGAAGCTGTCAGCATCGTCCTTGCTTCTGGTTTTTGTATGTCCTCTCCTGAAAACATAAATACACGGTATGGAGATCATGTGAACTCTTTCACTGGGGGTATAGCTCAGTGGTAGAGCATTTGACTGCAGATCAAGAGGTCCCCGGTTCAAATCCGAGTGCCCCCTCTTTATTTGTCAACATATGTAAACCTCTGTGGTAATTAAGAAGGAAATCCACTACATTACCTAATCTGAATTAGGCTCTGTATCCTTTTTGGGGATTTTCTTCTTCTGGTCTCAAACTAATTCCACCTGGTGGCGTGTTGGGTCATTTCTGTCGGCTGCACAAGATGAGTCCAATCTAAATAAATGAAAGAGCTGTTGGTGAGGAAGCAGGAAGTGTCAGTAGCTTGAAACCTGATAGATTCAAGCTGGATTTATAATTCTGCGAAGGAACACGTAAACAGATTCGCAGACCTACTTTGCAAAGGGATCTAATCAGTAAACAATGTTCACAGATGGTCCCTTAAGTGTGGAGCTCTGCCGGAATCTCTACAGAGCGCCGAGCGAAACCAGGAGGGAGGAGAAGATTCTTGTAAATTTACTATAATCAAGATGGAAAAATGTCTCATCTGCAGTTCCATTTTATCACGGTGGATATGTCATTCATCGTAGCCTCAAACGCACATGTATGTCACCAGATCACTGATGTAATGTAGCGAACACTTCATCCCCAAAATCCAGATCATTTAAGTCTCATTATCAGAAGTGGTGTTAACGATCATCAACATTTCTTTCCTTCACACACTTGTTGTCATGTGTGATGAGTTTAGGCTGCTGTCTCTCACACACACACACACACACACACACACACACACACACACACACACACAGACAATGGTGTCTATAAATGGCTTTTGATTCTGGCTCACTGAAGATGTTAACAGACATCTGCAGTCACATGGTGAAAGTGTGAAAGAATAATCTCACCTGGGGTGTGACATCCACCCAAAATAATCCTCAGCCACCTGTCGTCGTGCCACACACTCACACACTCACTGCCGCAACGTCATGGATATCGGTTTGATCGGTTGAGGACAGAGATCTGCGGCCGCATCGCACTGACCAGATGATTTTAGCAAAGTCTAAATCTGAGCTTAATCTGCTTTTGTTTGTGATCAAATATTTGAACGGGCAGTATAAACAGAGGGATGGTGCCACTGCGATACCTGACTTTGAATAAAGATAACACACACACACACACACACACACACATCACTATCACTTTAATTGTCATGTGGAGCCATATTCAGCATGTGGAAACAAAAGACTAGACAGCATAGAGGCTGTGCTGGGAACTCATCCGACCTCTATGACATACATGTATGACACACACACACACACTCTCTCTCCCTCTCTCTGTCTGGCACGTTGGCTGACATTAATGTGAATATGTGACATTTGATCAAAATGGATTTACTTCCTTCATCGCAGCAATATCAAACTTTTAATGTGCATGTATATCAAAACGCGACGTGGGTACGGGACAGCTGATAGGTGCTCAGTGTGTGAGGACGTATGTGGAGAAGTGTGTTGGCGAGTGGCAGGATGGCAGGCTGTCTGTGGGAGTGGACGGGGTTCTTGGTGAGATGTTATGAAAGCCAAAGCCGGAGTGCAGCTGGCAGAGGGGAAGCGGCGGGGAGGCTATCGAGCAGCACTCTGGGGCCCGACGCTGCCGTTTGACCTTGTCCTGTGAGGTTAATGGAAGTGGAGGGCAGCAGAGGGTCGAGCACGCTCTGTCTGCCTCTGGCAAAGCTCCAGCCTCACCCCAAAATGACAGCAAAGCCCCCAAAACTGCTGCTTACGGTCTCCGGTTTGGGGTTTTTGTCCGTTTCTGACTTGATTCCTGTCAGGCCCTCTGCTCGGGTTAAAGGTCAAACTCATTGCTGTCACAGGCTTTGTAAAGAATGATTATGTTGTGTGTTTACGATGTCTCCTTTGCTTGGCATCTTTCAAATTGGATTTTCATTGTTAACATGCAACCAAAAAAAAGGAAATGAAGGCTGTCATTGATCGGCGCTCATATTGATTTGTCCACATAACAGCCAGTGTGACCGAACAGACGGGAGGAAGCTCAATAATGGCTGTAACCCCAGCGCAGTGTCTGGTGGCGCCTGTGCGTGTGTCTGTGTGTGTGTAATCAGGGAATGCAGACATGTGTTTCTGTGGCGCCCCCTGGCTTTGAATGAGCTCAACAGTCAGGTTGTAAAGCTGGCAGGTGTTATAGTTTGTGCAGGTTTGTCTCAGCGTTTGAACCCAGAACCATCCTGCTGTGGGGTAACCATGGTAACAGCAGAGTTATTTACCTCCCTGAAAATACGAAGGAAATTCATTAAGACTGATGGAACACTTGAGATAATCAGTAATATTGGCCAAAGGAGAAAGAAATGACTATAATAAAGTTTGAATGTATATATTTCTCAATTTACAATTTCCTGGACCCAGATCTGATGTATTTAAATGTACACAACAGATGAGGAGGAAAACATAAAGGTGAATATTTACATTATTATTGTGAAGTATTTGACTGTAAATCTAGTCAAATCAAGAATCCAATATTGAGCCTCAAACGAAACAAAAGGTATTAAGAGTTAAAGGAAGTGGAGCTTTGTCACAATATTCATAATCACACTACAGACAGATGCTGTTTGCTGTTTATGAGGGCTGGGCTTGAGGCAGGGCGGACGAGCGAGGCGGCGGCAGCAGGAAAGAGAGGGACATCCAGACTGATGGGACAGAGGGACAGAGGGACAGAGGCCGCCTCGTCTGTCCCCCTCACTCTCTCTCTCACTCTTGCGCTCCCTCGCTCTCTTAGTTTCCTGCGGCGTTTTCAACATGAGCTTCAAGCAGAAACTCCAGCCTGTGAGTACACAGCTGTCGTGCTCCACAAACTCTTTTTCTCTCTGTCTCTCTCTCTCCGTCTCTCTTTTAATGCCTCGCTCACCAACTACAGCTCCAATATGAGCAATCGTTTTTTGCTGTTGCTTTAGACTTTTGATGACTGCTTCAGTTTCATACAAGCTGTTTATTGTCAATTCTCCTTTAGCATGAGTAGCTCAGTGAGTGAGGAAAGAATCATGGGAAAACACACAAAATAAGAAGAAATAAGCAAAGGAAAGCTGCTGTATACTTCATGTTTGCACTCCCTGTTTACATCAAATATGCTTCATTTAACATTCAGTAAGTGTCATAGATAAACACACACAGTCTGATGTTCCGTCATGTTGCTCGTGTGTGTGTGTGTGGTTGTGGTTACGAAACAGAGCTGCAGACGTCAATAACTGAACATTTTTTGGACGAGTGAACCGTTGCAGCATGAATGTGACGTAGAGGAATCTCACAGATCGATACGGAGGTGATAAATAAAATCAATACATCCTCCGCAGATAAATCTCCTAGAGGCAGGAACGATTTAGGATCAGGAGCCAACTTCTTTTTTTGCCATTAAAGGTCACTGCACTCCATAACGGAAAAATATCCCAGCCTTGTTTATTCCCGATTAAGATCTAACTCCAGTGTTTCTCTCCCCTGTGCTTTGCTTTTTTACCAAATATGGCTGAATTCACATTGAGGTTACTGTTCACTTCTCTGTCCTTCACTTGTAGTGTTTCACTTCGACTATTTCTGGTCACTGTTCTCATCCGAGCTGGGAAAGTGGAACGGTTCTGCGTTTGGGAACGTTTTTTCCCCAGTGAATAATGTTTCAGGCTCTTGATATACTGCACCCTGAGGACTCACCTGTGGGTGCTGGGTACGTTTACTACAGAGTTTGGCTGCAGGAAGAGGAAGGTGACGGTCCATCCAGTCTGAGATCAGCAAGGAAACACTGAAAGGCAACTTCAACACCTTTTTAGGAATTGTTTTCAGGACTTTTAGCCTTTTCTTCCAGTGTGGAGAGGCCAACTCGCTCTCGCTTTCTGCTAGGGAGGCTTTTATCACAGTTATGCAAACAAAATATACAAATGAGGATGAGGCTGGTGGAAAAGCGTCAGCAGCATATTTCAAAAAGTGAAATTGAAATGCGACAGAGTCAACACTGAACACAGCAGAACTCAGAGCTCTGACCTCAGAAAACTCCAGTTGTAGTGAAAATGAGCAGGAATCTCTCTACTGTGCACAGCGGCCGATCAATGCAGGCACTCCACCATTGACCTGAGTGCTGGCAAAGGGGTCACATGGTGCAGCAGAGGCAGGTGAGGCTGCTGTGGACGCTTTAAAAGCATTTAGTGCCTGTGGAGAGAGGATAGGGCCAGGCGGGGTCTCTCTCTCTCTCTGTCAGTGTCCCACAGCTTGGGTTTGAGCTCTTCTATCGGTAGAATTCTGATATTTCTGTGGTAGTGATGCACTGGAGGAGGATGGGGCTGCACAGGAGGCAGGGCGGCCTGCTGAGGGTTTGGAGGAGCTTTGTCTTCTGTCGCTCTGGTCAGCAGGATGACAGCCTGAACATGGAGACTCTGATTGTCGTGCCGGTCAGTGGGAAAACCCTTCACAGACTGTTTACTGTCCATGTTTGTGAGTGTTGCTGTTTCTCTTGTGTTGATCCAATAAGCTGATTGACTGATGGCAGCGTTTGGTGCTATTGTGATAATTGGTCTTGTTTATGCCGAACTAATTTTGGCTGCAGCATTAAACACCATCATTTAATACATTGTCTTATTTTGTAGTGATGTAAATGTAATTTATCTATTCATGGATATGAACAGACTCTTCAGTGCATCACACAGACACACACACACACGTTTATGTAGCAATGTATTGATTTAGCTCAGTCTGGTTGGACAAAGTGGGAGACCACACAGGCTTGTGTGTTTATTTGAAGCAAAGGCACAATTATCCAAACCAAGCCTGTTATCTGTTATCTGAACGTCAGTGGTGACTGAAGAGGCAGTTTAAACTCTGTGTGTCTCAGGCTGAGACACGGCTGACACCAGTTGAAGATCTGGCATTTGAAGGACGATGTATCCAGCGTGTTGTGGCTCTTTCTGATGCTGAACTTGGTGTGATCGCTGTGAGAAAGCTGCTGATAACCTTTGACCTCAGGTTCTTAGACATTAAAGAACCAATTAGCTGTGGCAGGGGCGAGGTGGACGAGGAGCTGTTCTGGGAACCAAACAACAACAGGAAGGCTCTTAGTTGGAGCTGGTGATTAGGTTGCAACATGGCATACAACTGCTCAACGCTACTCTCCTTCTTCTTGTAATACTTACAATCCTGACCCCTGTCCTCAGGTGCTGTCCCTGGGAGCAGATGTACTACCTGAGTACAAGCTCCAGGCCCCTCGTATCCACAAATGGACCATCCTGCACTACAGCCCCTTCAAGGCAGTTTGGGATTGGCTCATCCTGCTGCTGGTCATCTACACCGCCATCTTCACGCCGTATTCAGCCGCCTTCCTTCTCAACGAGGTGGAGGAGGAACGGCGGCGCACCTGCGGCTACACCTGCAACCCCCTGAACGTGGTGGACCTGGTGGTGGACGTCATGTTCATCGTGGACATCCTGATAAACTTCAGGACCACCTATGTCAACCACAACGACGAGGTGGTCAGCCACCCGGGACGCATCGCACAGCACTACTTCAAGGGCTGGTTCCTCATCGACATCGTGGCTGCCATCCCCTTCGACCTGCTCATCTTCCGCTCCAGGTCTGAGGAGGTGAGAGAGAAAGAGAGACAAGTGGGATTTGTTTGGGTTTGTGAGTTACATTTGGGTTAGGGAACACATATAAACATCCAAATCAATAATGAATCTGATGGTTGGTTGCAGCCCTACTTGCTTGTCATTGTCACTAACATGAAGCTTATCTCCCTCCAGCCTCAGACCACCACTCTGATTGGATTACTGAAGACGGCGAGGCTGCTGAGGTTGGTTCGAGTGGCGAGGAAGTTGGACCGTTACTCAGAATACGGAGCTGCTGTCCTGCTGCTCCTCATGTGCACCTTTGCCCTCATCGCTCATTGGCTGGCCTGCATCTGGTACGCCATTGGCAACATGGAGCGCACAAGCACCGCCCGCATTGGAGTCCTGAAGATCGGCTGGTTGGACAATTTGGCCGACCAGATTGGAAAACACTACAACGACAGCGACGCAGCATCGGGCCCCTCCATCAACGACAAGTATGTCACAGCGCTGTACTTCACCTTCAGCAGCCTGACCAGCGTGGGCTTTGGGAACGTCTCACCCAACACCAACCCGGAGAAGATTTTCTCCATCTGTGTCATGCTCATAGGCTGTGAGTAAAGATTCAACGCTGTGAAATAGCAAATGATCAAAGTTTGGATTCAATCATGTTTAGTCTGACATGTACACTTTGTCTCGTGCAGCTCTGATGTACGCCAGCATCTTTGGGAACGTGTCCGCCATCATTCAGAGATTGTACTCAGGCACAGCCCGGTACCACACACAGATGCTGCGGGTCAAAGAGTTCATCCGTTTCCACCAGATCCCAGGAGGCCTGAGGCAGCGGCTGGAGGAATACTTCCAGCACGCCTGGTCCTACACCAACGGCATCGACATGAACGCTGTGAGTCGCTCTAACTCAGACACAGACACTGTGTATTGTATTTGTATTGTCAGGGGGTATAGCTCAGTGGCAGAGCATTTGACTGCAGATCAAGAGGTCCCCAGTTCAACTCTGGGTGCCCCCTCTCCTTTACAATCCATTTTTGAACTCAGAGGCTTGTAAAATGTATCGTGCTTATTGGAAACGTAGATGGTAAAGGATTGTATTTATAATTTGACTTCGTTCACTCATTTTTGTGTGAACTTCTGTCAGAAATCTGGCTTCATCCCTCACAGTTGGGGGTATAGCTCAGGGGCAGAGCATTTGACTGCAGATCAAGAGGTCCCCAGTTCAAATCTGGGTGCCCCCTCTCCTTTAGAGAAGATTTTAGCTCATTCAATCCCATATCACAACCAAGTTCTAGTTATTTGAATAGCAGGAAGGAAGTTGAAGTCTTTATTTGACTGCATTTATTTGCAAATATATAAGAGGACTATGGAATTCCAATGAAGCCTAGATGCATCAATGCACATTTCACACACACGCTGAGAACAATGGAACTCGGAGGCTTGTGGAATGTAATGCTTGTGTCATGACTCTGGCTCTGACAGGTGGGGGTATAGCTCAGTGGCAGAGCATTTGACTGCAGATCAAGAGGTCCCCAGTTCAAATCTGGGTGCCCCCTCATGTGTACAACACACTTTTGAACTCAGAGGCTTGTGAAATGTAGATGTGCTTATCAGAAACATAGAGGTTAAAGCATTCTGTCCAGAATTTATTCGTTCCTTGTAATTCCTGTGTAACCTCCTGTCAGAATTATGGCTCGAGGTCTCTCAGCTTGGGTGTATAGCTCAGGGGCAGAGCATTTGACTGCAGATCAAGAGGTCCCCAGTTTAAATCTGGGTGCCCCCTCACCTGTACAATACTTTTTGAACTCAGAGGCTTGTGAAACGTAGACGTGCTTACCAGAAACCTAAATGGTAAAGTATTGTATTTACAATTTATCTTGTTTCACTCATTCCTGTGTGACCTGCTGTCGGAAATCTGACTCTATTGCTGCCAGCTCGGGGGTATAGCTCAGCGGCAGAGCATTTGACTGCAGATCAAGAGGTCCCCAGTTCAAATCTGGGTGCCCCCTCTCATGTGTTCTTCTTACTCTAATGGCAGAACATGTTTATTTCACTGCATTTATTTGCAAACACATGACTCCTTCACAGTCAGCAGAACTCACTGGATATGTCATCTGTCCTGGGAAAGTGATGACACTGCCCCCTTTACACCCTGAACCTGGATGAGCAGATGAACGGTTATGTACGGATGATCTTCTGAATTTAACATGTTGTCCTCTGTTGCTCCGCAGGTGCTGAAGGGTTTCCCAGAGTGTCTGCAGGCTGACATCTGCCTGCATCTGAACCGCACCCTGCTGCAGAACTGCAAAGCCTTCCGGGGGGCCAACAAGGGCTGCCTGCGGGCCCTGGCCATGTGCTTCAAGACCACCCACGCACCACCTGGGGACACGCTGGTCCACAGCGGGGACATTCTCACCGCCCTCTACTTCATCTCCAGAGGATCCATAGAGATCCTCAGGGACGACGTGGTGGTGGCCATACTGGGTGAGAGGGAAACCAGTACTAATCTTTTCGTTTATGCAAATCCTCAGCCACAAAACACACGCTAGTCTTGTTGTGTGTGTTATGCGCAGCTCCACATCTATTTCACACAGGCATTGATCTCCACATCCTGGGTGTGTGCTCAGGAGTATTAGTGTCCCTGGGATGCTCCTTCCTGTGTGTTTCATGTTCTCTCTGCTGCGGTTTCCGTAGGAAAAAATGACATCTTTGGTGAAGCCATCAGTCTGTACGGGCGGCCTGGGAAATCCAGTGCTGATGTCCGGGCTCTGACCTACTGTGACCTTCACAAAATCCTCAGAGATGACCTGCTGGAGGTGCTGGACATGTATCCGGACTTCGCTGACACGTTCTGGAACAGCATAGAGATCACCTTCAACCTCAGAGATGTGAGTGCCACCAGAGGGCGACAAACTACCAACACACAAGTCTCTACGGTTCAGATATCAGCCAATATTTGGCAAATAATAGTCACAATAAACATCATGGACTTATGACATGTAAGATAGATACAGGGATGGATGTTTTCTTAAGCATGACATCAGTTGTATATTGTTGAATTACTGAAGCTTGTGTGTATCAGGCAGATAGAATAAACCAGCCAACCCTGAGCAGGGACTCTGAGCGCGGTTTCCGCCGACGGCACCGGAGAAGCTTCCTGCATCGCAGAAACAGACCAGGTAACCGAGCGGGCCAGGGGCTCAGGTGTGAACACATTTCTACGCATTTCTGTTCAATGTCTGATCTCTACATTGCTGTGCCCCGGCTGTCCCCAGATGGTACGGACCGCGAGGATGGTTACCCAGACCAGACCTGCCCGATGGCAAATCACCACCGTGGCTCGACGTCACGGTCTCATTGGGGGAATGGCTGCAGCAGTGGCAGCGTCTGTTCCGTCCCGACTAGTGATGAGGAGACTAAGCTGGCGGGACACAGCAGGGGGGAGCTGTACTCCCCTGGGAGCGATAACAGAGAATATCCCCCAGCAGTGGATCAACTGTTGTCTCCCAGTGGAACCTCAGCAGCCAGAGGGCCACCTGTAGACCAAGGAGGACCCCCATTCTCTAAAGACTTATGTATGGCATGATAATACTTTAAAGAGAGTAAATTACTTGTATTGTTCATTATGTGATGACACCTTTGGGTTCTTTTGTACACAGCAGCAGCAGCGTCCATCAGCATGTCAGGCCTGTATGGCTACTGGCCAGATGGCAGAGCCAGTCAGTTCTCTGAGAGCCAGAGTCACGCAGCCAGGGTCAGCTTCCAGGCCCCAACCTGTGCAGAGGGCCGGCCGAGCGAGCTGGAAACCCGACTGGAGCTGCTGCAGTCCCAGTTAAACCGGTCAGTTAAATGTAGAAAAGAGGGGGCACCCGGATTTGAACCGGGGACCTCTTGATCTGCAGTCAAATGCTCTACCACTGAGCTATACCCCCTGTTGATATCTCATGTGAAGCCCGGCTTCTTGTTTGCTTGCTTTAACAGTCATCTGTGAATCAACAGCCCCTCCCTCTGGGAGCTCCTCCCTATTGTTTGCCTTTCAATTCCCAGAGGGTGTTGACAGAGTGTGTGTTGTGACAGGATGGCAAGGAGAAATACAAAGATAATACTGGGAAGAATGAATGATAAAAGCGATATTTGTTTTGTTTGACCTTGTGGTTTAACTGCCTTTTAACTGCTGAAGAGAAAGCAGGAAGTCAGCCTGAAAGCAGCCTGCTGAACTATAAAAGCTGTTAATCCAAAGGTCTTTTATCAATCCAGGCTGGAAACCCGAATGACAACGGACATCAGTGTGATCCTGCAGCTCCTGCAGAGGCAGATGGTGCCGGTCCCTCCAGCCTACAGCGCCTCTGTGTCACCCAGCGCTCACCCATCCCACCCTGCCACCCTGTTCAGCTCGGGAACACCCACAATCCACACTGTCCCTCCAATCCCACAAGAACAGATCAACAGTGCCTCCCCGTCACGACAGGTGGGTGCTTGAGATCACACACACGCACACACACACTTACCACAGTATTTACGTCTAATATGTGTAAAACTCCTCCTGTATGTATGAGGCTTATATTCCTCTTCTGTCTTTTCAATTCAAGCACGAATCTAAGGACCCTCTCTCCAGAGGCCTCCACCTCGCTCTGGCCTGTGATGACTCCGTGTCCCCAGAGGCTGACCCACCTCATCCTCCCCTTGTGGATGACCCCTCTCCTCAGCTGAGCTCAGGGGCTCACGTGTCTCCTGGACTAATATGTGGCAGCCAGCGCTTCCCCTCCCTCCCGGAGCATCTGGAGACTTCCACAGAGGTGCAGGGGATCCAGAGGCACGTCTCTGACCCCGTCCTGTCAGGCAGCTAGAACCCCCCAAACCCCCTTAATACCCAAAGGCTCTGTCCTTCGGGTGGGACGGCCATATGTTCCACAATTTGTTCCATTCTCCCTTCCAATAATATACTCTTAAGAGGAACTGAGGGTTCAGAGAGCCTCCGGTTTTCTCAAGGTACAGACTCACAGCGCCCTCACAGGCCGACGTAGATCGGAGCTTCAGCGTTCCTTTGCTTTCCAGGTCAAAGAAGAGAATCCCGCCGAACTGGGTGGAAACGTGTCACAAAGTCGAAACTAGACAAGTCGCACCCCAGAGGTCAAAGGTCAGGGACGACTCTAGTATGTTTCATGTGTGACGTATTGTCTGCATTCACCTTGTATACAAACTTGCACATTTAGACTCCCAACGTAGAGTACTGTAACATTTATCTCGAACTGAAATAGTTTTCCCAATATTAGAGACGTAACGGTCACATAAACAACCATACGTCTAGTAAATGTAACTGGTTATGTGTGTACAAATTATATATTGATGAACACTGTCATTGTTTTGGTGTGAATGTGGAGAGGATATCAGAACAGGAGGGCGCACCACAGCTTTGTGGCACACTGTGAATGATTATGACCAGTGAGGTATCATTTTCATCTCATATTTCGCGTCATGACATTTGTTTTTGACGCGTCATTTGATCAAGATAAGCCATGAAACGGAGGTGTACCTCTTACAAACACTGTTTTGTCTGGTTTCTGCATTTATCTGCGCTGTTCCTCTTCACACACGTGCGGGTGATGTCTTAACAAAGAGGTGTAGGCGTATTGTTTTAGACTGAATACTGTCTAAAAAGTACAGCTGCCTTTAGAGGGCTTGTCCAGCCTGTCGTCCTTAACTGTTAACGTCACCACACGCTCACCCGAGAGGGACACGAAAGGAAACACTGCCCAGGTTGTCATGCGTCTGTTTTGAGTGATGTGATCCAATGTGAAGTGGACTGCAGCTGTGAATGCGGCTCTCGCTGGCGCAGGGACGTCGCCTCCTCTGCCAACGCGATCCCACAGTTCCAAACACAAGGTGGATGGAATGAGCTTCAGAGCATTTCAAATTCTGTGTAATTGTTTGTGAAGAATAACAAATCCCTGTTATTTATGTTTTTTTTTAATTAAAGACACCACAGATGCTGAGAGTGGGTTTGGATTTCATTTTTTGACTTCATAACATCTGGGTCAATAGCAAAACAAATCTCTGAGCAGTTTGATCATCACTGTAGTTCTTTAGGGAGTTTCAGGGTTAAGTCCTGGTGTAAACATGTGTTCTTCGTCCCGGTAGGTCGTGCCCTCTACCTGTGCGTGAGTGTGGGGTTCAGCTTTGCACCGCCTCGTGTTTCTACTTCAACTTTCAGACATTTTATCTTAGAATTAATAAATGTGAAGCCTGTATTTGGGCAGATGGGAGTCACTGTGATGGGCAGGTGGTCTGTCTTGTCACACAGCTACACAGGAAAACAAACTCCTTACGTTTCCTCTTTGTAACACCGGGCTCCTCTAACTCCAAAATTAAACTTTAAATCTAACAAAATTATGCCAATACAATGACAGGTTTCTTCCTAAGACGTGGAGGAATACAATTTATTAGAGTAAATTCAATAATAAACTTTATGAAAAAAGCTACAACATGAACACTTGGCTTACCAATATCTTAGTTGATATATTTATATGTATGTACAGTTCACCTTGTAATGGCATGCTACAAGGTCTTGACCTTTAAGTATTGAAAACAATAAAAAGAGAGGCAGGCGCAGACGAGATCGCACGGGCGTCTGACTCCTCCCACATCACAACTCATCGTAACAGTCTCCACAAAAGGAAATGCAGTTTTTCCCAAGCACAATCTATCAAAAATCAAAAGGAGAAGAGAATAACTAGGGAGCTAAAGGCTGAACAACGTCGCTCTTGGTAGGGTCTGAGTGTTGCTATACGCACAGCCGAGCTACAACAGAATGTCACAACACACCATACGATGACAGACACCACTGCAGTGACGATACAAATCCCTCAGGTTTCCCCTCCCTCAAGATATTTTACAATGTTCAACGTTGCCCAGGTCACAAGTTTGCGTCCGGATACAATCGTTTGGAGACAGGATAGTGTTGATGGACTCATCCGTTTCGAAATGCAACAGGAGTAAACAAGACTGAAATCCTTTAATGGACATTAATATGGTATGAGACCGCAAGGAAGTTATGGAAATGTTCTTGTTAGTTTGTTACCTTACAACTCAAACACAGCCAACAAAAACAAAACCCCTTTGAGTTCAAAGCCCAGCTGCTATGTGGACGCAGAACATTACCTCATGAGCAAAATAAATAAGAGCTTCAACACATTTAATAGAAGTAGGATGGAGTAAACACATGGAAGAAAATGTAAACCATAATATGGTGCAGGAGGGTTTGGGGAACTCCAAATTAGTCCAGACAGTTCACTCATGACCACATCTTCAATTCTGTGGAATGAGGGCTAAAAATTAAGTCCGTCTGTGAAATGACGCCTCTCTCTTCTCCGTCTTAGTGCCTCTGGCTTCAGACACGTAAGATTTCCAGGCAGTTGTTGTAGCAGATGGCGATCCAGTCCGGCTGTGTGGACGCCCACTGGACGTTGTTGATCTCCCCTTCAGCGGTGTAGGCCAGGATGGGATCCTCGATGGCCCGGGGCATCTGCTGGATGTCCCAGATAAGGGCCTGGTGGTCGTCGGCTGTGGGGAGACACGCAGTGCGGAACATTAAGAAAGCAGAAGGGCAGAGAGAGAATTCACCTGAATATAAGGGGAGGGTTTGGCCTCTCACCTGCAGTACAGATGTGACATGAGGAGTGAGGGGCCCAGGCGATGCCGTTAACGCAGGCGCGATGGTTGTTGAGCCGCGCGACTGGCGTGCAAGGCACACGTACGTCCAGGATCACCACCTGAATAACAGAAATAAAAATGAACGATCGAACAAAATGAAATAAGTAAATATGAAAGTGACTGCGGCCAAAGAAGCTCCTTATAAACTGACCTCCATGCCGTCCATAGCCATTGTGGCCAGATAGTTGGGGTCTTGCTTGTTCCAGCAGAGGCGGAGCAGCGGGTGGTGCTGCGGGTCTTCATAGATGATGGTGCTGTGCTCCAGGTGCCGAAGGTCAAACATGCGGACGGAGCCGTCAGCTCCAACAGAGGCGAACATGTCTCGGCCTCCTCCTGCGCGGCTGAAGGCGATGTCATACACCTACACGGAGATCCAGGGGTGTTCATTCGGTTTGACTTAACTCATGAAGGCATTAATATCACCGTGCAAAGAAAGACACACACACCTCTTTGTCGTGAGCAATAAGCTGAGTCTTCACGTGTCCAGAAACAAGGTTGACCCGACCCAACACCTGACCTGTCTCCAGCCCCCAGATGGTGCAGGTGGTGTCAATGCTGGAAGTACCTGTCAGATACACCAACAACCAAGGTTAGAAAGGAGAAGAAGAGACACACTTGAGACACACACACACACACACACATCAAACAGTTATTCCCTCACCCAGCAGATTTGGATCCACTTCATTCCAGTCAAAGGAAGTGAGGGGGGCACAGAAATCAGAGTTCTTGTTGTTATTCAGCAAACATTCAAGGCGTGTTTCAGTGTCGCTGACCTAAGAGAGAATGGCAAAAATAAATATGGCAGTGAGAAAGTATCATACAGGTAAGATCTTAACCATAAAACAACGTTCAGGGAAAGAGTCTCCTACCCTCCAGATGCGCAGGTAGTCTCCACTGGTGGCCAGCAGGTCTGGGTAGACCCCCTTGGTGTCAGGGATCCACATGATCTTGGTGGTGGGGTACGGGTGGTCAAACGTGTTCCTGCAGACGAACTCGGAGCTCTCCTCCTCCAGGCCCACCAGCTGAACCTGCACAGGGGCGAACTACATTACATGTTGACCTGTGACCCTGTTTGAATCATGAGCCCTCGACAATACATGTTGACTTTTAATACACAAACAAAGCAAAGTTTCAAATACAACATTTGTTTGTGATGATCCGCTACAATTTAGTTTGATAGCAGTTGAACTGGGTTATTGCTGATGTTTTCGTGCACATAGTCAACACAAAACAAAGGTCAAATGTTACTTCTAACACCCGATTATACACAATATGGCTTTAGAAACAGGATACATTATTTGAAGGTGGTCGTGTTGTTGACATTGGAGCGTCAGCCGCTACTTTTACCGGATGATAACAAACGACGTGGATAGCTTAGAGCGCTAGCCGCTACGCAGGAGAGCTAGCATCGCGCAGGCACGTTAGCATATCTACCATTTTAACTGCTAAATGGCCGAGTCCACCCCATGTACCTTGTTGTTGTATTCCTCCACAAAGCTCCCGAGTGCCAAACGAAAGCGTTTGTCCGGGCGGACGCTCCAGTTCATGGCGTACACCGTCCATGGCGCCTCGTATTTGTAGATTTCTTTTCGTTTTCCGTGGAGCGACATCCTCTCCGATCAAAGCTGCAGTTGTTGTATGAGCAAGTAGCGAGCTAACAACGAAATAAGTCGGTTTGAAAGGAAACTATGCTCACTTTGTCGGTTGCAAAATCAAAAAGCAACAGATATGGTGAGAATATAAATTTAGTAAAGGAAATCTTGCATCGAGGCAAGATTTCTCACCACTTTACTTAACAAAGCACAGCATTGCTCGCGGAGAGAGGCGTCAATCGCGAAAGAACGGAGGAGACACTTCCGGTTACGATTCATTCAAAACAAAATTGTCAACAAATGTGCACAAGGGCAAATGATTTTTGAAAGGTGTCAAATATTAAATTATTTGATGAGTGACATGTTTCATTGAATTGCAAAGTTTTGTTACACCTAATTACAGATGATTCCGTTAAATAAAAGGTGTGAAATTAATGTATGGTTTTATTGTGAAAGTAAAATCAACTTCAACTACTATTGTGGCGCATGCGCAGTTCAAAGCTACTTGTCTAGTTTGTGGAGCTGATAAGAAAACTTGAAAACAGCCTGGTGATATTAATGCGAATCCGTGAACTTTATGTTTAATGCTTTTATGTTTCACATGGTTCATCTAGTCTTGAATGTTGTTTGTGTGATTTTTGTGTGGTGAGGGAACAGCAGTGACCCCTGGTGTCCAGACGAGGGAAGTGTGTATATGCAGAATCAGTAAATTCACACTCGAGGTTCTGCCTTTTTAGTTTTATTAGTGTTTGATGTTTTATCGTCTCTAATTTTCTGTCTTTGTATTGTTTGCAAATTGCATGGGTTCATCTTCACTTTCATTAGTGTTGTGGTCTCCATAGTTAAACTTTTTCGGTTTTGAAACCTATGTTCTGCCTTACTTACTCTCTTGTAAATCAGGAATGGAATGCACTTTGAGTTGCTTTGATCTTTGTGGGAAATGTGCGGGGGGAAAAAGTTTGTATGATTGATTGGCAGTTTCAGCCAGAGTTTGATAGACTTACGGGTGGCTAAATTGGTGTTTTTCCCCCTCTGAAGTTGGAATGAGAACCAGCTGACAAAAACATACAATTAAAATTCCCCTCTTATATTCGTTCCCCAAAAAAAGTGCATTACCATTTTGTTTGTACAATTTTCCTTGACGTCTAAGTTGTCTTAACAGTCTTAACAGTCACGCAACAAAACAGTCTTCTCTATGTTTAACCCATATAAAAAGTGGGCCAACTCCAGGTCAAAAGTCATAGACTGACTGACTGACTCACACCCAAATGAGTTTTTCAAATGTATCGTAGTTTGTCCAGTGTAAACAAAGTAGGCATTTACATCTTTACCATTTCCTCATTCTGCAGTCTGTTGGGATTCGTGGTGACACTAAGGATTCTCCCTGCCCGGCTCGTCCTTCACACATTATCTGTGGTGCTGCCATGCTTGTGGCCTACATTGACAGCGACCTGGAGAAATATGTCAACAGAAGAACATCTCAAAACAGTCTCTCTAATTCAGATGCGTTGCACTTATTCAGCATACGAGCTCTCAAATTTAACACACGACGGAGAGATTGCACTGAATAATACAAGATAAGATAAAACTGTATTTATCCCGAGAGAAATTGCTGTGCAACAGTCGCAGTACAGTGGAGAATTAAACCAAAGATTCACCTCGAGTGCACAAGAATGCATGCATACACAAGTCAATATGTACATGTACATGAACGTATATTTAAATAAACGAGTCAAAATGCATAATTCCACTTCATTATTGTTTTTAAGTGAATTAATTAACTAGTGCGTTTTGAATGGATTTGCCCAACACTTTAATGAAGGCTTTCAAATTCAAGTTTTGTCATTTCTCTTCCTCATATGTTCTCCTCTCCAAATGGATCCCACTGTAACGTTGTCTTCTGCTTTAACTCCACAATACAGTATTTACACATTCAACATTTGATGTCTAGTTTATGCATATTTGTGTGGTGTATTCGTAGTAAAGTCGAATCAGGTGGCTGTGCTGCTTGTTTC
The DNA here is from genome assembly GCF_046128005.1 of Genypterus blacodes. Classification (NCBI taxonomy): domain Eukaryota; kingdom Metazoa; phylum Chordata; class Actinopteri; order Ophidiiformes; family Ophidiidae; genus Genypterus; species Genypterus blacodes. The sequence goes on from NW_027466835.1 coordinate 6,673,152, forward strand.
GGTGACTGACTGTGGAGAGTGAAACCAAACAGCGAGGATGCCGCACTGATTTCTGGGTAGGAGCCTGTCAAAGCTTCTACACGACTCGGCTCTGCTCGGACCCAGGGCCCGCAAACCTTCCCTTTATTACCATTATAATTGTTCAAGTAAGTTACCAACAGGTCATATTTAATTTATTCTCTTAAGCTCTCGTTGAATAAGTCGTTAAAACCCCCAAAACACGGGCTGGTTTCAGTTCAGGGACGCCGTTTAGTTTGCTAGCAACATGGTGCTAAGCTAATTAGCCGTGGTTAGCATGCTAAAGCCAGATTTGCCAGTAGCTAACGAACGGGATCCCCGAGTTGGGGGAAGGGGACGCGTACTCAGGCTTGAGCTGTAATCCTACACGTATCCATTTCGATCTGAATGCCAAACTGTCTGTGTAGTCCGTCTGACTTGACCGGTGAGTTTAGGCAGCTGGCTCGCATGTGGTTCATTTCGGCTCATTGGCTAAAGTTAGTTGTGCCAGCGACCACAGTGTAGTGGTTTGAAGTCAGTCTGGTTCAGTCGCACACATCTCGTTTACAAGTCTTTAAGTTGTTTATATTTCTACACCATTGAGTAGAAATATGGCTTTTCCTTGACAATTATTACTTTAGTAAGACCACAAGTGTTTTATTTGAGCATAATCTAATCATAGTGACATGGAAATGAGAGGTGATTAGGTTTGAGTACTCGGGTGTAATGAGTTAATCATTAGTATCAGTTAGTCCCACCTATTGTGTTTGTTTTCTTGTCTCTCTGGATCAGCAGGAATCCTTTTCTCTAGGGGTCCAGTCACCTGAGGACCTGGGTCAGGTGGGACTTGATGCTGGCCCGGTTTGTTGTTAACTGTTGGGTTCAGAGCCAGCAGTGGTGTGAAATAAGGGATTTTTAAGATTTAGTTTAAAAACACGATAAACAGGTTTTGTCCACATGTGTTTGTCTGGGAAATATCACGATTTCCGTACTGTTGGAGTTGTGCCTATAATTCAAACATCTTCAGTTGTAAGGTCTTGCTTTATTGTGGGCCTAGTGTTAGTATAAACGTAGCTTGTTGACCTTCATGTTTGACATTTTTAGTTACTTATAAACTGCCCTTATTTACATTCCATTGCTTCAACTGTCTCTCTGCTGCCCCCCTGTTGTAGGTGTCAGCATGCGGCCTTCGTACTTCCACTTCATCCCCACACTCCTGCTCCTCCTGGCCCTTCCTGTGGCCAAGGGGCGCTACAACGATGACTTTGACGACGGGGAGGACATAGCTGACTTTGACGACAACGACTTTGCTGAGTTTGAGGACATGAACGAAGATCCCGTGGCTGAGGCGGAAACTGTCCCTCCGCCACGGGCCTCTGCCCCGCAGCCTGAGGAGGACGAGGATGAAGATGAAGCTACTGTGGAGCTGGAGGATGGACAAGATGGCTTTGAGGACTCAGAGACACAGGTAGTGTTGCGTTGTAGTTCTGCCTGCGTCCCAGTTTCTGAGCATTGTTGAAAACATATCTCAACATAATTTCTATGTAGCAACGCTCATTTGAGAAATAATGTTTCTGTAGGACCAAGACAAATATGACCAGGAGGAGTTTGAGGGAATCGATATGGACAAGACGGGCCACTCGATGAAGGACCCCCTCATAATCCACACAGTAAGCTTAGTGTTCAAATCTTCTCTGCAGCTGTTATCTGTCTAATACTCTCTGTGAACTACGGAGCCGCCGAATCTGCTGCCTGCTAAATGGATTCTATCACTTTCACATTGATGACTGTGTGCTTTTTCTGTGGAGGTTCCTGCACATCTGCAAAACAGCTGGGAGAGCTACTACATGGAGATCCTGATGGTGACCGGTCTGCTGGCCTACATCATGAACTACATCATCGGCAAAAACAAGAACAGCCGTCTGGCTCAAGCCTGGTTCAACTCGCACAGGGAACTGCTAGAGAGCAACTTTGCACTCGTGGGTGAGTCGTTAGTGTTAAGAGATCATACTGCATGTTGCTGTGATGAAATTCCAATATTCAGCAATCGGTAGATCTTCTGTGACTTCTTCATGTTATGAGATTCAATTGTCTCTCTGTCTCTCTCATTATAGGTGATGATGGCACCAGTAAGGATGCGGTCAGCACGGGAAAACTGAACCAGGAAAATGAGCACATCTACAATCTGTGGTGCTCTGGACGTGTTTGCTGTGAAGGCATGTTGATCCAACTCAAGGTAGGAGTGCTGCATTATGGGATACAGTGAGTAACTTTGAGTTGTTGTGAGGACATTACGTTAGATGAACGTGTATCTTGTTGTCTTCTCCAGTTCTTGAAGAGGCAGGACCTGCTCAATGTTCTGGCCAGGATGATGAGGCCAGCGTGTGATCAAGTGGTAAGGACCAATGAGGCGGCAATTCAGATGTGATTGAAGTGGAATTCAGAGCACCGACTCTGCTGAATCCATCTCAAAGTGGATGTGCGGTCACAGTCATTGTGTAACTTGCGTGCATTTGTCTGCAGCAAATCAAAGTGACTCTGAATGAGGACGACATGGACACATTTGTGTTTGCTGTTGGTACCAAGAAGGCGATGGCCAGGCTCCAGAAGGAGATGCAGGACTTGGTAACTATACATTACTGTGATTACGACGTGTTGCAAGCATTATTTCACAAACTCTTTCTCTTATTCCTTCTCTTGCTCTTCACTAATACATGACGTGGCTGTATTCCTCTGTATTTGTTCTTCCACAGAGTGAGTTTTGTGGTGACAAGCCTAAGTCTGGAGCCAAGTACGGCCTGCCTGACTCTCTATCCATCCTAAGTGAGATGGGAGAGGTCACTGATGGCGTGATGGACAACAAGGTCAGTCTGGAATTCTATTCACATCTAGTTTCCTGACAGACATCTTGTACAGTATTTTCCTTATTCTCACTACAATAAATCATGTCCTAACATTAGACTTGGAACTGTTTTTGGTATTTTGTAGATGGTACATTTTATTACCAGCCATGCTGACAAGATCGAGTCCATCCATTTCTCGGACCAATTTTCTGGTCCAAAAGTTATGCAAGAGTAAGTATTGGTGAAATCTGTGCTTTTCTGTAACATGCAACTAATGCAGCCATTCCTTTCTTGAGTTGTCTTCATTAGCTTAGTTGTCGTACTGAGTCTCTCTCTGTTGTGTTTCAGGGAGGGTCAGCCCTTAAAGCTGCCCGAGACAAAGAAAACGCTGCTGTTTACATTTAATGGTGAACAGCTTTCTGTTCTCTTACGGAATTAGATTACAATCATTGTTACCCTGTTTGAATGAATGTATCCATGTGCTTAATGAGTATTATTTGTTGTGTGTATGTGTGTGTGTGTGTGTGTACAGTGCCAGGTATGGGCAACACTTCTCCCAAAGACATGGAATCTCTGTTTTCTCTCATGAACATGGTTATCTACAGCATTGACAAAGTCAAGAAGCTTCGCCTCAACAGAGAGGTGAGCCTGATCTTCATGCACTCACACATCATAAGCAGCCTAATGCAGATCACACAACTCATTTACTCTCAAGTTTTCCTATGGAGAGAATATATTACTCCATCTGTCCTTGCTGTGTGTTCAGGGCAAAGTGAAAGCTGATAGAAACCGAGCTCGAGTGGAGGAGAACTTCCTGAAGCAGACTCACGCTCAGCGCCAGGAGGCAGCCCAGACACGGAGGGAGGAGAAGAAGAGAGCAGAGAAGGAGAGGATCATGAACGAGGAGGACCCCGAGAGGCAACGCCGTCTGGAGGTCAGGATTCCAACGTGCAACCCAGAAGTCCCAGAAACATTAAACATGAAAAGAACAGGCAAAATGTGGTTAATATGAAGCTATTTCATTTCCTCTGTCCTGTGTGCGTTCTTTTTTTCAGGAAGCAGCTCAGCGACGTGAGCAGAAGAAGATTGAGAAGAAGCAGATGAAGATGAAGCAAATCAAAGTGAAAGCCATGTGAAGAGGAAGGCTCATCACTTGGATACACACTATACAAGCACAATTGGAAGCAGTGCTAAGCTCAGACAGTTTATTTCCAGCTTCTCTGGCCTCAGTACGCAGCTCAGTCTTTGCAGCACTAACAGACACACTGAGTGTGTCCAGCTCATCTGTTTCTGTCTCCACCTGCTCCATTCGGTGTGGCTCAATTGTTAATGAATGACTGAATTAACTGTTAGAAGGATTGAGGATTTTCCAGCTTCAAATCTGTTTCAGAAGAGTTCAGTTCTTTTCTTTTGTTTCCCTCTTCTCCTCTGTAACATGCAAAGCTCGCTGAGCTTTTTAAATTCAACATACAGGGAAGGAATACACTAATGATAAACCACATTTTAAATGAAATGAAGGCATATTCTGAGTTTTCACTAGAAATATATGAGCATTAAATTAATCTTAGATCAAATAAAAAAATAATTTTAATTTATATCTGCTATGAATGGTTTCTTGCAAGCTGTGTCTGTTTGTAATGAATGTCTGAGCTAACTTAATAAAGTGCACTGGAGATTATTGGAATACTGTTAACAGTGGTGTTATTTGTACAATCCAGGTAATATTGTTTTTAGTTAATGTCCCAAAGTGATTAGGATTCAGGCTGGTACACAGTTATGTGGAAATATTTTGGCATCTGAAGATGAAAAGCTGAGGGTCTTTAACAGAAACCAAAGTGGGAGACATGGACGCTAAATTTAACTTCAGATTGTGTCAGCAGTCTCTGGATTAGATTTGGTTTCATCAATAGCGTCCATGCTCTAACCCGCTGAAAGAGACACATGGACCCTGTCTAGTCAGACACTTGTATAGCTTTATTATATTTATTGCATTTAACTCGCTTTAAGATTTAGTGATTGTATCCATTAGCACAAAAATTTAATTCTCATTCCTCATTTAGTTGACGGGACTAAAAAAGAACAGCAAAATCCTTCAACACTGTATTGATTGTAGGGGGGGGGGGGGCATTTAATATTTCCACAGGTGTGGATTGTGAATGTAGAATTCATATTTATCCATTCATTCATATTGACCTCAGTCAATAGACAAATAATCTTAAACGGCTTACTTAGTCAGTTTGTTAGAAAATCATCTATAATTACGTACACACCATCCTTTTGCTGAAAACAAAGTTTCTCCTTGGGATTATTTGAGATATGATCACAACTATGAGGATTTTACACGTGCTATTTTAGTGAGTTAATAAATTGAGACTAAATGACATACTGTGAGGAACAGCGCCCTCCCGTGGAGAGAAGAATCGCGGCAAAACTGGCAGCGATAAATTAATATTCGATCAGCAACAGTAGTTTCCCTTCTTGTGTTTAACACAAAGGTTTCTCTTTTCTGACAGAGTACTTCATAGTACATAACTTAATAACACGTTAAGAACGTTTTTGTGTTTATTTTTATAATGTAGCAGCCCAAGTAGAAATATGTTATTAATTTGCTTATATTTCCATATTTGATACCAAAATGTATACGTTTCAATACGAACTGAAACACCAACAACGCCTGGTAGAAATGTTTGCAATTTTAATTATTACATTTTTAATTAGATTTCTCAGAAGTGCAGAACTATACAATTCTGTATATTTAAATTAAAAAATAAATAAATATAAATGTATATAAAATTGATACATAAACAATTATCCATAATCAATGTAAGTATGTTGCCGTTGCCACAGTGGGGGGTACAGTGTTTCCATATAGAAGCTTTAGGAGGGCGCGCTTTGCATGCTTTGCCTTTGCCCTAGCTTTGTGTTTCTCATTGACAGATTCGACTCTTCTTCCTCAAATATAGAAATTAAATCGCGTATCATGTATAGATATGTCCCCCAAAAATATTGTTGTTATAATTTCACACCATATTCGAGGAAAATGCCACTGTAATTGTTCGCAATATTTGGACAGTAGCCGTATTATGCAGAAAGTGCTGGTGAGAAACCCCACACTGCATTCACACACACACACTGATGGAGAACAGGCGAGGCTTTCAGGTTAGTTACGCGATGGCCGCTCTCTCAACAATATCTGGATTTTACGCGAAAACAATGGCTTCGTCGGCTGGAGAGGCGTTTTGTTGTCGCAACTCAGTACCGGAATGAAAGCGGTATCGTTTTAGCTCGTCCATTTTGTCCTGGTGCAGACTCTTAGATGTCCCCTTTCTGTTCGGGACTGTGTATTTTTCTTGTTCGTATCCCGGGCCTGGCCGCGGCTGCCTACACCGTAGCGGCGGGCTGCTACTTCGGCTGAGCGGGCAGTGAGCTCAGGGCTGAATTCAAGCTTACCCCGAGCCCAGGCATGCCCGAGGAACCCCGCGGAGAAACGTAAACATTGTTTGTTGCCGACAAAACGTTACCGACGCAGGCGGAGTATGAAAAAGATCAGAGTTTAACTACTAACTCGGTATGCTTGCTTGTTAGCATTAGCCGACGTTAGCTGTACTTGTCCTAGCTAAAGCGTTAAGCCATAACTGATTTAATGGCAGCTAATTATCACCTGAGCGTTCAGTAATGTTATCGGAAGGAATTATTTAGAGCCCGTGTGCGTTAGGCAAACCGCGTTATGAAGTTATAATGCGCAATTTGGTTGTATTTTTGTCAGCGTATATTAGCTTTGGCTAACACCGGGAGGCTAGCTGAACTAACAAGTCCAGTGACGTAACGCTGGTCATTGTTTTGACAGCAGGCAGCGTCTTACCCGCCACTGAAAACGCCTTGGTAATGACTCCAGATGTTGCTCTGATTGGCCCTTTTTTAGTCACAGTCGGTCCACGAAAGTGCACATTGACTAAATGCTATGACGCAGCCTGTTATGCTGTCATGCACCTACTGAGAGCAGACAGGTGGATTGTATTTCTTAAACTTACCGTCCACAGTGTAGTAATTCATGGGTTAAAGCTTTGAATGTTGTGATGTTGGCATGCAGACCTTGTGTCCACCCCCCTTTAATAATATCTACCGCACTGTCCCATCATGCATGTCCTCTCCTGTCCAGCTGTAGGATGGATCCAGACAGTGGGGCAGAAACACAAAGAGCTGTCAGTTTGCAGTGGAAGAGCTACAAGCTTGTCCAGGACCCGGCCATCCGGCGAGTTACACAAAAGATCTATCGATATGATGGCATTCATTTCAGTGTGCCAGTAAGTTTATGCTGCCTTTTCATAAGAAATCTTAATTTTGTGTGTGTTATTACTCTGTTATTGAGTTCCAACCGGTTTGATTTTTCCAGGACTCTGGGTTTCTTCCTGTGGGAGATCCACAGGACCCTCGACCACGGAGACTCTGGTCCAGATACACAGAGCTGTCACTGCCTGTGCCCAAGTTCAAGGTGAGAACAGCTGGTGTACTCTTAATTGGCACACGCCCATCTCTTGAAGTGACTTCTGCTTACGTTGAAGCGTTCTTCTTTGCAGCTTGATGAATTCTTTGTGGGCCCCATACCTCTCAAAGAGGTGACCTTTGCAAGACTCAATGACAACATCAAGGAGCCCTTCCTGGCGGAAATGTGCGCCAAGTTTGGAGAGGTGGAGGAGATGGAGATCCTGTTTCATCCAAAGACCAGGAAGCATTTGGGCCTGGCCAGGGTGTTGTTCACTAGCACCAGGGGCGCCAAGGACACCGTCAAGCATCTGCACAACACTTCTGTCATGGGCAACATCATTCAGGCTCAACTGGACATCAAAGGTAATACTCAACACTTTATTGGCTTCTTGGAAGGAACATCTGAGTTCATACATAAATAAAAACATATTGTATTTATATTATTATTATTTTGTTGTTGAGAAACACTGAAATGTTTCAGTCTGTGGCAGAAACACAAGCCCAATGATAATGCTGAGCTAATTATCATGCTATTGTTAAGTAGACAAAACACTCTCTTTGCTCGCAGTACTTGTATATGAGCACTCAGGGCAGAGGCTAACTCGTGCATTTAGTCTGCTACATGTGGAGACAAAACCCCACTGTAACTTATTATTCCAACCATAACATTGTAGTCCTGCGATTTCAACCAAAATACTGTGATAATACACGATCAAGCACCATCAACATATGAAAGAAGATATTCCAAATAATGCACTTTCAAAGGCAAATACAAAAACTCTATAAACCCAATACATTTTGATGTGATACTGATGAAAATGCATAATTGTGCTGATCACTGTATTATAACATGTGTTTGCATTAAGTTTCTCTGGCGCTTGTTTTTTTCCAGGCCAACAGAGGCAGAAGTATTATGACCTGATAGTGAACGGGTCTTACACTCCTCAGACGGTCCCCCTTGGAGGAAAGGCTTTGACAGAGCGGGTCCAGCCTCAGGCCCCAGCACAGCCAGACACGGTATGGCTACAGTGTTGTCTTCTTTGTAATTTCTCACCAGGATCCTGACAAACTGCTGAGCAGAAAGTGAACAGCTACACATGAATGCAATTTATGTGAAGTTGCACTTCTCTCTGTTTGCAGTCATCAGATGTGAGGCGGAGGCTCTCCAGTGAGCTTGCAGTTTTGGCAGCAGGGGTGCAGGTTCTCGGCTCAGGAGGCATCACACCTTGCTCTGTGGATACGGGCTTCAGTGAACAACGTCTGGACACGCCCCCCTCCTCCATGACAGGCCCTTTTACCCCAGGCTCCTCTGCTTCATCCCAGGGTGGAGGAGGTACACCATACAGCTCCAGATCTGGGACTCCGTTCTCACAAGACGCTGGATTCACCAGCAGCAGGTTAGTTGTTTCCATTCAACTAGGATATTCTAAATACAGTTTTGTCCATGCTGCACCCCCACACCACTTACTGTCCTGAGATGAGTTTTATTCTTGTCCTGTGGCGTGAAGGAGAGTTTTGTAAAAACAGATTATCTGTATTGACGGAACTCTGCCTTGTCTTTCTGTCTTAAAGGCATCCTGGCTTCAACACTGGCAGTTTGGGCAGTGGCTACCCTCCTCAGGACATGCTTCCTTCCTCCTCCTCATCTTCTGCTGTCTCGTCCTCTGCCGGAGGATACAAGGTGTCTCACTATCCTGAGGATGCACAGGACTCTTCGGCGTACCACAGAGGTCGCCCAATCTACCCTCCTGCTGCTTCCTACCGTCCCAATGAGCCACCATGCTACCCCTCCTATCCCAACACTGGAGGGCCAGGGCCAGGGCCAGGGCCAGGGCCACACATGGCACACCACTCATCAATGCCACCCCCACCCCTCACTGCCCAATTTAATCAGCCCCCAATGTCTGACAGGGAGCGGGAGCGCGACAGAGACCCAGCGGGGCGGTTCGGGGCTGGGGGCATTAGCTCCAGGAGGTCATCCTACCACCACCAGCAAGAAACCAATTCTTCCTCCAAGTACCATTCCCATCATTCCCACCATCACTCAGATCGCAGGGATGAGAGGGGTTATCGGCGGGACAGCCTGGGCTCGCGCTCCGGTGAACACGGTCACCAGAGACACCGCAACCACCACCACTCACACAACCACCACAGCAGCAGCAGCCGCAGGAGAAGCAGCCACGATCGGGACAGAGACAGAGACCGCGATAGAGACAGGGAGAGGGACGGGGACTTCTCCAACAGCTCTGACCCCAGATACAATTCCAACTCCTATCGCTCTTCCTCAAATAGCATGTCTCCTCCCCCATCGTCTTACGCCGGGTACTCTTCCTCCAAAGAACCTGCCCCCACGCCGCCTCATGAACCACCCGCTTCTTCTCGCCAAGGGGGACCCGGCCTCGGGGAGAGGGGCTCCCTGTCTGGAGCAGGTGGTGAGAAAGACTACCACGCGGCTCACCACAGTGCTCTGCCACCTCCTCCCCCACCTCCGCCTCCCCTACCACCAGCCTCAGTCATGGCAGCGGCTGTAGCCGAGACACTCGGGACACTTGACTTCGGCCAGGACAGCCCAGCCTGTGAGGAGCAGTGGACCAAGCCCAAACGGCGTCCCAGCACCCCACCTGCCCCCCCAAAGACCCCCCCACCCTCCTCCCCGCCCCATTCCTCCATCACCTCCTCATCTGCCTCCCCGTCCTCTACCTCTCTCCCCCACCACCTCCCCTCCTCCTCCAGCCCCCCACCACCTCTCCAGCGTGACTCGTCTTCCCCAGAGCCGGATTCCACCAATGAAAGTTTGCCCTTCGCCTACCACAGCAGCAGCCTCGACTCTCGTATCGAGATGCTTCTAAAGGAACAGAAGGCTAAGTTCTCCTTCCTTGCCTCTGATGAGGAAGAGGAAGAAGACAGGAAAGAGCAGAGGCTCAGGGGCAAACGGGGTGATGGGGAGCGAAGAGGTGGGTCAGGTGATGTAAAGGGGGAACACGCGAGTGGTAATAAGGTAGGAAATGAAGGGGATAAAGACCACCGGCGGAAAGGGGAACGAGACAGAGAAGGCCACAGAGGACGGAAGCAAGGGAAGGCTGGAGAGGGGAGGAAGAGTCCCACTGTAAATACCACAACCACACCATCCTCTTCCACCTATTCTCCACACATCCCACCGTCAGAGGAGCCACAGGCCCAGGGTAGTGTTGCTGGGCCTGTGGCTGCTACGGACGAGCCTTCACAGGCTGAATCTGCTGAGACACGGAGCAGAACGGGGGCACACACTCCTCCTTACAATGGCCAGAGTCAGGTAACGTCTTCACGTCTTCAGCACTTGATGTCATGTTAATGGTTGAATAGAGGTGCAACTGTATTTTTGTGCTGACAAATGAGTCTCATTTTGCTGCAATTGTGGTGTGAATGTCTGTATGTCTGTGCGAATGTGACTTTTGAAGGAAAAGAAGCACAAAAAAGTACAGAAATACAAAAATGATATTTTTCTGCCGGGGTGCCCCCAAGTGTGCTCACCTCTCAAAACACTCTACTGTCTGTCCTTTCTTTCAGTCCTCCCCTCATTCCTCAGGGGAAGACATGGAGATCTCAGACGAGGATGAGGAGACCACCATAACCACCGTGACCACCCACCAGCCCCTGGCCATATCAGATTCCTCCCCCTCTTCTTCCCAGGCTAACCTGCCCTCACAAACAGCAGACCCCTCGTCTTCCCCCCCGCCCATCTCTGACTCTGCACAGCACTTTGGTGCCTCCATGCACCCGTCCTACCCTCCTCACCTGCCGCCTCCTCCGCCCCCCGGTTACTCCCTGCAGCCCCCGCCTCCCCCGGGCATCCCTCCCCTTCCTCACATGGAGCTGCATCCTGAGTACCCCCCTCCCATGCCCCACCACATGTATGACTACGCCACGTCCATGGAGCTGATGAACCAGTACAGCGGCGGCGCCCCCATGTCCTTCCAGATGCAGACCCACATGCTGAGTCGCCTGCACCAGCTCCGCGTGTCGTCCACCAACGGCACTGCTGGCCCGGGTGAGGCGGCCACAGCGGACTACAGCTCCTACCATCTCCACTCCATGCCACCGCCCCACACACACCACCCGTACATGGACCAAGAGGGGAGCGGGGCAGGCGCGCACTACGACCAGGACCACCGCTACATGCCCCCCCATATGCCCTACACGTACCCCGACCCCCACAGCACTCAGATCCCCCCCCATCCGCACCACAGCATCCCGCCTCCCCACTCGGCCTGGCCGCCGCACGTCTTGCCTCCGCACTACCCTTCGTACATGCCTGTGCCCGGCTACAGCGCCATCCTGCCGGCAGAGGGAGAGGAATACCGGGCTCCGGGGGAGGAAATCCCCCTGGTGGCTGACAATCCACACGAGGCCACGGTGCAGATGGCCCTGGCTGCTCTGATCCAGGAGATGAAGAACATTATGCAGAGAGATTTGAACCGCAAGATGGTAGAGAATGTTGCCTTTGCTACATTCGATGAGTGGTGGGAGAGGAAAGAGACGAAGGCCAAGGTGAGGATGACTAACCACAACAGCCATATAAACGCTTACTATTCATAGTACTTATTGCTGTGGTTGTGTATTTTTAAAATGATACCTGAGCTCACTGCATTACAAGTAGCAATTGGAAATTTCATTCTGCACAGCTGCCACTTCTGTTAAATGTTAAAGAGGACTCACTGTACCTTCATCAGTTACTTCAGAGCTAATAGGCAACCATATGGAACAGTGATCCTTGTTATACTGCAGTATGGAAAAAAAATTAATTAATGACGATAAAGGAGCAGAAGAATTGATCATTGTCGATGTTTGTCCAGCCTTTCCAGACAATGGTGAGGGGCGTGTCTGCCTTACGGGATGACGAGAAGAAAGAGGAAAAGGTCAACCGCCCCCGGGAGCCTCTCATGTCTCTTGTGGACTGGGCGAAGAGCGGCGGCGTGGAGGGTCTTTCTCTCCGAGGGGCTCTGCGGCTGCCTTCCTTCAAGGTAAAAAGCACCATGCTGCACAGAACACTGGACTGTATCAGCATCTATGGGTGCTCACACTCATTACATAAACACCATCTACACCTCTATGAACGTGTGTGTGTGTGCTTTTAACGTACACACAAGGTTTAAGTGCTCTCTAACATAAACGATGATTTGATATTAAATGTTAACTCAAAATCTATATTTCTGTGAAATTGAGCAGGTAAAGAGGAGAGACCCTCTGGAGCTCGACGAGGGAGACGTGAAAAGGCCGCGGCCTTCAACCCCTCCAGACGGGGAGGATGATGGTTCGTCCTGCCCTCTGTTCATATTCTAGAAGAAGGGTTAGATTGATATGTAACTCAACAAATTATCGTCTCATTTCCAGCTGCTGGGGGACATCCAGAGGCAGACAAACGCGGGGCAGAAAGGGACAACAAGAGGAGGAGAAAGAAGCCAAGAACCCGTAAACCCTGGGAGCTCGACAGCGAGGGAGAGGAAACATCAGATGGCTCCTCCACTGAAAAGGTAAGTTTGTATTAGATGATGGACAACAACAGCATAAATGGGCTCAACAGACGGAAAACTGAAACAATATGCAGCAACTAAAAGCTGATAAGTTTGCTCGACCTCATGTTGCCCTGTGTTTTCACTTATTGTTGGCTAGATGGCAGCATTTCATTCAAATTAGCTTTTTCAAGTTTGTTCAATTTAGTTGTGTAATTGCATCACTTGTATGTGCAGGAGGATGGAGAAGAGGAGAGTGAGAAGGACTCTGGTAAATTCCAACACTACATCTTAATGGCAACAATATTTCCATTTGCTTGTTTTCTTTTGGTGCTAATCTAATTTCTTTGCCTCCTACAAGATGGCCTCAGTGCTGACAGTGACGATGAGAGTCTGTCCTCGTCCTCTGACGGTTCTTCCTCATCGGAGTCTTCGTCTTCCTCTGAAGATGAGGAAGGAGAGAGGGCTGAGAGCGAAGGGCTGGACACGATGGACGACTCAACCATGGACAGCACGCTTAACAGGCATGTTGTGTTAATGGATTTATCTCTCTGGGGGTTTTGGTTTTGTTTCCTGGTCGTCTCAAAGATCTTGTTCCTTTCATTCCAGAGAGAAAACTTCTGTTCCCAAGGCAGGCGTCAATGCAGGTTGGTCAGAAGTCAATCACAAGCATCTTTTCCACACACAGCACTTTCTTTTACGATACACGAAAACTTTACAAACAATGAAAACTGGTATTTTAACTGAAAGTGAAATGTGTTCACTTTGGATAACTTTCTCCATTTTGCAGAAGTCAAGGCCGATACAACAACAGGATCCTCCAAGCGCCCTCCATCGCCCCCCTACCCACGGCCCTCTTCCCCCGTCGTTCTTGTTCCTCCTCTCAAGAAACGCAGGAAAACAGTTTCATTCTCCACAGAGGAGAACGACAACAAAATGCCACTGCCGACTGTGCCACATTCTCTTTCTCCCTCGTGTATGGCGGGTGAGTCTCCCCTCCTGTCCCCCGGCAGGCCTGCAGACCCCCACAGCACTGCCCCCACTTCCTCAGCTCGCCCCACCCAGGGCATCCAGCTACTTCCATTTGCATCCAAACCAGGGGAAGGAAATGCCCTCATTGTGCCCCCGCCAGGACGTGCCCAGGACCTGGAGGAGTCCAAAAAGACCACTGGTGTGTCGCACGCCTCCCCCATCAAGTCACCCGGCAAAAGGGGTGCAGGCAAGGATTCCCCCAAATCTCCCGTCCCTCATGTTATGGTGTGTCGTACAGTGCAGAACCTTCCTTTGGACCACGCTTCCATGTGCAGGATGGCCTACGAGGAGGCCCCCCCTCCACCTGCCTTCAACAAACGGTCCAGAGGAAGGCCTCGGACATCCAGCCTGTCTTACCAGTCCTTCAAGGAGGAAGAGGAGGATGAGGAGGGCAGTGAGCAGAGGCTGAGACTGAGAGAGCAGTTGGGGGCATCCAGTCTCCTGCAACTGGCATCGGCCCCAACTGCAGACCTGTCTGTGTTGGCAGATGTAGCCCTGAAGATGGACCCTGAAGCCGGGGACTCGGAGGAGACGGAGACGTCAGATGAGGCAGAGGAACAGAAGATGGAGGAGGGTCTGTTCTCCCCAGAAGCTCTGGCCCTGGTTATGGGCCCAGAGGCTGTCATAGTCCTGATGGAACACAACTACACCAAACCCCCTGTTCTCGCGGCACCCACTCCAAAAAGGACTTCCTCCAAACAAGACTCTTCTGTCCTGCTCCCAACAGACCTCAATGCCATCTCCGGGGTGCTTGAAGCCCCGGAGGAGGTCATTGGGGAGCCGCTACAATCCAGGGGAGATGCAGGGGACTACATGTCTGCCATGGGTGCTCTGTGTGAACCTGAGGACGCCGCCCATGCCAAGGTTATATCTCCATCGGCTAAGCGGAAGGGTGCGGTTGGCAAGGGTCTTGAACTTGAAAAAGACAAGAGCAAAAAGAGGAGAAGAAAAGACAAAGAAAACCTGGAGGTCGCTCACACGAATAAACAAAAGGAGCCACTGGTCAAGAAACAGAGAAAGAGGAAACTTGAGGTTTGTAAGCTAATCAGAAGCTGTGTGTCAAATGAAAAAATCAGTGTCGGTTTCAACAATGAGGTTGAGTCATAACCAGACACTTTCACAAGTTTCTGTGATGACACCTTACAAACACGCTTTTGTCACCACAGTGTCTGTCCTCCCACCTGATGTGCTGTATGTCTAAATAGAGACATTAAAAAGACATACTGTCAATCATCCAGAGTCGATACTGCTCCATAGAACGATCAATATGCAGACTCTGTGAACGTATATTTCCTTCTGGGCTTAATTGGGTTTGGAAAATCAGGCTCTTTTGCCCTTTGGATGGGTTTTTGTTAACACTCATGTAAATGATGTTTGACTTCCAGTCTGGACCAAACTGCATTAAGAAGACCTGTGAAGTACAGCACAGTCTGGTCTCTAACGTTGTCCAGTTAACATGTGACCTGTTAGTCCATGTTGTATTGAGTTCTCAGCTCTTTGTTTGTGGTCAGGTTGAACCCTAAACAGATAATCAAATCTTTGTCCCGACCAAGAAGCAACCTACATGTGTGAGCGCAGCTTCACGACCTGATCATAGTTGTGTTGGTGCACCTTTCTGTAGTTGTAATGCTCTGTTGCTCTGCCCAGGACTCGGAGGAAGATGTGGACGTGGAGGAGCTGGAGTCCGGGGAGCTGACGAGCTCGGACACGGAGGATGAGGCGATGGATGAAGTGAGGAAGAGCGAGCGCCTCTTTCTGCAGGAGGCGGGGGTGACGTCGTCCCAGCGCTGGCCCAAACCTATCCCGGCACCGGAGACGCCGCTCGTGAAGTTTGACCACCGCTCTGAGTTTGAGCAGATGACCATCCTCTACGACATCTGGAACTCTGGTCTGGATGGTGAAGACCTGCAGTTGCTGAAGAGCACTTATGAGAAGCTGCTGCAGGACAACCACAGCTCCGACTGGCTCAATGACACCCACTGGGTCAACCACACCAATATCCTTTGCCCTCACTTCCTTGTGTCTTCCCCCGGGGTGCACTGAATGTTCAATGGTGTCCAGTGTTTACCAACAGCCAAATGACTTGTTGCTATTTTCAGTGAAGTAGGCCATGTACATGTTTCGAACAGATGATGATTGCTATTATGTGATTTCCTGTTATTGCACTTGACCTTTGCGCTGCACTCACCAATTTGCCGAACCCCCGGCGTAAGAAGAAGAGCGTGGACGGGCAACTCCGCCAGCACGTGACGGGCTGCGCCAGGAGCGAAGGCTACTACGCCATCAGCCGCAAGGAGAAGGACGTCTACTTGGACCTGGACCTGCCCGAGCAGGTCATACGGGAAGTGGAGAACGTCGACTCATTGGTAAACACACTCCACGTTCTCCTTGACACTGTGCAGACCTACATACCTCGTCCACATGTTCTCTACTATCTGGCCGACCAGGTGGAAGAATTGAGGTCATTCAGGAGTTTTGAATGCGGCTTCAAGGGGAAAATCAGTCATTATGTTGCTATGCAGAGCCAAGTGATGGGTGTTCCCTCCTATCTTCGCACGCGTTTCCATGTTGTAACCTAGAGGATGGAAACAGTGGGGATGTTGTCTGCTCTCTTTGGCAGTAATGTTTGATGTTGATTAGGTTTTCCTTGCAGATTAAAGGGGCAGCATGAAATAGTGTGTAAATGGACTCAAACATCTGCTATTGTAGGACATAGACAATGTCCAAGCACGTCCCACAGGAGGTGTGTGTGTGTGTGTGTGTGTGTGTGTGTGTGTGTGTGTGTGTGTGTGTGTGTGTGTGTGTGTGTGTGTGAGCTCACAGGGAACTGAAGTTTGATAGGGTTTCAAACATGAGGAGCAGGTGACGTACGGGGTTCAGGCATGCAGTCTTTTTTAAAGCACAGCTGTTGAAGTGAAGTACACACACTGACTGCACACATGTACTGGAAACACGGCTAACGTTTAACATGCAGTCTTCCCCTACAGTATTTGTTGTTGATAGAATTGTGCAGGTCAGCAGTTAAGGGTAATTTACCTGAAAGATAATGTTGGGTTTTATTTGATGCAAGTCTTTTGACTTTTAACTTTCTTTATCTGTTGAGTCTTTTTGACAGATATTATATTGCTCTCTTAAATTGTACAAGTATGATTTGTCATTGGTTGAGCTTATGTATGTATCACATGACAGAAGTTCGGTCATTGTCCTCATTTAGCACTTAGTTAGTACGTAGTTGGTTTGTGACTAAGTGAGGAGGTTGATACCAAATTTAGTTTTGCCGACACAGTGGAAATGGGACCACGTCTCCTCCCTCTTGTTTATCTCCCCTCTCTCACACATCAAGGCCAGACTGTGTCCCACTCTCATCCAGGTCAAGGCCATAAGAGCTGATATGTTGTATCAAAGCAAACTCCTAGCCCTTTGTCCCCACCAGGCATCAAACCGGTTGCTCTCGGAGAGACGCTCAGAGCAGCGACGCCTCCTCACTGTTATTGGAACTCCAGCTGTCATGGACTCTGACCTGCTGAAACTCAACCAGCTCAAGGTACAACATGCTGAACCCACGCACACACGCACACACACACACACACACACACGCACACACACACACACACACACACAACTACCCAACTGAAAGATGCTGAAACCTCTCCTTGTGCAATCACTGACCCGATAACGATACATTAGTCACATGAGGTTGTGTAACATCAGACAGCAACTTGACTCTTCTTCTCCACACTTTTGAAGCAGCATTTGTTTGATACACAACAACTTGTCACATATTCCTCATGACGGCCACGTTTTAATCGAGACGACTGCGTTTTTGTCCCCAACGCAGTTCCGCAAGAAGAGGCTTCGTTTTGGACGCAGTAGGATCCACGAGTGGGGCCTGTTCGCCATGGAGACCATCGCCGCTGACGAGATGGTGATCGAGTACGTGGGTCAGAACATCAGACAGGTACTGCTCCCTCATCCCTGCTCTCACAGCAGTGGGCATCAGCACTGAATGCAGTCAATATTTTTGCCTTTGTGAAGGACGAGGCGATGGGATCAGGAACATTTCTAACATTCCTTGGAACAGCGGCACTTTCTAAATACAGATCATAGATTTCACTGCCTTGGAAGCCAAGCTGAGGAAGTGTTGACATTCCTTCAGCCTATCATAATTCAGCCAGACTTCAGCCATTATGGTTCAGCTCCACTTCTGCAGAAGTCACTCTATCAGTCCCTTTATCAGTCCCTCTCCTGTCCGGGACACATCTTGAATCTGCATATTGTCAGGAGTGCATTGTTTCAGCTTTTATAATGCATGAATTAACAATTAACTTTATATTTAAATAGAGAGAGAGAACGGTGTGAGTAGGATCTGTTTAGGCCTTTAAAAAATTCTAAGAATAGTCCTCACGTCTCCTGATGAAGCACTTGGAGCGCGCTTGACTGATCGTTCTTGGTTTAGTGTAAAACGGCGAGCCTACAGTATGTGTGTGTGTGTGTGTTTGACATCTAGATGGTGGCCGACAATCGAGAGAAGCGATACGCACAGCAGGGCATCGGCAGCAGCTACCTGTTCCGAGTGGACCACGACACCATCATAGACGCTACTAAGTGTGGAAACCTGGCACGCTTCATCAACCACTGTTGCACTGTGAGTCTGAACGTCCCGGATCAAAGCGCTTCGCCCGTGTGATTTGTGTGATTTGTTTTTACTCACCGGTCTCCCACCTGCTCTTCTCCTCTCCCAGCCAAACTGCTACGCAAAGGTCATCACCATAGAGTCCCAGAAGAAGATTGTGATCTACTCAAAGCAGCCCATCGCCATCAACGAAGAGATCACCTACGACTACAAGTTCCCGCTGGAGGACAACAAGATCCCGTGCCTGTGCGGAACAGAGAACTGCCGCGGGACGCTCAACTAGCGGCTGCTCTTCTCTCTTCTCTTCCTACACCGGCCTCAGAGCGAAACCTCCCAAACAAAGCCGCCCTTCCCCCGAACCCGCTCGAGCCGACCGCAACGCAGCCGTCCTCTCAGTACCCTGGAAACAGAGACGCACACACTTGCACTTTTCACGCACATTTTTTTCACTCACGCGGCAGTTTCTCACGGCAGTACTGGAGGTGTTTGCGCAGCTCGCTGTGCGGACACTATGAAGGGGGGGGGGGGGAGCCGGGCCGTCGCCGTCGGGCTTTTCTCTGCGGCAGTACAGCCGGACCGCATCGGCTCAAACTTTGGGTTCACTCCACGCAGTTCTTCTATTTCCAACGCCAAAGTCAATTTGAAGGAATACAGCGAAAACACTGGTATCACGTGTCCGCCTCAGCCGACGCAATCTTCATGTCAAACCACACACACACACACACACACACACACACACACCGACATTCGACAAATTCAGGGTTTTTAAACGCGCTTGTTCACGGCGCAGTTTTAAGATTGAATTAATTTGGTCTTCAGTTATGCAAAATTTCCAAGTGTGAAGATTGTTTTTGGATCTCTTTTTTCATTTCATAGTATTATGTATTGATATTGCTATTACTGTGGTCGTATTGTTCTTTAGTTACGTTAGCTGTAAGTACAGTTACTTCCGGTGAGCCCCCCCCCCCCCCCCCCACACTGTCCTCACCAGCCCTGTAGAAGCGTTTCCCTCCTCCACTCGCCGATACTCTCATGATTTTGCCACAGTCTGGTGTGTGGGTGAGAGTAAAGTGCTTCAAGCTGTAGTTTATAGCGACGAATATTGCTCTCTCAACTCGAAATTGCGTTTGGTTTTTACACAGCTGCTGAGTTTTTGTCTGCAGGATCAGCACAACAGAGAATTCGCCCCCGCCTCGTCCCCCCAAAGATCTCCTGACGGGAACACAATTGGTTTTCTGTCCTTCTGCGGTACCTTCGTGTTCCGCTTCGACCAGCAAACATCAGATTGTCCGTTCAAATCATTTCTGGAGTCGTTCCTTTGTGTCGTTTGTTACGCAAGCAGACCCTGGTACAAATGTGCGGTCGGTGTTCATCCCTCTGTGCTGCAAATGTTTTTAAAAGGCACATTTAACTGAGTTGGTCACATCTCTTTCTACGTTTGTTTTCTATCTCTCTATGAACATTTGTGGGCCTCCTGGGAACGCTTTAGTAGAGAAGTCTGCCCAGTACTAAACGTCCACCCCCTCTTGAATAACATACCAGCTTAGGGTAAGTAAACGTCCTGCACAGTTTGTTTGCAGTGTCTGTAGGTGTAAACTATGTGCACAGCAGCTTAGAAGCTGCTTGGTCATTGGCTGGAGACGAAGCAGTGTGTCCGGCCCCGCGCTCCCGTCTCTGCTTTTTTATTTGGCTGTGGCCGTCCCGAGTTTAGCGTCAATTTGTAGTTTTTAAGCAGCGGAAAAGTCCCTTCTAATTTTCTTCCTTCCCAAAAAGGCAACTGTGTAAGATATTTCTTGTTGCGATGAAAGCCTTTCAGTACAAACCAACCCTCTTGACAACAAGATAGAATGATGAAAGGAAAAAAATTCATGTAAATATTGTAGAGGTGTTTGTTTCTCGTAGAAACACACTGATTCCAAGCTGTAAATAAGTTGTTCCTTGTCCTCTCTCCATGAGGTGGAAACATGTACATACCTTCCATTCGTTTATTTTTTATTGTTTTTCCTTTTAATTTGATGATTATTTTAATATTATTTGCAATATTTTTCTTGTATTAATGCGTTGGATCCTTTATTAATGGTGCATTAAAATATTTTTTAAATAAATGACACCCTCATGTTGTTTTTAAAGGGTGGAGTTTGTAGTGGGTTTGTTTGTCTCAAAGTCACAGGTGCTGCTGATCCACATCAAGGCTACCACCAGTTTGTTCTCAATTGATATCTTCACATAATATGCAAAGCCAATTCTTCAATACTTATCTCAATGGAAAGTAATCTGTCATAGTTATTTCATGCTAAATGATCAGTGTAACCTAACCTGAATCTGGAGCACTAATTACCCAGGATCTATTCCAGTAAACCTACTCTCTCGTCAGTGTCCTGTTCTCTCCCAAACATTCTGACTGCTACTAAAGTATCTACGTGCTCACATACTAAACAAATCCATTGAGTGCGTGCAGTGCTGCACATGCAACAGGAAGTTGCTTACAGGAAACCGATCAGGCAGGATCTTTGACTGTGCACCTGCAC
Source organism: Genypterus blacodes (assembly GCF_046128005.1). Lineage (NCBI taxonomy): Eukaryota > Metazoa > Chordata > Actinopteri > Ophidiiformes > Ophidiidae > Genypterus > Genypterus blacodes. Next base: position 6,694,159 of record NW_027466835.1, read on the forward strand.
TTTCGATATTTCCTGTACAGAGTGAGGGAAGTCTGACCCACGGAGACTCAACCGACACAACATCATCACACGTCATCACACGACGACAAAGCAAAGGAAAATAACTCAAAGTTCACTGACTGAGCACGTGGGAAATCTGAGCTTTGTGGCCTTTTTGCTGGGTTCATACTGAGGAGTGGAGCTCACGGTTTACATTGTGCCAAATATTTTGTCTTCTACCCTTCATCTGTCTCATGTGGAACGGAAACTAAAGTAAATGGCCTGCAAATGCACAATCACTCAAATCTGGAACTCGGGTCATTGTTTACGTCAAAGCCAGATAACAGAAATCAGGGTGAGGCACTGTGTTTGTCCGTAACAGAGAGAAAAACAAAAACATAAGGTGGAAGTCTCATTCTTGTGGTTGTTTTGGGACTAAGTTGTTATTTCCCTCTGAGTCACAAACAGGCTGCCTGGAATTTTGCAGTGGAGGGAAAATCTTTGTGAGAGAATGAGGTACAAGGGTTGGCATTTTATTTTGACAATATTTTGTTTAAAGATGCTGGAGGAGCTTGTGTGTGTCTCTCTCTCTCCCTCTGTGTGTGTGTGTGTGTGTGTGTGTATTACATAATGCAGTTTGTCCTCCCCAGGTTAGTTTGTTGGTGGCCCTGGATTTGATTCAAGGACAATAAATAATCTACAGGTGTATCTATAAGAAATTGAGCTGTAAAGTTAAACGTGTAGAAACAACAGTTTATCTAACTGTTTATCTAAATTTAGATAAAGGGAGCCTAAGCAGAAAGCCACAGCCAGCAAAGGTTTTGTTGACATTATTCAAAAGCGTTATCGCAGAATTTTAGATGACATTGGTGTTGTTAGTTCGATGATCACATAGGTACAGTTCTTACACTATGACATCATAGAACCATGCAGCGAGTTCTGGAAAGCATCGACAAAAAAGGACAAACAGACAGGGGGGAAATCCCATCCAAAGCTTTGACATCATTTCACATCCCTAAACTCTGTAAAGGAAAGAACTTGAACGTGTCATACGCCACAAAGTGTCACCTCTAGGCGGGCTTTTATTTTGGTAAAAGGGGCAGGGAAGTAGTTAAACTCCTCCTCTGATCTTAAGCTGTCCAGCTCTGAGCTCTCAGCTGATCATAACTGGAACGGACGGAAAGAACACCGAGCACCTCCGCCTTCACCGCCCCGGGTAGCAGCATGTGTGAGCGGCGCGCCGGCCTGGTCTACTTCATCACCGGGGGATGCGGCTTCCTGGGCCGCCACCTGCTGAGGGTCCTGCTGGAGATGGAGGACCGAGTGACGGAGATCAGACTGGTGGACAAACACGTAGACGTCAGTTTGTGCGGACGCAGCACAGGTGAGTGAGACGGCGCTCATTTCAAAACGATGCATTACTTTATTTCTGCTGTGATATAAAAAACAGTGTATTTGTTTCTGATGCTACGCGGATTTGTCTTCAGTTCGGCGTCAATGTTACGACTCACGCAGCCTGCTTTATGTATTTATATCTCGTTCACATTATGAGACTTAACGGTGGATTGAATAATACAATAACGGAGATCAGGCGGAAAAGTGACGCTTTTTATTATCATTTAAATGCCGAATTGTCGAGTAGTTTGTTCAGAGGAAACGTGTTGTCAACTTTCACAGGTTATGAATAGAAATAAAACTTGAGCGAACCAAACCATTGACAGGCTGGTCTGTGTTCTGCTGCACCCTCTTGTTCTATATGATACCCTAGTGTACAGCAGCTGTGTTATAGAATTGCCTTTTATGGATTTGTGGTTGATTGAGGCTTGAGACTTCTCTCTAACACTCGTCACCTCACTGAAAGGATTGCAGGGGACTGATTCAGGGTCCTGCAGCTGGGTGGGGCCCCTGTACCTCCGGTTATTACACGTGTTTCACATATGTTTCGTTAACTTTTTCACTCTTAATGGACTGTTTGGATCAGATGCAGCTCTAAGGACGTTACTTGTAAATTGTAGAAGATGGTTTACTCTGCTGTAAGACCTGAAGGGTGTGGTGAGAAAGTCTGGGTGAGAAGAAGTCATGCAAATTTAATAAGGCTCAACAACAGAACGCCTTTTCCCTCAACAGGGTGAGGAATGTGCTCACTCATGTAAGCGAGGCCCACAGTGTAAACTGCTTTGTTCAGTCAGTCGCCATTCTACTCTGCACTGAGACCCTCTGTTAGATTCAGAGCTGTTTGGGCCCCAGAGAGATCAGGAAACAGTAATTGGAGACCTTTGTCATCTCTGTAACAGACATTGTACACCACACAAAATGAGACAACGCCTTGGTGTCTTTTAATCAGCTTCCCGAGTTTCCCGCTACTTTAAATGCAATGGCACACCGCAAAGACCCAATTATTTAAAATTACAGACAGGAATGGAAACTACAAAAGTGAGCTCCAAATTGCAACAGCTTTGATTAGTCTGAAAGAATTAAGAGCCTTCAGTATAACAGTCCCAACAGAAAAGAGCCTGCAAATCAAGTCCAATACAGCAAGTACTCAACTTTGCTCTCTTTGCTTTATCAGTGATGCTTTATCAGTGATATGAAGCAGTGATGAAAGTAAAAGTCTTGTAGTTTTACTGAACTCCTCTATCTTACCAATATGTCCTTGATAGTGCACATAGTCAACATGATTTCTTGCCGAGATGTATCTGTTTCTCTTTCCCAAGAGCTGTAAACCTTGAATGCTATTGTAGAGATCTTGTGAGAGCGTGAGACCTTGATCCATGTGGTCCAGGCCCTTTAATCATGTTTATATCTTCCTGTCCCACCCTCAGAACGGACAAAGGTGAAGGTCATTCAGGGGGACGTCACAGACTACAACAGTGTGGTGGAGCTCAGCAGAGGGGCCGACGTCATCATCCACACAGCCAGCATAGTGGACGTTTGGCGCAGAATCCCAGAGGCCCTCATCTACTCTATCAACGTCGCAGGTGAGCCAGCATGAGGGGGGCAGTATTCCGTACAGGAAGGAAACGGGATGCAGGGTGGCACCAAACCAAGGGCAGTTCAGCTGTGAAAATGTTTTCCTGGAGGAAACCATGGAAACACAGAGTAGAGGAAACTCAGGCCTGCTGTGCTGTGACCTTCTGTAGAAGCTGCTTGTGTTTTCCTCCATCTCTGACCTTTTAAATGCAGCGGCGATGACGTGAGCCTGACATATGTGCTGTTGAACACTCAAACCTCATTGGCCTTTGATCAAATCCTGGATATCGGCCAGTCATGTGAACAACTCCTAAAAGCAGCATGTGCGTCAGTCCTCAATGTTGGACTCCTCAGTCACAGTAGGACATAAAACTGTTTGTCTGTCTGTCTGTCCCTGCAGCCTGCACAGTTCAATTATTGGAACATGACCATAATAGTTAATATTACATTTATTCCTGCGTCTATATGATGTTTATGAATAACTCTGCTGGTCCTCCATCAACCAATCCAAGTGGACGTACTATATCAGCCCCCTTGTGAAACATTAAGCCGTCCTAACTTAAGAACATTAAGAGCCCTTTGAGGCCTTCCAGTGATAAGATAAAGGATTTACTGAACAGACTCAGCAGCAACATTCATTTGATCCTTTTAAAGTTCTATTTAAAGACTTTGTAGTAACTGCTGCTTGCATACAGTAATGAAGTCTTTAATTTCACTGATTGATTATATTTTCCAGTCTGTTCGATCACTTGTATTTTGCATTTAATGACAAAAACATCTAAAGGTTGCCATCTAACTGATAAGACCTGAACACATGAACCGCGTTTCAGCATTGAGCCTAATTTTAAGTGATTCTGTTCGATGATCATGTTTGCTTTTGTGATGTTTACTCAAACTTCAATTTAGCCACTGTGTCTGTGCTAAGTACCCTGGCACGCTCTCATCCTGGCATTTTAAGGAATATACAAAACATGTGGCCTGAAATCAGCTGGATTTCATTTCCGTTGCTTCTTTTTCAGGACTTTTCATTGAGGAGAAAATGGGTTGAGTTTGCTGGGTGTGTTTACTTTCATGTGACCTGTAAATTGGTTTAACAAGTGTTAGAATTTGGCAGTGACCTCTGATTGTTCACTGCCAAATTCAACTGTCAACAGGATGAGGATCACAAACTATCTAATCCTTCCAACACAACATCCTTTTCCTAAAATGTGTTAGTTTGTTTCCTGCTTAGGAACACAGAATGTGATCAATGCCTGTGTGGAGAACAGCATCCAGCATCTGGTCTACACCAGCAGCATGGAAGTGATTGGCCCCAACGTCCACGGAGACCCATTTATCAGGTGAACACCCGAAAGCATCATTACATTATCAGGAGAACACCAAAACGCATCATTACAGAAATCCTCAGCTACACATTCCTCTCTTATCTCCTCTGTTGAACTTCTCGTAAACGTCTTTAGAAACTCTTTCTGTAAAAGAGAACTTTGATAGGACCTAGAAAGGAGAAGTGACTCAAGTGAAAGATAAGTGTTAAAAGCATCTTTCCTAGTAACCTGCTGGTGCATTTGAGCCCCAAGCCACCCTGCTGTTTTTCTTCTATTACACAACAGTGTTTAACTGTAGCCTGTCTGGTCTGTATGTCAAGCACATGTCGTGGAATGTTCTCTCAGGTGTGACGTTCCAGCTTCACAAACTGCATGTATGTAAACAAGCTTTCATCATGTCATCGTGTACTTGTCATGTACTTGTCATGTGCGTAATGGTCTGAGCCAATTATTAACCAATGAACGGGCTTTGTTACATAACGCAGGCCTGCTTGTCTTGTGTGTTGTGCCTCAATGGTGCCACTGTAACTAAAGGTTAACACTCAAAGCAGTCAGAAGGTTCTAAGTGCTTTAACCTTTGCTCTTAGTTTAGGGTTGATGTAGTAGAAGAATCCTTTATTTATCCCTTTTAGGAAGACTTCTGCTCCCAAGTTTGTGATCACTGCCCCAGACATCTAAATTTGTCAGTTACACAAAAGTTGATGAAGTTCTTTACAATAAGACATTGAACTAACGACCTCGGCCAAGGTGGTGATGTTTCCATCCCAGTTGGTTGTTTTGTGTGTTTGAATGCAGGATTACGGGAAAAGGGAACCTGTAATCTGTTAAATATGATTATTGAGACTTGGGGGATGTTCGGGCCTTGGCGTTGGTATGAACTCTATTGAGAAAAGGTCTTGTGTTGCTTTGGTCACTGCAGGAGCAAACTTGTGACTGTGGTTGTTCTGGTTTGGTTAACTTAGAGCGTGACACACTAAGCAAACCATAAAATCCTTTCCTTGGAAATGGACTGAGCTCAGAGAAGCCTGGGGACAAAGTGGCAGCATTCAGTGTGTGTGTGTACAAACTGAAGCAATCCAGCGTTGGTTGAACTTAGAGGGGGTATCCCTGTGCTTAGGGACTATATTTGTTCATTTTCCTGAAAGGATCGTACCAAAGTTTCAACCCCATTTGCTACAAAACCCAGATGCTTTGAATGATTCCAGACCTGGCTGTCTTACACGCTGCAGGGGGTTCAGCTCGTGCAATTATAGCTTTATTTATCTCCGAGTTAGAGTTGCATCATCCGTTACAGTGATGTGGTAATTAAGGTGTGGTGTGGTAATGCTGAAAGTAATAACACCATGACATGCACACCTTTGTGCAAGTCAGGATAACTTGATTGACAGTTGCGTACAAACTGTAACCTGAGCTACATGCAGGGAAATTGTAAGATGATTCTTGGTACAATCACCCTCATTCTGTGGAATTCTCCTCATTGTTCTATCTGGAATGTTTCTCACTGCAGTTTATTTCCAGAACCGTTTTCAATGTCCAGTAGCCCGTGTGTGCTGTGAAAACAACCTTATAAAGAACTTTGAGTGCTTGTGTGTGTGAGTGTGATTCCAGCTGCTGGTATTCAAACACATTCCACACATTCACATGACAGGAAAACACTCCATGGTCTTCTTCTGATTTCTTGCTCTGACTGTTTGATTTGTCCTCCACAGGGGGAATGAAGACACCCCTTACCACGTTCACCACTCTATGCCCTATCCTAACAGCAAGGCCAAGGCAGAGAAGCTGGTGCTGGAAGCGAACGGCACTCAGGTACACACACGTACCTCTGTTTGTCATGCGTTTCCCGAATTTGTCAGGCTGGAAGAATGTTTGTGTTCTCAACATGTACTCCCATCTCATAATTGGACACTGTGGGGCTGTACTTGTGCAACCCTCTGCCACAGAATGCTGGAGCAGCATGTCCAGGCCCAACTCTGGCCTCACTCCACCCTTCCTGCTGTTTATTATGAAAATCCAGTTTTCACCCATTTTTGCTTGCATAAACTGTTCACTCCCTTGTGTCCTCATCTCTCCGTGGTTTCCTAATCCCTCCCCCTCTGCCCTCCTCTCCTGTCCAGGTGAAAAGCGGAAAGACTTTAAACACATGCTCACTGAGACCGACGGGGATCTACGGCGAGGACCACCTGTTAATGAAAGAATTCTACAACCTCTGCGTCCAAAGGGGAGGTCTGATGATGGAGGGTGTGCCCAAAGACACAGAGCACGGACGCGTCTATGCAGGTGAGCCAGGAGTCACACACTCAATCATAACCACTGTGCTCGATTGATGTTTGTTAGTAATAGAGTGCTCATTATACACACTGCAAACTGAGCGTCTGGTGAAAGCAGCAGTGGGTGCCGCAGATTAGATCAAACAGGTTTTGAAAGAGGAAGTCGACTTCTGAGACTTCAAAAGCCCCTGAAGCTTTATTTAGCTGCCAGCACGCACCACACAGGTAAGGAAGATGAGAGGGTGTCTTCCTCAGTAAGGCCAAAGCTACTATTAAAGAAGAAACCATGAATCAGGGATTTCACAGGTTTGTTTGAAGCAGGTACACACCTCACAGTCTCACGGCCTCACAGCTCATTGTCGGTACTTGGGTTGGTGAAAAAAAAAATGGAACTGAAACTGTTTTGGTGAATGATTACTGATTTCTGATCTGACAGCATCCTTGTCCCCAGATCCATTATGTATGTTAAGTTATCGCTAGAACTCTGTGGAATGCTCCTAACTGAAATAAGGACATCTAGCACTGTGATTTGATGGTCACCGGCTTGTTTTTATTGCTAGGCAACGTGGCTTGGATGCATGTGCTGGCAGCTCGAGCCCTGAGAGAGCAGCCGCAGACGGTCAGCGGCGAGGCGTATTTCTGTTACGACGACTCACCCTACAAGAACTACGAGGAGTTCAACATGCAGTTCCTTTCCACCTTCAACTTCCGGAGGATGCGGATGCCCACCGTGGTTTTGTGGTTCATGGCTTTAATGAACGACTTTCTCCAGTGGGTGTTGAGACCCGTCTACAACTACACGCCGCTGCTGAACCGTTACACCTATGCCGTTGCCTGCACCCCCTTCACAGTGAGCACGGACAAAGCCCTGCGTCACTTCCAGTACCGCCCTCTGTACGACTGGGACCAGTGTCGGGCTCGCACGCAGGAATGGATCAACACCTTCCCTCTGGACGCAAACAAAGACTCCTGATGTTGAACTCAGCAAGGGCATCATGCATTCTGCTGTCTAGAGAGGAGGGATCCCATATGTGCACCATCCTGTACTGCCTATATGTAAGCAGAATGGAGGAACGCCACATTACACACAGTAATACAACTTTAATCTTTATTAATGAATCTTTATTAGAGTAATTTCTACCAGCAATACTGATCCTTCCGAGGATTAACTGAAGAATAACAAATGCAGTATCTATTCTACTTCATGTGCTTAACTTGTACTCTCCAGGCGTTGGAAATAACAAAAGTTATTTATGAGGCACTTTGCTTAACAAGTTCCAAAGATGGTCATAAACTAAAGCATCACACTGAATGCGATGTGGAGGAAAGCAGTTATAGTCTGATGACGAGGTCTCTTCATGCCAAAGAATTTGAGAAATGATCTTAAAACATCTGGAACGCTTTTTCAGGTAATGCTCCATTCTGAAGTAGAGAAGAGCCTTTCTAATATTTATGCAAATAAAAGATGAAATGATATGCTGAGATAATGGGATGATTGTACTTGAGGTGTGTTTTTGTACTCTGAGATTCTGTGAGAAGGATTTTAAAAGATGACAAATGTGAACCTTGCATTAATAAACAATAACTAAGTGGAATAATAGATCTATTTTAGAATTCCACTCATAAATACAAGGTGGTGATTGGTTGGATGATTATTCCCATGGAAACCCATAAGCTGCTATATCAATAGAAACCTTTGTTATCAAGTTCTCTACAATTATCTGTTAAAAGTGTCTATGATGTCACTTAAAGACACTGAGTGAACACCTCAGTGCCTTTAACAATAAGCTTTTGGTCCAATGTTTTCTAATAACATTGTATATGCAATATATGTTTGTATTTATGAAATTATAAATAAAGAGAATTTAATTTACATTGCATTGTTAACTGGGGTTTTGTGTGTGAATCTTTACATTGACATCACGACAGAAAAGGCTTCCAGAATGAGAAGGTTTTACAAGAAGTAACAAAGCCTTCACTCTTTCCACAGGGTTACTGGATGTTTTCAGGCTGTGGTTTCCCATGGAGACGGGGAAGTTGTTTACCCTCAGTGCAGCGTGCTCAGCCCTCTTCTGAGCTTGTGTGGAAACTCGAAATCATACTTTCATTAAAACCACATTCACATCAGCTCTTATGAACAAGAATGAAAGTATGGGAGTTCCCTCAAATCGCATCTGAGGTTACTTCAGCATTCATGTGTGGACAGTTGGGCTTTTCCATGGAAATCCTCACAATATTTACATGCACACTGTTATGAGAACAACCATATGACTCAGTGTCTCCAAACAAAGAATTTGTCTTGACTCTTGTTCGCTTTAAAGACTTTAAATAAATGCTGTGATTGACAGTCCCGCTGCCTGGTGGAGGATTACAGAATACTATAATATACTGTATATAATTCAAAACAATATAAAAGTGTAAGGTAAAGGTGAGTTTACTATCAGCGTCTCAACATCAGAAACACGAAGCTGTTTCTAAAACGCATGGAAGTAAAGTTTATGACGCCATCTACTGGTCGACCCACGGCATAAACAAGGGTGTCTCGTAGACTTAATTGCTGTTCTGTTGTTGCTGTTTTGTTTTGGCCTTTGTACACTTTGATTGTTATTACTCTTATTTTACAGCGACATCCCGTTTAAACAATAGATGATTTTTATACGAAAGCCCCTTGTGTGGGTGTGTATGTTCTCCAGCTAAAGTCTCATTGATCTCCTCTCTGGACCCCTGAGTCCCTGCAGTACAGTGGAGGGGACGTGCGGGCGTGTGCGGGTGCGTCCACGTGCCCGACGACATCGCCGGGAGCGCGCACGTAGCTGTCAGTAGGAAATGCAGGCGGCTGGGTTTGGATGTGGATGCGCCCCGCCGCTAGCTCAGATAAACTCAACCAACAAAGACATTAAGGTCCAGAATAAAAAGTATTGCTCTGAATGTTGTTACATATTGGTGACAATGACCGCAGCGAGTCCACATGTTTAACTGAGGTAACCGAGGCACAACCTAGCAAGCTAAGCTAATCACAACAGAACCCTCGCGCTGCTCACAGTTACATTCAGCTAAATTAAGCTAACTTAGCTAGCTGCTAACTTAGCCAGCTAGCTAGCACGCCAGCTCCGGGACGGTCGCGCTTACAACAACTTCTCTCCCCGCTCAACTGCACCCTCCGCCCGGTCTCGCCCTTTCGTGATTTCCTTAACGGATAAGGTCACCTCGCCCGGAGCTGTGGCGGGGGGACGCGCGGACAGGAGCCCCCTGGCTGTCCAGGCGGACGCACCACAGTGACACACCGGCCGCGGGTGAGTTGGTTAGCGTCGATGAAGTTGCGGTTGACCGGGGGCAGTGGGTGGACAAGGCCGTGGCCGCAGCTCAGTCAGGGCCTGTGCGGGAGCGAGAGAGGGTGTTGACTACTGTGTAGCCTCTGTGTGCTGAATTCGGGAAGTTGTGTCGCTTGGATGGAGGCCTGTAGGGAGGATATGACAACAAAGTGGCTGATGTTAGCTCTTAGCGGGATGACAACACAACCGCTAATCTGCTCCATCTGCAGGATGCCCGATCAGCGGTACAGCCGTAGATGCTAACGAACCACAGTCTGATAAACATGAGCACAGCAGCGTGGTGTCGCCCCTCTGAAGTGTCTGCGGAGGAGGGGAGGTTACGGTATAGTAAAATGATAAAGTGTTTACTGTTATGAGCTCATCGATTAGTTTATGTGTCCAGCAAAAGGACATTCTTTCACATGATGTAAATAGTTGTTACTTGTTAGGGGAGGAGGGAATGAACTGTCTGATCACAGCCACTATTATAACATTTACACTTCGCAACCTCTCTGTGGTTCTCTGAGCTGTCAGGTGTGTACAAAAGTGTTTAGAGAGGTTAATTTCTGGTAGCGGTTTGATATATTTTCGTACAAATAATGTCAGAGATATGATGCGTTTTAAAACAAGTCTGTCTAAGTCTGTCTGTGATATCAACACTGTGTTACTATTTTCATGTGTGCTGTATAATCATCTGCACTGTCTCCAAAGAATTTCCACCATTTCAAAATGTGGCCAACTTCTTTTCCTGCGTCTCTGTTGGTCCAATTATAGTAAGAGGAACTCTTGACTCGGCCTCAGAGAAGATAGTCCGAGCTGTTTGTCTTTACTCATCTTCTTGTCAATTTTAACCCTTAAGTTTTCAGTAAAATGGGCTGCTGAGTAGATTTCTTCCTTATTCACCAGTGATGTTAAAGTGATTGGTTGATAAGAATGTTTATCATCTCAACTCAAAGCTGTTCTGTCCCTCTTTATCTGTAAAGGAGAGATCAGAGTGGAACTATGGCTGAACTTTCCACCCTAACCCCATCACCTCCAGCACTGGGTGAACCTAATGCAGCTCCGTCCATCCCTCCTCCCTCAGCAGTCCTCCCTGCTGCCATGGAGTCCATCAAGGAGCCGCCCACACCCAAGTCGTCTCTCTACAGCTACAAATATTTGACTGGAAATGCTTCTGCTGCACAGCTTGGGGATTCGCTCATAGCTCCCCAAACACAAGGTCCATCCTTGTGTCCTCCTAAAATCCCCGCTGAGAACGCTGTCCCCCTATTGGTACAAGAGACGGCTGCACAGAGCGTGGACATGACTGGAAAAGCTGCAGAGACTAAAGTGGCCATTGATGACATGGAAAGGGAGATGATGACTAGTGACCTCTTGAATGCCACAGCAGAGACCCCTGCACAGTCAAGTGAGCCATCAGCCCAGAGCCAGGCACCCCCCTCCCCTGAGCTTAATCCCGGTCCTAATCTCTACCCCAGTGTGCATGTCACTCTCAGTCCTCATCCTTTTGCAGGTGCTGCTCAGCTCACTGCAAGCCAGCCCCAAACCACTGCAGATCCACATCCCATACCTGCTGCCACAGGCGCCACTGAAACCGCAGCAGAAATGGCTGAAGTGGAGAAACCCCAGCCACTACAACAAGCACAAACCGTTCAGCCTCAGCCTGAGTCTGAGCCTCAGCCTCCGCCTCAGCCTCAGCCTCAGCCTCCCCCTGTGCCGCCAAAACCCGACACCCCGAGTGGAGCAAGGAAAGCAGAAACACCCGGCTCTCCCACCACAGCAGACCCGCCCAGCCCCTCACTCCCAGTGATCCATGAACCTCTGTCTGCACCCTCCCCACCCAACCCCAGACCCAGGCCAGCCCCCGACACCCTCAGCTACCTGGAGTCTGCCAGCCTGATGTCCGGGACATTGGAGTCCCTCTCTGGGCTCGGAGACGATGGGAGCTCCGTGGGCTCCGACTCGGAGATCAACGGCCTGACTGTCAGGCGCACCGACAAATACGGCTTCCTCGGTGGGAACCAGTACAGCGAGAGCAGGTAGGCGTCAAGACATCAAAGCCTAAACTCTAAAACACCTAAATCAAGGTATCCCTGTCACACATGACACCCTTTTATTTTGTTATGTCTAATTAATGGATCAGGCACATTCTCAAAGTAAAAGCACACATTCCTGTATGGCTGTAGAACAAAGGAAATGTATCTGGCAGCTTCATGCAGACGGCTCGCTGCCTGTAATATGAGACCGCATTAGATTATGGCTGGAGTGTAGTTTTACACAGATGGATGAATCCTGCCTGGTGACTTATCTTCCTTTTAATCAGTCAGTTTGCCTCCCTCAGTCGCCTGATTCACTCTGTCACCCATCTGAGACCCCCCCCCCACTCCCTGCTGCTACTCTAAACATATCTGTCCTGTAGCTCCCCTTGGTCTGACTCAGATAGTGCTGAGGACAGTGTTGTGACTCAATAAGTACTGACTGCGTGTCTTTCCGTGGCGTCGCCCAGCTCACACCCATCTGCCCACTCCTTTTTGGTCAGATTTGCTTCCAGTTTCTCTGACAAGCCGATTGCTCTTCCCCCCCCCCCCCCCCCCCCCCCCCCCCCTTTAATAATTAAAGTATTTATTGATTTACTGTAGGTAGCACAAGTGCATCCTGGGCCGTATAATGACAAAGTTGTTGCCAGTAACTAAACTAAACTAAACGTAGTAGAGTATTCATGAAAGTTGCGACCTTAAAATACTGTAAACGTGTCTAAAGTGGAGGAGTTATGAAATTGAAAACCCGTACTTCCCAGTTCTGTGGATGATGTCATCGTTTTTCTTGTCTCTGTTAACACTGTTGCTCAATATTGTAGTGAAAAGGACATCCGAGTTGAAGTGGCCCGGCAAAGGGAGATGAAGTGGCTCGATATGTTCAACAACTGGGACAAGTGGATCAAACATCGCTTCCAGAAGGTATCAGACACCGGCCTGTCACGCCACACAGTCACATGTTAGGTTTGACATTAAGAAGGAGAACTATACACACCATGAGAGATGATACTGCTTACATGTACACACACACACACGCACACATCACCAGTGTTTGGATGTGTTTTAGGGAACACCGGATTGATTTATGGCTTATTTAGGATGATTAACAACTGGGGGGGAAATTGCTGGAAAAATCAATCAGTGTGGAAATCAATCATGAAAATGCAATCTGCAGTGGGAAGCAGCGGGTCGTTCAGCTCTTTGTGTTTGTGACTTATTCTGAGCTCATCATTGGCTCATTCTTTTGGTATTTCTGTCCATTTTCCCTTTATTATCAACGACACCACAGTGATATTTCTCATTCTGAAAACTGGACAATGCACATTATATCTAGAGGAAAATCCTGTGTGTGTGTGTGTGCAGGTGAAGTTGCGCTGCAGGAAGGGGGTCCCGTCGTCTCTCAGGGCTCGAGCCTGGCAGCTGCTGTCCAACAGCAAAGACCTCCTGGAAGCAAACCCTGGGAAATTTGAGGTATCCTTATCAATTATTGGTGCATATTGGAGCCAAACATTGCCGCATTTTAACCACACAGATAGATTAGATGGATGACTTCCTTGTTATCAGGCTGCTATTGTGCTGGTCTCTAATTGGGCGACATTGTAAGGGGAAGTAGCTAACCTGGCTCAGGCGTAGGCCGGCCCGGCTGTAAGCCTCTTATCTGGGCCGCTAATCCCGACTGTCAGGGCCCGGCCCCCCAGACTGCAGCCTGGGGGGGGGGGGTCCGGCCTCTTCCTGAACGGGGCGGCAGACTTCAGCGTTTGTGTTTCACCTGCAGGAGCTGGAGAGAGAGCCGGGAGAAGCTAAATGGCTGGACATCATCGAGAAAGACCTGCACAGACAGTTTCCCTTCCATGAGATGTTTGCTGCTCGTGGTGGACATGGGTAACAACACAGCCTCACACCGTGTCACATTAAAGTCAACACATGAGTCTCGTTTCACAACCAAAACCACACAGTTCCTTTAACCATTGTTAGACCATGTGTAGGACCCCGGCGGATGTTCAGGTTTGTGTGTGACAGTCTTGCGCCATAACTTCTACCAGTAAATAAACAGCAGTCCCATCAGGAAACTGGGCTGCTTGAGTGACAGAATAAAGGAAAGAAAGGATGATGTGTCAGAGTTGTCACCATCATCAGAGCGTGGACACTTTGGTGAAAGTTTCTCACACTCACTCTCAGTTTCACTTCACTGTGTTCCCACTCTGGTGCATGAAGCGCTCAGGTTCTGTCGCCGCGTGTTCTCCCCCTCGTGTGATCGTAGCCATTTCCTCCTCCCCCCCCTGCAGGCAACAGGACCTGTACAGGATCCTGAAGGCTTACACCATCTATCGGCCCGACGAAGGCTACTGCCAGGCTCAGGCCCCCGTGGCCGCCGTGCTGCTCATGCACATGCCTGCTGAGGTGAGCGTGCTGACTTAGCGTTCAGGGATGAAATGAGGGGGGATGAAATGTGGTGTAGTTCTCAGCTCTGATTGGTTCTGTTGTGGTGTGGTTCTGTTTGGCAGCAAGCGTTCTGGTGCCTCGTCCAGATATGTGAGAAGTACGTCCCCGGCTACTACAGCGCAGGACTGGTGAGGGGGAGTGTGTGTGTGTGTGTGTGTGTGTGTGTGTGTGTGTGTGTGTGTGTGTGTGTGTGTGTGTGTGTGTGTGTGTGTGTGTGTGTGTGTGTGTGTGTGTGTGTGTGTGTGTGTGTGTGTGTGTGTGTGTGTGTGTGTGTGTGTGTGTGTGTGTGTGTGTGTGTGTGTGTGTGTGTTCTTTCCTGAACTCTTTAACTTGGTTGATAGGAAGCAATCCAGCTGGACGGTGAGATCTTCTTCTCCCTGCTGCGGCGCACGTGTCCCATGGCGTACCGTCACCTCAAGAAGTTTAAGATCGACCCCATCCTCTACATGACTGAATGGTTTATGTGCATCTTCTCACGCACCTTACCGTGGTCCTCTGTGCTGCGTGTGTGGGACATGTTCTTCTGTGAAGGTACAACACACAAGAGATTTGTGAAAGACGTGTGTAAGTTCAGTTCAGTGCTTTGACCCTAACATAACTAACGTCTCTTGTTGGTCAGGGGTGAAGATTGTGTTCCGCGTGGGCCTGGTGCTGCTGAAGCAGATGCTGGGCTCTGTGGATAAACTTCGGGAGCTGCAGGGCATGTACGAAACCATGGAGCGCCTGAGGAACATCTCGCCCGACACCATCAGAGAGGACATTTTGGTACAGGAGGTGGGTCACAAACCAGCAACATCAACAAAACCTTCTTCCTTTCTTAGTCAGAGAGTCACGCAGGTCGTGAGTCAGTCTGTGTCGTGGGTTAACGTCCACTTCCTCTGTTTGTCTCCTCGCCCAGATTGTCATCCTCCCAGTGACGGAGGCGCTCATAGAAAGGGAGTGCAACGTTCAGGTCAAGAAGTGGAAGGAGTCCAGAGGGGATCTGACACACCAGCCAGGCCGCCGCCTCCACGGAACCAGGGCTATCTTTGAGTACAAGCGCCGCGCCGCCGCCATCAGCTCGGGCGGCAGCTTCTCCTTCCTGGGAAGTTCCATCCCTCCGCCAGGACCCCTCAGGGCCTCCTCCAGCCTCCTATCCCTCCCAGGCTTCCGCAGGTCCAAGACTCCTTTCCAATCCAACCCCAAGAAAGGTTCCTTCTCCGGGGGGGCGGGGATGGACGGCCTCCCCCCTCAGTCGCCGTTTGCAGCGTCCAGCCCGAGTCGCGCCTCCAGCCAGAAGCCACCCATCCCACCCGGGGCCAATCCGAGGCCTCAGTCGCCCCAGGTGCAGAGCCCCTTGGTTGGGAATGCGGCGGCCTCGTCACACGGGCCGGCCCAGGCCTCAGAAGGCGCCGCAGCACGGGGCCGACCCTCGACTCCGCCCCAAACCATCACTCCCCCCAATACTCTGACCCCGATGGTCGTGTCCGAGCAGATCACCCCCACTCTCCCCTCGCCCACCGCCCACAACTCCCCCCTGCTGCTCTGCCCAGACGCCAAGAAAGAAGCAGCGCCGACGGCCGCCGTGCCCTCCAGCGAGGAAGAGGGGAAGAAGAAGAAGAAGAAGAACAAAGACGACAAGAAGAAGGAAAAAGAGGACGAGAAGAAAAATCTGAAGGAAAAGAAGGAGAAGGAAAAGGCGGAGAAGGAGCGGCTGAAGAGGGAGAAGGAGCGGTCAGAGCGAGAGAAGAGGAGAGAGAAGGGGGGGAAGAAGAAGGACAAAGGGGGCGGAGAGGCGGAGGATAAAAACGGAGCTGCAGCAGCCAGAGATTTGGCCTAGATACTCATCCATCATTCCTCCATGATGAAAAGGGACGCTGAACAAAAAAGAAAAGAAGAAGAAGAAAAAGAGGTCATGGTCAGAGTGAGCGTCCCCCCCCCCCCAAAAAAAAACCAAAACAAAACAGAAGGAATCATGATTTTAAAGAAGAGGACGGCTTCCTGTCCAACGCACCATTTTAAAGACTTGACCTGGTCCCAGGACTGAGAAGGAGACACAACTGGATAATGGGATGAATAGCACCTCAGGGGGGGGCCGCCTGACCCCGCCCCCCTCCTCACAACCCCACGCTTTGTTTCTCGCCGCGTTCGAGCGAAATGGGACAAATTTCCGTTTGCAACTGGAGCAGGACTGAGTCTGAACGGGACCCTCAGTCAGTTTCACCTTTTTAGTGTTTTTGATTTCTGCCTCTATGGTTTAAAACCGGGGTCGATGACCACAGGGAGAGAAAGGCGTAGTATTGGAGGTGTGTAGTCGTAGTCGTGGTGCCATAGAACCTGTAGTGTAAATAAATAACCGTACTTATAGAGGATCAGCTTATCACTCCAGACGGCCCGTTAGCTCATTCAGAGCTATGTGGACGTGTCAGAAGGCAAATCCTTGTCAGACAGGCACTGAAGACGGTGATAGTAGTAACGCTGAGTGTTGAGCAGGTTGTATTTATTGTCATGTTAATGTTGTGTGTTTGTGTGTGTGCGCGCGCGCCTTAGCAGTGTAGTGAAACGTGTTGCTGCCTCCCCCGTCTCCCTCTGTCTGCTTCTTTGCTTCTCTGTCCCGAACCCTACGGGCGACACGGAAGGACGGCACGCAGAGGCGCCGGGAGAGAGGAGGACGAGCGGGACGGGGACACGGCGCCGCGTTGGATTCTGTGTTCTGACGGGTCTCTGACAGAGCGACACGTAGGGAGAGTTTCATTGTTTTTTATTTCCTCGTTTTTAAATTCCGCTGAAGTGGACGTACGCGGAGAGAGACACGCAAACACGTCGACACACCAACATGTCCCAACTGTCAAATTAGTATTATTTCACTTTTTGATGAACACCTTTTATTCAGCCAAACCTCAGTATGGGCGATGGACTTTGGTTCACGCGCCCCTCAGAATGTTATTTTGGGAATCTTAAGAGATTGGAGGAGAATGAAGGAGCATGAAGGACGACTTTGCACTTCAGATTTTGGTCACAGAGCTCCACTGAAGTCGCCCGCTCAGCAGCTCGCTCAGCTTTCTCCCTGCGACTCTGCCTGGAGGTCTCATAGGAAGCCACTTGACTGGAGGTGCCAGGTGTGCCAATGTAGCATTAACCTCTGATCTTTGACCTTTTGGGTTCTGTATTTATGTACAAAGTGGTTAATTTAATCAGATATAGTATATTATGAATTATTGTTATTTTGGATTTGGACTATTTTTCTATGTAGCCGCCTGGTGGACTGGAATGAAGGCCGACTGCAGCTGCAGCGGGGGTCGGATGATGTGTTTATTGTTTAACTTCCTTTTTGTTTGTTTTGCACGTTTCGTCCTCCGATTCTACATGAAGGTCTCATGTTGATGCATGTTTTTTTGTTTTTTTTTGAAACGTTTACCGCCGTTGGTTGGTTTTGGGACAGTTGAGGCGCCCCGGGTTTCCAGTTTACTGAAGCACAGTATTAATCCCAGTCAGGCGGGAATGTCCTCCCGACAGAAGACGAGCTGAGACGAGTGACGAAGGTGTAATTATTGGGAGCTGAAGGTCTTAATCGTACTGTATAACGAGTCACTCACCAATTCTTACCTTTGTCTGTGTTGTAACATTCATAACAAATATTACAAATTCACTCCCTAACCTGTTGAGCTGCAGTGTTCTGTACTGTAACATATTGATGCATATGTTAAAGAACGCCCCCCCCCCCCCAACGCCATCAGTCTATGATGAAGAGCGCCACCTCCTTAGTGTCATAGCGTGCGACGGCCCCCGAACGGCCGCCGTGTTTCTGTTTCCTGTTGGAGTCCAGGATCAGAGGGAGAGTGATGTGGTTGGTTGTCCTCCATGTTCATCCGTTTCTATATTATTTCAGGTCTTGACATCTCTGTAATTAAAAATATGAATGTGTAATCAAACATTTCTCCCTCCCCCGTCCCTCTGTTTTAGAATCTGGTGCATTCAAGGTTCAGCCCAGTCGAGAGAGCCTGAACACATCTATGCAAAACTCCATTAGAGACTTGCTGTGTGTAGCTGCAGCACCGATCTCACCTCTGACCCCGTTGCAGCAGCAGCGGTGATCGGGTCGCTTCCATGAGAGACGAACTCTGTGCTCCTGCAGCTGTTTTACACGGATCACAATATTGATGTGAGCAATCTTGTTAACGGAGAACAGGGCTCGAGACGTCCCACCGATCAAATCCGTCGCATAGAGTCGTCGCTCGGCTCTGCAATGTCGACGACGAATCCAGAAACTAAAGTCCCGTCGGGTCCTTTGTGCATTTCTGCATCCACCCTGCAAACGCAGCGCTTGATCTTTAATCAAAGACCCGCTGATGCAAATATTTGGTGTGTAAACGTCTGTCCGTTTCTTCATTCGTCAAGTTTCTCCACGCACAGTTTTGTCTTTTTTTGTGTGTTTTTGAGTTTACATGAACGTGTCTGGCGAAAGTGAAGTAAAATCTAATCTAAAAGCTAATTGAATTCATTCCTTCAGAAGATCTACAACTGATGTATTTAATTGACAATGATAATGACATTTGTGATGAATAATAAACCATAATATATTAAATCATCCATCTGTGTTTGTCCTGTTTGTTGGTGTTCAACTGTCCTGACTCAGCTTATCGTAGCTCTGCTGAACACTTTACGTCTCTTGTGTTGAAGGTCAAAGGTCACTTGAGTATGTTTGTATTTCAGAGGTTTATACTTTGTATTGTCTAATGTCTGTACTCACTTTATACTTGGCAGCTTCACATTTCAAACAACCTGAGATCTGAAAATGGGACCAATTTATTTTCCTTTTGTTACGTTTTGCTTCCCTTTTTCCTCTTATTTTGTCCTCTGTTACTTCCTTTTGTCATTTCGGAATGTTCCTTCCGTCCTTCCTTCCTTCCTTCCTTCCTTCCTTTCTTTCTTTCTTCATTAATTTCCTCCTTCCTCCTTGTTTCTGTTCTTCCTTCCTGCCTCCTATATCCCTCCTAAAGTTTTTGATTGAAGAAATCAGACTTTTAATACTTTTTTTTACTCCTAATAATTGGTGTTGGTGTTTTCTTCAGTTTGTTGCTTGGAGTCGTTGTTGTTGTGTTGTTACTGCGCTGTTTGAGTGAAACATCTGAGTCCTGTTCCGTGACGTCATATGAATCATGGCTCGCTCACCACTAGGTGTCGCTAGATGCGCATTGACACATGAGGGGGGATTCTCTCTCTCATGACCCTCAGTCCCTCTCTCCCACAGAGCCACTGACCAGAGACACTATTGTACAAAAGGAAAGCTTTTATTTGATTTTTATAAAGATTTTATTCACAGTTTTTTTTCCCTTTTATTCGTTACAGAGGAAGATGAGGAAGAGTCCGGTCACATAAATGAAAAACAGCTTATGGAAAAAGGGAGTTCTGAGTGAGGCAGGAAGGAGTTGAGGGAAGGAGCTGAAGATTTGAATGTTTTCTTTCAGCCCTTTCTCTCCTCTCCCTCGCTCGGTGTTTTACTCTGAGACAAGGGGCGTCGTCGCGTTACGGAGACGCAGCGCTCTCTCTGCGACCCTCCATTGCTCCCCCCTCACCTCACCTCACCTCCCCTCGTCTACCTGATAGGAGGAGGAGGGATGGGGGGGGGGGGCGTCTTCGAAATTTGGAATGAGGCCCCCCCTTCCCCCGTTGTTGTGTTCTTATCCCCGGGCCTAAAACATTTTTTGGTTTGGTGGGACTCATTTTTCACTCACGCAAACACACCCCGGAGACAAATGTGGCAGGTGAGAAGATGGAGGATGCAAAGAAAGAAAAGGTGGCTGAGAAAAGGTGGCGGATGGAAGTTATGTTACAGGATCATTTTATTGAAACGAATCCCAATTCCCCATAAGCAAACATAGACATCCCATGAGCGTCGAACGGCTCATGTTTCAGCGTGACGAGTCTTTGGTTTGAACATGAGCGACCGAGCACATGGGGGTTTACACAGGAGGAAGCAGGGAGGAAGAAAAGGAAAGGAAAGGGCGGGGGAGGCAGAATAACAAAAGGGATGTTGCTGTTGTTTTCTTGTCTTCTGGCGTTCTCTTTACTCCTCCTTCTCCTCTCCGTGTGTGATGACATAGCAGATGTTCTTGTAGTCTACGTTGCCGGCAACATCTGGGGGGAAGGCGGCCCACATGTTCTTAATCTGAGGGAGGAAGAGGAGGAGGATGCAGGTTAGAATTCTGGACGGAACGATGCAGAGTTAGATGAAGGGATGCAGCAAGTAGATAAGGTTTATAATTGAGATGATTTCAGATGGATTGGGAAAGGAAAGAGAGAAAGCATGATGAAGAAAAGACAGATTGAAGGATCCTCCTCTAAGTTTACCTCTTCCTTGGTGAACCTGTCGCACTGAGTGGTCAGAAGCTCCTCAAGACTGAAACACACAGACACAGATCACAGTTCACTTTTGTGTCAGAAAGGAATATCTATTTTTTAGATACGGAGAATAAGGTCATAAATACTCACAACTGCTTCTTGATGGTTCCGGTACCCTCGGGGTCCAGAACCTTGAAGGCGCTCACGATAACGTCCTCGGGGTCGGCACCTGAGGGCAGAGAGAGTTTGGGTTAGTTGAGTCACGGAAACGGGGAAACTCGGAGTTAAAATCATCAACGAGTGTGTGCGTGACAGAGAGCGAGCGCCTCACCCTTCAGCTTCTCTCCAAACATGGTGAGGAAGACGGTGAAGTTGATGGGGCCAGGAGCCTCCTTGATCATTGCCTCCAACTCCTCGTTCTTGGTGTTCAGCTGGCCTGTATGGGATAGAGGTCAAGGGTCAGGACTCCAGTGACAGACAATTTTACACGAGTACTTTGTTACTTCCACCACTGTTGCATACACACTCACACACTCACACACTCAGATACTCACACACACACACACTCACACACTCACACACTCAGATTCTCACACACACACTCACACACTCACCCATAGAGGCCAGGACGTCCCTGAGGTCATCCTTGCTGATGATACCGTCTCTGTTCTGGTCAATGATTGTGAAAGCCTGAAAAGTGAAGAGACAAAAGATTATAACTTAACAAAGTTCTTAGCAATGGAAGAAACACACACATCCTGTTACCAAAGTAAAATTCATGTTCCTACGGTTCAACGGTTCCTTTCTTACTAACATTTCTGTGATTTTCATTTGTGTTGATGATTCTTTGTTCAATCCAAGATCATTTAACATACTGTAGATAAATCCAGTACTTTAATGAGCGTACTTGGTTCATTTACGCGCTTGCTGACGTTTGGGGTGAGACCTCTTAACGTTTTCGGCCTCGTCACTCAACACGGCTTCCATTAAAGTGTCAGCTGGAGAGGATCTGTCACGCCTCGCTATGTAAACCTCGTTAGGCTTAGGAGGCCTCGAGTCAGTGGCCTTGAGGTGGCGGTGGGGTGGGGAAGGCATGTGCGTGTGTGTGTGTGTGTATGTGTGTGTGTGTGTGTGTGTGTGCAGGGGGGCACTTGAGGCCCCAGCCCTTCCCCCACTCGATCTTTTCTTACATGTTAATTTGGGAAAGTATCATCGGGCACACAGCTGTCTGATCCGCTCTCCACGTCTGGCTAAGCTGCAGCTCTGACACTCGTGAAACTCAAGACAACCTCTTGGACTTGAACTTGGTGGTCTGTCACTGACATTTGCCCTTCGCCTTCTCACCCTGCCTTCCTCCCTCTGTGTCACCCACCCGCACACACACATATGCCCCCCTCCCCCCTTGCCTCAGCAGAACGTAAACGCATTCCCCCTGGCCACCATCTCTCCATCTATGCGAAGTGCTAAGATGGGCCTAATCATCCTGTCTTACATGCCCGGAGTGCCACTTAAGAAGCACGTATCACTTATCGCAGGAGGAATGTTTATTCCTCTATTAGGAGCTCAGATCCCTTGACGACGTATCAAAAACACAGAACTCATCATCATCCAATTTCTTCACGCCGCTTCCTTATAAACTCCGTCTCTGTGAGCCCTCTGTTGGCCTCTCTGCACGCATCGCTGCCATTCCTCCTCCTCTACCTAACCTTTACGTTTATAGATCTAATCCTCCCAAACATACATTTCAGGGAAGCTAAATTCATATTTTGAAAACATAATACGTCTGTCGATGTCCAGTTGTCTTCCTCGGCCTTCCAGCCTTCACCGAGTGACAGCTGGGAGGTGGAAAGTGACCACAACATAGGGGAGCTTCAGATAGTGTCAGAAATTTCACAGCTCCTCCTCATGACGTTCTCGCACTTATTGAATCGTCAAGGGAGAAGCGGGAATGCCGAATAGCAACTGCTGTGAAAATGGATCCAAACAGACTGAGAGCCGCTTCACTCGGCTCTAATTTGGATTCTACTTGATCTACTTGTGAAATAAGTCAATTTATCTGACATTCCTTCCTTCATTATCTTGACTTATGGACCAGAGCTTAGGTCAGGCATGAGTTAAAGTGTCTCTAGGTGTCCTCATCCTCACCTCCTTGTACTCCTGGATCTGGCTCTGCTCAAACATGGAGAACACGTTGGAAGAACCGCTGTCTCCTCCTCCTGCCCTCCTCTTTGCCTTCTTTGGTGCCTGAGAGACAAAAAATTGGTTAAAATTTTTGATTTTCACAGAAACGCCACAAGATACAAAGGTACAATTGATCAAGTATATATATATTTAATTGTAAACATACAGTATACCAATATGTTGGTTAAGAATAATGTATTTTGACATCTCCAATTTCTTTTTAACTTTTCACTTATCTGGCACTCCAGACTTATAAAAGTAAGAGTAGAACTGTGCCACTTTGGCTCCAGCGCTTGTTGCCGTGGCAGCAGCCTTTGGTGACACACACAGGTGTAATTTTGCACCTTTTCTGAATGGATCTTAATAATCTTATGTTAAAAAGTGCAATCAGTGCACGTCTGCTCTCACAGGGCTTGGTTAGGTGCATCTATGTCATTCAATAGAACTACATCCCTCTGCACCGCAGTGAATAAAGAATGTTAAAGTCATCTGAAAAACACGAGAGCACAAGCATCCTTATAACTGTACCACCAAGAAGTGCAGTTATCCAAAGACTCCATGTGGAAAAACAAGTCCGTGATCTATTCGAAGCTCCGAGCTTCTACGATTATCTCAAACTAGAATGCACCAAAAAGTTTTAATCCATCGGGTGGCCGTGATTCAGTTTCCCCCCTGCAGTGCTTCCCCGTCGACAGAGTGCAGTGGTGTGGGACCGGTGGTACTCACCATCTTGAGACGGTGAGAGTGGAGGTTTGGTTGATCAAGAAAGGGAGGGAGAAGTGAAGCCGCATTAAACCTCCTTCCCGGGGGGCTTATATACCCCAAACGCCGCCGCCGGCCATGTCTAACTTTAGCCACAGCCTCAAGTTTGGATTGGGATAAGAAAAAGAGAGCGAGAGAGGGGGGGAGAGAGAGAGAGAGAGAAAGAGAGAGAGAGAGAAAGAGAGAGGGCGCAATCAAGGATGATCTGGAGTGAAGGAGACGGGATGGCGATGCAGCAGATCACCTTACAGGAGATCAGAAATAGACGTAGAAGTCTTGGAATTAAGCAAACCTGATAGCTCTGGGACCAGGCCATAGGTTCGCAGTCCCACGTGGACTAATAAGGACATTCGGGACATAGATGCTCGGTGGATCGGGGGACAGTGTCTCTCCACCCTCCTCCTTCTCTCCATCTCCGTCCGCATGGAGAGACGCATCAGCCGCTCGCCGATTTTATTTTTGGTTTGTGATGTCCCATTACCATATTACAGAGCGAGATACGAGGATTCTATACGCTCAGCAGCTGATCGGCCTCTTACCCTGTATGTGCATGCTCGGTAAAAATAATGATGGGAACGTCAAATTTGGTGTTTATCCATTTAGAATGAGACAGATGTTTGGAATACCAGGAATACCAAATATCCAAATGGGATTAAAGCATCATTCCTGTTGCTGTGGGTCAAACAGTGAAGCACAATAAAGACAAAACCGACTGTGTTATTATTATCATATCACTCCCAGTCTGATGAACTCAACTTTCTGGGTATATATTTAACCAATCATACATTTGTGATTGTGTGTCCTTCACTGTTGAATCACACTAATAATACAAATATGAATCGAGAAAGTAGGAAACACAGATCTCCTTTATTGTATGATATAGTGATAATGATGACGCGGCGGTTTCCTGTGAGTTATATAGGAGCAGATTGTATGAAGGAGTCACTCTGGGTAAAGATAAACGTCTGAAACAGGATCTCCTATGTTAAAGCTGCGGTGTTTCTAAATCCAGCCGCCTGCTGATGACTGATTGGAAAGTGTCGGCTCGTGGAAACACACATTTCTTGTTTTGGTATTGTGATATTTCATCCGCCGGGGGCCGAGGTTTGAGTTTGAGTTCTTAAATGAGCCGCACCGCGCCGGAGACGTGCGAGGGTCCGTATACTCCCTGGCACCCTCCCTGCTTTCCCATCATCAGTGAAGGTGTTTGTTTGGTTACGACCAAGTTCCCCTCACACACACATACACACACACACACACACACACACACCGCCTGGCCATGGTCCCCCCCGGCGTATAAAAGGATTACGGGCTGATGGCAGCAGACGTTCCCCAGAGAACATAAAAGGCACAGCTGAGGGCGACCAAAATAGCAAAATAAACTTGACCGTCTGCCAGCGTGTCGGCCCTTCAAAGCAAAAGCATTTTCCTCCGTTTGTTTTGTCGGGTTTTATGTCCAAATTTACCTCCCGGATAATCTGTTGTCATTGGCCAGACGTCTTTGTTAATCTCCTCTCTTTAATGACTTTATTGCTTCTCTCTCTGATGGTCTCACGTTTGATCTTCACTGGTTTCCACCGCTGATGTAATTTGGATTAGAGAGGCTTTGTGTTTTGGTCCGGGCCTCCGGGACGACCTGAACCTGACTGGGGCTGTCGATCCTGACCTTTGACCTCTGCCATTCTTCGTTAACCCCGTTTTATTTGAGGCAGGAATGAAGTCATGAGTGTGATTTTCAGTTTGATTTCTTTGATGTGGAGGTGTTGCATAAGTTCAAGGTTAGAACATCTTCCAAATCTTTATGTCTGTGTGACTTCAATGCAAACCTTCTGCTTCTACATGTGTTCTATTAAGGATACCTATGGAAATATAAAGTCCTTTTACCCTCTTTTCCTTCAGCAGCCCAGCTCTGCTTTTAAAGTTGCAGTACGTAACTTTTTTCGATCATTTTTTTGTACAATTTAAAGAATTTGAAACAACTGTAATTCATGTTTCACTAGCGCCTCCTACTGACGGAATCTGATTTTGGTTGGTTTAAAGCGCCTTGTCTATAATGTTGCAAATTAAGGGACATGTTAACATATTAAAATCTGTATCAAATGTAAATCTTTATGGAACGCTGAGTTTATCAGAGAGATTTAGCCTTTAAACTCACTCTGAAGTGTGTTTTTCTGCTGTCATATA
This sequence comes from Genypterus blacodes, assembly GCF_046128005.1. NCBI lineage: Eukaryota > Metazoa > Chordata > Actinopteri > Ophidiiformes > Ophidiidae > Genypterus > Genypterus blacodes. The sequence continues at coordinate 6,719,940 of NW_027466835.1, forward strand.
TCACATTTATTTATGGTTTGAGTGTATGATGGTGTGTTATGGGTTATTGAAAGCTGTCACTTTGACTGGTGTCTTAACTATTCACAGGCATGTCAGCTGCTGCAGTTTGTATCTGTTATAAACCAACAATGGTCTCACTTCACGACGTGTTTACACACTGCACCCGGGAGGAAATGTCACCGTACAGATGTGTGTGTAAATTCCAACGCTATTTGCTGAAACGTGACTCGTCCCTCCACACTCTTCTGAAGCCATCTATCACTTTTTACACCATGGGCCTGTCTGTCTGTATAGGCTCCGGTATGTGGAGAAGCTCTCAGCTTGACCTCTGGGGCAAAACACACATGACATAGCATCACTTACATTACTCCGTGATGCGTGTGTGTGTGTGTGTGCCTGTGTGTGTGTGTGTGTGTATGAGTGTGTGTGTGACAGAGAGATTACCTGCTATGATCAGGTTGTTCTGTTTCCTAATTGATCAGGTTAAAGCTTTTTCTTTTTCTGTTGAGCAATGTGAGAGAAAGTTCATACACTGGTTTATAGACGTTATCATGTTTATTCCCTTTCATGCCTGGAGCTTGGTTACATTGGAGGGATATTTCAATGACAATTTTAATGTATGTAAAATATATACTAGCTGTTGCTGATTTTGGGATAGATTATAAAATAATTAAATATACAAACACAATTTATTAATAAAGTATATATAAATTAATAATGTTTATATACTACATATACTATACTAATTCATTAATAAATAAAAACTTTTGTCTTCCCATGATTCATTATCAATTGAATACTTTTTATTTTATTATTTTATTAATTTATTTCAGCACACTTACATGAACACGTAATACCTGTTATATTGCTGTAATATCCCTGCAGATTGATTGATTAGAGTCAGACTTGGTGTGATTATTTGAGCAAACATTTGTGTAACTCGATTAGAGGCACTTACACATTTTCCATATGAATAAACGTGTCTGTCTGGGTGCAGCTGCTCTCTTAAGGCTCTTACATTGTCACATAAATCACGCTGCTATTTCAGACACTGGAGAGAAAACAGACAGACCTCGCCTGCAGCATCCCCTGCTGGTTATCAGACAAACTGCAGAAATCTGAAGTCTTACAAACCTTATCGCTGATGCTTATTAATATTTTTAAGGATCTCGTTTAATACTATCTAAGTGCCATACTGTGCTGTTATAACCTGTCAACTCTGTTATTATGAAACTCTACAGTCAACTGGCCAAGTTCAATTTATTAGGCAATGGAAAATAAACATTACAACATTTAATACTGCATCTGTAGACCGTGGAACCTTGTTGGCTCAGACAAATGAAACTCAATAATACAGATGAAATCACTCCTTGATATAAACAGGATGTAACATATTGCGCACATGTACAGGTGTCTGCTCTTATGGTTCAGTTCCTTTTTGACACACATGAGTCGACCCGTCTCACTTCCTCTTTCCTCTCAGCAGAGGTCGATCAGATCCTCCCCGTGCTCCTCCTCTGCTCGTCGACTTTGCAGCCAGTCCTCCCTGGCTCGCCTCACTTCCAGTCCATAATAGTCGTGAAGTGTACTAAAGTCTTTAAGCGAGTCCAAACCCACCAGAGGCCATTCGCCGTATAGTGGTGCCGGTCCGTTCAGTGGTGTGACATGAGCGTTTCTCCTGGGCCAAAGCTTTGGAGACTTTTTATTCACTATTTCAGGAGGTATGGAGGCTGCTTGTAGGACGGCGCAGGCACTGAGGCTTCTCCCCTGCCTGACCGCTGCTCCCTGGGCCTGTGGGGGGTTGAGGGCGCCTGCAGGGCACATCTGGATCATGGACAGTTTGCGGACCCTACCAGGGTCTCCACTGACACAGAAGCTCTGATGAGACTCACCGCAGATTTGCTGTCGTTTGGCTTCTGCAGATGAATGGAGAACAAAAACATCTTAACTGTGCGGAAGTGAAACGTTTCAAAGTTTATGAATCACTTCACACACATTGCTTCAGTGGAATAACTCTGAGCAATAATCATTGTGAAGTTAGAGTGAAACGACGCCCTCATCTGTCCAGGAGTGACATGAGGAAACTGGAGCACTGTCCCACTTCAGTGCTACATAGAAAGGGTTCTCAAACTGTGGCGCTAGAACCAAACAACTGGCTCAAAGCAACTTCAATCTATGGGAACTCTGTGAGATCCATTAAGAAATAATTTTGTTTAAAGATGTATTCATCTGTTCTGATTAAAGCAGCAGTCTGTAATATCAGGGAGTGGGCGGAGCCTGCTGCCACACAGCCCACAGCTCCTCCCATCCAAAGACATGAGACATGATTGACAGTTGAGTTATTTATGGCTCTTGTGGGAAATTGCTGTTTTGAGCAAAACTTTCACACCTAACTAAGTGTGTGTGTGTGTGTGTGTGTGTGTGTGTGTGTGTGTGTCTGTGTTTCTGCCATACGTGGGCTACAGCAACAGTTTGAGTAGAGCTGAAACCTCTTCTTCTCTCATTCAATTCTACACAGTCACACATGTGTACTGCAGAATGGACCCTGTGCTGCTCTGTGTGTGTACTGTTTGTGTACTTTTGTTAGCTCAATTATACAACGTACAAAATCCCTAAAATGCAAGTCTGGATGATGGTTCCTATGCATCACATCTGTATGTTATCTGTTTGCTCACCCTCATACTGCCTCCTCAGGTCTCTGAGCAGCAGCGAGAGGTAACAGTGGCTGGCTGACAGTAACGTCTTCATCCAGCTCTCCTGAGTCTGACGGTCCTCTGCGGCCAGCCTGTAGGTCCTCAGTCCAGGCCCCTCAAAGACCAGGGAGAAGGAGAACAGGCCTTCAGACTCGGAGCACCGCACCGCACATCCCTCCAGAACGATGACGCCCAGTAGGTGACGATCAGCCGGGCGCTTCTGGTAGAAGAGCTGGTTGGCCTTCAGGACGAACCACCTCCGTCTGTAGGAGGCATTACGCTTTCGCTGTGATGGAAAGGTGTCAAAGAAGAGTAAGCGGTTTGTTTGTGTGTGTGTGTGTGTGTGTGTGTGTGCGCCGATTTGTCAAAACCTTTTTGTAGAGATATCCTTCTTTATCTACTGGAGAGGTACAGGATAAGAAATGGGTCATGATCTTCTTATGGATCTTCATCACAACACCTAAAGAGCAGAGTTTGTATTTACCAAAGAACGTTTTCTTCTTCAGAGGAGAGAAATCAGCAGTTGAGCGTGACTTTACTCAAACACTGTTACAGCACATTGCAGAGGTATTGAGTACAGTGTCTCCCACAGTTGACATACAGCATTACAGAAGAACGTATTATGCTTTATGCTCCACTGCATCTATTTTACAACTGGAGTTACAAGTTCATTTCTGTCTTCAACATGGCTTTCATCTCATCTGAAAGCAGGGGAATCTCTCAACCTCTCAAACTGGAGATAGGTGTTGATTTGTATTTCATTACCTGTTCAGAAATAATGCTGCTTGTTGATTAAATGCATCAAGAACTAAACACAACAACACAACAACTTCTGTACTCCAAACTACATCAGTTTACATGTAATGCTGGCAATAACAGCAGGATATTTAAGCTGTTTGCAGCCATACAATAGATTTACTGACCATATCTCTCTCTACTGTGGCAGAGGAAAAACACAGAGAATAGAAAGGAGAGAGTCAGTCTTACCCTGTCCAAGGCTGAGTCCCTCACAGGGTCTTTGTCCCCGTCCACACTCTCAGCCTTTACATTCTTTTCATTTGTAGATCAATTCCTCTGCCTCTCAGCATTCCGAAAGATGCAGCCGGTTGTTTCCCCCCAGTCAGATACATCTAGAACAAGACAATGTTGAAGTATAAAGTTTCAGGTTACTATGACCGGTTCTCTCTCGGGTACTAGAGGACGAGTCTTGAAATATAAATAACTCGACCCACTTCCTGGTAACTAAACCCTGACACATTATATTCTCTCTCCTCTGTGCCTGAGTTGGGTCGCACTCTGCCGGACCAAACTGCACAAGACCGTGTCTCCTCACAGCACTTTGTACCTGGAAATGAGATGCTGAATACTGAAGTAGGTACTGATGCTTCCCTTAGCTCTCTCACTTCCACATTGGCTGCAAGATGTGAGTTCCCTTCCACTTGAGGGTTTTATTTTAGTCTCTGGTGGTGCTTGGTGCAGCTGGTAAATGTCCCCTGCTGCTGGATGGGTGCACAGGGACACAAATGCACAAAGCTTCTTTCCCAACCTCCTTTCCACCATGATGTATGACGTTATTAGGTAAATCTTGTTCCCATTCCTGGTTCCTGTGTTCACGCATTTCTAGTGCAGGGATTTGTTGCATTGTGGTTGGTAGTATGATTAAATTCAGCTACAGCAGTATGCAACATTGTGCGGTTTGACTACGAAATAAGGTCAATATGGTAGTTGTGAAATATCTAAAGCTTTGGTGACATTGCCTAATTCCGAGAAAATGTCAGATTCAAATCGGATAAAACAAGTTTGAGATTGAAGTGAATTTTCAAGAGAAAATCTCACATCAACTTTTGACAGAATTTTGAGGATTTTAACATAAAAAAATATCAAAATTACACGAAATTATCTTTGTAAAATATTTCATTTGATCTATTCCTCCTGAAAAAGCCGGCCATTGCGTTGACAATTCACATGGAGGCCCAGCAGGGGGCGACATTACTCAGCTGCGATCAATAGAACAGAAGAAGAAGAACTCGAGACGACTTGGAACGGCGCTTAAATTATTTTGATCAGGTATTTGTCACATTTTACTGCTTTTCATGAGTTTAGCTGCAATGTTTGTGTGTTTTTGTATCAGCAATGTGTCTGATTTACATTTAGCACGAAACGACGCGACATCCCGCCTTAAGTCAGAGTTTGTACTAAATTAAACGCTTTTGTTTTGCTCCGCACGCGCTGTGCCTGCTGCTGTTTGCTAACACGTTAGCGGCTAAGCTAACACGTTTTCGCTAAATTAACTTCACAACTGCGCGGAATTAAGCTGATTTTTATTTAATTTTTAAATCAGACGGATTAGCTCACATTGAAGCAACTTTAACGATTAAACTCGCTTTGTTCTGTCAGTAAACGAGTGCCTGTCTTCTGCAGCAACATGTCTAAGAGGAAAGTAACGTTTGAAGACGGTGACGGGGAGCTGGAGGTGGACGAAGAAGTGCCGAACAAAAAGGTGGGAAAGCGACACGAACTAAGTTTATAAAGTTAGAGATTGAAGTAAAAAACAACACCAGTGGGTTTGTTTTGCCTTTTGGAGGACATTTTTATCTGTATTATAAGTTTAGTTTGTGCCAAGCAGGGCGAACTTTCAACCCCGGGAAAGTTATTTTATTTGCCTGAACATTCCGTTTCTCTAAAACCCTAAATTCAGCTGTAAACTGAAGAAACCTTTAATTTAAACTAAAGAGAAATCGTTTAAACTTTAAGATTGATTATAAAAATGTAATCGATCTAATCAAAACATTGCCTGTCTGATATCAAACTAGGCTGACGTAGTGTGTGTGTTTGTAAACCTGTGTTGTTGTCTCTTGTTTTTGAGTGTCAAGCTTTTTGTTTTGTTTTTTTCTTGCTGATTCAGACTTGTGAGGCTGTGGAAGGTCCAGGCTCCAGGTTCAAGGGCAAACATTCACTAGACAGCGATGAAGAGGATGAAGGAGAGGAGACTAAGAGCAGCAAATATGACATTCTGGCCAGTGATGATGTGGAGGGTATGTAGTGTCCATTTCACTGTTTAGAGCGTGAGGTGCTTCGTGTCTGGCAAGTAAAGGATGAATTAGCTTTCCTTGGTGTTAGAAACAGACGATGTCACTTTTCTTTCAGGTCAGGAAGGAGCGACCATTGACTTTGACGAGGGAGTTTCCATTACGCCTTTCAACCTGGATGAGGAGATGCAGGAGGGACACTTTGACTCCGAGGGAAACTATTTTGTCAAAAAGGAAGAGCAGATTAGAGACAACTGGCTGGACAACATCGACTGGGTAACTGCAGCTCTGATACCGTCGCTACACTTTTGAATATTTGTCAGGACATCTGCAGTGAAACGTTTTCCTTTTTCCAGGTGAGAATCAAAGAGCAGCCCTTCAAACAGAAGAAGAAAGGTCTGGCAGCCAAACGGAGACGCAGGCCAGGCGACGAGGATGAGGCAGAGGAGGAGAAACGGAGAGAGGAGCAGCGGAAGAACAGCGACAATGAAGACGAGGAAGACGAGGAGGAGAAGGAGCCCGCCGAGGACCCGCTGGCGTCCTACACGCAGCGTCAGCTCACAGAGGCCGTGGTGGAACTGTTGCTGCCTGGGGAGACGGTCGCCACCGGCCTCCGGCGGCTCGGCGGCCTCGGAGGGCGCAAGAAGGGAAAGCTGAGGGAAGAGAGCGAACCCACGGAGGAGAAGAAGCGGGACACGGAAAAGCTGGACAGACTCACGTCGTTAGCGGACAGACTGGTGGCCTCTGGGATGTTTGAGATCTATCAACAGTCTTATGAGAAACTGGCCCATCTGATGAAGAGCATGAACCAGAAGAAGCCGGCGGTGAGGAGTGGCGGCGACGACGAGGAAGAGGATGAACTGGATATGTTTGGCGATAAATTTGACGAGAAGAGCACTGGCAGATCAGATGAGAAAGAGGACGACGGCGACGCAATAGGTGACTGGCTGTGACCTGCGCTCCGGCTCCACGTTTGCCTCCAACATGGAGAAATGTCCTGTTTGGTTTCATCCTGCTCTGTCTGTGTTCCCCAGTGTGCGACCAGGTGATGTGGGAGTACAAGTGGGAGAACAAGGAGGCTTCAGAGGTGTACGGCCCCTTCAACAGCCAGCAGATGCAGGTATTTGCTTCAAACTCTTACATTCAGCTGCGGTTCTTCAACGTGGCCTCTAGGGGGCACAGGAGACCAGAGCATTTAGCCCAGAAGCAAAAGTGATGAATGAAGTCTCTCACTGGATGGAAATGCAGTTATTATGAAGTAATTGTCATCCAAGTCAATCACATGAGATTTGAAGAGAGTTGAAAGATTTCCACCAGCTGCTCCAGCAGTCAAAGCTGCATTCATACTGAGTTTGAAACTTAACATAAACTGAACACACTGTGACATTAAACAGCGTCTGAGCTGAAGCGTTTGTGGTTGTTAATCCGACAGACTTGTGTGTCTTTAACCTCAGATCTAAATCCTCTCATGTGCTCCTCCATGCTGCTCCACCTTTCACCTCCATCAGGGCCGGTGGGCTTCTAATCTCCTTCTTGTCTGTTGTGCAGGGTTGGGTGGATGAAGGCTACTTCAACGACGGAGTGTACTGCCGGCGGGTCGACCAGGGGGGCTCTCAGTTCTACAGCTCCAAGAGACTGGACTTTGAGCTCTATGTATGATTTCTGTGCAGAATCTAAGGGATGGTTAACGTCTCGATCACCGTCAGTGTTCATGTTTCTCATCTCCACCCGGCGCTTTGGCCTGTTTTTAACCCGGGGGCTTTGATTTCCTGATGTTTTTTAAATAAAGGGCTCGTTGTGTGGGGACATTTGGAGACATTTGTTTTGTTTTTCCTGACGCATTTTGTTTAATGTCTGATTTTATTGCTGTGTTGCCTTCACTTAACAGTCATGCTGTGATTTTCAATAGAGGGTAACATTAGACTGGAGAAGCAGCTGCTCCTACCATGTTAGCCAGACTGTGTTTCAATTATCAATGTGGGATTTTGGGCCTCTAGCATTAAGATGCTCTATCATATAGAGCTTCAACTGGCTGGTGTTGCCAGTATGCATCTTTTATTCACTTATTGGTTAAGTCTCTTTTAATGTCAGAGGCCACGGTGAAGTCTTCTTTGTCTTCACAGTTAAATGCAGTGACTAGATTTATGAGGAGATGAAACAGAATGGTATTTGTTCAGGGACTAAAATATAAAGTTATGTTAGTTTCAGCTCTACTGGTCATAATGCATCACTGTTGAATGAATGTTCAGAATGTTGTACTGAATGTTGAGGCCATTCTAATGAAACTTGCTGTCTTTCTTGTCATCAAAGTAACAGTTTAGTCCCCCTGAACTCATCGCACACGTGCTGTGTTGCGATCCAAAACGTCAAGATGATTGTTTTTATTTGCTCATGAATTGTTCTCCATCAATAGAACTTTGTGAAAAGAGCCAATCTGCTGTGAGCAGAGGGAGTGTCTATCAGATGGATTGTAAACGACAATAAATGAGCATTTCTGCCATATGGTGCCATTTGCTTGTTGTAATTCTTCAATTTACACTTTAAAAAAAACAATATAATTACATGTCTATTCCAAATGTGAATTGTCAATCTCTCTCTTTCGCAAATATTTCACTTGAGAAGGTTTCTAAGCGGAAGACTGTACCGTCTCCAACTTCTGCAGAAGACAAAGACAAAAACAACTAGCTGAAGTAAGTCCTCACTCAGATCTCTGCATTGACCACCAGAACCTAAAATCAACTTTGGAATATTCTTGCTCTATAATACACTAAATGTTTCGGTAGCAAAAACTGCAAAACACTTAAATAGGCATAAAATGTGTTTAACTGTTCATTTTCTTCCCGTCAGCTCATTACATTTCGCCTTGAGACAGTGGTGAAATTACAATATTTCATCAGAGACGTTCAGTTCTGTGCTCAGAGCAATAACATGTTGAGTCATTCCCTGTGTTTACTAACAAATTTCACGTCTAGGCTCATTAAAAAAATGTTTCCAGGTCGGGCGAGGACAGAAAGACTGGCACATATTTCGCGGCTTCCTATTGGTTACCTGCTGGCCACTACTCCTCGATAGCTCCTCTCATTGGCTAGATCTACACTGGCGGAAAGTCAAGTCGCGCTCTGATTGGTCAATCCGCGTGTCCGTCAGTGCATTTCGTATAAACCGACAAATTTGCGGGTCGCGGTCGGACGCCGTCCAGCATGTCTTGTTTACGTTGAGACCCGGATTCTAACATTCTGTCCATCTACGCGGTCCAGGTGAGACTGTTTGACTCGATTTGTCCAGAATTGAACCTAACCATGACGTCAGGAAATGCATTGAACCCATAGAAATCGCGTAAGAAGGTTAGCTAATGTGACAGTTCCCGGCTACGTCTATTCCCCGGTTCAGAAACTGAATATCCGTGTTAGCTAAAGCATGCAGTGTTGACGGAGTTACAATGACGCTCAGCGCAGATGTGGCTTTGATTTCTAAGTCGCATCTTTCATTAGTACGATCATTTTCTACAGGCTAACCAGGCAGAATATAAAATGAATAAAGAATAACAACAATATACAATCGCTCACATGTAAAACTTTGGATTTGAGACCAGGGTTCGTTCCAGCAAATAGACGTCGCTCTATTTAGATCAAACGCCGTTGGCATTAAATGTAAAAAAAAAATCGTTTGAAGTGGTTCGGATTTTTAACAAAAAAGTACTCTGATATTTAGCGTTGTATCCATTTATTAAGTTAGTTCAACACAACTTAACGCACCATGACGAACCAGTGAATCACTACCGATGTGCCTTTTGGTGTTGGATAACTGTATGTACATAGTATCTACACACTACAACCTACAGACACAACTGAGATAAACAAACTGTTCAGAATATTAAGGACATTATTGCTATGACTGTTGGTGTTCATATCTTTCATATCTTCCAAAATATACAGCATTTTCAGCTGGAAAAACCTCCAGGCCTTTCTATCTTCTTCATTCTTTCAGGCAGAGAAACCATTTAAAGCATTGTCAGCCAGCTAGTCTATGTTTTCAAAAATGTCGTTTTTTTTTCAGGTTTTGCCATTTTAAAATTCTTCAGATTTCAACCTTTTTTCAGCCTTTACCATGTGTGTGTATTGCCTCTTGTTAGAGTGAAGCTGAGAGTCGATCACAGCACATTGTCTCCAGGAAATGCATTTCTAGCTTTAATGACAAAGTCAAATTGTACAAACCAAAACAATTCCCACAGCGTTTCAGTGTTTTACCGTTTCCTTCTCCGTTGCAGCGTTTATCCCGTAGAGTTGGCCCGTAAGTGTAGCCTCAGTTTGTTGGTTCTAACGCTCTTTTACAGTAAACTGACGCCCTCCATGTTTGTTGTTGTTGTTGTTTACAGAAGCAGACAGCAGGAAAGAGAGGAGGGATGTTGACTCACTCCTCTGACTCGCTCCCTCTCATGGTTAGGCCCATGGATGGAGACTCCCCCCCACCCAACCCTTTCTGTAGTGCCCCGCCCCCCCACTGTGACCCCCCAGCACCTCTCCTCCCCCCTCCCTCCATCACCCCCAGGTACTGTTCTCCTCTCACCTTTTGCTTTCTTTGGCTTGTGAAGTGTGTGTGTGTGTGTGTGTGCCCCCCCTCCTCACCATGCGGGCCTCGTCCTGTCTCTCCTCCAGTAAGAAACTGACTCTGATGTCGGCACATACTTATACAAATATCAATTACTCTGTTAATAAATGAGGGAATCTGTAGATGAATCCATTGTGCCAGCTCTTATTCTGATACAGGTTGTCTGAAACCAGTAAGCTGACCATTTTCTTCCAACCTGAACACAGCACCCAGTATTCGAAAAACCATAAACTGTGACTCACGCCACTGATGTAACACATTTAACAGCACCGGGAACGATGAGCCGTCTGGCAGCAGGAGGAGCGCCGCATCCCCGACGCCCTCTGGACAGGAGCCGACGCCCACCAAGATGGAAATGGAGGTGCTAGAGTCCAAGTGGCCCAGAGGCGAACATGCACAGGTGAGGGTCATCTGTCTGTCTCAGTCTGTCTCTGTCTGTCTCCGCTGGTCTGTCTCTGTGCCCTCGGTGGTTTGATCCCTGTACTGTAGATTATCACGCCGTCTAATCCGCCTGCTGTAGTTGTAGCTGTGTATGTCAACACTGGCGCGCCGTACAGCGCTCAGGGTGTCGGGGGTTAATTGCGCGATGTAATCCTCCTTCACGGTCCGCCGCATCCGACACACACGGGCGGTCGGGTGTCGTAACGTGACCCACTAAACTCTCGACCGCACCGCAGCGCGTAGTCGGCGCTCGTACATCCAGCCAGGACTCATTCAGGAAGAACGTTCACTGTGTCGGTGGCAGGAGTTTGATTTGTAGTTTGAACATTCTGGCTGAACTTCCAGCAGCCAACAGCCTCAACCAGCGACTGCAGAGATGTTTTATATCCTGGTTCAGTCATAAACAAGACCCCAGAATGTAATGGTAACAAACTCTATCTGTAATGTGATGCGTTTGTCTGTGTTTGCAGGAAGGACTTGATGTGAGCTGTGGAGCCGACGGTCTGATGATGTAAGTGTGTCGGCTCGTGTGTGTGTTCTAGCAGCTCATGATTATTCAGTTGGTTTTATTATTTATGATTAAAGAAACAATCAGTGTTAGAGCGATGAAGCCTGAAGTGTCAATGCTTATCACAGGAAGTGTTGACGTTTGTCTTTAGTATCGCTGCTGCTTTCTGTCTTGTGACTCTTGTTTGCCTGGAATGACGTCATTAAATGCTTCCCTCGTTTGTTGCCCGTAGTGATGAGGACAGGAACAGCCCGTTAAAAGAAGCAAACATCTGTGTAGGCGAGTTCGACGCCTCCCCTGCTGCTGCTGAAGATGCGTCTCTGCCGAAGAGCTGGGTGATCGGCCCCTTGTTCCAGTCGTTCAGGTCGAAGATGGCGTGTTTCACAGAGATCGTCATGAGTCCCGTTAAGCTCTTCACAGCTAACAGCCCGCCGCCGTCCACAGAGCATCCAGACAGTTGGGATCAGTGTGAGCAGCAGCAACGCGCCGGGGCGGTGAACGGCAAACAGCCGGAGCAGAGCGAGACGTTTGGAGGACAAAGCGAGAAGATGAGCGAGAAGGCCGAATGGGATCGGCTGAGCTCTGTGACTCGACCCAGACTCGGCGACTGTGAGCAGGATCTCGCTATCAAACCTTCTCCCAAGTCAGTGCACAATGCAAATTCGCCGTCACGTGACTCCGAACAAGCAGACGTCCACGATTCTGTGCCTTTGCGACGCAGCTCCTCACCCTGTGGCGCTCCAGAGGCGGATCTGGAGCTGCAAGCGTCCTCCTCTCTCCTGGTTCAGCATTATGTCAGCCCAAGTGCCTCACACACGTCTAACACCCAGGTGCCCATCGAGATGGAGGAGGAGGAAAGGACGCCAGAGTGCCCCAAAGTAAAGTCGCCGCCTCGAAAACACACAGCTAACAGATCCACGCTGCAGAAAGTTTCCTCCAAGCCGTTTCACTCTGGACTTGAAATGGCGTCTGGCGGTCAGCACGTCAAGACTGAACTGTTATCGTCGTCAGTGATTAGTTACACTCAGAGGGACTTTGTCTGCTTCCCCGACTGCGACGACAAGAAAGATGAAAACGGCCTCTTCGTTCGGAAAAGCCGCCGGAATTGTTCCAAGCTGGGCGGCGTCAAGGATCCCAGTTTGAATTCCCAGAAGTCAGAGTGGGAGCTCGACGCAGACGCCGACTTGGCCGCAGGTCTCGGGAAAGCAAAGAGGAGGTTGCAGCTCGGCTCTCGCTCCCAAGACCCGGCCAAGAAGAAAAGATTACGGGCAGACGCAGAGGAGGCAGAGCTGTGTAATGTGGCTTCAGATGGGGGTCTGAGAGTCCTAAGACCCCCGGGGGACGACGACATCATGGAGAGTGAAACGGTGCCACATCCTGCTGGAGGAAGACGCACTGCTTCCAAAGGCAAAGGTGGGCGGCAACCGGTGAATGGAGCGCCGTCTCACGTAGGGACTGAAAGTTCTGCCACTTCTCTGTCTGGAAGCTCACGAGAGAAAAACAGCGACGCGTCACAAAGGAACCATGGCGACGTCGACGCACAGAAGAAGAGCGGCAGTAGTACACGTAAAAGGGTGACGACGAAAATGGCCCATCGCACGCCTGACGCAAGTGTGGATGAAGACGCGAAGGAGGAGGCTTTGACTAAAGAAGCACCTTTAGTGCCTCAGAGCACAAAGACTTTAAGCACAAAACCACTGAAACGAAAACGGCAAAAAGGAGCCATGGCAACTCCAGAAATGGAAAACATTTTAATTTCTACCTCATCAGTCGTGGCGGCGGAGCCTTTAGGATCCACGCACAGCCATCTGAAACCCGCCCAGCACGCTCGGACCACCAGGTCGACGCAGCCGACCAAGAAGCAGAAGAAGGTTTGTGTGGATGCTGGGAATCAGCTGAGTTCAGCCGAGACGCAGGAGACAAAGGAAAGAACTGATGATCCACATTCAGCCAAAGAGAGTCGGTCTGAAGGGAAGGTGAAGACGTCGCACAATCCTCTTTATTTTGAAATGACGCCTTTTGTGAATGTCCAGGAAGCGGCTCCCTCGCCCTCCGAGGTGACGGCCGCCGTCTCCTTTGCTGAGGATGTTTTCCTCCTCAATCCTGCACATGAAGAAGAAGAGTCTCATAAAAGCAGCGTGGGCACCTCTGAGCTCCGTCCTGGCACAAGAAAGGTTAAAAAGAAGCCGAGGAGAGCGGACAGGCGGAGGAGGAACGGGCGGGTCTTTCATCAGACGGATTTTGGCGTGGACGTGACGAGCTCTGACGCCATGGCAGACGACGCAGATTTGTCCTCGGCGGAGACAAGCTCGTCCGGGAGCAGCAGCCTGTCGGGGAGCAGCAGCCTGTCCAGGATCAGCAGTCTGTCCAGGAGCTTGTTACGCAGCCACTCCTGCCCAGAGATCCCCTCCCTCGTCCCCCACGACCCTCACGCCTGCCCGCCCCCTCTGCCCTCACCGCAGCCCAGCAGGGTCCACATGTGGCACCAGAACCAGGCTCTCTACGTCACCCCCGTCTCCCACACTATCAAATCCCTGCGACGCGCCCGGCGACACACCGTCTGCAGCATGGAGGTGGCGCGGGAGATCCCCCCTCTCTGCCTGCGTAAGGAGGTCTACCCGTCCAGGAGGTCAGCCCCGCTCCTCTCTCCTAATCTGGCCTTCCCTCCTAGCCCCTCCCTCTCTGCCTTGGCCTCCTGCTTCCTCTCCAGCCCCCTGGCGTTTCTCTCCAAGAAGCCAGAGAGCCGCTTGGCCGCTGGCAGCCCGGTCGCCCGCGGTCACGTCACCTCTCCGACCTCCGCGTCCTCTCCCATGTCCCGCTCCTGCGCCGTCTGGTTCCCTCCCAGAGTGGAGGCCGGTGCTCCTCTGGCCTCCAGCAGCAGGTAACTCAGATTTTGTCATCTCGCGTCTTTTCATCTCAGGTGACGCTGACTATCCGGCCGCACTTACTGACTTGTGCCTCCTCTTTGCAGCAGGACCGAAAGACGACGGAGTGTGGAGGAGGAGGAGGAGGAGGAAGAGGAGGTCACGAGCTTGTCCAGTCAGGAGTTTGAAGACGTGAGGCTGAGGGAGGAAAAGGCTCTGTCCGACTCTGAGATCAAGGTATCGCACGATTACATCAATTACTAAAAGACACACCTGTACAGATTTAAACTTCAGGCATCAATCAGCTTGTGACTCCAGGCTGATTGATGTTCTCCTGTACTTCCTCCCGCTTAACCGTCTGCTTCGACGTCGCAGGTGGTGCAAAAGCATCAGGAGCGAGGGAAGGTGTCGTCCATCAGGATTCGCAAGACTTTACCCAAACCTCAGAACAACCTCACCCCCATGGGCCTGCCCAGACCCGTCAGGTACCAAACCAGTCTCACCACCAGCATGCTTGTGCTGACATCACCTCCTTTCTGATTGATTTCCACGCTGATTAGTGTTGTGATTCATGTTTTTTTCATGTTTTTACTACAGATTGAAAAAGAAGGAGTTTAGTCTGGAAGAAATTTACACCAATAAGAACTTCAACAAACCCCCTGAAAGGTAAAAACACTCACAACTGCTTTATGGAATACGATGCGAGTAAAGGCCTTTGTACTGTAGTACAGGTGAAGGACTGAGTCACTCAAGGTATCTAAGGTTACCACGTCAACAAAAGCCAACAATGTATCAGTTAGTTCGTAAAACAAGGCGGTGTGCACTTTGTTTAAATGACGTCATGATGATGTCAGTGTAGTTCCATATTATTCATATGTAGTTCCATGTAGAGGAAAATATCAATCCGTTTCTACTCTATGAAGTCATTCTGAGGGGATGATTGACAGGAAGATGGTGGTGGAACATTAAAGTGAAAGTGAGGCAATCAGCAGCCCGGCTCCCACATGCTGCGTCTCAGCTTTTAGACTTTGGAACAGTCGCAGCAGTGTTATCAGGTGGAGCTATGTAATGAAGGCCGGCGTTAAGCGTGTGTGTGCTTGCGCTTGCCTCTCACTCCTGACTGCACATTAACTCTGTGTGTTGCCTCCTGTTCCAGTCGGTTGGAGACCATATTCGAGATGCCGCTCAGTCGGCGAAACGGCTCCGAGTCCTGGTTCGGACAGAGGCGCCTGAGGCGTGTTTTGGAATTCCCGGAGCTCGGTGTCGCCAGAAAACCAAAGAAGCCGCACGCCGGCGCGGGGAAAGCGTCCGCCTCCAGGCCAAGACGGGGAGGCTACCAGAACCCTAAAGAGCAGCCGTCCATCAGCCCGCAGGACATAGACTCGCTCCTCTGTGCCAAGCTGGAGCAGCTGGCCCTGTGGCTGGCGTGTGACCAGAGCGACGGCCACCACTCCCAGACGAGCCCGACACGAGCTGAGACGCACAACTGATGGACAAAAACACTTCAGGTCACTTCAGGGCCGCCGTTATTCAGCACAATGTCATTTTGAACCCGTGTTGACATTTTTATTGAAAGGTTATATCGTCATTTTGTAGCGTTTTGAAGATGAACTCAACATGGCAGCAGGAATGTGTGAAAGCAAAGAAGGTGGAGATGCGTGAATGTTTGTTTAAGCGCCTCACAGATCTGCTCTTACTTCTGCACTTATGCTTGTTTTTGTCTAATGGCAGCTCTTTTGTGTGTGTGTGTGTGTGTGTGTGTGTGTGTGTGTGTGTGTGTGTGTGTGTGTGTGTGTGTGTGTGTGTGTGTGTGTGTGTGTGTGTGTGTGTGTGTGTGTGTGTGTGTGTGTGTGTGTGTGTGTGTGTGTGTGTGTGTGTGTGTGTGTGTGTGTGTGTGTGTGTGTGTGTGTGTGTGCGCTATTTGAATAGATGTTTTTGTACATACTGTGTTTGTTATCGGCAAGATCAACACTTCAGGCAACTTGGACGACACCCGTTTAACTCGTTTTATTTTGTGTACAAAGATCCTGCACATTGACCCAACGGACACGAATCAAGTTAAGATGCAATATCGGTGCAAGCATCTTGGCCAAAGCTGCCATGCTGTCTTAAACCCCAATAAAGACCCAGTCCATGATGAAGGATTCATTATTTTCATACATTTGCGGTTCAATATAAACTAATTTATGAAAGTTTATAGTCGGATGTAACAGAAGTTAGCTGAGGTCTCACAGGCACATAAAGCTTGGAGTCTTTACTGATGAATGTGGAGTATATACTCATAATATATAATGTCTGTGTAGAGTCAGTTGGGTCTCGAAGTATAGATTGATAGATTTTATATGGTGGTTTAGTTTTTGTACTGTCCATATGTTGATATATTAAATATTGCGGTATATAAAAAGGCGTTGACGTTTCCTCTCATTTGTTCTGTGGAACCCTGAGGATGTAGAAAAGCACGAGCTAGTCCAGCAGCAGTCGTCGTCGTCGGAGCAGTGGTGAGATGTCCACATGTGTCCTCTGTAACCAGCAGTTACTGTACAGTCTTTGGTCAGCAGCTCCAGGTTTGAGCCACTCTGTGTTCATCTGCTGCTTTGATCGCAGTCCATCATTCCCTCAGAGTCAGGATGTATGAAACCAGGACCAAGAACGCAGGCGTGAAGAGCAGGAGGATCAGCCACACCACGATAGAGATGACGCCCAGTTTTCTTGCTCTTCTGGAATAATATTTGGCTGACGTTCCATTCTTGGCCTCTCCGGCCTGTAAAGAGGTCAAGCAGAGACACTGAATGTTCCAGATTTATCCCCGCAGGTCTCCTGGAAAACCCCTAATGTATTATCTGTTTTGCTGACTGCAGGAATGAGCTCATTCGGGGAAGAGATACATGACAGCTGCTGAAATTACCTTGACTGAGTTGATCAAAGCCAAAATCCCGATGCAGGTGATTCCACAGATGATGCTGCAGATGGCCAGCTTCCTGTGGTGCCGGTCTTTGCAGCAGGACGCAGCAGGCTGTCTGCTCATGGTGATGGCCGTGTCTTCACCGGAACCTGGACCGATGTTCAGTGGGTCTTCATCCATCTGCACACGTGTCTCCGCTGAGTGAGACATTTCTGCAGAAACACAACAAAGGAATGAGTTAAGTGCGTTTCAAAAGCAAAGAACGGTTTAACGCTTTGCCCGTGTGCTTCCTTAATGGATTGAATACACGATAGGATTGTTTGATTTCAAAGACAAAAGGGCCTCTAAGGAACTGGTTTCACTTTTTCATGCAGGGACAAGCTGAATGTATAATTCATTCATTTTACAAGGAACCTCTACATCTCTCCTCAGATGAAGTTCAGACAGAATGGAACAGACAATTTGTTATTGATCTTCACAATAAGTCTGTTTTCACATGCGTGTTGGAGTAGATAGAGAAAGTAAAACACAATGTATCACTTGCTGCGTCGTGTGTGTAATGAAATTCTGGGAAAAATTCCAATGATGTCATAGTTTGGTTAAGGTGTGTACCTGAGTAACACAATTACAGTTAAATAGCCCACGCCTTCAAGTGCAGCAAGGTACAGGTTAACATGACAACAACAACAATAAGAGTTTTCACACGTCTGATTTCTTTGTCTTTTTCTAATATTAGATCAATGTAATATGATACCTCTACTACCACAGGTAGAATGCTAGACTGGAACCTTACGACTCTATTAGATTAAATGACAACAACAAAATCCAAGGCACCAAAATAAAGGATTCTCACTACTTGGTCAGTGTCAATTTCAGCTGAATTCACGTTTGGACCATTTTGGGCTCTTCAATCAAAATAAAGGGTAGAGAGCAAATGGATGATTTTCTATTTCTACACATA
This sequence comes from Genypterus blacodes, assembly GCF_046128005.1. Taxonomy (NCBI): domain Eukaryota; kingdom Metazoa; phylum Chordata; class Actinopteri; order Ophidiiformes; family Ophidiidae; genus Genypterus; species Genypterus blacodes. The sequence continues at coordinate 6,737,946 of NW_027466835.1, forward strand.
ATAGTAGGTTTATAGCTGTATATGTATTTTCATATCACCATAATCTTCAGAGTCCCACAGAGCTGGTGTCAATGGGAAATTCTTAGTGACTCATTCTTCAAGACTCAAAAAAGGGATTCCCCTTCTGTTAAAGAAAACAGGAATAAGGCAGAAACAACAACAGGAAAAAAGGATGTCAAGTGTGCCGTCATATTTCCGCTCTTATAATAAATCTGATCCGTTTACTTTAAAGGCGCCTTATTATTGAGAGCACTTGGCATATGAGGTGTTTACCCAGCGTATGCAGTCAATCAAAGAATGTCGCCCACATGTTGAAACAGGCTCTGAGCTACATGCAGTCTACATTGTCTGCAGGGAGCGTGGGAATTCTCACCAACCTGTTTACAGCACACAGTGTTTTGTTTGGGTGTTGTAACGTGGGACAGATTGTTTCAAGTCTCCTCCTTATCAGTAAAAAAACCCCAAATCCTGAAAAACTTGTAAGTTTAGCCCTTTAAAAGTGTGGAAATCTGCCGGCAGCACGTTTTCACTGTAGAATAACAACATAAAGTGGAATCTTGTACAATCTCTGATTCGATCAAAGAAAGACATTCCGTGTCAGAGGTGAAGTTATAGTAATGGCAGATTTATGACCTAATGTCCCGCAGGCTGTCATTAATCATGGAGGAGAAATGAAGTGCTAATGAGAAGTTTGATTTAGTCCACTTGATGGAAGTTTCTGTTCCTAAGTCAGACCAAAAAACCCACAAAGCAGCTGATTCCCCTGACGACAGTGGTGAACATGTTCTATACAGTGAACCATGTATGTTCAATCCTAACAAGTACAGACCTGACGGGAATGTCCTGGTATGCCTCAAAGCAGGTCGCTCCTGGGACCGTCCGGTGCAGGATTGATAGAAGGATCAAAGCCCTGTTGTGATGTTTTGTTGAGTATACTCAGGTGTTTTGTCTTCCCGACTGCTAAACGGGATTCTGTTCACAGATGAGAGCTGCCACAGGTGCCTCCTTCCTCTGAATGTGACATTTGGAGTTAGAAACGTCCACAAACAGCTGCGATCATTCTGAAGGGGATCCTAGAAGAAGAAGACGGATCTGTTTCTCTGGCTGATCCGCTCTCTCGGGTCCATAAAAGTTGCTGAATGACAGGATTGAGAGCAGGGACTGAAACTCGGTGTGAAACCTCCACGCCCATTTACTGGTCACTCAAGCCTCTCCTCCTTCTTTCTTTCACTCCCACACACAGGCGCTCTCACTCAAGCTCTCACACACCCACTCATTCTTCCTTCCTAGATCCACCCGGTCACAACTTTGTCCCTCTGATCCTTCTTCCGTTCTCTCCACTATGCTTGCATATAGTTTTACAGCCTGAGCTTCCCTCCTGTCCCAGGCCACATTCCAGAGTAGCGGGGAAAGGCGTGTCAACACCTGCCTCGCCCCATGTACAGTCTCAGTCATGGTTGTTTTAAAGCCAGTTTTCCTTGACATTCCGATTTACAGGAATAAGCAGCGAGTTCTCTTCTGTCTGGGGGATGAGGAGGCCTCTCGTTCTCTACTTGAAGTCTTCAGTTCTGTCAGACTCCTGCCACCCTGCTGCCCTCTGACCTGCAGATTACAGATGTTTACTCCTCTGCTCTGTATATTCCTCCCTCGCTGCTTAATAACAAACTGACAGCTTTTTCCAGAGCTGACACCACACACTGTACACACACACACACACACACGGCCGTGTAATCCGCAGTGATGCCAAGTCAGGAAGGGATGTTGCTGCAGCCTTACATTCCGCATCTGGCGCCACAGGAAACATGCAGTGACGTCTTTTATTGTCTGTCGGTCATTATTATCCTGTTACTACCCTGAATCCAAAGTCTGGTGTGTGTAGACAGCCTCACACCAGTGCCACACTCAAAAGACAAAAATACCCAGATGCTCTGTCCAATAGGTTTGGAAAATGGATAAGATTCTGGAGAATATCACAGCAATAGTGTTGAGGCGTTCAAGGCTCTTGGTAAATGTCATTTGTAAACAGGATGTCCTCGTGCAGAAGCTGTTGCACTTCATATTTTTTTCTGGATTGATAAAACATTGTTCAGGGGTCGATTGATTGATTCTTTGTCTTTTGTCTTTGAGTAAAATGAATGTTTCTGCTCATTACACTTACTACGTGTCAGGCTCAGCAGTTATAGAGCAAACATTTAAATTGTAGTGTATTTATATGTTGACATATATTGACACAACATAAATATATTTCTAAATTATTGAAATATGCTCAATATACATACTATTTCCTCGTTTATGGAATTCAATGTTTCCTCTTCCTGTCGGAGCCCCGCCCTCACACTGAATCCACCAATGAGAAAGATCCAAACTGTAAAGGCGGAATCAAAACACGGAAGTACAACGACACGTCGACTTTGTTCGGCAACTCGCTGCTTCCAACTCGCAGAATTGTCTTAAAATAGTTGCATGACAGATGTTATATTAACTTTTGAATCTTCCAAGATGGAGGAGGGTGGGGCCCTGGTTTTAGCCACAGAGAGATACGGCGGCGCAGAGTCCTGGAAATATGAAGCGAAGGATGGAGTGATGAAGAGGAGCAGAGGGAGTGAAGGGGGAGCAACAGAGAGCACTGTGTTCGGTGTGTTCAAAGTAAGTGTTTTTTAAACCTTTACAGTATTTGTAGAATGTCTGTAGTAAGTACAGATACTGTGTGTACCAGGTGTGGAGACTTTAATTCACTGCATCTTTCTAAAATGTGTAATATCGTGTCTAAAATGCCAAATTACAAGCTTAAATCATGTTGAATCTAAAATCCGAACCTTCAATGTAACTACTCACTAACAGCAGCAACGATCAGTCAATCTAATAATGTAAATCTGGCACAATTATTCATCATGTTTCCATTTATTCCTTTGTGAGATTTTGCTGCTTTTCTGTTTCATGTCACTGTTATTTAATATCTTTGGCTTTTTATATAAGAAATGTAAACTTTGTAAACTTGCAACATGCATTTTATACAATAAATGACAAATCCATTGATAAATAAGTATTGGTCACTTTACCTCAGAGCGTTTTCCTGCCACAAGGATACCCAGAGAGCGTCAGCAGTGACTACCTGCACTATCAGTTCTGGGACACTGTGCAGGTACAGTACAATCATCATCATCATCATCATCATCATCATCAGCACCAGCCTGAAGCTCTTCCTCCTCACTCTGCACCCAGGCGTTCTGCAGCTCTCTGTCTGGGACTTTGGCCACCCAGGCGTCCCTGAAAGGCGTCGGCGTGGGAAACCAGGAGGCCACGGTCGCTGCTGCCACGGTGACCTGGCTGCTGAGAGGTGAGGCCTCTCAAGTCGCTACAAGCTTCTCATTTAGCAGCACTTACTCAGCAGGAAGACGCGTAACTAACTCAAGCAAATGTCTTTTTATAACCTATAGATGGCACCGGCATGTTGGGCAGAATCCTGTTTGCCTGGCGTAAAGGGTAAAATCATGTTTCATTCATTTATTAATGAGCGTCGCTTCTTAAAGGGACAGTACGCGATCAGCTAAAGGAGCAGTCCTCCTGCCAGGATTCAAACCACAGGATTGGAACCTGCTGTTACTCCCAAATTGATTCACAGGTTGAAACACAATGATTATTATAATGACACTGATTTATTTGATCTATAAGAACATAATTGACAGTCATTTTGCTAATCAGATACATTTTTAAAGTACAGATATTTGCAGGCTGTGTCTTTAAGAAAGTGAGGATTTGCTGAAGATTTATGATTTAATGGATGAAATGCTTGCTTCTGATCTGGAGTCAAATATTTCATTTATGTATGCGAATGAAAATATTTTGGATTAACCCTTTAATGATCCCTGATGTCGTCTCTGTTTCTCTTCCAGGAACAAACTGGACTCTGAAGCCAAAAAGTGGAGGTATGCTTGATTCTTGGAGAGGAAGATGTTGGACTTGTTGACCCGTTTATGATCATAAAACCATTAATGGTACCAAACTTTGTCTTTGTTTTCCCTTGCAGGCTTTTTGCTGATGTTCTTAACGACATTGCGATGTTTATGGAAATCTTGGCTCCATACTTTCCTGTGTTCTTCACCTTGATCGTTTGCACTGCAGGAATATTTAAAGTAAGAACTGAATCATTGAATGAACTTATGTCAGGCGATGATTGATTTCACTGTATGATACCCAGTGGAGTAAAGCGAGTTGTTTCTTCTACAGTCCGTCGTTGGAGTTGCGGGCGGAGCGACCAGAGCGGCTCTGACTGTTCATCAGGCTCGCAGAGACAACATGGCTGACATCTCCGCCAAAGATGGGAGCCAGGTACTCATATCGCCATCACTAATGACATGAGCTGAGCTGGAAAGCCTGATCAGGAGTGTGAAGTCTAACACAGTCATCCTGGTAACCATAGCAACTCTGAGTTCATGTTATTTATTCCCACAGGAGACTTTGGTGAATCTTGCTGGACTGCTAGTCAGTTTAATCCTCATTCCCCTCGTCACGGACAACCCAACGTAAGCACGAAGAAAAACGAAATACAAGCCAGATAAATGATGAGGAATATAGTGCAGTATTAATAGCAGTTATATGTAATTGTACAAGGGTATATATGTAAGAAAACAATCACAGTTTTATTTGAGTATTGCGATCATCTTAGTCTTTGTTGTTCCCTCAGACTGACCCTCAGCCTCTTCTTCCTCTTCACCATCTTCCACCTGTTTGCCAACTACAAAGCAGTGCGTGCAGTCGTCATGGAAACCTTAAGCGAGGCACGGCTTTCGATTGTGCTGCAGCAGTACCTGAGAGACGGACAGATCCTCAGCCCGCCAGCAGCCAATCAGAGAGAACCAGTTTTCTTTGGTACGAATGAAGGTTTTTTTTTTTGCTGTTGTAGATTTTGCTGCTCCGTTCCTCTGTCCTCTGAATTACTGTGCTGGTGTTTGTCACAGAGTTCAGGAAAAAGGTGCCAATCAAACTTGGAGTGAGTCTACGTGACGTTGTGGAGAGGTAACGGAATGCAAATAAAGTAAACACAGCAAAACATCCAGTCCAGTTTGGTGTAACTCCTCTCTTTTCTAGCCCGGATGAGCTTCATCTGGCCTTGAAGAACAACAACAGGCCTTACCTAGTAGGAGTGAGGAATGGTATGTAAACGTATGATGATATTTCCACAGAGTTCCATGTGAAATACCTTACATATTTTTTTATCTGTGCTGTCAATCTGTCAGGCTGTGTGTGTGTGTGTTTGGGACCGGAGGCATCAGTGCGTGATGAAATCAGAGCAGCGTGCCAAGCTCTGTGTCTCAGCAGCTCACTGAACCCTTCAGCAGCAGAAGGAAACGCCTCCACAAAGCCTCTGATACCAAACAGTAAGCCTTCCTCTCCATTCATGTGTACTCTCCATTCTTACAGAAGTCGTTAAAGTTTCATGGCTGTTATTCTTTTTGAAAGGTCACTGGGAAATGGTGTGTGAGAGTCATAAGCTGATGGACAACATTTTCAGTCCGTTCCTCAAGGGTGAGCGCGCACAAAACTGCTTCACCTTCTGAATAATGAGGTTTAGATTTTGTGTTTTTACCTATTAAAAATGATTCTGCTGCTAACCTGCAGGAGTGGAAGCAAGCGGATGGGAGATAAATCGAACTCTGCTGGACTGGGATGAGTGGAGGGTCCAGTGGAAATCAAAGAGCATCTAAAGGAGGGTTGAGATCAGGAGCCATTTGCTGACTTTTCATGTCACATTGATTCATGTTGGAACATTCCTTTAATACAATTGTCATAAAACTTTCAAATGTATGTTATCATGTCACACATTTAGTAAGGTGAAATAAGTAAATCAAAAAAGTATATTTTTTTCATAGGATAATCGTGTTTTTATAAATAAAACTTTGATAAATGTCACTAATGCTACATTTCTCTTAATTTTGTTTTTTAATTTTTGTAAAAGACATTGACTTGTTAATTCCTCTGTATAAATGTGTCAAACAAATAAAATAAAACTGAAACAGGACGGCGTTGTCCTCCTTCTTCCATTCATCCTCAAGAGGGCAGTATTGATCCTACACAGCCAATAAGTGCACAAACGAGAGGAAACAGTAGCATCAAGTTAGATTAAATGTGAATAGTGATACCGGATATGCAGTCTGCGCAGTGGCCATACAGTATAAGTAGCAAAAGGTAGGAAACAAGTAAACGAAGAGTTATAGAAATCGACTCAAAAACATAAATTGCACTCCATGAAGGAAAATACCGCTATTCGTAACTGCGGAGTAATTATGCGTTTCTCTGTAGATGATTTATACCCTGCAATGCGTTGCAGGAGTTTTAATTTGAAGGGTTCGACCGGATCTTGAATTTTCATCAACCACAGCTTTTCCAATAGTGCTAACAACAACACTACCAATATCCATCATTTCGGTCCCAAAGTGAGCGAAACGCTTTCAAAATGGGACGATATAAGTGCGCCTACAACTGTGAAAGCGACAACGAGTCTGATGTGACGTTTTTCAAGTGAGTACTTACTCATTTAAACTTTTAAAAACGAGATTAGCAGATTTGTGTAGCCCCAAGCTAATATGTCAACATTAGGCACATTACTCACTTATTTGTACTCGTTGAACCAGGGGTCTTCCATCAAAATAACGAAAATAAGATGCTTTTCAAGGACGAGGCTTCAGAACTCAATGTAGCCCTCAAATATAAACATTAACTTCATACGCTACCAAAGCCCAGACGTGCCCTCTGAAACCAGCTCATGTTTACTTCTTACCAGTCAGATTTAACAAATTAATTTACTTCGAGTCGACTAACCGTTAATCATCGTTTCAACTTTGGATCTTACTTCTGTTTATGCAGTTTCCATGACAATGCCGACGTCATTCTAATTTAATTTGGCACATTACAGCCCAGAATCTAAAACAAAAAAAGTATATCTGTTTTGTATTTAATGAAGATTTTTTGTGTAACATCTTGTATAAATGTGTCATGAACGGTTAGACACAGTGTCTACAAAGTGAGAAGAATAATGAAGCAGATACAGTTGGATTCTAACTTTGATCAGTAAGAGAGAATAGCTTGGACGCCTTTGTGTAATCATTTCTATGCAACAGGTTTCCACTGTACAATGAACGAAAACTGAAGAAATGGCTGGTGAATATGAAGTGGAAGGACTGGAGTCCGTCTCGATTCTCTGTGCTGTGCAGTAATCACTTTGAGGAGCAGTACATCGACAGAAGCGGCAGAAGTCTGCAGCTTCGAGACAACGCAGTCCCGAGCATATTCTCATCACCTGAGCACATGCAGAAGAAGAAGAAGGTACGTGTGGTCATTCAGAATCTGCAGAGGTTTTGAAAATGAATCATCAAATTGTCTTTTTAGATTCAACTGGCCCTTTTTTTCTAACGTCATTGTAATTGTCACATTCAGACTGCCATCAACCCAAGAAGTAAAAGATACAAGGTGAGAGGAAACAACGTTAAAACTGTCGGAAATCATTTATTGCCAAATGCAGTCAGCATAAAGGCACACTCGTGATTGTACTGTAACACACCACCGGAAAATGGTTGTTCCCTGTTTTCCCCACAGTCACACAGAGGTAAAGCCTCTCAGACGAGTTCAGCAGATCAGACGCCAGCGACAAACACAACTGCTGCAGAAAAGCCTGTCGACGCCCAGATCCAGGAGACAAACCACGCGGAGGAAGAGTCTGCTGGGTGTGTGAGGCCTTCACAGAGGAGCCTCACGCCCTGTGGCTCGATGTTATAGTTGCCTGCCTGCCATTATGTCATAAATACAATTGTTCTTTTGACATTTTACAGATATATGCTGACATATCTACATATTATGCAGTTTTATGGCTCTTCTATTCCTCAATAATCGAAGTCAGCAGATTTTAACCAAAGAGGGAAAACTGAAACCTTCAATGGTTATGTGTGTGTTTCTGCGTCTTCATTGTTTTGTCATTTTCCGTTTTTTTCCTCAGGGAAGCAAAGTCGCCGGGCAGATGGAGGATTATAATAGACGAGGGGCTGACAAAGATTGAGTCGTTTCCATCTTTCTTCCATGGGGATTACTGTTTACCACAGGTACGTGACGTCGCTGTGTGTCGTCTCTCGTGGTGAATGTTCCACACAAATTTAAATGCCCTGCCTGTGGGGAACACGTGGGTCACTGTGCTGTAATCACAGAACCGGAATAGTTTATAACAGAAACGGCATACTTTCACCAGAGTAGATGATGTCATTCCATTATAGATCAGCTCCCTTTCTTGCTTTTAAATTAATGAATTGTCATCATACCAAACTTGAATCTAGTCATTTTGTGTTTATTCCTACCAACAGGTGGTTCAGTGGGCTCCAGATGACAACTTAAGTGTAAGTAGTTGGTATGAACTGTAATAATGTGTCTTTTATACTCTGACCTCTATATTGCATTTTAATAAAATGAGTCTCTACCATTTCAACAGACAGAGAGTCCAGATCCTGAGAATGTCATACAGGTAATATCATTTTAATTATGTTGCAATTAGAGCATGACTGATCCTGGAGTTAAGAGGCTTTTTTAATATATTTTCTTTTTAATAAAATCTAAAACATTTACATATGGCAATATCTGCTGATATTTGCGTACGGACAAATGTTTCTCTGATGTTTGATGCGCTTCCTTTGTGTTTCTGTGTGTGTGTTGCTGTCAGGTGGCCGAGCCGTGGCAGTGGCTGGGTCTGGATGTCAGAGGACCTTTGCCTCAAACAGCAAATGGACACAAATACATTCTGACGTTGACAGACTACTACTCTAAGTGGGTGGAAGCCGTGCCCCTGCAGTCGTGTCTCGCCTCGCACGTGGCTACGCAGATCATAGACATCGTGGCTCACTTTGGCTTCCCGCTCCGAATCCTGTCCAGGCTGCCTCATGAGATAGTCCACAAAGTGAGCGAGTGTTTGACTTCACTTTCTCGTAATGACATGTTGTGATGACGAATGGTCTTCCAGTCTGCTGACAGCGTTGTCACATGGGTGTTCTGTGTGTGTCTCATGATAGATCAACAGAGAACTGAAAGATCAGCTAAAGATCAGTCTCGCTCTTCTGGTTCATCATCGGCAGACCGGCACCGCAGATTTGACCACGCAGCAGCTGATTGACAGGTCTCCAATGTTCCTCCTTTGTGAAATAACATGACAGGTTTTTGGAGAGTTGTTTCTTGCTAACTGTTCTGGGCAGTGTTACAAAGAGACGCTTCATGGAGCCTTCACGTCAGAGCAATAAAGTGTCTGCTTCACAACAGGATGGTGAATGATCTAATAGAGCAGCATGCCGCCGACTGGGACGTTTATCTGCCTGCCAAAGTCTTCAGTCTGTGCTTCAAAGAGCATTCAAAGACCAAGGAGAGGCCTTTCTCATTGCTCTGCTGTAAAGGAACAGAGCCTGTCCAGTCCCCCAGAGGACTCCATGTAAGTTTAGAAAGACAGATCAATTCAGTTTCAAGTTTGTTTTCAAATTAAAAATAACCTCTGCTCTTTCCCACAGTTTACCTCTTCCAAGATCCAAGAGAGCGCTTTTGTGGTTAGATAGATATTTCAGATGCATTTGGTAAGTTAAGTTTAACATTGGGGGGCCTTCAGTGATACTGATGGTACCTTGAAAATAAACGATCATTTATCATATCATTTATTTGTTTTCAAGGCCAAAAGAGGAGATGACGCCAGATACCAGTAACAATCTTGAGAGGAAGGGATCTTCATTGAATCGCTCAAGCTTCATTTCTGCTCATCGTGGAATAAACCTGGGATTTGAGCTCAGATCTTCTGCAGGAAGCCTGAGCAGGATAGTTTCATCCAACCAGAGCGTCTGTTCCCTGTATCACAGGTGAGGAAGTGAACTTTGCAGCAGCGTGCTTCAACCACCCAGATAATCAAATGATGCATTAATGTGATTCGTCCAGAGCACCGGGCATTGGAAGACTTTGCCCACTTAAGATCACATCAGCCGAGTCCAGACTAAACCAAATGCAGGTCTTTTTTTTACTGTATATATATATAAACCTGCTTTGATCAATGGATCCATGTTATGTTTTACATCAAGATTTAGTCTAGTCTCTCATTTCTTCCATGAGTTTGCCTCTAAATGCACCTGTGTGTTATTTCCCTGGCAAGTCCAAGTATTTCATGCAAACTGCTAAATGAATTTTTGGTGAGAAAATGTAATGCATTGTCAATAAAGTTGATTGAAGATAAGAGTTGCTTCTGTTGATCACGATGTAATATGCACACTGCAATGCAATCACTCTATCATCTGTACTCTTTTATACTGTGACTGGAGAACAGGTGTTGATGACATCATAAACAGAACTCCCCCCCCCCCACCCCCCAGCATTTCACAGTTGCTAATGACATCATGAATACTGGGACTTCTCCTCTCCCAAGGTTCTTTCCTTTTCCTTATAATCAAAGGACTATCCTGGTCTTGCTCCAAAGCGCTGGGCTGGGATCCGTTGTGGGCCTGTAAAGCCCTTTGAGACATTATATGTGATCAATCAAATTATATGGCCCTAACATACTGTATATACAAGAAGTATCAACCCTTTTAGTAAGCCTGCTTCAATTATGTTTAAGATAAATTGTTAAGGTTTGATCTAAATGAAATAAAATACAGTTACAAAAACATTCAGGCAGAAATATGTGCCTGTGATTGTGTGTTGCACTGTTTTGCTGCATGTCTGTTGCAGCAAAAACTTGGGATTACAACTGTAGATTAACTATAAAATGAGAACATAAATAAATCAGGAGCACAGTAAACCAGTTTGAATGTCAAATTGAGAACCAATCACCCAGAGGCTGCAGTTAGTCGTATAGGGTTTTACATTATTACGAAACAGCATTTTAAGTCATCTAAGGTAAAGAGTGAAGCGCGGACACTGCCCCCTGTCGGTGTGTGCTGGCGGCGCGTGTGTGAGCTCAGCTGTTGTCGTTGCGCAGCTGAGGCGTTTATCTGTTCAACCAACCGAGAGAAATGGTGAGCGAGTCAAACACAACCAGCTCGAGTCGTAATGGCGAAGATTCTTCTCGGATAACACTTTAGTTACGAGTCGATTAACGTTCCAATGTGTTTTCACATCCGCCGCCATCCGCCGAACGGAGATTTTCCACAAAAAAGCGACGGTGTCTTTGTTTAGCTAACCTTAGCTAATGCTAGCTGGTTAACATCAACAAAGTAGACAAGCTCGAGTTAAAATCGTTATCTATATGACAGTTTAAAACCATAATGTTCCAGAATGAAGCCACGGACTGTTCTTATCCGGTGAAGTGTCTGACATGGATTTGCAATTTGGCTGTGATAAATCTGCAGCCTAACGCGAGATGATAAGCGAGCTAGCCGAAGTTCTCAGTAGCAAGTTCGGCTAACGGTGTCGTGTATAGAACGGACTCGGTTGTCGTGGCGTCATCTTTAATAAACGCTCAGTTAGTTTGTGCGATTCCCGTTTTATTGTTCACTTAAATTGTGGAAGTACCGGGGCTGCTGCTGTTGTTGAGACGACTAGTTAGCATTATCCTAGCCGCGGAGCTAAGCTAACTAGCCCATCTAGGGGCTAAGCTAGCAGCTAGAGTCTTGGTGTGTTCATATTGTCGGTATAATGTTTCTGTTAGAGTCTAATGCGACGATGTGGAGCTGGTTTGTTGATTAAGTCAACAACCAAGACTGAGAACGAGTGAAAGTTTCTGTTAACTCAGCTAGTAACCTGTAACATCAGAGTCCCAGTGGCTATAAGTTCTTAACTCTGCTGGTTTTGCGTATCTAAAGTCGTAACTCTGCGCTGTAACACACCAGATGACTCGTTACACTCTGTACTTTAGAGCTGTGTTGGTGTCAATCAACAGAATTGAGTAGAAACGGGTCAAGGCAGTGCTCAAGTTTCATGTTTCTCGTTTGATTGCTTTAATATCAGCACGTTGTGAGGTGACGTCACATATTCTGCATTTAATCTCCGTTTTATCCGCGGCTGGACACAAGTTTGGACCCTCTGGGACCCCTGAAGGCTGACATGACTCAATCTGCAGCATGAAAGGATATTGCACTTGGTCTCTTAAGTTGAACAGTCCAGTTTCCTACGCTTAATTTTGCCCTCACACGACCACAAAGACAAGAAAGGACATCCCAGTTTACAGTATACCATACCAAACTGCTGACAGGATGATTGTTTACATCCTGCAGCAGGTTCTTCATCAGCTAGTTCAGTTCAGATGATTCAGAGCAGCCAACTCACACATTGTTTACATTCTAGTTGTTATGAATTGTGATGTGATGGAAACAGACACAGCTACATGTTTGAGTCAGGGGGGGAAATCTGCCTGCAAATCCTTGATGATTTTGAAAAAAACCAAAAACAATCCAAGGACATGGTGAAGGTTTGTGATAAGAGCATCAACATCTCACTTTAACTCTGTGCCTCTTCCTCTTCCTCCACTCCAGGATGTGTTTCTAATGATCAGACGTCATAAGACGACCATCTTCACAGATGCCAAAGAGTCCACCACAGTCTATGAGCTGAAGCGCATCGTTGAAGGTATCCTGAAGAGGCCACCTGAGGACCAGAGGCTTTATAAGGTGAACTTCATGACCTGCAACATCTTAGCTCTCATCTAAACATCACAATATCTACTATTGTGAAATGAGCGGTTGATGAACTGTGTACAGATAGGTGACAGCTACCTCTCTTCTTGCTCCCTCATTAGAGCTGCAAAGATGAGGCGGTGTGTTGTGATGAGTTGAGTTTCAAGGCAACAATTGATCTCCATCAGTCTGAAATGTTCAATTTAAGAATCTGATGCATCTAATGGTTTCCTAAATAAGCATAATCAAATGAAATTGGGTCGATATATCACACAGTGTTGTTGAAATGTTTCCAAAATGCAAAGCAGGAAGCTGACATGATTAACTGTCTTACACTTGAACTCACTTTTATTCCACTTTAAAGCCGTCTGGCTCACAGAGGTTTGAATGCCCTTCAGAGCCGAGTGCTTTGTGATGTCACTCTCACTAAACCCAGACCTGACTCGGATTCTGATTGTGGGAAGACTGCTTGCCTATGGTCTAAATGTTCCTTTTCCTAAACGTTTCCTCCTCCAGGATGACCTGCTGCTGAATGACAGTAAAACACTCGGAGACTGCGGCTTCACAAACCAGACGGCCCGGCCTCAGGCTCCAGCCACAGTGGGATTAGCTTTCCGTCTGGGCGGTAAGAGTTCCTCACACGCATCATCTTCCTTTGTGTCTGAGATGAGTGTTTGTAGCATGCAACCTCCTTCACTTTGTCCTCGCATCCAACGTCAACCGTCAGAACCAGAAGGAAACATTAACAAGGAGCAGACGCTTGGAGGATTCCATCCTTCCTGCTGCTGTTGCCAGTGACGTTTCTCATTACAGCAGTTGTTAACTTAATGATGTGTAGCAGCGCTAAGCACAGCAACTTCATACTGTGACACAGGATCCTTCTTTGTTATTAACTTCCCCTGCTGGTCATGATACCCAACTTCCTCTCCAGCCGGGCTTTACAATAACTTCCCCTGTTAACTCTTCTTAACCAGGTTTGTGAGTAAACAAACCTGGTTAAGAAGAGTTCTAGAGGACTCTAAAGGTTCCTTCATGGGGGATCGAGAGCATATGTGCTCTTCTAACATGTGGGTGCATTTGCTGTCAGACAGTTGTTCTTGCACAACACCTGCTCCTCTATGCCTCCATCAGCCAGTACTACTATTAGCTTAGCGTCAAAATCTAATTTCAAACCACAGTCATAGGCTTTGCTTCACTAAATTGGATTATTTAGGGAAGAAATAGTGAAGTGAAATCAGTCTGAGCTCTGTGAGTGTGATATTCTGCTCTGACTGACTTTCTGTTCCTCCCTCCCTCCCTCCCTCTCTCCCCTCACAACTGTTTGTCACTTTGTGCCGTCTGCCCAGATGATTCATTCGAGCAGCTGAGGATCGAGGCCTTCTCCACCCCCCCAGAGCTCCCCGACGTTATGAAGCCCCAGGATTCGGGCAGCACAGCCAATGAACAGGCTGTACAGTGAGGGGCGTGGCAGGGGGGGAGGGTAACCGTAGGGACGTACGGGGGGAGGGAGGGATTGTGGGAAGTCGATGCCTCAGCGGGTGAGTTTGACCTCACCGATGACAGATCCCGAGCTGAGCAGAAACCATTACAAAACACGGATTCCCCCTTGTTGTAAATGTGAGGGCTGGTGGTTCAAACTGGGGCGCTCGTCCTGAAATTGGTGACCGCATGCTAGTTAATTTGATAAATTCACAAAAGACCCTTTGGGGATCCCCGACGGACTTGTCACGACACTGTCAGTCATCCATGGGATTGGTAACGGCTGATCATAAAATAATTGTACCTCGTATTTAATTCCTTTTCGTCTTTCTTTAGAGTCGAGGTCCTCGCCGCCTCGCTCGTCCTTTTTTTATTCTTTTGCAGGCCGACACGGGGGGACGGGACGGAGAGATTTTGAGGCATTCGTGTGTGTTTTCCTTATTAAACTATCAGTAGGATTTAACACGGTTATGGACTTTTGCTGGTTATACGTCGCGACAATAGCTAGGACTTTGTGAATTTCTTAAGTTTCTTTCAATGTTCCAATAACTCGTGCATGAAATGGAGAAGGAATTACAATCCAATCACTCGTTAGCTGAAGAATCATTTAAAGTGGTAAATGCACACTGCTTAATATCTGACGTCAAGAAGAGCGTAATGGTTGGGGACTTTTCCTTTCATATTGATGATGAGCGTAGTAACATGATCTCACACAGAGGTTATTAAATATGTCTGTTGGTCTGTAACACACACACACACACACACACACACACACACAGTACAACATGATAGATGGGCGTGACGCTAATGAGGAATAAGATTTGGAGCGATTATGGTTCATTCAAACTTCCCCTTCCAGTGTGTGAGTGGATCCTGTGACGTACTGCAGACAGGTCGTGTCGTCTTATTGGCTTCAAACCGGCTGGATTGTTTATACTGAGATAAAACATGTTTTCTGTTAAACGGGTAGTTTATGATGTGACGAGTTGTGGAACCGTGCCTGTGATTAGTGGGCTCAACATTCAACCTTTCCTGACCCAGAATCATTATGGATTTGATTTCATGCTGAACCTTGTTGTTTTTTACCCTCTGTT
Organism: Genypterus blacodes; assembly: GCF_046128005.1. Classification (NCBI taxonomy): domain Eukaryota; kingdom Metazoa; phylum Chordata; class Actinopteri; order Ophidiiformes; family Ophidiidae; genus Genypterus; species Genypterus blacodes. Next base: position 6,753,133 of record NW_027466835.1, read on the forward strand.
CATACTGTAGCTTCACACACACACACAGCTTTTTGTTTACCTAAAACCAAAGGTGAATTGGAAATAACCTCATCAGCAGCACATCACATGTTGAATGATTTATTTAGCCAGATCGTCAGAACTGAACAGAACTATTACAACAACTCAAATCCTCCATTTGAATGTGTACGAGCAGGGAAAGGGTTTTCTGTCCTGAATGAAATTGTTGACGTTTAGGCATATTAAAACATTTGCAAAATGTGGCTGTGTGACATGATCAAAGTTGCACTTGTAACTGATTTGAGTTAACATTAAAACAGCCGTTTGTTTTTCACACCTGTGAGCTGTGGTGTTTGTGTAGAATACTGTGCACTGATAAACTAGCAGTGTTGGCGATTTGCTCCTGAACAAGCATGTCAGTCATTGTGAATAACAATGGGAAAATATTTGATAGACCCTCAAATATCAGATATCAAGCCACTTCAAGGTAAATGTGTGTCACCAGTTTATTTTGATAAACGGACGTAGTCGCTTGTGTATCCTCGCGCTAACTTCGCCAAGTTCCGTTTCAATCCATTTTACCATAAAGACCAGAATACTTGCGCACTGTAAATGTAGGTGCGGCTGATTTGACCACGGCGGGCTGGAACACTCGCGTTCTAATCATGGGACATTCAGGTAACCCCAGTCCCGGGTTCAGTCAAACTTGTTCAGAAAACAAGAGAAAAGTTGGAAACACTTGCAATCATCTGCAAGGTTGTATTCTAGTTGTGTCGAGGAAAACTGGTACACAAACTCGGGGTTGAGTTTGTAAACAACACAACGATTAATTAGTGTAATATTTCCGACAGCACCTGAAAGTCACATACATTAGCTAGCCCGCTAGCTCAGCAGACGCGCCAACTTAACTTGTATTCTTCCACAGTGGCATGGCTTACTGCTGTGCTTTAGCTAACACGCACACACACGCACAAACTCTGTCGTAACGGATGGCCGTCGTGTGTGATTAAAATGGAGCCCGGTGACTGCGTCATATCAGCCGGCAGAGCCGTGCTGGACATGGTGGAGCAGGAATGGCAGCCTCTGTCTCAGAACGAGCTGGAGCTACGGCTGGACCAGGCGGTGGAGGAGCTGCTGGAGGCGGACCTGTTAGCCCGAGTCACCGCTCAGCCTCAGCCTCCTGCTCCTGTTTACCTACACGTCATGCAGACTCAAGCCAGCATGGAGACTGAGAGTTTATCCACACAAACACCAACAAACAGCTCACAGGGAGACGCAGCGGAGACACAGGAAGCTCTGGAGGACGTGGACAGCGCGGCAGTCAAAGTGAGTACTCCTGTGTTTATGAGTGTCTCTGTCTGTCTGTCTGTGTGTGTATTATGTATATCAACCTGGTGATTGACAATGCAAGTCTCAGCATCTACAAAGTTGGACCTTTTTGTAGGTGAAGTGACAAATTGATTATAATCGGGAAAGAAAGGTGGAAGTACTGTGAGAAGAATGTGTGGATCTTCACCCTCTGATACTTGATGTTGGCTGTTTGTTTACTCCTCTGTCAGTATATCACAGAGCTCCTTCAAAGCTCCAACTCTAAGGCTCGCCTGGCAGGACGCGCTCGCCTGTCCTTGTCCCACACCGTCCTGCTGTCTCTCACTCTCCTCTCCAAGCGCATCAGCTATCGTTCCGTCTCCAGCCAGTTCCGCCTGGAGAAAGGGAACATCCACAGGATCTTCTTCTCTTTCTGCGAGCGGGTCATCAAACTGCAGGAGGAGCAAGTCACATGGCCGTCTGGTGAGTTGATGTCACGACGGGGCTCACAGCGTGTGGCACAAAGCGGTGACTAATGTCTGCACTCTGCCTTCATCCTTCAGGCGCTGAAGCTGTAGATGTTCTTGTTCCATTCTCCGGCTTGCTGGGAAATGAGAAGGAGGGGAGAGAGGAGCCTGGTTTCCCACAGGTCCTGGGAGTGCTGGGACACACACGTATCCCAATCCGGCTGCCTATAGGAAAACACGATGTGGAGAGCGTGGTGCATGAGGTGAAGAGGATGAAGAAGGAGGCCCATCCTGACTCCTGGTTAAACCTGGAGCTTGTGTGCGACCGTACGGGCCGCTTCCTTCACTGCAGAATCAGTAAGGGCTCAGACGTGGACAGGGCCGGCGCTCTGAGGGACAGACTCGAGCAACATCCTGACCTTTTGCCCCCCGGCTCGTGCCTGGTGGCCCGGGCCGGCTACCCGCTGACCGCTCACATTCTAACTCCGTTCACAGACGGACATGGACAGCGAGAGGAACTCTTCAACCAGACGCTGGAGACACATTTGGACATCCTGGATCAAGCTGTGGCCAAACTGAAAGCCAGGTTTCAAAGACTCCGGTACCTGGATATCGGGAACTACGAGCGAGCCTCGGCCGTGGTGTCGACGGCCTGCGTGTTACACAACGTGTTCCTGAACATGGGACAAAACGCTCCAGAAGGACAGACGGAAGAAGCTGCGACCCAAGAGGGGGAGGGAGAGACGGAGGAGGCGGGTGTGAGGAGACGGGACGCCATTTCAGATCTGTTGCATAAAAAGCTACATTCTGGAGCTTCATGATGACGATGATGTTACCAAAGAAAGAAAGAAATCCACAGCTTAAAAATAAAACTCTTTATTGAAAAGCAATCTCGTGACTCTCCCGTGGATTAAATAAACAGTATTTACATGGACGTGAGGGTGGTAATGTGTGTGTGTGTGTGTCAAAGAGGATTTCACCATCAAGTGTTACACATTAAAAACTAAATGCAGACCACAACAAATCAGTTTAGGGTTTATGAGTGAATAAGTTACTGGGTGACATTCGTAAAATGTTCCGATTTGTGAAGAGATTTGTAAATAAAGTTCCAGTGTTGGTCCCATCGTCATGTAAACGCAGCTAATATCAGCCACTTTGTCCCTAAACTGCTCCATATATTGAATTCTAGTGTTCTATATTGTATCACCTGCTTTCCATGTGGAGCTTTAATTTTGAAAATTCAAACAAAGTCATAGACACGGTCTGATATGAGAGCTGCTCAGGGTTATTAGAGCCAAATGTCCCTATCGTATTTATGTCCTACTGTCTGCTGCTATCTGAAATCTATAAATAAGTTAAAAGCCTCATTTGTGTCACAAGTGACATTTCTCAGTGTGCAGCGTGTAAAAGTCTTTGCAATAAAAGTCCAGAGTGTCTGTCCTCTTGCTCTGGTCTAATGTCCGTCCTTTGGCAGCTGTGTGTTCCTCTGAGCCAGGCTGGAGATGGCCTGTGCCAGGTTGTTGATGGCCTCTATCTTCCTCTCCTCCAGAGCCTTCTGCTGGGCCCACATGTTCAGTTTCCTCTCCTGCAGCTCCATGTACAGCTGCAGGACGTCCTGAGGAGGCCGGGCGGAGCAGGGAGTGGCCGTCACCGGGGGAGTCGGGAGGATCGGGGTGAACTTCTTGCTGGCGATGGCCTGGCCCACTTTGGTCCCGCTGAGCTTGGCCCTGCGCTGGGCTTCGATCTCGTCCCTGCTCTTGCCCAGGACCTCGTGCATGGCCTTGAAGAACTCCCAGTGTACGCTGCCCGCTCCCAGCCTCTTGGCCCGCTCGCCGTTCTTCCTGTACGTGGCCAGCATGTTTCTCCACTTGAGGTCGCACTCGTAAGCCTTCACCGAGACCTCCGTGACCTCCTGCTCCTTCAGCTTAGCGTTCACCTTCTCTGCCACCATCTCCCAAAGTTTCTTTTTCTTACACACCGGCTGGTCGAAGGCCTGGTCCATCTCCAGACGGGTGTGAACAAGGTGCCAGGTGGCCTGCAGAGTCCAGACAAACTCTAGATACAAAATGAGGTCAATGAATTCCTTTAACTCAGACACAATGTTAATGCAGAAGCACAAGCATCCTATAACTTATTCATTCATAGGTCATCAATTCATAATCAGGGTCTAAGAGAGCAGGGAGAGTTTATTCTTTTGGGTTTAGACAACAAAAAGACTATCAGAGGAAGTGCTGTTTCTTGAAATAGAGCATTTATTATATCAATTTGTGGCCTAAATACTCTTACCCAGTAATGTAAACAAAACACAATATTGGCTCTGAACAGGGGATTGATTTATTATTTATCATTATAGTGCTATTGATGTTTAAATTCGTGTTTGAGTCAATGCCGGATGTCATACAGCTATATGACATCCGCATATATGACATCATAGTCTCATCATCAGGCCTTCCTCGCATTTTGCAACGGTTATGATGAAATCTGTAATAATTTACAGCTGCCTTTACTAACCTGCTTTTGTTTTATCGGCGTCCATATTAGACACCACTGTATCCTTTTCCTCCATTTCGGCACTTTCTATCACAATTGTCTCGATGACTTCCATGCTGTTAAACTACGACAATCACAGAAAATATTGTTTTATTTTAGTTATCGATTAATCTAGCGTGGAATTTAACAACTTCGGAGCGGCACCGATGGATTTTCTCGCATCGGCAAAAACGATGACAATAACAACGTCGCACTGCATCATGGGTATCGCTGTCCTTTCCGCATCACCACAAACCAGCGTTTCCTTCTTTGCACGGGCCGAATAAACTACAATCCCTAAACGATGCGATTGATCAGACACACGCAAGAATATTTCCATATCAAGGGAAATGCAGTTTCTTTAGTGAGAACTTGTATTAGTACATCCGAATAGTAGACTGCAACTCCCATGAAGCACCTGGGGGTCCTCCTCTTCATACGCTGCTCCCGCCCCCTGCCGCCTCCCTGTTTTGCTGTTTGGCTAAAGATGGCGTTAGCGGCTAACACAGACGATTGCTTTTTGTTTCACAAATATTATTCGGCCTGTAGTATCAAAACATTGATAAAATCGAGCTTAAATTACTGATGTGATGTGCAAAATGTGTTACGTTTATCAAATTCACATCGATTACGCAGAATAACGCTTTATCGTGATTGTTACGATGTAGGCCTGTTTTCAGGGAGTGGACCGCAGCTATTGGAACTCCATCTCCCAGCAGTACCTGCGGGGTCGACGTCAGCTGGTACGACTTTCCTTTTTCATGCTGGTATATGTAGTTTTTATTAGCTTATTGCTAATGAAATGTTTTCTCAAATTTGTAAAACAGCCTGAATGATATTTTGAGTCAACATTGCACATTTGTTTATGTCGAGTTAAAGCACATTGTTAGTTTACTGGAAGCTGTGATGTTCAGCTGTGTCTGTATTTTCTTAGCAGATAGTAAAGAAAAGGAAAAGGAAAAGTGAGAAGCCATGGCAGCTTCGCCAAGAAAAGTAGACTGGAAACAGCCCCGAGGACCAGCACCCAACAAAGAGGGGCACCCGTCACCCCCAGAGTCCTCGCTGACCTGGTGCTTGACACATCTTTACAAACCAGGAACAGGGGCGGAGGACCAGGGCCCAGAAATGGACAAGAGGTCCCGAGCGGCTCAGTGGCGAGCTCTGGTCGGCATCCGGACTCAGCACATCAAAGGAGGCAAGGCTGGTATCGCCAGATTCAGGACTCAGGGCGGAGTACGACCCCTGCTGAACGTTCTCAAGCACCCCGAGTGCTCCAGGAAGACCCTGGATCTGGCCCTCAGCATCCTGGCCAACTGCTGCACTGAACAGGAGACACGTGTAGAGGTGAAGTAAAGGGAACAAGGAAGAACTGAAGGCTGAATAATTTAATGTGTTTAAAATGACTCATGTTGATGTTTTAATTCCAGGTGTGCAAGCTTGATGGAATAACCGTTGTCGGTAAGTGTAAATAAAAGTTGATCATTTGCTCTGTGAATTACAAGCTGGTTATTTTCTAAACCAGTATGCTGTATTGTTGTCACGGTAACATTTTCTGAACAATGTCTGGACTTTTTCAGTGGACGTCATGAAGAGAAACGCGTCGGTGGAGACGGTCCGGAACCGAGCAGCTCGGGCTTTAGGGAACCTGGCCATGGATCCAGAGAACTCAGCACTCATCCACTCTGCTGGTAATGTATCAGTTATGATGTCATCTTTGGCTGTATTGTATCTGAGAGGATAGGAGGGCTGCTAGATCCTAGTAGAGCTCTTATTAAGTGTTCTTCATCATAGATGTGTCACTTTGTTAGATCAGCGTGACAAATAAACAACAAGACGAGGTAACTTTCTCTTCAATGTTTAAGTCGAAAACATACGCGTGGCTCCTAATGTAATACTCTCAGTACACTAAGAAGTGATGTCATCCAGCAAGGGTATAACAGTGATGCCATCCTGTGAATCATGTCACTTAATACTTAACTGTAGCAGATGTAAGTTTGTAAGAAACCCAGTGTTTCCCACACATGACACATCTGTGCTAATGAAGGTGACGACGAGCTGCTACATTTAGTCAAAACACTCAGTGTAGTCTTCCCTGGAGGCGTAAACCTTGAAGTGAGTCTGGAGTCAGCTGATAATCCCCTGGAGACAGACAGAGATGGCTGACCAACAGAAAAGCGAAGGTACAGATTCGTCACCGAGGATCAGATCAGACAAACTGGCACTGAAAGAGAAATGAGATTCATTGGCTTCTTGAAAAGTAAATTAAAGAACTCTCACAGTTAAATAGAGCGCAGTAGGAGCCTCACATCAGCATCATGAGCCTCGTCAGCATGTGGAACTCACGGTTCTGATCAAACTCGGCTCGACCTGGAAGAGGCATGAAGAGAACAACATGAACGCCGCCACATCTGAACACAAAATTGCTTGGTCTTCCCTCCTAGCGAGTTAGGGGCTGAGCCAAAGATGACATCATTACTTACTTGGGTGACATTACCGGGAGTCATCACTGTTGTAGCCACATAGAAACGACAATGATGTCATCTAAACTAAACAGACTTACAACAACGTCGCCTGATCTATCAAAGTTACAACAATGATGTCGCACTTTACAATCCATACTGAGCTATACATTTAATAACAACATGGACCGAATAAGAAGTACTGATCTTTAAGTCATCTTCGGCTCTTATATTTAAGATAACTGCCGCCATTGAGGTCTTGGCCCTTCACAAGGTTATCAGCTGGTTTCTAAGGGAGACACTGAAGTGCACCGGCAGTGTTGTGGTCTTGCGAGGACCCTCAGTTTGTTGGTACAGTAAACAAACAAACAAACAAACAAACAGGAAAAAGGTTTTACAGCAGCAACAAGAACAGGAAGGAGAGGTTGTTTGGCACCTCAGACCTAAAAGAAACATTTGTGTTTGGTGTACATTTCTAACTTCTGTTCCCATTTTCCCATCACAGGCGGCGTTCCTCTGCTCCTCCTCTGTGTGTCTCTCTCCTCCGCCCCGTCCTCCCCCACGTCCGCCCCGACCGAAGACTCCTGTCCCAAAGTGGAGTGTGCCCAGTCAGCTGCCCGGGCGCTCCTGTACCTCTCAGACACGGCCCCCAACCGCCTGTCGCTGCTCACCCAGGGCACCGTATCCGCCCTCGCCCCTCTCATCGCTCCGGAATACCCGCAGGGACTGAGGCGGGCCGCTCTCAGGACTCTTCACGAGCTGACCCGGGGTTGTGGCGTCGAATGTGCCAGAGAGGTGTCCCGTTCTGGCGTCCTCGCTCAGCTAGGCGTCATGGCGTCCGGCGAGTCCGGCAAACCGTTTGAGGAGCTGGCACTGAAGACCCTGGCCAACATGTGCTCTCAAGGCTGCCTGAGGCCTCTGGTGGGCTCTCTGGGGGTCATCCAGAGGTTTACAGAGGAGGTCAAGAAGGACCCCGCAAAGTCTGGGGTGTTCCTCAAGGCGCTGTGCTTGTGCTGCAAGGAAGCCGTCAACCGGGCCAAAGTGAAGGAGAGCGGCGGACTGGAAGTTCTCATCAGTTTTTTGGTCTCGCATCAGAGTCACCCTATCTCCAGACTCGCCATCTTGGCCTGCGTGGACTTTGTGTACGACGAGGCTGCCATGGAGCAGCTGCAGGAGTTGGGTCTGGTCCCTCTGCTTGTTGCCCGACTGGTGGAGCTCACCAGAGGGGAGGAGCAGTCGGCCGAGAAGATGGACGTGAGCCTGAACCCCAGCATGTCTCCCACTGAGCTCCTGTCCTCGGCGTGTTACGATTCCTTCGACTTCCCGCCTCCTGATGGGTACAAGAAGGAGGAGGCCAGCAGAGAGCAAGGCTCCCCCAGCTTCCTCAGTCTCAGGTAACGGCTCTCACTGTTCTTCAGGGGCGAGAGAGGGAATCCTGTCTTTGATCCGTTCTGTGGCCTCATGCCGTGTTTGTTCTCTCTAGGTCCTGGTTGGTGTCGGAGGGCCTGATCTCCTCTGAGGGAGACTTGTTGGACTGCTCGAGCGGCGCTGAAGGAGACTGGGCTAGTCTACATATTCCTTCCTCCTCCTCCTCCTCCTCCCCACAAACCCCCTCACCAAACCCCGACTCTCTCTCCTCTCTAAAAGGCTCTGCTCCCTCCACCTCTTCTTCCTCCACCTCTTCTTCCTCTTCTTCCTCCTCTTCTTCTAGTTCTTCTAGTTCTTCTTCTTCTTCTTCTTCTAAAACAGTTGCTCAACCCCCCCCTGCTCTCTCTTCAGCCGAGCCCCAACGTGCATCGCCGGTGAAAGGCCTCGATCCGCCGCTCCCCCCTCAGCTCCCACACAGTTCCTCCACCGTCTCCTCTCCCACCAAGACGCCCCAGACTCAAGTCTCTCCCACCAAGTTCTCCTCCCCTCACAGGAAGCGGCAGCGCCTTCACTCAGCAGTGAGCTTGACTAAAGTGACTCTGGACGCTCCTCCCTCCGCTCCCCGCCCGGCGGCGTACCACCACCCCTACCACCCCGAGCCCTGGACGGCCGAGTCTCCCATCCTGCTGCTGCTCTCCCGCTTCTCGCACGCCTCCGACCCCAGCGCCGCCCTGGTCAACGGCGACGTCATCTCCGGCCTGCTCCTCTACCTCACCCAGCACCGGGACCCCAGCAGCAGGTGCTTCCGCCTGCTGTGCCGACTGAGCTGCAACCCCAACTGCCTGCAGGCGCTGGTGCGAACCGGCGCCGTGGCGTTGATTCGCCATCGGCTCTGCCACAGAGGAGGCGAGCTGGAGGGAGAAGAGCGGCAGACGGAGCGAGTGAAAGCCAAAGTCAAACAGCTTGGTAAGATTGTTGTTGGTTGTTTAAAGACGCTTCAGGTTTCATCATCAGTCAGATTGTGTACATGCAGTGACCGTGTTTGCCTCTAGGTGTCGCTCTGCTGAATAACCTGCGTGTCCAGTGTGAGTCTGGCTTTGGCTTTGGAGTTCTGGCTCATGTGATACTCTCTGGATCGGACGCAGACAAGCTGAACTGTGCGCTGTCACTGCCCCTCATCAACAGGTGAGGCGCTCAGCTTCAGTCTCATCTGGAGTGAAGCAGTAAACAGGTTCTGGTTGTTTCTGTCTGTTGTTGTTTTTCTGTTTGTATTTCTAAATGTCATCAAGAAACAAAATGACATAAAGGCTTTGTGTTCTCCTACAGCAACAAGGCTCTGTTGAAGAAGCTTCTTCTGGACAGCGGTGGGCTTCTCTTAGCTCTTCAACCGCTGGGTTGCGAGGAAGACTTGGATGAAGATCAGCCCGTAGAAAGCGGGAAGCTGCTTTCTGATTGGTTTAATTCACAGCATCTTCTTCAGACCTCCCAGCTTCACTCGCTCTACTTTGCTCTCCTGGCTGCTTGTCTGTCCACCCTGACGGGCAGCAGGAAGACGGAGCCGGACAGGAAGCACCTCAGTCTCTTCAGAACGCAGACGCTCAACCGGACCGGCAGATGTTCACCACCTCCGTCCAAGAAGCCTCGTCTGACTGACAGCTGTCCTTACTGCGCCTTCGACTTTGACCTCATCCTGCTGTTGGACGACGGGACTCAGGTCCCGGCCAACAGAGCGTCCGTGGCCGGGGCGGAGGGGACGGACGGGCCCGGTTCTGAATACTTCAGAGCCTTGTTGACGGGCGGATTTGGAGAAGCTCAGGACCAAGCAGGGAAACACATCCAGATCAAAGACGTCAGCACAGGAATGCTGCTGCCAGTGCTGCATCACCTGCATGGCTGCCGTCTCCCTGCGGACACGGAGACAAACCAGAGGGACGAAGGACAGATAAGAGGACAGTGTCAGGTTTTGGAATCGTTGTTCCTTAAAGGACTGGGCCTCTGCCAACAGGGGGTAGAGGAGCAAGCTTTCCAGAGAACCCCTCTAGGAGAGATGATGATTGGAGCCAGCAGGTTCTTGGTGCCTGAGCTGCAGAGACAGTTAGAGGACCTCTGCGTGTCTCTCCTCCTGTCCGTCTCTGCCAAGGTTGCAAGTGGAGCAGCGTGGGCTTGGACGGAGGACAACGTGGACGAGTCCGCCGAGGAGAATCTGGCAAACCGTACATCGGAGTTAGAGTTGACAGGCTGTGAGCCGCAAACGGAACAATGTCAGGCGCTGAAGAAGAAGCAGAGCAGCTCCTCACACGGTAAAGCAGCAGCTGGAACAGGAGCGGGTAAGAAGGTCTGCAGAGGACCCGGGACTACTGTGGACCAGAAGACAATCAGAGATATCACCCCGGGTTCCAAATCCAGCTGTGATTCGGTCACGGACACTTCAGAGGAGTCGAGGTTAAGACCAAAGGACTTGATAAAAACCTCGGCACAGCTTCAGGTCTCGCTCGCCTCATCAGGAGCTCCCAGAGACCGAGGCGACGCTCTGGCCGCTCTCCTCCTGCAGGTCTACTGGTTTTCCCAGCGGTACAGCTACCCGTCTCTGGGTCGGGCCTGTCTGTCCGCGCTGCTGGGCTGTCAGGAGCGTCCCCGGCCCGCCCTGTCCTCGTCCTCGGCGGGGGACTGCCTCCGCCGGATGGCCAGAGAGGCCGACTGCGCGGACACTCTGAAACAGGATCTGCTCAACCTGGCCACAGCCGCTCTGAGCTGAGGGAGGAAGCGGGACGAAGGCCGCTAGACGAGGGGAGGAAGAGGAGTGCGGGATGACGGCACGATCACCCGGAGGACATGCAGGGCCTGTTTAGTTTCAGATGAGTCTTTTGTTTTTCAGCACCATCAGACTGATCCTTGGTTATTGTTTCATTTTGCTGCGTACATTTCTATAGAGCTTTAATGTAAATGGATATATTGTGGCCCGTCCCAGCATGAATTCATTGTATTATCATTTCCTGTCGTTAAACTTCTAATGATGACATTTGTGTGGCGAGACATTTCAGTGAATTAAGTTCAAACGTCTGCAATGATTTAGATCTGTAGCTCAGAGGATCAGGATGGTCTCACAGCCAGTTGTTTATTTTGTACATAGAAATTATGGAGTAGCAGATTTACGACAAAGACACACGTGGATGTTCCATGTTCACGAATAAACTAGAAACATCGCTTTCATTTTCATTCTCTTGTTTGCGTGCAGCTGCATCTTTCCACTTCAGACTTCCTGTCAGGCATTTTAAAGAACAGTCCTTCCTCTTTTGATACCATGAAGCAATCCAGCAACACGTGACCAACACAAGTATAATGAGTGTATGTGCTCATGCAAACCCTGAGTGCCATCACCAGGTTGCTTGTAAGCAGAAGCAATCCCAAGAGGCACGCCTTCCTTCCTGTGGTCGCCTACTAAGAAACCTAATATGAGCGATAATGATGCCATGAAACTAAGAATGTGATGACATCCAATTAATACATTTGCATTTAATGTACATTTAATGATGTCACCTTTATACTTAATGAAATCAATCAATCACCCCTAGCTCCCGTACACTACATGTTTAACTATCATTGAGAACATTTAGTGGTTTAAAGCTGGATAACTGGAACGCTGCTCCTCTGAATAAGGAACACACACCACTCAGTGTAAGTCAGCACATTGCGTAGCTTTATTGTCTGATTGCTGTGCACGGTTGCCTTCCTGTAGAGGGGGGGGGGGGGCGTCATGGCCCAGCAGACTGGACGGGCTCAGTGATGGGAGCTCTCGTAGCCGTCGGGCAGAGGGTTGGTGTGAGAGTTGTGGAACAGCGAGTGGTTCCCATCACCCCAGGGGAATTTCTGAAAGTGGAAATGAGAACTTTTCAGACTTCATGTTAACTTTAGAGCTCATCAAAGAGAAGGAAGAAACAGAAACACTTTGGGGTTTAGAGCCCAGGCAGGTTCTTGAGCTCTACCTTGGTGCGGATGCGCAGGTGATCGTAAGCCACAAAGTCTGGCTGGTCGTGCGAGTGTTTCTGACCCTTCATGTAGGTGTTGGCCATGCAGATGCCCACGCCGGGAAGAGCCACCGTAAAGGACAGAATCTTCCAGGTCCTCACTGCAGAAACGCAGCCACAAACACAAAGAAGTACACAGGAAGCAGAGGTGAGAAAGAAACCTTTACATCCTGTCTTTACTGAAGCACCTGATGACCTTTGATGATCTCCTGCAGCTTTGCTTACTGTTATTGTTTTCTTTAATGTTGTATTTTGCTTGTATTGGACTGTTTGGCACTTCCTCCTCCACTGACCATGACCATGCAGCCTTTATTAGTTCATTCATTTAAACCTAATGTGTTCCTAGTGGCTCACAGAATAGAGCCACAAGACAATAACAATCAACAATGACTCCCTGATGCCCCTTTAAGGTCCCAGTAATAATAGCAGCATTACAAGTTACTGTTTCCTACAGATTAAGACCTTCTTGCGTTACCACAGCAGACTGCAGCAATGCATCAGGGCATCAACATGGCATGTGGAGGCATCCTGCCAGCTCTGCAGACATTTTGTTAATGTTCAACAACAACAGACTGCAGCTGTGTGTGTGTGTGTGTGACTCTGAGGTACGTTTGCAAACAGCAGCTCTGAATCCTCTCTTTGCTTTGTTTCACTTTGCCTCATATTGAAGGGAATAAGAAAGACGGCTCGTCTTTATTACCTCCTGCCTCATGACTGGAGTGTGACGCAGCAGCCAGCACTCGACGGGCAGCCAAGGCAGCAACAGACATCTGTAGAGAGGAAGAGAGTAGTGGATCACTTCACACGCATGTAAACATGTTGGTAAGACAACGACAAAGCATTTTTAATGTCATACCCCAGAACATATTCTTTCAAATGAGAATGCTAAACGTTTATGCTCCTGCCTCTCCTGTCAGGTTACCTTCTATAACCTTCAGTCAACACAACCACACCACTGTTTGAATGTACACAATCTTTAAATCAGGCATATAAACACTATATTTATATATTGATAACCTCATTTGCAGTCAGAATCAGTTTTGCCTAATCTAAAGAGTTTCTAATATAACATAAACAACTGAAGGCTTTAGACAGGGCCTCCTCATGTTTTGATACAATATGACTCTCAAAGCTCCCTGCAACACGTCTCTGAGTAAAAAGACAACAAATTGGATAATAACGTACCTTTTTATAGCTGAGCAATATTCCAAAGGCAATATTTTCCTGTTGATCTCCTGTTGAATTCTTAGTTTTCACCTCCTTCCTGCTTGTTCGCCCTTCAGTCTGTCCTGGACTGAACCCTTGTGATCAGACTCCTCCCCCATCAGATCTGTCCCTGGGCCAAGAAACTCGTTTATATTTGGAGGTAGTGCAAAGGCAGGGCGGTACGTGACGAAGAGTTAAAGAGGGATCAGGGAGGAGGAGGAGGAGGGGGAGGGAGAGGGGACAGGAAGTGAGGTGTGGGGGCTGTTGTGCGGATGTTGGCAGGTGTCGACATAACCAGGAAGATGAGTTGAAGGCGTGGTCACATATTCACTTATCAGTCTGAGAGTAATAAAGGAACCATAAGCACTTCACTTCACTTTAAACACCTGGGACCCATTTTAACCTCAACTTTATTTGCTAATACGAGTTCATTCCTCACCTACAATACACACACACTCAGCACTGATATCTTAAAGGTAAATAAATACGTCTGTTTGCTCTTTATGATGTTGGAGAGTGATATGGAAACTGTGTGGAAACATCTTGAGCAGACATACTTTACACTTGTTGACATATCGGGAGGTCTTTCTCACTTTACGCAGTTTGTCCATCGGCCACTAGGTGGAGCCGTGGAGCTCAGGATGATCCCGGTGCGGTGCTGGTGTGTGGGTTACACAGGGTCACTTCAGCAGGAGGATTCTGATTTATTCATTCATTTATTTTGTTCTTCTTTCTTAAATAGAGTCACTGGTGAGTTCAGGGCACCATTTTGACTTTTATGGTTGTTAAGAGTGCAGGAATGTGGATTTGATACAGTTTTCATCCCTTTTCCTGAGTGATACTGTATAAACAAGAGAACAATGCAATGCAATGTTTGGCACTTAACCCCTAAATAGCTTTAACTTCTGTCTCTTGCTCTACATTGTACTTGTTAGTTGTGCCGTTGTCGTCGTCTCCGTCTTGGTGGATTTAGGCTGCAGTGTGAACAGCGCTCAGAGCCAGGAGTGATGTCAGTCAGTCAGTCAGGTCGGTGTTCAGTCATGCAAGCAGCCAGTCTGAACGTCTGGGGCTGGAGTTATGAGGGGAGAAGCTACACACTCACTGACATGTACACACAGGTACACACAGGTATAGACAGACACGCCTCAACTCAACTAGTAACAACATAATATAAAGCTAAACAGTGTGCGTTGTCCACAGCATCTGTCCGGCACTGAACACAGCACTTCTCTTCTAATCTACAGTTTGATGATGATGATGATGAAGGATGCTGAGGAGAGATCCAGCCTCACTGTAATGAGGGAAATAAAAATCAACAAAAAAGGAATATTTTATGTTTCTCACCTTAAATGACCTCATCTTCCTTTAATTTGTGTCAGTGTGACGCAAATAAACATCGGGAATTTACATAATTGGAGACGAACGTCAGCATAAAGTACATTCATTAAAACTCTTAACTAGTGTAAACTGGGTTCAGGTGGGAACACACACACACACACACACACACACACACACACACACACACACACACACACACACACACACCGGCGTGTTCATCTAATGCCAGCAGAGAGCGAAGTGCGGCCTGTGTGGCAGTTGCAGAAAGTGTGTGTTATGTGGCGTCCCGTGCCAGGTGTAGCAGACTGTCCCGTCTTCCCCTGTAAATCTGTCTGCTTCGCTCCTTCTGAACACTTTTACAACGTTTCTGGCCGCTGGACGCATTCCTGCCGAGCACAGACTTGAGGTGATACCTGTGGTCAGCCGACGCCTAAGATCCTCTCAATCGGTCACAATGTCACTTGTTATGATTACTATTCATTATGTATAAATATCTTTAACATCTTTCTCTCCTGACCTCCAGCTGCTCCGACCTTCATCACCTTCACCACCCCCCCCTCCCCCCACACCTGTATCCCAGCTTCATTCCGTTTCCATTCCCTCTCTGCCAGGTGGCCTCTGAAGCAGTGTTTGAGTGTTGCAGCTGTGTTTATAGACGGACACAATTTCAATTTACATTCCATTCTGACTCCGGTCTCTAACCTGCACCATCTTGACCCGTGGCTCACTATAGACGTGTATATTCATGTGAGATCAAGAATAGACTATTTTTATGGTGCTTCTAACACCAACATGAGCCGCCCGTACCTGTGCGTCCTTGACTTGTGCGTTCTCATAAACACTGCGAACGGAGACGCAAGGTCACGTTACAAAAAAGCCGATTGATTAAATACAGAAATATGAAATAGGCTTCTTGATTAATACACGATTCATATTTCTATCACTTTATTATGTTTTTTAATCGCGTCATTTAAATGCAAATTGATTTAATTAGTACAAGGAGTTTCTTGAATGTGTTAAACAATTATAATTAACCACTGAATGAGGGCAATTATAGCAGCCTGAGATGCTTCTGGAGTGAATTATCCACTCAAGCTGCAGCGGAACAACAGAGAGTGAGAGTGAATGAAACAGGGAGAGTGTCTGGGTACATTTGGGGTGAAACTCTGGCTTGCAGACACTCGAGCAAACCTTTAAAGATTCAGAATCCGCTGTCAATATTGAGTGACAAGAGACAGGCGGGGAATTGAAGGAGGAGGATCGGCGCAGCGATGCAGAAGTGGATCTCAGTTTGCAGTGGAAACTTCCAGAAGCAGCCTGCTGGATGTGACGTGTTCAACTCGACATGCAGGTGGAAATGCACAGCAGTTAGAGCTGTAACCTTACAGGACCTGTCCACCTTCTGTTGGGAGTTTGCAGGCTCTTCATCTGTGTGTGACCGGTTTGTAATCGCAGTCCAGAGAGCCTGGATTGCTCGGGTCAGTCCCCAGCCCCAAGCCACGCTCTGCTTACCATCCTGCTTCCCTGGAAACGGGTGATAATTAAGCCGTGCCAGGTGTGACAGAGTTATCCAAATGTTTGCTCATTTCTCTTGAGTATTTGACTTCAATCTTTTGTCTCCTCACACACTTCCTGCCATCTATCATCTCTGCTCCTCACTGCTCCAGTTGAATCCACAAAGCCTCTCTACACTTCCTGCCCAGAGGTGAAGTTGAGTTACGGTGAAGTCTGATTGGATTTGAAGTTTGATTCATTTGGTGTCAGAGGTGCCGTAGCAAACACAATGTACACTTCAGACCGGTGGGCTGATTTATTATAAGCATATTTCACGTCAGACTGCGACCATTGTGGCTGCTCAGCCAGACTCACACTGCAGAAACACCTGCATGAGGATGTGTGCCAGCCAGGTCTCTCTGTAGCTCTTTGTGTTCTCTCCCCATTTTAAATACGCTACACAGAGCTTGATACTAACGCTGAGCCCCCCTCCCCCCTTAGAGGTGGCCCCACAGCACCTTACAAGCTGGAAGCAGTGTGGTGCATAGAACCATTAATAAACACCACAAGTCCACTCATCACCTTGTGGAATTCTAGAAAAGTCTGTAGTTTTGTTCTTTTTGACCTAAATGAAGCTGCATGTTTGAGCCGGATGCATTCACGTCACATTGTGTTGCCTGGTGTGCTCTCCACCAATTCCTGAAGAATAGGGTGTTGAACTTCTGACCTGCTGTGATGAAGTGTTGATGGGTCCACACACACACACTGGCCCCAGTCCTCCATGAGGACACTTGGTGGCCCGCTCCCGCTTTGTGTTCCTGCACAACTGACCGTGTTTGTCCATGGGAGGGAAGCTGACGGAATGGATTTTTTCCCCGCACCAGTGACTTCTACTGGTCAGTCGGGGCACCTGCAGGGAAACCTGGAGGAGAAAAAGGCAGGTGGCGATATCGCAGAGGTGGCGGCTATGCAGTGACAAGAACTGCCAGAGCCATTTTTTTTTATTCTAAAGCTAAATGATGAATGAATTTGATGAATGAATTTTCCACTTGATCCAAATTCTGTCGTTACGTCTTCTCAGCAGAGGGTCAGGATGGCTGGGATGAGGTGATGTGGTGACCTTAATCCTTAATCCATCAGGCTAAAAACATGTTCAGCCTGACCTCCACATGACCCAACCCCCAAACACCCTGCGGAGGACACAGGGTCTTCATCAGTGCTGTGCAGTCGCACACAGAAGCACACCAGTTTGCATGTGTACGTTGAGGCCCACGGTGTCCCGAGTAGGACAGACCGCAGTGAAACATGTGTCCAGATGTGTCGGCACAGACACTACAGGCCCTGTTCTCCTCACTGCTCTCTTGAGGAAATGAGACAGCGCTGTCCGTAACACCTTTGTCTCCTTCCCTTTACCTCTCACAACCCCTCCGCTCTCCAAGATTTGACTCACATCTTGTCGTGAAAATGCGACACACTCCATGTAGGTTAGATTCCTGCTTTCTTAAACATGCAGAGAGGTAAATGTTTACAGATGAATCGTGGGTGATGGAGCGGACTCTCACCGTTCATGAGTCAGACGTGGGTTATGTTATTGTCTTCTGCTCAGTACCACCATGGAAGACGATGTGGTGGTCTGCTCGCTGACTTGAGTTTTCCTAAGGTGGCGAAAACAACTTGAATTTTTGAAAACAGGATGTTAACTGGTGCTCCTGCAGTCAGACAATCCAACGTAATGTTGCTCAATGCAAACGTCTGTTATCCGACCTCCCACAC
Source organism: Genypterus blacodes (assembly GCF_046128005.1). NCBI lineage: Eukaryota > Metazoa > Chordata > Actinopteri > Ophidiiformes > Ophidiidae > Genypterus > Genypterus blacodes. The sequence goes on from NW_027466835.1 coordinate 6,771,079, forward strand.
TATAGAAGTGAAGAAGACTCCGGTGCTGCTCGTGCCACAGCCTCATGCTTCTTGTTCACAGTCTCAACACTGTGTGAACACAATGACAAGCAGCCCGTTTAATAAGGAAACCACTGGAACGCCTCATAAATGGCGTTCTAATTGACTAAAAGCTGTTATTCCTCACACACGTTTATGTGTTTTGCTTGATTAGTTTCCTCCTCTTGTTTTTTAGGAATTGTAATGTTTGTCCTCAGGAGGCTGCGTCTGTGTTTAACACGGACGCAGTGTGTTGAGTTGTGTGTGTGTGTGTGTGTGTGTGTGTGTGTGTGTGTGTGTGTGTGTGCGTGTGCGTGTGCGTGTGTGCCAGTTGCTTAAATAGTTTTTTCCTCTAACAAGAAGTCAATTCCACTGTTGTACGTGTGTGCGTGAGCCTGGCAGACTAAACATGTATGTGTGTGTGTATCCTCATTTAAAAAACAATACCTGAATGTTGTTTCTCTCTTGTTTTTGTCTGGATTTCAGCACATAAGGGTAAATCTTCTTTGTACTGTGTTTTAAGTTTTTGAATTGATGTCACTGAGGAGAAAATGTTGGTGAGATAGTAATGGATTTTACTACTAAAATCAGATTGCATCACATTGCATTACTATGTATGTATGTATGGATGGATGGACCCTTTAACTTTAGGTGACTATACTGTGTCAGTGGGACGACATCACCGTTCAATGTGCCAGAAGTCCCACATTCTATGTCCTGTGCTTCATTCTTGCTAAAACCTGCTGACTCCCATTATGTCACTGTATCTCTAATTCCCCTCCTGGACAAACATTTGATTTTGTGTCTGTCTGTGTGTGTGTGTGCGTTTGTGTGTTTTGTACAGATGCCCAGTTGCTGTGCGGAGGGCAGGACTGTTGGGGTGGGAGTGTATCAGACAGAAAACCATATATAAGACATCCTCACACACAACAGGGCTGTCCAGCTGTTCTTCTGTGTGTGTCTAGTCTGTTCATCCATTTGTCCGTCTGTCCAGTCGTCCATCCAGTCTCTGTGCTTCCTGTCAGTGCTGCTGTGCTGCGTGAGTCCGGCCTGCTCCAACATGCTGGTTCGGGTTCTTCTCCAGACTTCGCTGGTCCTGTGGTTGGCTGAGCAAACTCTGCAAGGCGGTAAGAGAAACATGTTCAACACAGATGATGAGGAAGGAAAAATGAGACGAAGGCCGATAGTAACGAGAAAAAGCATTGTAGTGATGTCGTATAAAGTCTTTATTTACTTCAGTTCATGACTTAATCAAGGTTGCTATTTTGTAATATTTATTGATTGATATTGATTGATGAAATTGTATTCTGTTATATCTATTTTTATCACATGATCTGTTTTAGCAAATTATCAGAATTTCAGTTTACCACAGAGGAGATGGGAAAAAGAAACAATAAGGATGAAAAATGATAAATAATAAATATAAATAAATCAAGTGAAATTCAACAAAATATGAATTATAATAATATTTGTTTTACTTTTCATCCAATTGTTAAGTACAGTCTTGTTCATTAAGCTTAAACAGGTCATTTTGCTTTATTGTTTCTATTTTGTAATTAATGATCTTATTCCAGTATAAAACTATGTAACATGTTTGACTTAATAGTATTAAACCAAATGATCCTTGTCGCTCATGACTTCATGTTATGTCACTTTGGATGACGACTTCACAGCGATCAAAGTGCTCGCATGACAAACTAGTGATGGATGAGCTTCACTGACTCGCTCTCGCCTACTTGTTAAATTCCGTGTGTATGAGATTTAGTGGGAGGACGGTGTGGGTGCTCGCCGCCGCGCCACCGCCCCTGCCAAGTCTCTGCCGTTTATATGATCTAATACGGAGGAATCAAAGCGCTGGATGAAGGAGGTGGCAGATAGAGGCCAGATTTGACGAGGTGACGTGAGAAGAACTATCAGGCTCCACTCAGTCGCTCCACCTTGTCTCATTTCCATCAATGGTTATCTGTTTGTCTCTCCTCCCACTGCCCACTCAGGATTGAATACCACATCAAACACTAACGGGACTTCCAGATTGAATTCATCTCAGATTATCGCCTGTCAGCTTCTCACAGGATTTGCTTTGCAGGGATTACAAATATGTAGCTAAGGCTTGAAAGCAAAGTTTAGCATCGATGTGTATAATTCATAAAGCTGTTTAGGAAGCAATTACAGAGTTCAGGTTGGGTTTTAGAAAAAGCAATTTCAACCTAAACCTAAACAACAAATGTATACCACATACATCAAACGAGTGTTTATATTCTGATGGGGCTTTGGAGTAGAATGAATGAGGCCTCCAGACTCTCTCCCCGCCCTCCAGAGTGAAGTCTGACGGGCTCCAGAGTGATCCTGCACCAGTCCCACAGGGGCAAACACAGCGGTCCACTCTGTGTGCAGCAGCCAGCGCCAACCGCTTGACGCGGTCACATTTGAGTTTACATTCACAAGAGCAGCAACCGCAGCCCCTCGCCTGTGCCGCCGCCGCCTGCAGGGTGGGTGGCACACGTGCGGTGAGGCTCACATGGAAGCGAATAAAGGCGGCGACTGAAAAAGCCTCAACAGACTTCTGTTACCAGCTACTGACTCACTACAAGTGTTAGAGCTCAGTACAATCCATTCATAACCATCATTCTCCATGGTGATTTTCCAGGTGTGAGACCACAGAGGGTTTCCTGGGGCAGAGTGCTGCCTGCCAGAGGTATGAGCCAACATTTGTTTCAGCACGTTAAACATCCTCCTGCATGCATATGTGAGCCTGGATAAAAGCTTACGGGCAAAGAACACTAACTTATTCTAGTCTAGTATTTTATCAGACTACATATAAAGCTTTAGTGATATTATGGCCTTGAAACAACCAGCAAATGTCCTTATACTGTGTGTGTTCATGTGTCGGCTCCTCCTCAGGTGTTGGGATCGGAGGGTTGAAGCCTGCAGGTCAGAGACACAATTTTCATGAATGAACCCTTAAATCTAATATCGAAATGCTGTGTACTGTATGTGTAATTAGAAATATGGTCTGCAGGTGTTGGCGCCCTTGGAGCTTTGGGGAACCGGTACAGCAAAGCCATGAAGACAGGAAGTATGTTAGCCTCGAGAGAACAGAGTGAACGTCAGCCTCAGTGGACATGAATCATGATTGTTTGTTTCCTTCTTCTCTCCCTCAGTTGGACGCTATCCAGGGGCTCAGCTTGGTGTTGGTAAGTCGCCTAAGGACAAATCTTTATATAAAGTATGTTGCAGCTTTATTTAGCCTGTGTAACACAAGCAGGTCTCAGAGATAAAGATCAGGTTACGCTGCATGATCAAGGCTCAAACGTGGAAAACCGAAAAGCTAAATAAGGAGCTTTGGCCTGAATACAAATATAGAAACGTCTAGTACTTTATACATTCATTCAGATGTTTATAATGATATGGCTCATTGTTAAATTCTGACTGAATGTATGTGCACAGTAATAACTATATGACTTCTTTCCACAGGGGGCTACAGATCTCTAGGATTAGGAGGTAAAGCAGTTCTGAAACAAGGCGCATATGGACCCCAGGCAGGCTATGGTATCAAACCCACTCTTCCTAAGACTTCCTTTGACCTCTTATCGCCTCAACTGAAATGTGTTGACAACATGAAGAGGAGGAAAGGAAAATATTAAACCTTTTTGATTAAATACTGTATATGCAATGTGATTTCAGGCACTGGTCTGGGCACTGGTCTGGGCACTGGTCTGGGCACTGGTCTGGGAACAGGAATGGGAACAGGAATGCCAATGGGAACTGGACTCAACAATGGACTGGGCCTGGGCCTGGGTAACGGAGGAAAGCGAGGTAAGACAGCAACATCATGATGAACTGGAGAAGTGAAAGTGTCAGATGGAGGATGACATCAGTAGGCCGGTCAGATTGTTTATGCCTGACTTTGGTCCTGGGGGCGTTTTTGTGACCTCTGACCTTTGTTCTGCACCAAAGGCCAACACTTCTTCTTTGACAATTAATGAATTTGAAACCTAATCCCCACATTTCCATGAAATTTTCAGAGTGTCTTAATGCTATAAAGGAGATAAACAGTCAGTTAGTCTGTTGTTCCATTATTCCATTGCTGTGTATTGTTTGGTGTGACCACTAGGAGCTGCTGGAAGAATGTTAGATTAGTTTTAGTCTTTACTGTAAACATTTTGGTCAATGTCAAAAGATATTGACAGATAAACGGAAATAAAGCAATCTGATCTTAATTTAAATGTTTTTGTTGTTGTTCCAGTGTATGGAGCTGGCATTGGCACCGTGCCAGGTAAGCGATTGCCTGGTTTGTTGCTCACTGTTTACCCAAATGAGAATACAGACAATGATTGACTCTCCTCTGAGAGCACTCAGCTTATTTACATTTCAATTTACATCACATTTAGTCATTTGGCAGATGCTTTTATCCAAATCGACTTACCTATGAGATTTGCATACAATACAAGCAGAGATCTGGTCTGGAGAGAACAACAAGAGTAAATGCCAAGAAGCTGAGTTACAGTCGCACAACCTGGTATAGGAGACAAGAGGCAGTGCAGTATGTGTGTAATAAATGTGCTCTGTGTCTGACTGTGATATATGAGGCAGACTGCTGCTCAACACATGAAATGCTGTAATGTGTTGGTCTGATTTAAGATCCACTTCATGTCCTCTGAAACGGCTTTTGTGTTTTGTTACCAGGATATGGAGCTTTGGCCGGACTTGGTTATCCTGCAGTCCGACCTGGTAAGTCAGCAATCACCTCTTACCTTCAGGAACCATTACTCCTTCCATTCATCTTACATGCTGGAGGAGAAATTCCTTTATGTTCAATCGATCGCTCTCACAACAAATAGGTCCAAATATCTCACCTGGATGGTTTCCACAGAAGAGAATGTGATAGTGAAAAACCAAAACTTTCAACATATTCCCAGTAAAACGGCTGTCCTGGCTTTCACATGTCTGAGGCAGAGTCTCTGAGTAAGGACTGTAAACCCCCCCACTTCCTATCCCTTACATTTGCCCAGTGGAAAATCTGTTCATATAGTCTTTAAATCCATCTTATTTCTTTCTATTTGCCGAGATCATTTAGAATTTAGTTGTTCTCATTTCATCATTTGTTCAGCTGCATTTAACCACGGACCTGTAATTCTATCGTGTCTCTTAAGGTCACAGTGACCCTGGTTTGGGCCGTGACCTTGGCTTGGGTCTCTCTGTCAATTAGCATGTTGAATGATATCACTGACAGTGCACTTATCTGCCATCATTAGGACTTGGACTTCGCTATCCTGCAGTAAAGGGACCAAAGCCTGGTAAAAAAAAACAAAACCCCACCTCAGCATCTTGTGGCGTTCATGTTTGTCAGTGTGTGTCTTCGTCCATGTCCTACGTGTGTGTTCTGATACACTGATGTTGAGTTCTTGCATGAATTCACATCATTCTAATATTTTGCATAGGTGTTCGTGTGCACAGGAGGGATCCACGTGCTTTTGTCTGTCTGTGTGTCTGTCAATGTTTCGTCTGTGTTGCATGTGGCATGAGCACCTTAGCCCTTATCACCATGGTGACCGAGTTAATGAGTGTTAATGTCTATTGAGTAATTGATGTTGTCGTGCCGCAGGTGATGGGCTCATAAATAAGGGGCGCAAAAAATATCTGTCTGAACAAGTGTTGTAGCTTGAAATCAATCGGCTGAGTGTTAAAACTAATCTAAATGTCACAAATTGCATCAAACTTTTGCATAATCATGTCTTGAATTTGCTCACTTATTCTTATAATTTGGGCACCTAAATTGCTTTTCTGCTCCATTCTACTGAAAGGATTCAAAGCAAATTGGTATTTTTTTAATGGTAATTTGTCTTTTTTCTAAATGTATCTCTCGCTTTATATACCACAAACCGTATGAGGTGAATACAAATTGAGGTTATTTGTGTTAATTAGTACAGCTATTCAGTCTTCTCATTAACATTAATCAGCTTTTAGAGTCGATACACACTGACCTCAGGCAGTTCCTGAAGTCACTTTCAGTACTAAATCATGAACAGCTGTGTGTTTTGTTGGGACGGATATTTTTTGCATTGTAGGCGACTGCATCCCTCCCCGCTGAGCCGTCTGTCTGTTTCAATGTACAGCTTCCAAAGCATGAATCATATAACACAACCACTGTGAATGACATTATGTGAATTTGTTGTGTTTATATTGGAATATTTTGACTGGTGGGCATATTGGACATAGATTGGACGATGTGCTGAGGATGTTCAGGTGAGCATCTTGGCCTAACAACTGTTGTCGTTGTTTCAGGCGAGTAGGTGACATGTTATTCCCTCTGATCTATTGATGAAGCTAGAGTCAAGGACAACTGTTGTCACCGTTGTGGTCTTCAGTTTTATGTCCTCTGTAGAGATTCATGGAATTGATCTCGTTTGTGGATAATTTCATGCTGCCATGACATTTGGCAAGAACTATTGATGTGTGGCGTCAATTTTTCACCGACAATCTCTTGTTTATGTGTTTGTTTGTGATGTCTATGTCGTTTTTTTTTTACGGCTGTCATTTCTCCATCAGTTGGCTTCACAAACCCACTGATGTTGTCAGGTGACATCTTTGTCTCCTGATTTACCAATGCCATTCAAACTATTCGTTATGGCATCATTTGCTGTTGTGTAATTGCCAGTGCTCTTACACAACGAGGAGTATTTCTCATGCTCGTGCTCTTCCATTGTGACTGGTCTTGCTGTCATGGCTTTATCTGGTGTCTTTTTGTTGTCTCAGTCCCTAATTATGGCAATGATTCTGTCCTTTGTAAAAGGGATAATATCAGGCCATAATGGAGTTTGTCTCATCACTTTTGTGTCTTAAAGTACTTACTTGTAAGTACTGTTTCTGTGGATGATGATGTTCTATTGCATTTACTGCTATACTGGCCATCAAAGTGTGTTTTTGGCATACAGATGAGCAGTTGCGTCTCTGAGCCACCTGGAAGTCCTAAATGCATGATGATATTTCTCTGTCTGTCCGCTGCAGCCAGGGCCACTCTTGCCCAAGCTGTTCGGGATCTTAAGGGACCGAAAACAAGACCACTTGGTCCCTCTGTTGGAGATGGAATCCAAACTCTTGGATCTGTAATGCCAATCAGAATACTGGGTCCCGTTGCTCCTCAGGGACATGCAGAAACAAGTTTAAGACCTGCTGAAACCTCACCTGCAGTACAAATCAAAAGCCTCAACCCAGTACTTGCATCATCTCAGGGAGCAGCAAGTCTTGGACCTACAATGCTTGTTGATAAACAGAGTAAGACACACAGTTTCACAGTTTCACAACCACAGGGAGTTGAACACTATGGCCCTGCCGTCCATCAAAGTACCTATGGAGCCGCGCTGGCAACTGAAAGTTTAAGAAACCAGAAAGGTGTTGAGAAAGACATGAGCAAAACCCTGGGTGCTGCCTTAGCATCTGTTCATCAGAGGCAACAAGCCCAGATCTATGGACATGGCAGTGACATGACGGATGGATTGGAAGTGAGGCACCATGAGGCATTGGCTTCTGGAGCACATAGAACCCAAAGTCTAGGCCCTTATTTTCACATTGTTCAAGAACACAGACATTTTGGGCCTGTGAAAGCACAAACCCAGACAGAGAAAGCCTATCAGCTGTCTCTATCACAAAGCCAAGGTGCCAGCCGCCCTGCAACTCTTTATGTCAAAGGAATAGTGAACTATGGACCAATGAGCCCAGATGTAGACTCTGTGTCAGCTCTTGGGCTGGAATCCCAGCGTTACGCTGCCAATCACCAGGACGCAAAACACCTTTCAGGTATTAGTCCTGAAGTCAAAATGCCAAAAGCTCTCGATATTCCATTGCAGACTGGGAGGAAAACCCAGCCAGCACATACGGGTAAATGTGACTTTTATCTCCATCTAAATGTCTTTCTGGATGTATGTGATCTCTTTGCACATACATGGTGTCTAATTCTGCAGGCAGAGTGTGTATTTGTCTCATTGGCTTCCCTTTCAATCAAACTGTTGATAACTACAAATACAAATGTTAAACTATGAATTCCCTGATTATTTGGCCAATTCTTTAATGCCGGAGGTGATCTCGTTTAAGTCTTTATTATTACGCTCTAAGAATTGCTGTTTTTGAGTAAGACACCCTCACCAATGTTCATCGTAAGAGGAACAGCTCTCTTCTGCAAAGTTAGCCTGGTTAGCAGATGGCAGCCATCTTAGTTATAAAACCCAAAAACGCTCTGATATTTCTTGCTAATCCTGCAAGGGTTAAGTGAGTTAGCTTCCTAATTTATATCCTTTGTTAATGTTTGATGGTATTTACATTTGTATCAAGTGATAATGTGCTAAATTAGCAACGTGTTGTTTGGTTCACCTCTGTAATATTGTGGTATTTTCCATGTTTCTAACCAACCTTGGACAGCAGTTTTGATGGTTTCTCGGTGTTTCAATGCCTCTCTTCCTGATACATAGCTGATATGTTGAGCATGGGGAGACATTTACCACTGTGAGTCGTGTCTGAGCTTGTTTGTGAATAATCACTGTTGTGGTCTGCAGGACTTGTCCTGGGAGCTGGTCATGTTCTCGGTGCACAGGGTGTTAATGGCAACGGTAAACCTCTATTTCACTATATCTACATCTTTAATCTATGCGACAGAGAATGTAACAATATGTGTGAGTGGAGAACACACATTACGGTGCAGATGGAGATGTTTGCAATGACTTTAGACACATTATATGAACCGATCTACTGACTGTTTACTGTTGTCTTCAGGATTTGCTAATGGAGCTGGAGTGACCAGTGGTACTAGAAATGGTAAATCATCTCCCTAGATGTGTGTTTGTCAGCATGTTGTGTCGTGTCCTTTGCATGCATGCTTGTTGGACTGTTTCATTATAATTATTATTATTATCATTATTTAACAATGTATTACTCATTTAATTAAAGTGATCACTGGGCCTCAGTCACTGTGAGGATGAAGCCTTTGTGACAGATCAGGACATTCTAGGTGTGTCGTAGTAAACAGCGTCCTGCATGTATGTTATGGATCAGTTTAGCACTACAAAGTTCAGGTATGGAAGAGAGAACATGGCTACCCATCATCTTCTGATCTACTTCATAGTCTGCAGTACTTAACTCTGGTTCTTATGTACGTGTCCAGGTGCAGCAGGGTACGTGGCTCCTAGAATCAATGGTAAATCAATTATGCTCTATTCCTTATCTAGCCAATCAAACAGGCTGCATGTCTTTTATTGTATTATCAATGATGCATTGTCATCTGAGAAAGTCCATCACTGTTGTCTCCAGGATATAGTTATGGAGCTGAACTTCAGAACAATGGTGAGGATGGTAGCGGTAAACTATCGCTCGTCTCTTGGGATTATGTCAGCACAAAATTATTCTTACCCTGTAAATCTTAACATTTTGTAATCATTTGGGGAGAAACTGTTGAAGTTAAGGCTTTGTGGTGATTCTTGATAGTTGTGATCTCCAGGTCATGTTCCAGCAGCTGGAGTGATCAGTGGAGGAAGTAGAAATGGTAAATTCTCCTGCCTTGTGTGACTTCATCTTTGCATGGATCGAGTATCACCGCAGTCAGTCAGGCTTTATTATTGTGAGAATAAAGCATCTGACAGATCCTTGAAGAGGGTAACAGTCAGAGTTCAGGTGTGTGTGGTAGGATTCACCAGGAATCAGTTGTAAACTGCTTCTTGCATGAGAAATGATACAAATGATCAAAGCATTTTGGCATGCTGCAAATATCACTGAGCATGATACAAAAAATCACATTCACGAGTCTCCCTGACTATTAAATATGTAGGACATTATTATCATTGAATAATCTTGGTCTCTGTGTTATGGTCCAGGTGTCACAGGGCCCTCAGCTGCTAACAGCAATGGTAAGCACCTGCTAGTCTTCCACCAAGCCTCTAATACTCAAGCAAGGGTTGCATATTCTGGTCTTCACTTGTTGAATTATCAGCAAGTCTGATCTTTGAGTTCTTGTCCAGCACCTGGAGGGTCAGACTGACCGGTACTGCATGTTCAAATCTGCACATACGTATGATCTTCTCTGTATTCTGCAGGAATGACCGGGTGAATCAGTGTCTGTTTTTAGCGGACTGGTGCAGCTGAAAGTAGTCTATGTTGACTCACAGGAGCTTAATTATCAATTACAAGCAAATTGATCGTGCTCCTAATGTTGACAGAATCATTAGTTTAATGCCTTTGCTGAACACATGGGAGCAAAAGGCGGTCCCTCCTATGCTGCTGTTGTTGTACACGCTGTAGTTTATGCTGTGTGGTAACGTGTGCTAACATGATGGATCTTGATCTGTGGGAGCTTATAGCTTCTTTTTGAAAGAACACACCTTGACCTGAGCAGACATGAATGCTGGCTGGTTAACCTCAGCAGGTGTGGTTTTCTTTGCATAATGGTCTGGTTTGAAAGCTTGGGTCTTCGTGATGACCCATGAGCTCATTGTTTTGTTTGAATGAAAGCAGCCAAACACAATCACAAACCAACACTGTCTGATCACACCATGTATCAGAACTTTAACACAACATCTGCCAACCTGTTTTAACTCTCTAACTCCAGACAGACAGCTAACAAGTGTTAAATACTGACCCTCTAAAGGTGGAGGAGTTTGATTTGATAAGCGACTCCTCGTTTTCATCATACTGATTCTCTGTTTAATGCACTACTTTCCTCCATAAACGTTAGCAGCACATCACATTACACTGAGTTTAGGACTCGTGTGTGTGGGCAGCAGCCAGTCACAGCTGCTTTTCCTTCCCAGGCTACCTCGGCGGAGCAGGGAACTATCTGGGAGCCGGCCTGGGCGCTGGGGGCTACGGAGCAGGTAAAACAGCACTCTGACAGATTGCAAAAGGAAAACAAGCAGGCTGTCATCAAAGATGGAGGGTGTTGATGTTGCTTTAACCCGTCTGTGGTAACCTTCTCCCCTCCATCGCCCACAGCTTTGGGACATGGCGCGTACCTGGGTGGTGCTGCTGGCAAACTCAGTGGTAACCGTGCACATTTTCCTCCCATTATTATTACTTTGTTTTATTGAGTGTTTCATGACTTAATTTTCCTTTTGAGCAATGTCCCAACTCTCTGACTCTCTGACTCTCTCCTCCAAATAAATTCCAGCTGCTGCCGCTCTTGGACAGGGTGGGTATCCCCAAGGTGCGATAGGCAAGTCCGCTGGTGAAGCTCTGGAATAATCTGTCCTGAGGCTAATTGTGGCCTTTCTTTGACCTTTTCTAAAACACTTTCTGCTTCTGCTTTGGCTTCTTAATGGCTCCCCAATGGCTCCCTGCTGTTCCCCCCCTGCAGACATATAAACTTAAATGGAAGCACAGACAAAAAAAAAAAAAAGGACATGTTAATTTACACTGTGTGCAGAAGGTTAATTAAGGCAAGGATTCAAATCTCATCCGGTTCAGCTTTTACTCCTGCTTTGCCTTGTAAACCAATGATTTGCTTGTGCCTGTTGCAGATTGAAGTTCACCTTCTCTTTGCTTTTGAGGTCACAGAAACAGCTGCAACAAAATCTCCCTTTCTGAACTAAATAATAGATTATATTCTTCAGAGATTGTAAACTAAAAAGCAGTCACAAACACGTGAGTCATTGCCTCCTTCCTCTTTCTCCTTCTTCACTCTGCATGGAAATCAAATCCTTGTTGTTATTCTACAGTCGTGACTCATATTTGTCTCCCTCTGTCTCTCTTAGTCAACAAATGCAAAACATTGAATTATTTGTTTCAATTGTGGTTTTGCCAGGTTATGGTGATGGAGTCACTGGATACCTGGGTGCTATTGGAGGCAATGGCTATGGTAAGGTTGAGGACTTTCGCAAGAACACACACTCAATGCCCGCAATAATATCCGGTTGTGACGGGCCGATGCTTTGTATCTGTCTTTGTTGTCGTGTTACTGTAGGTGGAGATGCTGCTGCTGCTGCAAAGGCACTGGCTGCTGGTAAGAGACATCTGTCCATCCTGTCCTGTCAACCACACACATCACAAACCGCAGTTCAAGGCAGCTGAAATGTCTGTTTAGTGTCATAGACACTCCGTACACTTGCGACTGACGGTTTGAAGAGACAGAGAACTCATACGGTTTCAAAAAGGGCTGCGACTCGCTTATCCCCCACTTACAACACTGTCCTAACATCTCTAGCTCCGCTGCATCAGTGTTTGATAATTTATTCTGATTACATCTGATAGTTTGTTTCCCCAGACGTCATGTTGAGACTTCAGGATGAGACTGGACTCAATGTGAGCTGACTGAGTAACAGATACAGATTATGTAATTATGAATCGATGAGGTCAGAGAGATTCTACCTCTGTGTGCATTTCCTCACCTGCCGATCTCGCTGCATCCTCTGATTATGCAACATATCATGTTTATTGGGGGAATGTGAGACTCTAAAGGCAGCAGTATTCCCTCTCTGCCTATTCATTTGGTGGAGTCTTGCTTCCAGCATGATTTATAAACCTCATCCTCAGCAGGCATGGCCGCCTCATCCACCGCGTTCAGGTGTCAAAGTTAGTTTGGGCAGATTTTCCCTCTCAAGCTCTTTGGTTTCTCTCCATGGAGATGAGTGAGAAGCAAGTTTTCCAGTTAAAAACACACAGAAGGCACAGAATTCCTGTGCCGGTTTCCCGTTTTTATACGATTAACAGCGAGTTGCTCATGTAAACAGGGAAAGTGTGGGCATTTGAAAAAGGTATAAACATAACCATCTACTGACTTCTTCTACTGACTGAGCTCATGCAACCCACTCTCATGTTACTTGGTGTACTTCTGCCATTTTAACACATAGACCCTCCTCTCCACAGGTTATGGGAACGGTTACAGTGATGGCTACGGAGCGGGTGAGTGTTCAGCACACTTAGAGTTCACGCCTCACACACACACATCATTATAAAGCTAATTAGAGTTATGTTTCAGGGCTTGGTTACCCTGCAGAGTTAGCTGATGGTGCTGCGAACAAAGCAGGGAAGAGTCAAGGTAACAATTTTGGGGAGTTCCAGCTTAACCTGCTAAAACCCCGTAACAGGTGACAGCACTAACCCATAGACGCTTAACCTGCGATCTCTGACAGCTGAGCAAACAGGGACGTCCACTCGCTGCCAAACATGTCCAGTGTGCCGCTTCATCCACTGGGTGTAGCTATTGTCTCTTGTTCATAGAAACCATCTGGTGGTTTATGGCTTCATCCTCCTCTAGCTTCTTTCCCCACCATTTCAGCTTGAAATGTGTTTGCCGTGGTTCAGTTCTGACCTGCAGGTTTGTGTTTATGTGATCTCGGCACAGCTCTCGGCGCAGGAGGCTACGCGGGACAGATCCAGGGAGCGTATGGTAAGAGCGGAGCACAGTCACCTTTCTCTGCCCAACACCAGAACCCAACACGGGGGAAGCTTTGTTATGCAAAATGATCGAATGTTCTCAAGTTCAACCATAGACAGAGCTATTCTCAGCTGCTTCTGATGACACCCGAGCAACACCAACAATCTGCTGCGTTTTGTGGTCCATCAATACCATTGTTACCATGGCTACATTTAAAGAAAGTAACATATCTGACATAGGTCGGTGTTATTTCAATGATGAGTCTGTTCTTGTCTCTAATTTGACCAAATGAAGTCAAACTATAGAGACAGAACACAAACCGGTAGACAGAGCACACAAGTGAGTTAAAGTAGAGATCAAACATGGCTGGACTGAAATATTTCCCAGCATGCAAGGCGTCAGGCTCCATAATGGTTTAAATTGTTCTTAGATTATCTCATAGTTTTGATTTTGTGACAGGAAGGGAAACAAGAATCAAGGGTGAAGGGAGTCTGGTTGCTATTGTACCTTCAAGTTCTTTAATTAAAGCTACCAGTCTTGTTTCAGGACCACTTGGCGCAGGGCTAGACGCAGCTGGCGGTAAATTTGGTAAGTGTCTCTGATACGAACCCATAGTCTCTGTCACAGTGTTAGTCAGGGCCTCTGTTGACACGGCTCCTCGTGCATGAGTCACAGCCGAACAGTCGCTGATCAGGCACAAACGAGCCCAGAGGAGCGATGATTCAGTGAACACCTGTGATGTTTCTCCTGCAGCTGGAGGAGCCGCACAGCTTCCTTACGCAGGTGCCCCTGTGATTCCGACTGGACTGGAAGGTCAGAGATGCACCTGTGTTTTTGCATCCCCGTGTGTGTGTGTGTGTGTGTGTGTGTGTGTGTGTGTCTGTGTGTGTGTGTGTGTGTGTATGTGTGTGTGTCCGTGTGTCCGTGTGTCTGTGTGTGTGTGTGTGGCGCACCTATGAATACAAGATTTTGTGTTTAGAATGAATGTGGTTTACAATCGTGGGGTAATTCATCGAAATTACTTATTTGCATCCTAATGGAAGAGTAGTCACTTTGTTCAGATTGTATAATTTGTGAAGTGAAAACAAAGATGATCCTTTGCTTTGTGTTTGTGTGTGTGTGCGCGCGTGTGTGTGTGTGTGTGTGTGTGTGTGTGTGTGTGTGTGTGTGTGTGTGTGTGTGTGTGTCACATCACTGGTATCACACCAGTTAAACTCATACAGATGTGCTCCTCTTGTCCCCCCAGGTGATGGTGGCCTCCCCTACGGCGCTCAGCAGCTCAGCCTCACAGCTGATAGCGCCAAAACCGCTGATAAATATGGTGAGAATAAGTCTCTGCGTGTGAGTGTAGATGTGAGAAAAGCTGTGTGTGTGTGTGATGGAAACTTCACACTCTGCCGCCTGTCTCTTTGGTCACGTTGGGCTGTTCTGCTTAAAACAACAGGGCTGTTTTGGTGTGTTGAGTGTGCGTCTCCCATATCACAGCTTCTGTTGCAGTCTAAGCGTCTGTGTGTTTTGTCTCGTTTCAGCAGGTGGAGCAGGATATGGAGCTCAGCAAACAGGTGATTTGCATACATTGGAATCCTTTGCACACCATGCACAAGACTCTTGACTCCTGTGTCATCCAGAAGGCCCATACACCCCTAAATTCTTTTTGTTTAAGAGTGAACACACATTTGGGATCCGAACACGACATTCCTGCAGTGTAAATAACATAAGGAGGATGAAACTGAAGCTCTCTCTCCTTGTTTGTTCAGGTTATAATGCACAGCTCGCCGCGGCTCAGGATGCCTTTGGTAAGCAGCAAACAGCCCGACTTCCCCCTTCACAAGCCACTTCCACTGACTGTGCTCTTTCTATTGGCCTATTTGTCACATCTGCTTGCCTAATATCACCATTGTTGTACAAAGTGTACTGCACATTCTGCTGTGCCGCAATGTCAGCGTCTAAAAATAACGTTTTATCTGCTGTCACACATCATGCAGATTGTATCCTCAGTAAAGTCTGACTGCAGTGTTTTTTATTGTCGTGGTGTTTTTTAACTGAGAATGTAGCAACTCTGCAGACGTTATGGGTGAAGATTAGAACCTTACCATCTGTAGGGCAGCTAGATCTTCAGATAAAAAGCATCATCGGCCCCGAGCAGATTGTAATCTGGACGTGGTTTGATGTTTTCTCACAGGAGAGCAGGGGGGTAAATACACCGGAGTGAACGGTGCCCTTGGAAACGGATTGAAAGGTGAGAGCAGAGGAAGGTTTATGGCTTGTTAATGGACTGGATAACCTAATATTTGGACCTTTGAATTGGAATTTCACGCTGTCAGGATTGATGATAAAGCCAAATGTGTTTCTCTGATCCAGTGAGGGAAGGTTTGGTGTGTTCATTTTCATCTCTTCATCTCTGTGGGTTGTAGTTGCAAGGCTCTGGTCTGTTATTGAGAAACTGTGCTTAGAAATGGCCTGTTTTCACTCATGCTGCACTGCAAAGTCTCACCAAGGGAGTGCAAAAGTGGATTTTGGCAAAGGCTTTGAAAATTACTAACCTGAAAATCTGAATTAAAGACTTTAACAAGAGCTCAAGGCTGAATTTCAGACTAAATGTGTTAAAATTGACGTCATTCTCTCTCTCTCTCTCTCTCTCTCTCTCTCTCACTCACTCTCATTCTGTCTCACTCTCATTCTGTCTCACTCTCTCTCTCTTTCTCTCTCTCTCTCTCTCTCTCTCTCTCTCTCTCTCTCTCTCTCATTCTGTCTCACTCTCATTCTGTCTCACTCTCTCTCTCTCTCTGTGTCTCCAGGCTAAATCAGAAGAACCCGGACGACCTCAAGAGGACCCTTGTGTCTCTCCGTAATGTGTTCAGTGTGTCTTCGAAGCTTCTTCTTTGTTTTGTCGTCGTGTTTCACTCACATTTTGTCACAGTTGTGTCACAGTTTGTCTCTTTGTGTTTTATTAACCTCATTGTCTTTTACTGTCTGTTACTGGAGATGTGTTCCCCTCCCCCTGTCTGTTTGTCTGTGTGTGTTGACCCCCTCCAACAAACCTGCCAGTCTCATCCTGCCGACGCTCTATGTAGAGAAATAAATATTATTAAAAAGGTTGAACTTACTGTTTTGTCACAATAAGACAATAAATGAAGTGTCAAATAACGCTGAACGAAAGCCTCCGACTCAGAACTCTTTCTGTTTACCTGGACACATTGTTCTTTTTAATGACATCATCAGCAACCTCATCCGTGCACAGGAAGTTGCACCACTTCCTTTCACGCTCCACAAGCAAAACTAAAATGAGGCGAAGCGTGAAAAGAGTCACAATATGCTACGTTTTATTAACATCAACATCTGAAATTCACATGGAAATAATTTATGAAGCACAGAGAGAATGACCTGTTTAATACATGTGGTTAATAAAGTCTACTAAAATAAAGCCTTTGTAAATAATAATACTTAAAATACTATAAAAAGCACTCATGTACCTAATGAACACAGTCGTAAACGAGCGTTAATACGTATGTGACAGTTTAACAGAAGCATTTGTCACTTGAGAAGCTGCTGAAATCCTGATTACCAAACAAACATGTACAGCATAAACCATCACTAAGCCTCCCTACAGTTGCCTGATTCCTGATTGGTTGCCTGATTTCATCACATCCCATCATACTTCTGATTCTCAGCAGTAAGACTCTGGTTGCTCGGCGAGTTCGGTTCCTCCACAAACACGCCCATAGACACCAGGATGGCCTTTGGAACCGGGTGTGAATGGCGGGACGTGAACGCCTGCTTCAGGCTCTGACTCATGGGTGACGGTTTGTAGTCCATACACGCCACTCCGCGCAGACTGGGTGCACACGTCACCTCCCATTTGAAGTAAAGCTGGCCATGCTGGAGAGCGCAGATATCTTCTCTCACCCCGGCTGTCAGGTCTCTCTTACATTCCCCCAGCAGGTCGTCGTCCCACTTGTTGTCCTCATCCCATACCTCAAATCTCACTGTTTTCCCCGCTGACAGATTTTGGGGGCCCAGGTCGAAAGTCATGCCCCAGTGCGGGTCGTTGTTGTTGTAAATGACCTGGGTGCGTCTCTGCACCTGCCCGTTGAAGAAGACCTTCACGTAGCCGTCCGTGCCGGTGGTATGGTCGCCCCACAGGCCCTTTGCCCATTGCACGATAATGACGACCCGGGCCATGCCCTTTTGGGTGGGGCAGCAGTCTGCATTAACGCCGGGTTCATTGTGACACTGGCAAACGCAGGATTCCCCTTCTTTGCTCTTGACGCCTACCTGGCAGGCGTTGCTGCAGTTCCTCCACAAAGCTTTCTCCAGAATGTAATGGCTGATGGCTGAGCGCAGGTTTTTGCGCGCAGGCGTGTTGGTGGGGAGTAACTCGTGCAGGGCGATCAGGGAGTTTGAGACGACGTCTGGACTCTGTGAGAGAGAGTTCAGCCAGTCTTTGTAGGCGGATGGGTCTTTGTCAGCTGAGAAGAGAAGCTCGGGCTCTGTGGTGTGGCCTCCCTTTATTTCTGTGAATCTGCAGTGGAGAGAAGGTGCAGTGTGGTTTTGAGGGTTAATCAGTAAGACAACAAGCCAACAAATGGAAGTTACAGTGAGACTCTGGCAATTTCATGAATTTTCTGGAGATAATTGGCATTTCGTTGTTGCATAAATAGCAACATGGATCCACAGTAATCCCTTGAAAAGCTTATGGAGCTGATACGTGAATGGCACAGACAATGTCAGTCTCATTGTTTGGACCTAAATGTTACAGATCTCTGTGTAGGGAGGATGGCTCCTCTACCTGTCATTGAAGAGGCTGGAGAAGGACAACTTGCTCTCTGTCTTGCTCATGTCTTTGTTGCAGTGTTTCACTTCAGCCTTCAAGCTGCTGGCACCGATGGTGGCAGATGCCTCCACCTCCAGGCACATCTGCACATCCTCTACACTGAGGCCCTGCAGACTGGCCTGGCACTGCTTGATGCTGGTCACAGACTTAACACTTCCTCCTAAATTCACCTGGAAACACAGAAGACATGTTGTAACACCTCACATATGGCTGCTACAGCATTACACACACACACACACACACACACACACGTCACTGCACTTTTTGTTCACCTTGGTGATGTAATGGGTGCCAAAGTTGTCAATCAGTTTGTAAAATCGTTGTTTGTTTTCAGGACTGTAGGTTTTGGGAAGTTTGCTCAATGCCTTCTTGAATTCCCTGTGTATCTTGGGACTGCTGGACAATCTGTAGCTGTTCCAGTGAGGAACGGGGCAGAGAAGAAGATGAGAGGAAGATGAAACAAGAGTTTTATTACATTTATTTTCACGAGTATGATCTGCTTACCTGTAGAACTGGCAGATCATGCTCTGGCTGGTGAAGCTGAACTTGTCATTCTTTGTTTTCTCCATTGAGTATTCGGCCAGGTTAGAATGAGTGCCAGCAAGCATCAATGATCCGCCTCTTTTTACCAAATCAACATTCAGATCGACCTTCCAGTTGTTTTCCACCGAGGAGCTGCTGGAGCTGACGAGAGACTCGCTGGATCTGTGGAGTGTACTGGACACTTTCATGGTGCAGGCCTGGTTTGGTCTCCAGTCCACCACGGACAGGGGGATCTTCTGCATTTTGCCCTCTGCAAAGGGGTTGGCACACATCCTGCATGTGTTGTCCTTGTTTTTCCACAGGTTCATGTCGATCACATAGGCTCCTTTGCGTTTCATCTGGGTGATGTCGAATCCCTCCCCTGCCAGGTTGGTGCCCGGAGCAAATTCAGCACTTTTGCACTGGCCTGGCGTCCCGACCGTGCACGACTGATGCGTAGGCGGAGGGAGGGAGAGCACGAAGCCGACACACACGCAAGCGTTCAGTAGAAACATGTTGGTGTGTGACGGGATGGATCCAAACTGATGCTTTATCCCTAAAACAGAGACATTTTAGCTTTAACAACCATAATCTCTGGTCAAATACAGAACTGGTCTTCACAGAATGTTGTGAAAGGTGAAATGAAACATTAAGCATTTCAATTGAAACACTCTATAAAACATTTGATTAGTAATTAACCCTAATATCCACTGCATATAGTCGTGTGGTTCCTGACTTACATATGAACAGGGTGAGGGGGCCACACAGACTCTTTATAATGTCCTGTGGCACAAAATTACAGTCCATACAATAGCCCAGTACTTGGCTGTAATAAGCTGTGCACTTCCCCGAGGTAACATAAATCAAACCTTTATTTCCAAATGCTGAATAATTAAAGGTGAACCCCATGGAAAATGTCCCACAGGAGGTTGCGTGACAAGGAAGCAGTCGCATTCAAACGCAGCAAAAGGGCGATTTGAATACAAGCAAATCATTCTTACATACCTTCACCGTGCCTGTTCGTGCAGCATGTGTGAGTGTGAGCTTATATGTTGGTGCTTTTAGCAGTGGATGAGAGGAGGTGGTGGTGGGGGGGGCGGGGGTGGGGGGTGGGTGAGGTGACAGTGGTCTTCACAAGAACAGGGGAAAAAGTGGTTTGGCAGTTTCAAACTCAGGAACTGGTGGCGAGGGGGGGGGGGGGGGGGTGTTGCATGAGTAACTCACAGGTTAAAGCGAAGTTTCTGTGAGGGAGGATTTCCAGTCAAATACTAACCAGACACCACAAGACCAATTTATCTGAAGTGGTGGTGTTAAATGTGGCCACGCTGCAGCACAGAGATATGCAGATTGATATGTTACTAAGTTTACAGAATGTCTTTCAAATAAATACAGGTGTGGTTGATAAATCAATAATTACAGAATAGGTTCACATCTATCTATCTATCTATCTATCTATCTATCTATCTATCTATCTATCTATCTATCTATCTATCTATCTATCTATCATCCATCCATCCATCCATCCATCCATCCATCCATCCATCCATCCATCCATCCATCCATCCATCCATCCATCCATCCATCTATCTATCTATCTATCTATCTATCTATCTATCTATCTATCTATCTATCTATCTATCTATCTAATTGCACCATCCCACGCAGGTTTGGCTGAGGTCAGAGCCTCATGGAGGAGCAGAGGTGGGGCTGGCGTGATTCATCCTCCTCCTCCTCCATCAGTCCTCTCCCATTAGAGGAGCACAGCACGTCACTTGCTGCTTTCAAGTGCTCCTTGTAAACTTCCCCTCTCAAGCACAGGCAGCCTTAAATAAGTGTTGCCAGTGCATCCAAGCACTTTCAGACATCAATAATTTACAAAATTGACCCTTTAATCAATGGGTGTCATCTTGTGTTGCAGCACAGAGCAAAGATTAGAGCAAAGCACTGAAATTTTATCAACCAATCTGTGCATGTCCAAGCAGCTCTCAGGGAGCAGACTCTCATAGTAAATAATTTAAAGTGACTATGTGGTTATCTGTCCTGGCTCTTGTCCAGTTCCTCACATGTGTTATTCAGTGTGAATAATCGATCATTTCCAGCAGGGGTGCAACTAAATGGTGGGCCCTGTGACGACATGCCACTCAAAACAAATGTCATTTAAACACGAGTGTATTGAGCACCACTAGATATGACCCTTCACAAGGAATTGGAATCTTTCTTATTGCGTCCATGTAGGGTTTTAAGTCATGGAGCTTTCAGTTTTAGACCTTCTTTTAACTCCCTCATAACAGGTCACAATAGATCACAAATATGTTACAAATGTATTGGACAATTTTATGTCAACCCGGTGTGTTATACCATTTCAGTATTGCTGCTGGCATTGTTATGTTCTCTGCAATAAAAATCGCAGAGTAATATTAATGAATTATGAGAGTTTCAATGTGTTGCATTTGTGTTAACCAGTAACTTGTCAGTGTTTACACTTTCTGTATGCGCACAATTGATAAATACAATATTTCTGAGCGCACTGAATGCAGCTACAGTATACTGTCGGCATGTACAGTCGGTGCCTAGAATAAACGACCGGCATCAAACCACCAACAATCAGTCAGACACTTACAGGAAATCCGGCGAGTTGGCTTTCAAAATATAATATTTGGGCCATATTTAAAACTAAATAATACAGTAACATAAACAAGAAAATGCACTCAAAGTACTGCATAGTATGTCATGAACAAAAACGTGGACATTACAGATATTTGATTTTTTAATCCAGGCGAATAGACTACTCTTTGACTGTCTTAAATTGTGACATTGCACAGAATTATTGTCAAGAAGCCGATTCTTACATTTATTTTCATTAACACCTTGCATACTTTTTCCATAAAAGGTGAGATAAATATTTTCCATATTAGAATGTCTGCTTTCAACTCAGTGCCGTTTATCTTTAAGTTGATGTACGTTTTATTTGTATGACGTATTTATCCAATTATGTTAATTGCAGTTTATTTGCTTCCTGATTTCTGTTATCTGTTTTATTACACTTTTGCCTGATTAGGGTTTATTACTGATTCAACCCTTGACCAGATTTCTTTATGTCATCTGAGGCTGCACCATAAAACGCTCGCTAAAGTTTTATTTTGAAACCTGACCAGAGAACTTGTCGTTATCCTATATGTTTTGACGCTAGTGTTTGGAGGATTTGAGGCCGCCGGGGACATTCCGCTACTCCGCATTTCAGGGAATATACCCAGGAATGATGGTGGGAAAGGATTTGATAATATGTAAATGGAGGAATATTAAAATAAGCTCGACGGGGCGGACCGTTTGTCTTCGGAGTCAAACGGCTCAGATATCAGCGTCCACCTTTACGGGACAGCACCGGTAGCCGACTGGCTCGGCTCAGCTAGCTAGCCTGCAGTCGGTCACCAAATCTCAGCCGCTCAGTCACGGATCTCCGCCAGCGTTTGAATATAAATGGAGAATCTGTTGACGTGATGTCACTTTGCTTTCGTCTCACTGGAATTGTGTCCCGCTAGTGTTATTGTTTGCTGATAACACCGAGCCCGCTTCTTCCATCACTCGGACTCGGATGGATGCTCGGCGCAGACGGGAGCACACGCACAGCATCACTGCGTTCAAGTCCCGGCTGGTCCGCTGGAATGCTAACTAAGGAGGAAGTGGCTCGAACATGACCGGGAGCGTTTCATCTCTCAGCCTCTCACGGAGTTCACTCGCCGCGGAGACGCCGTTTCGATGCCGAATGGAATGACCGTCCCCGGTTCGCACCATGTATGTGGCTGGCCGCGTCTGTCTCCAGCCCTGCGGATGACACGCACACAGGTACCGGGGAGTACCGGACGCCCCGTGGCCGGATAGCTAACGGAGACCTGAGGTGAGCTAGCTAACGGCGAGCTAGGCGGCTTACAGCACAAGAACAACACCTCACAGAGACACCAATGGTATCCCATAAGGTTTTAGTGGCAATAATCCTCCTAAACGTGTATATAGGTGTACAGTCTCTTTTTTACTTGTTCGGTGGCGTGGTGTTAACCCTCGTGGTTGCCATGGCATTCTTAAATGGACCCAGGCTGCTGGACTGGGCCAGTTCACCTCCTCATCTACAGTTCAACAAATACGTCCTGACCGGGTACCGACCCATCTCCTCCGTGCAGGACTGCATCAGGAGCCTGTTCTACCTGCACAACGAGCTGGGCAACATCTACACTCACGGTGAGTCAATGATGATGATGATGATGGAGCTGTTATCTCTGCCAATGATGAAGACACAGAACTTAAACCTGGATGCTCTTAGGAATCAATAGGGTTTCCGTCTTCCATTTGGAACACGTCCAATACATTAAGTCACTTTGGTGCTGCCTCTTCCTCTGCCAAGCCTCACCTCACATGCCGTAGACCATCCAGAGCGCCTCCACAGTCGATGCGTTGTTCTTGTCTCGTATCTATGTCAACTTAAAGAGTCAATCATAATTATTGATCAACAGCCGTCAATCACGTTTTGCCTCACGTGCGTCAACGTTTCAAAGGTCAGATTTCCTCCTGAAGGTGTCTCTGAACAGAAGATGGCAGGAAGAAGCTTTTGCTCTGACCCCGAGTCTTTAGTAATACAATATGTCACCGTTTAAATTACATTACATTACATTACGATCATTTGGCAGACGCTTTTATCCAAAGCGACTTACATTACATTACCACCCTTCGCAGAGGGGGGAGCAATTGAGGGTTCGGAGCCTTGCTCAGGGGCACCTCGGCAGGGGCTCGAACCGGCTACCCGGCTACCCTCCGGCTACCCGGCTACCCTCCGGTTCCCAAGCGGAAGCACTACCCACTGAGCCACTGCCTGCACAAAAACTGTAAACAACAACAACAACAACAACACATATAAATGTGTTGGAACCCTAAGTTGCCTGCATTGTGATGTTAGTGTGCGTTGTTGTGACTCTGACGCTGCGGCTGCTAAACTTGCTGATGGAGCTTCTTCAAAGTGAGGAGTGATTTTTATGATTTGTTTCATTCGAAGCTCACTGAGGTTTGGACCGCTGCTCAGCCGCAGTGAGGCATTATTAAATGTCGCTCTGGGCTCTGAGAACTTTTAATGGGCATTGATTTAATACCATTTATGAAAAAAAACAAGCAGTGTACAGATTAATCGATGATGATATCCTTCTTCTTCTTGCATCAGAACACATGGCAGAGAGACCGGTACAACGGGTTCTTAACTTCCTCAGTCTAAAGGTCGTCAGTTTGTGACGCTCCCAACTGCCGGCACACACACAGAGCAGCGCACCTGGGTTTCCTTCCTACAGTAATGATGTCATGTTTATCCCAGTGGTGGCAGTTTTCTGTGCGGCGCTCTGCCGTGTGAAGCTGGTCTGTGTGAAGCTGGTCTGTGTGAAGCTGGTGTGTGTGATCCTGGTCTGTGTGAACCTGGTCTGTGTGAAGCTGGTGTGTGTGAACCTGGTCTGTGTGAAGCTGGTGTGTGTGAAGCTGGTCTGTGTGTTTCTTTACACTTCAGCTGTTTCCTGAGCTGCTCTTTCTTTTTTTTGCATATTAACCCCAAACATCCTGACCACAACCCCGGCCTCTCTGAAGCGAGCGGTGCGAGTCCCCGATGAGGGTCACGCTCGGGTCGGGGGAGGTCCTCCGCACCGTCCACCCCTGAGTGTGTGTGTGTGTGCGTGTTTGTAGAGATAACGCACTTAAAAATAGACGTGTTAGACCGGGACAAATGCCTGGACATTGGGAAGGACAGAAGGGACCAAAGGGAGGGAACGGCAGGTGATGTGTGTGTGTGTCATGATCGATGACGATGTGGGAATCAGGTTTCTGGTTGCTGGTACGTTTGGCACAGAGCGCACAGCGAGCCTCTCTCTCCCTCTCTCTCTCTCTCTCTCTCTCTCTCTCTCTCTCTCTCTCTCTCTCTCTCTCTCTCTCTCTCTCTCTCTCTCTCTCTCTCTCTCTCTCTCTCTCTCTCTCTCTCTGTGTCTCTCTCTCTCTCTCTCTCTCTCTCTCTCTCTCTCTCTCTCTCTCTCTCTCTCTCTCTCTCTCTCTCTCTCTCTCAGCTATTTGGCTCCCCGCTGCCTGAACTAAGAGCTCAGCGCCGGCGTTGTCTTCCTCTTGAAGGATAACACTAACAGTTCGCCTCCACTTTGCATTATTCCTGCCGGTGTCTACACACACACACACTTATACACAGCAAAGTTGAAAGGTGTTCAAAGGCTTGAAATGTTCTGGCTGTAGATCGTCCATCACGCTAACATGAAACCTTAATTCAGTTTTGTTGACGCGTCTGTGCGCTTGCGTTGTGCTTGTGTTGAGAGTTTTTGCGTTGCCCTGCGCATGACTTCACGTTTTCTTTCCCGTCAGTCAACCAGCAGCCACAGGAAGAAGAAGACCACGAAGATGTGGCTTTCACACACTTGAGTGTCAAGAGAACTAATGACGCACCGCAGAGTCGTCACAGGAGCAGCAGCCCAGTGGAGGAGCTGAACTCCTGTGTGTTTTAAGGAGATAAACCTTCTGTATTAACCTCCGCTCTCCCCTCTGCCCCAGGTATCCCTCTGGTGTGCTTCCTGGTCCTCCTGCCTCTGAACATCCCCTGGTCTCAGATCAGCGTGACGTGGCTGGGCGTGGTTCACTTCCTGGCCTGCCTGTCGCCTCAGCTGGGCTCGGTGCTCTATCACCTCTTCATGAACCACGAGGGGGGGGAGCCCGTCTACCACACGCTCCTCAAGCTGGACGTGTGCGGCATCTGTATGATCAACACACTGGGTGAGCACCGGGGGCCACGGGAGTTAGACCTGTGTGATGTCATTCATGAGAGAGAGAGAGAGAGAGAGAGAGAGAGAGAGAGAGAGAGAGAGAGAGAGAGAGAGAGAGAGCGCGAGCGAGCGAGCGAGCTGTACCCCGAAAATAAGACCAGTGCCCGCCTGTATGCCAGTGTTTCCTGTTAACGTGTGTGTGTGTGTTTCCTTGCCTCAGGGGCCCTGCCCATCGTCTACAGCACCCTCCTGTGCTACCCCTTCACCCGCACCGTGGCCCTGTCAGTCTACATCCTGCTGTCCAGCCACGCCATCTACTGCGCCGTGACGGCCCGGAGCAGCGTTCGCCGGCTGCGCTCCTTCGCCTGGCAGGCGCTGTTCCGCTTCTCCTTCTTCCTGCTCCGCTGGGCGGGCGTGGGCGGCGGCAGCCCCACCTCGCTACGCCACTTCCTCACCATGGACGCGCTGGCCGTGCTGGGCGGGGTCATCAACATCACCCGCATCCCAGAGCGCTTCCGCCCGGGACTCTTTGACTACTGGTGCAACAGCCACCAGATCATGCACGTGCTGGTGGTGGGCTCCATCCTCTACCTGCACTGGGGCGTGTTGGACGATCTGCTGTGGATCAACAACCACAACTGTCCCACGGACTGACCCCGCCCCCTCTGCCTCCCCTCCCCCCCCTCCCGGCTCCTCGCAAAGGAGCTCCGTGGGGAGGGGAGGGGTAAAGGACCTGGCAGGGGGCGGGGCATGGGGAGGGGCGGGGCCTGATGTGTTGTGAGGTATGTCGTTGTGCATATTCAACCTGCGCGCTCAGACCTTGAATGTTCATATCTCTGTCCATCCTGACGACACGCACAAGCATTAGATTAGGACTCACTGGCCACACACACACACACACACACACACACACACACACACACACACACACACTCACACTCTCACACACTCAAATTAACTTGATAAAGTATCAAACACTGTACAACCTCAACTAAAGGCCTCACAGAGGAGTTGTGCTTTAGTTGACGATGCGGCTGATTGAGAAACAAAACGATCGCAATGCTCAAGGTCTCTCAGATGTCATTGTTGCTACCTATGCAGCATATCCATAACTCACCTCATGGACACAACACACACACACACATCCTCCCTAACACTTATATTTTTATACTACATGTACCCTTAGTGCTGTACAGCGTTTTCACAGTGTACGACAAAGAACGGGTTCCTCTGTTGTTCCTTGTTTTGAGGCGTTTCCGTGCCGCCGCCGCCTCTCTTGCTTTACACGCGTGTCAGTGCAGGAAGCCAAGCGGTCGAGGGGGTTCACTCCTGAGCGCGCGCCTGCCGCCATCGCGTGGATCGGGCCCGCACAGGAGCGGTGACGCCGCGGCGCCATCGGCCACGTTTGCACTCGAAACACGACGCCGATAACAAGCAGGCAGTTTGAATCGGAAACACAATAATGTACACATACTCGTTTACAATTTTATGTTTTAGTCGCTATGTACTAATTATTTATTCATGCGTATTTATGAAACTATCACGGTGCGTTCATCACACAGGGTTTTCTAGCTCGTTAATGTAATCATGTATTTATAGTCTTCGCTTCAAACGTCCACACGGTGCTTCAGTTCCGATATAAAGTTTCTGTTTTTACACTGAAATGTCACGCGCACATCCAGGTGGGAGGGACTAAAGTCGCGTTCAATGCCAATACGTTCTGTTCAGCAGCTCCACTGTCACGTTAGAACAGACCGACCTCACAGAAAGCTGACTCGGCAACTCGGAAACAACATTTTCCGATGAGGATCTTCTATTTATTGTACTTCTGCTCCGTTTCTATGATTCACTCATACACATATATAACTGAAAATCAATGTGATATGATGGAGGCTCAGCATTTTAAACTATTATCAATGGAGTTCTTTGGAGGTTTTTAAAAAGCATTACGTCCATTTTTAACGTTTTACTTGAACTAAGAGAGGAAGAAGCTTCACTCTGACGGCGCGGCGTTAAAACGAGCACTTTGCATTTAAAGCCTAATATTTATACACGCCGACGTTCACTACAATAACCTGAAGCTTGAATGAAGCAGATTCCTCCCTCATCGACTCGCACACACACATAATCAGCGGTTTGTTTGGCTCCCTTTGTGAGAGAGAGGACTCGTGTTCTCTCACTCCTCTCAGCTTCACTCGCACTTTTCTAGCCCGCGCTGAGAAGGTCAGACGCTCTCCGGAATCAAACAGGAATGAACCCCCGAGACCTTTTCGTCACGTAGGAATCACAGCGTTGGGTTGCATGTTGGGGATTTCTGGGCTCCGGTGCTCCTGAACGTGTCGGCACCGGGCCCTGCTGTGGCATTTTGGGTTGCTACCCTTGAGGAATTAGTTAAGGTGCCGTGATTTTGACTGGAGAGTCGTCTGAGAGGCGAACGAGGTCGAGCTCGTGTGTGTTCTTTATTTTGTGGAGGTTTGGTTTCCTGACGATGTTTTGCACTTGTTTCCCTCGCCGACAGTCACAGCCGCCGACTCGTTGCCAATCCTCTCACCTCCACTTCATCTTGCCAAATTAGCCCCGTCTGAGGCGTAGCACCTCTGCTTCCCGTGCTGACACTGACTCACACACGGAGGAAGACGGTCTTTCTCGCGTTCACCAGCCTCAGACTGCAGCCCCCCCGACCCCCTGACCCCACTCTCCCCTGCCCCCCCTCCCTCGGTGAAGAGTCAGACACGCCTCAGTCTGACACCGCAACATTTCCCTTGTATGACCAGAGTACAGAGTACAAGCTGAATTATAATGTATTGCTGGCCACTGAGTGGAGCTGACGTATGCATGATCGTAGCTGTAAATCACAAACTGATGTCTCATAGCCTAGTGCTCGCTAGACGCTTGTTCACTGTAACCAACCACACGGCATGCCACTCCTGGAGGAGTTCTTACAGGCTATGGGGGGTAGAGAGGGGGGGTGGGGGTGGGGTAGCGTGGGCGGGGGGGGGGGTGATAACACTACATGAAAACGATGGAGGAGATCAGAGGCAATACAACACTATCAGATAAAACTGCACTGTTGAATGATTTTCAAAAGGGCTTTGGATCAAAGGAGATGACAATAATGAAGTCCATATAAATAATGTAAATACGTGTATGTAGATTATATCAACATACAGAGCAAACAATGTACCCAATTAATTTTTGATACGCAAAATGGTAAGTAAAGGGAAGAACTCTGAGCAGATTTGGGCTTAATGCTAAGCTGTGTGAACATGCTGCTCTCTTTCAGAGCCAAAGTGAAACATGAAAGCGGGCGGAGGCCTCTGATTAATATCACAAAGCCTCCATTTGTTTCCATATGGATATGAGCAAACACGGGGAGGAAATGGTTGCGTCGGTGGTTTGAGCTCTAGTGTAGAATGGTTTGTTATTTTCAGACCCTGATTAAGAATGCTTTTGATCATTTAGAGATGTAAGCGGTTTGGTTTTGTTTTGTTTTTAAATATGCGGGAAAGACATTTGTGACCATCGTGGGGGGAAAATACTGTGGGCATGTGAATACCTCGTGACTACCACTGGTCTATCTATGCATTAACGGACGGAGAGAAGGGCGTAAAGAGCGACGTGGGTTAGTGTTCTCCAAACAGGTGTCTCTGCTCCACTGTAACAGAGGGATTTCACTCCAACATCCTGGGTTTACCAAGTCTCAGGGTGCTATAACAGTAGCTGTAACATCCCAGGCCTGACTTTCGCTGCCTGAAACATGGCGGCCGGTCGACGAGACTCCCAGCCTAAACCTCCTCCTGCCCTCTTTGGCCTCTCTGTCTCGCTCGTGAATGGGAGTAACGGCCGTAAAGGAGAGAGAGAGAGAGGGGGGGAGAGAGAGGAGGGAGAGAGGCAAGTTAGAGGCTCGGCAGAGAAGGGAGTATGTCTCTGAGAACCATGTTACAGGAGTGGAACTAGGCCTCTAATCGGTCTTTGTCCTTTTGTCTGTATGTTCATTGAATATAACAATGACCTGATGTATGGAAACATTACTAACAAACGCTGTTTTTTTAATAACACAGGTGCCGGATAGCCTGTTAATGACTTATTTATAATGGATTTACCTGTCCAAGCTGTTATTTACTGATTATTAAGACTACTGTTATCCTGTGGGAAACTGCTCCTCATAGTGACACTGGTTTATGTGTACAGATGACGATAATGAAGGGAGCGTCCTGGAGAGTCTGTCTGTCATCGTCCCCCCCTCTCCGTCACTACTGCAATGACACACACACACACACACACACACAATGTGAATATGGCTCCATCTAGTGGCCGTTCGTGGCACTGGCGGCGGGCCGACTGCAGCCGTGACTGACTTGACGGGATGGAACGCCGTCAGCGCTGGTGAGAAGTCCTGAACACATCGATTGGCAAACCGTCAAACACACGTTTCCCCACACGGGTACCAACTACCCTCCAATCCGTCCCCTCCGCCCCATTGCACTAACAGGGCCATTGCGTCCCCGGCGAGCCTCGTTCTCCTCGCTGAAGTGCCCACGGACAGACACGGTTTTGTCCCACATCTGTCCAACATTTGCGACCCATGTAACAGACAGACAGACTCTCCTGCTCCTCAGTCTCCAGCAACGATTGTGCAATAAACTGAAGTCTATTTTTTTGAAACCACCCACAGGCCTCATCTCTTGTCTTGTTTTTTGATTTGTGTGTGTGTGTTGCGTGTGTGTGTGTGTGTGTGTGTGTTGCGTATGTATGTGTGTGTGTGTGTGTTGCGTGTGTGTGTGTGTTGCGTGTGTGTGTGAGATGCGTGTGTGTGTGTGTGATGCGTGTGAGGGTTGATCTCGATTCTCAAAGAGGTTAATTTGGGGTCAGCAGGTCGATATTTGGCTTCATCTCGGCACATGTTCAGATAAACGTTGGGACTGTATTCGCTGTGTAAAGCAACAAAGTCAGCGTCCATTTCCGTGCTATTTCTATCCGGTCGTCGCCTTTAGAAAGTTCTGCATTTCTCCTTCCCTACATCTCGTTGCCCTCTGCAGTCTCTCTGCCCGTTACATGTCACAGTCAGAGGAGACCCCTCCCACTTCCACCTTCATTTGAAACTCTCACTTCCTCCATGTCGTGTAGTGATGTACATTAACGCGCCGCCGTTCCCCGAGTCCTCATTCTGCACGCAGGGTGTTTAGGTGCACTACCGGAAAACTCCTCGAGCTGAACCCCACGACCCCCAGGTAGGCCTGCAAGCATCACCATCACACTCCTGCACTCCACACAGTCCATTCGCACACATATGCAGCACAAATAAGCAGCAGCAAGTTAACTAGGATAAGTAACCGGATGCAAAGTTCCCTCTGTTACATATTGTAATAGGTTTGTTTGCAATGACTAGAAAGAGAAGTGAGAGAGAGATTATTGTTGTGCATTGAGGTGCTTGGTAAACTTAGGGCCGCCTCTATAAAGGATTATTACATTAGGCGCAGAACGGCCACAGTGGTCTTGTGATGCAGATGCAACTAAACAGTGATGGAGTCTGAGGCGCGGCTGGATTTCAGGAAGTCAGATGCAGAAATGGAGGAAAACACCAAAATGTTTGTTCCAGACTTTGTGTATTTGGTCACATTTGGACTTCTCTCAGATGATACTTGACTGAACTTGTAAAGGTTTTGAGGCTTTCTTATCAGTCAGTACTTTGCCTCCTGCTCTGGCTTAGGGAGGGTATGATGTGCAGGGAGGACACGCAGCTGTGCAGGATAGGTTGTGAATGTGAGAAAAATAGGCTTTGTGGTTTTTAGTTGCTCACTCCAAAGGATGTGGTGTAACTGCTACTCGCGGCACCTCACCTCCATTTTTAAGCTTGACTCCGTAATTGGTGATGAACTTTACACTGTTGAGCCTCGTGCATGTACGAGAAGAAAGCAGCACCTAGAATCCCAAACCAGAGATAGAGATAGAGAAAGAGAGGCCAAAGCACCAGACTTAGACTAGAGGAAGTAGTTGTGAAAGGCTTTGCTTCCTCTTTTCTTGGCTTTCCTGCCGTCTCTTTCAGCTGTTTCGTCAGCTTTGTGTCTCTCGGTGTATTTCCACATGAAAAACCCATCTCAAACTCCTAATCATAAAGGCACATGGGTGTGATTTACATGAGTGCATGTGTACATTTATACAGGCCATATACTGTATATTCAGTCAGGTTTTTGTGTTTGTGTCCCATCTCGCACAAAGAAACGAGACACGTCCAGATTATTTCAGTCTTAATTCACTCCAGGTTTCCTTCATTAATCGCCCGCCTCTTCATCCCAACAACTAGATCACAATGTCCAGGAAGGTTGTAAGGTCCAGTAAGTTCCGTCACGTCTTCGGCCAGGCCTTGAAAGCCGACCAGTGTTACGAGGACATCCGCATCTCGCAGATGACATGGGACAGCAACTTCTGCACCGTGAACCCCAAGTTCGTGGCCATGATTGTGGAGGCCAGCGGCGGGGGAGCCTTCCTCGTGTTGCCCCTCAACAAAGTGAGTCCAGAAACCTGCACTGCACCGTTTCACACTTAAACCATTCCTCTTTGCCTTTCCGCCTCTTACTGTCATACCATGTTTGGGTATGTGGATCATAGTGACACTTTTTTTAACCCTGCGCTTACACTTCAGAATTTGAATACAGCCAAGTCTGATCGCACATACAGCTGAAATAGGAAGTTCGCCGCCGACTTTGAGTCTTGCCGCACGTCACTCACTCTGCTGTTCAGAGCTTTTCACCATATTAGGAGTGCTTGAGTGTCAACGCTGTCAGCAGCAGGATGTGGCCTCTGCCTGTTACTTTGCACTCGCCTGTGCACAGAACATCAGGTTGCTTACATAATCTTTTTAAGATACATAATATATACAGATAGATTTCATAAGGTGTGAAAAGTGGTGATTTGCTGTCCTGTTGGTCCAGCAGAATGTGAATTTAACACCTGAACTTGAATGTGATAGATGTGAATCACTGAGATCATCTGGATGTTGGAAAGTGGATGCAGGATTGTTGATTGTTTCTTGTAAATCGTGGAGGGAATTAACTCATTCAGCATAGAACTGCTGTGGAAACAAATGGTGCAGGAGGTCATTTGTTTAATGTTGACTTCAGTCAACGTATGGATTGGTATCAGCTGACGATTCATTTCTGCCTCTCAGCTTCTTAACCTTCATGCTTTCTTGCCTTCCTCCATCTTGGAGTTTCTGACGCTGATAACTGTACTCACCTGGTCTCTCTGTGCAGACGGGACGCATCGACATGTCCTACCCCACCGTGTGCGGCCACACAGGCCCCGTCCTGGACATCGAGTTTTGTCCTCACAATGACAACATCATCGCCAGCAGTTCTGAGGACTGCAGCGTCATGGTAACGCGTGACGACATTACAATCAAAAATATGAATCTTTCTGACTTCTTTGTGATATGAAATTCAGTGTCCAAACATCATCTGTGGTGTGTGACAGATCTGGGAGATCCCGGACGGTGGGTTGATCACGCCGCTCACAGATCCCGTGGTCAAGCTGGACGGTCACTCCAAACGTGTGGGCATCCTGAGCTGGCACCCCACCGCCCATAACGTGCTGTTGAGTGCAGGT
Source organism: Genypterus blacodes (assembly GCF_046128005.1). Lineage (NCBI taxonomy): Eukaryota > Metazoa > Chordata > Actinopteri > Ophidiiformes > Ophidiidae > Genypterus > Genypterus blacodes. The sequence goes on from NW_027466835.1 coordinate 6,804,194, forward strand.
AACACACTCCACCCAGCGTAGAAAAGGTGAAAGTCACATTAAAATATGACACGACACATTTACAAAACAAAGGTAAAACGTGTGAAAAGGTAAAGATAAGAGGACAACAGGAAATGCAGAAATACAGAGAATTATTAAAATTACAACTGTTAATTGTGTTGTTAAAATAAATCACATCTATCATAAAGATGAGCAAGAATTTGCAGATGGAAATCTTTAGGGAAATGTCTTGATTTGGATTCATTCTGAGGTCGGAGTTCCTTCAAATGATCTCTGCTAAGATATTTCTCACCACTTTTCTCTCTCTGCCGCACCCTGACAGGCTGCGATAACGTGGTGATCCTGTGGAATGTGGCGCGCGGCGAGGCGATGCTGAGGATGGACAGCGTACACACTGACATGATCTACAGCGTCTGCTGGAACAGGGACGGCTCCAAGATCGTCACGTCCTGCAAGGACAAAAAAATGAGAGTGCTGGACCCGCGGAAGGGAACCGTCATCCAAGTAGGCCCCCTATCTTTTCCTAATCAGAATAAAATGATCGATCACCCTGTTTGCTCATTTGAAATGGATGACTTGAACGCCCCTTCACTCAAACACACATATGTCATGACTCAGGAGAAGGACAAGCCTCATGAGGGCTCCCGGCCGGTCAGAGCCGTGTTTGTGTCCGAGGGGAAGATCCTCACTACCGGCTTCAGTCGCATGAGTGAGAGGCAGGTGGCGCTGTGGGACATGGTGAGTGTCAATGTCCTGTATGTGCAAGCTTGTAAACACTTACAATCACTGCTGTTTGACTGACTGTCCCTGACCAATTCTTCTTCAATCTTTGTCTTTTACAGAAGAACTTTGACGAGCCGCTCAACCTGCAGGAACTGGACACCAGCAGCGGCGTCCTGCTGCCATTTTATGACCCAGACACCGGCGTCGTCTACCTCTGTGGCAAGGTCAGAGCTTCATAAATAAAACTCTCTCTGTCCCTCTCTCTCTCTCTCACACACACACACTCTCTCTCTCTCTCACTCACTCACTCACTCAGTCACTCAGTCACTCACTCACTCACTGAGCTGATGTCTTTATTGGCTTCTTCGTCACAGGGGGACAGCAGCATCCGTTACTTTGAGGTGACAGATGAAGCTCCTTATGTCCACTACCTCTCCATGTACAGCAGCAAGGAGAGTCAGAAGGGGATGGGTTACATGCCCAAGAGAGGCCTGGAGGTCAACAAATGTGAAATTGCCAGGTAGTGACATATATAGTTTTGTAGAAGAAGGTTCGCCGCGACCAAACTCGACGTAAAAATCTGAACAAAATATCTTTCCACCTCTAGGTTCTACAAACTGCATGAGAGGAAATGTGAGCCTATTGTCATGACGGTGCCCCGCAAGGTACAAAACAAACATAAGCTAAGTCTCAAGGCTAAGGTGTAATTTGTGGGTCTAACTCTAATCCCTCTCCGCCCTGCACAGTCTGATCTGTTTCAGGAGGATCTGTACCCAGAGACCATTGGGCCGGAACCCTCGGTGGAATCCGACGAGTGGTTTGACGGGAAAGACGCTCCGCCGACTCTGATCTCCTTGAAAGACGGCTTTGCAACAACCACCAAAGCCAAAGTGTTCAAAGTGCACAAAAGTCTCCTGAAGACCACGACTACCTCTGCAGGGAATCCAGAGGCCAGCAGCGGGGTGAGATCATCTTCAGCTCATGAATGTGTCAGAAGACAGCTCATTGGTTGTAGCGATTAGAATTGCCTCATTTTAAGCTGAAGGCTGTTTGTCTGACGCGTGTGGTTCTCTGTCCGTCCCTTAGGAGGTTCAGTCCTTGAGCAAGGAGGTGCGGGATCTCAAACAAGCCGTGGAGGCGTTGACCAAGCGTGTGAGCGAGCTGGAGAGCCACCATTAAGTTAGAGCAGCTCCACCATCCAAACAGGACAAGAGCAGAAGAGAAGAATTGTGATTGTGAATGAAAAAAGGGAGACATCAAAAGTTTCTGCCGGAAGCTTGAATTTTGTTTATTTGGTTTGTCTGATCACATTTTTATAAGTCATGTTTTAATATATGCTTTTTGGAATAAAGTTGACTGTCTGTTTAAAAAATGCAACAAACTTAATTTCTTTCACACAAACTTTTAATCATTTACACCCCAAAAAAAGGTGAGTTTGGTTCCTTTGATTACTTTGTCTCACCGTCGGTAACGGAAACAAATACAGACAATAATGTACAGCATGAAGCACCTGAAGGGGCCGTGTGGGAATCTGAACCTAAAACACTGATTTGCAGCTGCGATATGAATACATCTTCAATATGTCAGAGTTTGACGCTTCATGTTTATAATTGGAAGCCCATACACTTAATTCAGCTGTAATGGTTGTTGATGTACAGCCTTGGCCACACTAAACTCTCTCACTCTTATACATTAGTAGCTTATGCACAACCCACCTGACACCTGATAATAAAACAGCTTTACCTGATAAGACAGCACTTTAACTATGACATCCATAACAAAAATGAGCCGGTTATCACCAGCATTCAGTATTTACAGTAACTTCTGACTATTTCATCCAAACTGACCCTCTATCACCCGTGTTGCTGCTCCCCGTGTTTCTCCAGTCCCCTTCACTGAAACATTACACGTAATTTTTGCCAGTTGAAGCACTGTTGCTGTAGTACTTGGCGGTTCCCCCTGATCCGCCTGATTTAGGCCTGCTGAAGCAGCAGAGCAGACCTCCGGCCAGAAGCAGCAGAACGCCACCCGCCCAACCCACAAAGATGCAAGCTCCCAGCTCCTTCTTCAGGGTCGCGGCCACCAGGGGATTGTTGAAGTCTCTCACGACGTTGTGAGCAGACCAGCTGACGGGGACGATCATCAGCAGGCCGGCCAGCAACAGGCCGATCCCGGCCACCAGGCTGATCTTGGGTTTGGCGTCTTCGTTCTCTACGCAGGTGGTGAATTCGGCCCCGGCGAAGAGCATGAGGAGGCTGAGCGAGGTGACCAGACAGCTGATGATCAACATGGCGCGGGCGGCCTGGATGTCAGAGGGCAGCACCAGCAGGGAGTCGTAGGTTTTGCACTGCTGCTGGCCTGTACTCTGCACCACACAGTTCATCCACAGGCCCTCTTGTTGAGTCTACACCCACACACAAGAGAGAGAGAAAGAGTCATTCAATGAATCATCATCAATTTCCAACAATAATATGCGAATCTACTTCAAATTTCAACCAAACACACAAAGCATCTCAGGGTTTAAGTACCTGTGCAGTCACAATACTGCTGCCAGTGAAGGCAGACACTTTCCACTTGGGGACTGCGAGGCACACGATGGCTCCGACCAGGCCCAGGACGCCCAGGGCCACACACACGATCTGAATACCAGAGGATGCCATTCTGGAAAGAAACGCAGACAAACAAGCATCGGGGTAAGGAAAGTGGTTACATTTGAGTTTTTTGGTTTCCATCTTTCATCTTTCATCGTTCAGCTCGACTCACTCGCCCTGATGACAGAGGAGGATATTCTTATTCTTATTATATCTTACAACAGTACAAAGTGGGAGATCTGTGTAGGTGTTGTTGACGGGGTAACACTGTTTCACTATGGGGTCTTTTTAATGAGCACATAGCTAAACACACACTAAGACAAACACCCATTCCCCTTTTCAGGTCTCAGGGCTATGTTTTAAAAGAAGCTCATGTCCCGACAGGCCTGCCGCCTTCTCCTCTTCCTCCTCCTCCTCTTCCTCCTCCTCCTCCTGTGGATCAGCCACTCCTGGGCGTAAACCTTCACATCTCCTCACTAGGATTTGCCGCCTCACTTATCAATGTGAGACCCCTGCTTTGCTTCATACAAATGATGGAAATAAACAGAACCAAACTTGGCAACGCAACTATGAAGAACAAAGGAAGGGGAAGTCATAAAGTACCTTCGATCGCCATCCACAATGATGAAACGTTTTTATGTCACTTTAGGAAACATCTATTGGTTATTTTTTAGTTACTCCTCATGTTTTCTATTCCTCAGATGTTTGTGCTCAAAAGTAAAGTAGATTTCTTTTTATGTCGCCTGCTCTTTGATCCTTATGTGTTACTGTATTCTATATTGTGAATGCAGCAGGGAATCACCATTCAGCCTCATGTTGTACACTTCAGATCCAGCTTTTAAATGTAACAAAAACCCATCGCAAACTCATCAGCTGGTATTAAAGTTAGATTATTCTTAAATAATACCACAATCAAATTTTTTATGAAAATGTATGCAGTGTCTTACCTGCCCAAAAGGAGGTATCTGCACAAATGCACATAATTAAAATGTATGAAAGGCGATGCTGAAGCCGTCTGTGCCCTTTTTTTACCTTCCAGGTGCTTTTCTCTCCACTTTATATGACGTTTATCTGATGCTCACAAGAGGAATTATACAATATTCAGATAATCCCCAACCAACTTGATCACCCTCTGTCAGAATCAGATCCAGAAACTACCATTCTTATGAATAATTACCAATGAAATGGGTAAAAAGTGGATTCATTTACCTGAATGTTGTTTCCCTGTGTCCTTCAGCGAGTTGCTTCCTCTTTTTAAAGAAATTAAATCAACACTGCTGGTTGCTGATATAGTAGTGTTGTGCAGTGTCTGGAGGAGGGGGGTTTTGTAGAGGAATGTGAGGTATAGGGTGGGGTTGAGGGTTATGGAAAAGGGAGGGAAGAACCTGGTCCTGACTGGACTTGTCCTGGACGTTTGCTTCCCTCTCTTTTTGTATCTTGGAGTTCAGGAGAAGCTTTCACAAAATCCTCTTCAGCGTCCAAAATGTACACTTTCTTGACGTAGAGCAAAAGGTTTTTCATCAAAACTCAAACACAGGATCATGGTTTTCTTTGCAGGGGCGATGATGGAGATAGTGATAATAACACTATGTGAATAATCTTGTAAAGAAGCAGAATCGTGAGTCATCTGGAAGATTTCCCATTTTTTTCAGTCTTAACAAATGAGTACCACCCAGCTCCCAATACCTGAGCATTGCAGACACCTCCCCACCTCACACACACACCCACGCGCTTACCTCTGTCGAAATTGTGACGTACGCGAAAACACAGACATGGTTGGTTCAAGGTTTTGCGTAATGAGTGGGGTTTGATGGTTTGATGGGTCACGGAATGGAAAGAAAATTAGGCAACAAAGGAGTGTTGTGCGACTTATTTGTGAGATTAGATGCAGTGAAACACATACATACACACACACACACACACACACACACACAAACACACACACACACACACACATTGTTGGAATGTAACATACTAATGTGGATAATTTTGGATATGACTTGTTTGGGCCTGAATGGACATGATTAAATGTTTAGGAGGCATGCATAACACAACAACACCACTTCTTATACTGAGATAAACACAATATTTTGTAGCTGTTTCTATATATTTACTATATTACACGGTTGGATATATTTACACACACACATTTCACATTCTTTTACATTATACATCACATACATTGAGCTATTTAGCAGCTGTAATGTCACATACATAAGAGAACTAGATCATACTTCTGGAGTACTTCTTTAATATTTCAGTTTCATTCGTATTTCCATTCAAGCAGCCTGTCCAATATGGTTATCTGGATTGGAATGTTTCAACTAATTTGTCTTAGAAAGCCTCATAAGCAGAACTCAAGGGGCCAAAAGGTCTACAACAGTGTGTGAGACGAAGAATATCTTCCAGTTCACTTGAAATGACTGTCTCTATGTCTGCCGGTCTGCCGGTCTGCATGTCTGTCTCTCCTAATAGTAGGTTAGATTACAATGCAATACCACATTCCAACACTGGGTAGCGCGTTTTGAAGTATCACCAAAATCTCCATTGATGCCTTTGCGTGTTTTCACCGTCGTTGTGAACGCGGCGGGGGGAGGGCGGGGGGAGGGCAGGGGGGGGGCGAGGGGAGGGCGGGGGGAGGAGGTCAGCCGCATGACAGACTCGACGTCTATCCAATCAGATGCGGGAGTTTATGTCGCCAAATCCACGGTGGACCAATTATATCTGCGCTAACGTGACGGACTCGCTTTGACCCAGCTCCTTACGTTACCGTAGACGCTGGTGTTAGACGGCCCTGTTTTAAAGTTCTTGGGGGAAGAGTGAGGGGAGCTGGACGCACCGAGGGAGAGGGGGCCACACTGAGCGCAGGGGACACATATTTCTACATTACCCGGCCTTTGAAGGGAATTATTAAACTGAAGACAAGGTTCGGTGACCTTTCATCGCTGTATTCGATTCGATAGTCGACATTAGCGAAGTGGCTGCTTCTGTGAATGTGTACGGTCTTTGGCTAGCAACTAGCTCGCTAGCTCGGCTAACGCGTAAACCCCATTGATTGTTCCTGCTCGCTAATATCGCTCGATTGCTACGATATGCGCTTTAGACAATATATGTATGTTATTATTTGTAGGTAGAGGTGACCGATTGTGTCAGTTTCATTTCGATTTCTGCTCTTGAAACCCGAAGGTGCAGCACGGAGAGCCGAGGACTCGACTGCCCGAGAACGTCAGAAAATAAAGAAAATGGCGGAGCCGGACAAATTAAACATCGACTCTATAATTCAGCGTCTGTTGGAAGGTGAGGAGGAACAAACCCGCTTTGTGGACTATGTAGCCAAATGCATTATGGAATTTATCTTCACGATGGTTATATTTCTATTTCTGGACGAGACTGGACGGCTGAAGTTGACGTTAGCCAAGTTCAAGTGTAGCCTCATTAAAATAGCTTCACTCAAACACACAGTTGTTGGATTTAGACCAAAGAATGCGCTTCGATCCATCGTTCCTCTCTTTGGGTTCGCTGTCTGGACTTACTAAGCTGTTGAAAAACCCTTTTATAGCATTTTCCCCTATGTGCTGGATGTGAATCGAAAGTAAATCGGTGATGTTAAACAGGGAAGTCGTCACTCCAACACAGACATTTTGTGTAAAGTACACAGTTGTTGCCTCGGGACAGTGTTTGTTTCCGGCACAGCGGTTTCTACTTCAAACTATCACTGCAGTAAAGGAGTTGAGGGTTTGATTCTGCTGTTTTGACCAAAAAAATGCTTTCGTATTCATTTTCACAGGCCTGTTGTGTCTTTATTCACACACAGTGCCGTGTAGCCTCGGCCCTGGAGCTTCTTAGTTACAAATATGGAGAGAGCGTCCTGTGTTATTATGTGCGCTCTGTTTTGTTAGTTGCACTCCGTAGGATCCGATTACAATTTGCAAGCTGCCCTGAGGGGGAACTGGGAACAAGATGGACAAACAAAAAAGGCCTGAATGAGCACGTTCACTGTGTTATTAGGTACCTGTGTGTGTGTGTTTCTTTCTTTATTCGTGGCCACAGAGTGTTATGGTGTGTGTGTGCAATCTACTACTACAGAAAAGAACGCAATCTATGTCATGTTTTGGCTTTGAAACATCATGTGCATAAATAATGAGACCCTGTGAGAAAGCAGCTTGTTTGGCATTCTTCAGGCAGATATGGAATGATCTGTAATCTGTATCGGCTCTGCAAAGCCGACGCACAGCATTCCAGAGTAGTAGGCTTTAAATGTCTGAATGCCCGTTGCGTACAGTGTGTGGAGACGGATTTGTTATGGCTGGCGTTGTGTGTGTGTGTGAGTGTGTGTGTGAGGGGGAAACAGGGCTGTTTTATCTTCACGTCCGCATGATGATTGTGTAACAGGAGCCTTGAGGACATCAAACAAATCTCTGCTTGCCCAAGAGTTCACCGAGGTGCACAAAGCACAAGGTTACATAGTGGCACATGAGGTTTCTAATGTTTTTGAGTGCAGTACCACACTTACAGCTGTGTGTTTCCCCTGACATGTTTGAATTGCTTTTGCCTGCAAATCTGGGCTAAGCACACAGTGGTTTCCTGAGCCTCAGGTTGTCAATTTGGTCTCCGAGTTGTATTTGTTTGCTCTCACCGTTGTTGTGTGTAGCCGACTGCCTCCTTCCAGTTTGACTTTGACTGTGCGCCCTGATGGCAGCTGGTGTGTTTTGTATGTGGATTGTTTTACTTTGGCCACGGTGAGGTTGTGTGCCAAGTGCAGGAGAAAACAAACAAGCCTGATAATGGCAGTATTTATATCCTCTGACGTCACACCCCCTGACCTTTTTGTCTGCTTTTGTGGTTTTATTTGCTGAGAATAACTAATCAGCACTAAATATTGCTGTTGTGTTCATCTCATCCGTCCAAAACTAGATTGGTTTGACTCATCAAGTATCTGGCCCGCTGCAGGGCGTAACGTCAAAAGATAGATGATAAATGATCCTGCACCAGTTCAGCGTGCTCCGGGGAGAACACACACTAACCCCCCCTCACCCCCCCGGTGCTGAATGCGTCTTCAGACCAAACCAATTAAATGTATTTGGATAATGATCTGTTTCAATTGGATTACTTGCATGTCTCTCAGTCTAAGTGAGCTGTGGGAGTGTGTTTTGCTAATAGCATGTCTGTGGAGCGTCACATCACGGGGTCGGCGGTGCTTTTAATCCCAGCACCCCTGGGACCCTGATGGCTTTCCTGTCGCGATGGCACCACTGTTTTCTGCCCCCTGATCAGTGCAGCGAGAGTCCTTTTTTTGTCTGGAGCTCACTAAGCTCACGGTTGCCTGCCGGCTGCGCGGCTAACTTTGGAGCGAGCGTTGTCACGGCTTAGCCGGCTGTAATCCAGGTTTAGTGTGACAAGCGGAACTGCAGTATTTATACCTGCTTTCACTGTTTAGGGTCACGCTTTTAGTTTGTCACATCAGCCTGATGGCTCTATTTTGATGTACAGTAAACTCTCAGCCCGCCAACAATACGCTCTTATGAAACTGGATTAGTTTGGCCGGGCCTGTTGGCTTTTTATGGGCTGCTGTAGAAGCTCCTGCTTTTTGTTACTCGTACATCCTTTTGCTCTTTGAATGTATTTCCCTCCACCCTCCATCCCAGAGCAGGGCGATCACAGCTAATTGCTTATAATCGAATACATTATTAATTTATTAGTCAATGCATTACCTGAGATTGAGGTTTTTTTTTTAATTTCTCCTCCTCTTTCTTACAGTAAGAAACATGGATGCACACATAGATCCTCAGGATGTATAGACACATAAAAATATCCACTACCACTACTCAACTTATAATCGATTTTCAAACTAAGCGATGGTGGCAGCTCTACTCCAGTGCACAATGATGGACCGGCCCCCTCGCTCTGTCCTTATTGACCGGTTTGTCCCGCTCTCCCTCTAATCTCTCTCTCTCTGGTCAGGGCCGCCTGCCCCTGTGTGCCGTTTATAAGACGGATTAGTTTTTCTGTGAACCGTGATGTAGGACGAAACACTTAATGACTGAGATCTGAGTCAGCTCCTTAAACGATGATTCCAATCATTTATTTTAAGCTGGTACTAGGTGATGGAAACAATCAGTGTGTCAGTGGGGAGACGGGACGTGTGAAGATACTGACGTGGTTGAGATGAAACCTCACTTGTTCCGCGTCTGGGTGTTTGACCTGCTAATGTTGTGATGCTAAAACCAACCAATGATTATTGTGTAAGGGACTCTGTGTGCACTGTATTTAGTTGTGTCTTGTGTTACTGCTTAAGAGTGTAACGGTTAGTACGCATGACATGGATTGATTCTATGTTTGCTCCTTAAATGAAAGTTTCTCACAGTTTGCAGTCCAAGCGCAGCAAAGCAAAATGTCTTTTTCTCAATCCTGTCACTCTCATGTGATTGGACATTTAAATGTGATTATCGCTGTGGTTTTGCTTTCACAGCTCTTCAGTTATCCAATATTCACCGTGGCATTTTAAAGGTGGCAACCATCTGTACATTAACAGTTGCGTATCTGACAAGTGTTCAGTCTTACCCACCCGTGTGTTTGTGACAGACGATAGATAGTTAGATAGTGTTGTGAGTGTGTTCATTCTCATGCACTTGTTCTGCGCTGCAGCCGTCACAACACACAGATGTGAGTCTAAACTTTTGGACAAACACTCTCGTCGGTTCTTTTCTTTCCAACTGCAGTCATGATTGCGCCGCTTTGATGTGTGTGTGGGAAAACGTGTGAAAAGCACGCGGAGGAGACTCGACAAACCCGCTGAATTCTTCAGATAGCCACACTGGAGCTAACGGGATGACAGGAACAATGTGTTACCTTCCTTTTTACACTGCTGTGTCTTATGTAACGGAGTCTTTCACAGCCCTGTTTGCTCTGTTGGATGTGGCAGCACTACAGCCAATGACGTGCCGCTCTTGTTTTGATGTTAGCGGTGCATATTAAGAAGGGCTGTCGTGTTCACAGCGCCCTTATCGTGGTTACATCTCGCGTGTGCAAAGAACTTCTTGCTCCTTGTGTGGTTTGTGTGTGTGTCTCCTGTCAGAAGCTGATAACATATTTTCTAGTTCGCACACTGTACTGTATATGTAACCGGCCAGCAAGGTTTTAAGAAGTACGCAGTAATGCCTCCACCTGAAGTTCCATTTTGCCAGCTTCAGCCAGCATTTGACTAGTTTTTGTTGTTGTTGTTAGTTTGCCTGTATGGTCTCAGGCTGTACATCTCCCGCGTAACCTCATTCCGTATTCTCCCGTTTCCCAGTGAAAGGCTCTCGGCCAGGGAAGAATGTGCAGCTGACGGAGAACGAGATCCGTGGCCTTTGCCTCAAGTCTCGTGAAATCTTCCTGAGTCAACCGATCCTGCTGGAGCTGGAGGCTCCCCTCAAGATCTGCGGTGAGTTCTAATGCACGTGGGATCAGCCTGTTTCAGAGATGCCCTAGAAATCTCATCAGGAGCAAGATGGAGGGGGCGGGGGGCTGAGAAGGTGGTCATTACTGGTTCATCTGTATGTTTGTCAGCTCTATCACACAGGACCAGCTTACACTCTGTTGGAGTCATACCGTGGTTTTTCAAACTGCATCCCTTTGCTGCCCCCTGCAGGTGATGTCCATGGTCAATACTATGACTTGCTGAGACTGTTTGAATATGGAGGCTTCCCCCCTGAAAGCAACTACTTGTTCCTGGGCGATTATGTCGACAGAGGGAAGCAGTCACTGGAGACCATCTGCCTGCTGTTAGCTTACAAGATCAAATATCCAGAGAACTTCTTTCTCCTGCGCGGGAACCATGAATGCGCCTCTATAAACCGCATCTATGGCTTTTATGACGAATGTAAGTGGTTTAGTTACAAACATAAATACAATCCATACTCTGAAAGTGGTGCATCCGGTCCTCATGACTCCGCCTTTATTGGCAGGTAAGCGGCGGTATAACATTAAGCTGTGGAAGACCTTCACAGACTGCTTCAACTGTTTACCTGTGGCCGCCATCGTAGACGAGAAGATCTTCTGCTGTCACGGAGGTGGGGCCCGTTCATTTTAGGTGTTATTATTCCCACATAAGGTGTAAGAACCTCCAAGTGACATTCATACACGTTGACGTCTGCCTGTCCTCCTCCCAGGCCTGTCTCCCGATCTGCAGTCTATGGAGCAGATACGAAGAGTGATGCGACCCACAGACGTGCCTGACCAGGGTCTGCTGTGCGACCTGCTGTGGGCCGACCCGGACAAAGACGTCCTCGGCTGGGGAGAGAACGACCGCGGCGTCTCCTTCACATTCGGGGCAGACGTGGTGGCCAAGTTTTTGCACAAGCACGACATGGACCTAATATGCAGGGCACATCAGGTACTACTGACACGCCGCTGTGTCTGGATTAAAGGAGGACTTCACTCTTTGTGTATTCAGTAGTGATAAATTAGACGTTGTACGTGTGCAGTAGGCCTCGTTCCTCCTCAAATCCAACTGTACCAAAGTGTCTTTCACCGCATAAAGAAACAACTGTGTTATCCTCATGGCTGTCTCCTGACCGCTGCCTCCTCTCTGTCCTCAGGTGGTCGAAGACGGCTACGAGTTTTTCGCAAAGAGGCAACTTGTGACTCTTTTCTCAGCTCCCAACTACTGCGGAGAGTTTGACAATGCTGGTGCCATGATGAGTGTGGACGAGACGCTCATGTGCTCCTTCCAGGTGCGTGACCTTGTCAAGAGAGTTGTTAGATATCTAACGTTTGAAGGTGAACAGCTGGTGTATAGTTTGCATTGCTAATTATTGTCCCAAACCCCTCAAAGCTACATTGGCGCAGAAATGACTCTACAAGGGAAAATGTAGTGCTAATATAGCTTTGTGCCTTGTAGCCTTATTGGCCTTGTATAGAATATTGATTCCAATCCCTCTCATTGTTTTTTTTTTAAATTCCCGCACGCCTGCTGTTCTAAACAAGAGCTTCTGTTCTCTCACACACAGATTCTGAAGCCAGCAGATAAGAAATTGTATCCTTACGGTGGAGTGGCTGGGATGGGATCAGGGAGGCCAGTCACCCCGCCGCGAAATTCAGCCAAGGCCCCCAAGGCCAAGAAATAACCCCCAGCGGGTCCTCGTCCTCCCTCGACCTGCCACTCCCTGTCGGCTCACTCTCCTCTCCTCTACCTCCCCCAAACTTGTTTCTCCTTCTTCACCAAATGGCAAACAAAGCAAACAGTGTCCAGGGTTCAATTCTGTTTTTTTGTTTTTTTTTCCCCCTATTCAACAATTTTTAACTGTTGGTTTGGACGTTTGCGTGCGATTGCGTGTATGTGCGTGTGTGTGTGTGTTTGGGGAACGTGAGAATGAGACAGAGGGGGCCGCTGTACGCTGTGTGTGTATGCTGTTTTTCTTCAAGTACTGTCTGCTCTATTATTCTGTCAGTCGCAGGATGGTCTCTTCGCCATCAGTAATGTAAATTTCAAACGCTGAGTACAGGGAATGAGGGGCTGGGGGGGAAGAGGGGGGTGGCAGGGGAGGAGGAGCCATGGCTGTTTATGTTAAGGTCTGGCGCTGTTTAATGCTAAACACAAGCTTTTGTACATCCTGTTTGAGAGGTCTGTCTATGTGTGTGGAGGGAGGGGTGGGTGGGTGGGGCGGTGGGGGGATCATGTTGCACGGTAACAGTAACAGTGACGGCACATACCAGGCACCGGGTGCACCAGCGGACATGTGCAGGTGAATCCACGAGTACAACGGATTCACAGTGAAATATATATTTTATTTTTCTCTTCCCTTTTTGAAAACCAATGATTTGAAAACGCAATCATGGATGTGAAATAGTTTTACTTTTTTTCTTTTGGGGGCGGGGGGATAGTCGCATAAAAAACGAGAAATTGTTTTAACTTTTCTGTTTTTAGTCTTACCTGGAAGTTAATGAAGAATAAAAAATAACCATCTATTTGAATGATCTCACCACGCTGATCACTTTGTGTTTGCCATTGCTTTGTCATGTTTGTCAGCGGCCATCGCTCATGCTCAGCTGGTTGTGAAGAGACGTTTAAGGAAAAAAAAAAAGGCGATTCTGAACTCCTGTGACGTCTCACGCGTTCACACAGTGAAATCCAGATGCCGCATGTTAGAATCACACCATCGATCTTTGATTGGAGGTCTCGATTCGGTCGATGGGTGATACTAAAGTTGAAGCTGATGCGTCCGTGTCTATCAGGGGGGAGTCTGCAGCTCGGCTCTCCGTCTCTCTCACTGCAGCTTGTCTGATGAGCATCCCAGTATGTGGCTGATGGCAAAAGCTCTGCTCAGTAGGAACAAAACATTGAACACCATCCACATGCATAATCAACGTATGTGGCGCTCTATTGGATTTAGTCGTTTCTACTGAATAGAACTTTTAAGTGAAGCTTTTCTGCAAAATGCTTGAGAAAATGAAACCCTTCCAAATACTCGCATACTGATATTTCACCTGGAAATATTTTGTAATAAGGTTATGACATGCTGTAGTGGACAATCCTACTGAGCATTGAGTGTGTGTGTGGTTTGCTATGTTTGCTTTTATACAGTAACATTACACATATACAAGGGTTTGATCATATGTACAGCAATTTCCCCATTAAGTATAGTTTTAGATTACATGAGATAATTCCCGAGTGTATAGCTACCAGTGTATCGCAATTCAGTAAATATTTTTATGCTTCTTAGATTAATAAGCTAATATAAGATTATTAGGAATATAGAAATATTGACATTTGCTTATTAGGATAGTGATGCTCAGCTGTTGGAGCTTGTTGTTGAACATGCACATGGAGCCATAGAGGAAAAGGTTCACACAAATACACACACACAAACACGCTGGAGATGATCAGTGTGTGTCTTAGCTGACTGCAGACTGGACCAAAGACCAAGGCCAGATTGAACCTGCACTCCATGTTAGTTAGTTTCCTTTCTGTTTGGTAATGTCACAGTTCTGCTCTCTGGCTGTGTTCCATCTTCTAACCATGCATTCAGTTGAGCTGACATGTGCGGTGATCCAATTGACAACAGTCCATAGTTCAATACAAGCTGCTAGAAGATGTCTTTCTACAGTGTATTAGGGTGTTTTACTGCCCCTTTTCTAGTAACTCAGACACACTTTCTCCGTCGCTAAACTGTGTCTGCTTTTGTTCTTTCATCTCCCGATTGTCCACGTATGAAACACCGGAGCTTTCCAGACATCGCAAAGCAAATACATACTGACCAAAGGGAGTTGACTGCGGTACGTTGGCAGATCTGTCAGCACAGGGTGGAGACGCTGGAATTCATCCAGCCTACCTGACCTTTGACCCACCTGTTTTCCACCAAGTCTTTAACCTCAGTACCTCAGCAGATAAATATGTTTTGTTTCTAACTAAAGCATGGTACATAAGGACTTTAGAGTTCTGTCAGTATCTCACTTGGGTGTCTGATATGTTTTGCAGCAAAGGGTGAGCTTATCAAATGCTAATGGATGTTGTGGAGGGGTGAGCGGGTGAAAACATCAAAGTCTCCTGTGCTCGTGCTGCAGGGCTGACTTCAATCCTCTCTCAAATCAGACCAGCTCGGAAAAATGTAATGTTTTTGTTCTGTAATATGCAGAACATTTAAGGAATGATTTGAATGTGACTGGAGTGGTAATGGAGCCTAGCCCTGTGGTGGTACGCCAGCTGAACTGCGAACAATGTTATTCATGAAATTCTGTGAAGGTGATTTCCTTTGGCTCACCTTTGTCACGACGGGGGGAAAAAAACCTAACTTTTTGAGAATGTACTCTTAGAGAAACGAGCAGTCAAAGTCTAATAGGATTTTTAAAGATGTGAATACAAGGCTTGAGAGCTTTGACATTTTGTCTTTATGTCAACCGTGCAAAACAATCAAATGGCTCCTGTTAGAGTTAATATATTGCTGAACATTATAGAATTTGTAATCTGTCATATGGTGCAAATAGGCCTAATAATAAAGGCCACTTCCATAGCTGTATAAACCTCAGCTTACTCTTTACTTTTTCATTCCTGTCATAGTTCCATTTGTTCCATCTGCTCTCGTTTCACTTTCTGTTCTTGTTTTTATTGACAAAACATTTTGCTAGATATTGCAAGCTTATTAGTGTAGGATTTTTTTAATCAATCAGGGATGTTCTGCACCATTCACTGTCACGCTGTAGACATGATGATTAAAAAATCACGAGAAGCAATTGAAATTTAACAGTATTTTTTATTTGTCTCTCATTTCACATCCATTACAAACTGTCTGTTATAAGGTTAAAAATAAAACAGAATTTATATATCTGTGTCTTTTGTCCTTTTCTCCGGCGTTCACTTCGTCATCGTGACACGCAGTGAATCAAACGAAACGCCAGCATCCCCAGTTGAAGGAGGCACCCACAGTTCAGGAGAAAGACGAGTACAATGGCAGTGGGAGTGTAACATGTACACAACTCTCTTGCCTCAAGGCTGATACGTTTGTGCTCCTCTTCATTTGCGGAGGCTGCCACTGTCTGTCAAAGCTTTCAGCATGAGTCAGTGGCGTGGGTGGCCTCTCTCTACATACGTGTGTGTGTGTCTGCGTGTGTGTGTATATTCCCTCATTTATTTATCAGATGTCAACTGGCTCAGACTGCACAGAAAGCCACTTTGCCAAAACAAAACGTGTCAAATGCAAAACCAGAATGGAAAAAAGCATCATGGTCTTTTCCCCTGCTCTTGTTTCCTTCCCTCTTCTGTTTGAAAAGGAGAAGATGCTTGGATCAGGCAGCACAGACTCCATCATCTCCTCCTTCCTGTGTATGCTCTCTGTCCCACCGCCTTCACCCCCTTTGGTTGTGTTTAATGGGGCTCTATCACAGGCTGGGATCCAAAATGTGAGGAATGCAGGGAGAGAGCTGCACTGGGCAATGAGCCAAAACAACTTGACTAATGTGTAGAATAACCTTGTCATCTGGTGACGCTATTTTGGGCCTTTTGGTCTACCGCCTGGCGTTGCTGCAAGCTGAAATAAGGGCAACCTAAATTCAAAGCCAAACTATGCTGTTAGCTCTAATGAAATGAAATCCAAATCCAAATCCAGCTGTCAGTGTTTGTTAAGTCATGACAAAGTGATAACATTCTTACCCCGCATAGTCTGCTGGAGTTTGATAAACACAGTGGGGAAAATCAATAAATCAATAGGCAATGAAAACATCCTCCCCTTCTGCCGGTCATAGTCTTTGGAGCTTGAATTTTTTGCTCTTATTGTGGTTGGCAGTTGAAACGTATCATACACGCGCGAGCATTACGTCACAATATCAGGTGACGATAATGACAGGTAATGCTGATTTTAAATAAGATTTGAACATGACTTTTAACTGTATAATCTCGCAACAAATAACTCTTCGTTGACAGATTGTTGACTTCCACAAAGTTTGCTCAAGGATGGAACTTCAGAGCACATTACGTCATAATCCCAAGGGTACGACGTTAATCGGCGATAAACACTGGTGATCATGATCAAAGAATTCCAATAGGTTTCTGTCCCCACACAGCTGTATCTGGGTTATCCATGTTCTCTGGCGTTCTCCTGTAGGTTGGTTCACCTCAGTGGTGTTTGTGAACACGGGACAGATCATAATCCCCTGAGAGCTGTGCTAAATGCGTTTTCTATATTTGTGTCAAATTCTTGCATATTTGAATAAACCAGATCAATGAATCAAATGAACAGGTTAAAATGACTGGATGCTCCTTTAATTGTTTAATAGTTTCAGCTATGTATCTTGAGTTTTGCCTCTTATATCATCATGCTTAATTCACCCTAAATTGAACTTTTGACAAGTACAGTTATTCAATTCAATTCAACCTCATTACATATTTATTTTGTATTTTTATACTATCAAATCACAACAGGGTTATCTCACTGCACTTTACATTACATACATAGAGAAATTAAAGAAACACAACTCGGACAGCGGTAAGGACTCCAACTATTAACTCCACTCAGATAACCGCTTCAAAAGCCGTCTCTATAGATCTCAAGAATACAGAGTTGAGTTTTTATCTTCCCTTTCATACTTCGCTCCTGGTGTTATTACCTCTCTTGTAACGTGTTAAGCGCTGGATCATAGCCGTGCGTCCCCGCAGGCGAGGGGAGGCTGCGGCGCTGGAGGATCAATGCTCACCTCCGCTCTATCAACAACGTAAAGCATAATACACACCGTGACCCCGCCCACAAAAAACACCAGCCAATCACAGCGGTTCCCGTGATACACAGGACTTTGTTTGTAAAATTGCCCTTGAGCTGAGCGAATAGCTGAGCTCGTAGGCGCGGCCAGTGATAGTTCGGTTGCACGGGGACGTCTCCCATCAACTTTTGCTACCAGTCGAGCCTTTGGGGTAACGCTAGCTTGGGAGCGACGTTTCATATAATTCCTGTAGTGTGCGCGCCCTTCCCGGTGCGTAACTTCCCGGTGACATTCACACTGGCGTTTGCGGTCAGTATAGAACCAACAAAGCTGACGAGGAGTCCGCATTTTTACGCGGCAGGAGAGGCTACACAACAAGACAGGGGGGGGGAGCTAGCTGGGTATGTGGCTAAGCTAACGCTCCCCGTCCAGGCAGGCAGACGGAGACCAGCGCGAGCGAGCCGCTTCCGTCTAACTGTCCACCCGAGGATACACTGACTGACTACAAAGACTCCCAGGTACGCTTCGCTCGCATGCCACACTGTGACGGCGGCTTGTTTCACTGCTCAGCCGCCTGTGCGTGCGTTATAGCAGCACACTCTTGGAGTGAAGTAACATTACCCTGAGCTTCTTCACTCCTCAGCTGATAAGCAGGCTAACGTTTCCCCCCAAAGCTAATACACTATCCTGGCTAACGTTAGCCTGCTCAAATTCCCTCCTAATCATAGCCTGGGGATTTAGCCGGTGTATAACGCAGAAAGAGATAAACACTGCGGATAACGGGGATGCGTGCCGGGTCTAGCAAGTGTTTGTCTTTCCTTTGCGGGCCCTCCTGCTGGAACGCTCAGCTCTCAGACGCAGGTCCTGTCAATAGCTGATAACGTCTCTCCTCATTACGGTTTGTTGTCGTGATGAGGTCACTAAAGTTAAGCTTCTGTTTACAGCATGCTGATGGTGGGAGGCGATGGACGGATGCACTAGAATGAGTGTGAAGGAGCTGTGTGAGACCGATGACCTGGCCACCAGTCTGGTGCTGGACCCTCTTATGGGCTTCAGCACCCATAAAATGGACATCAGGTAATGTGTCTGCCTCAGGAAGTGTGGGGGTCACATGATGATGCGACCCGGCAGCCTTTTCTAGTGAATCACAACAGTTTCTTATGAGTGTTGAGAGCAGGAACAGGAACTAAGAGTGTGCAAGGCAGAAACACAGCAAGTCAATCTCATGGTAACAATATCTGTAATGTAGTTAGCCTTTAAACAAGCACAACTTGGACTTTGTGACACGTGACTGTATAGTATGACACTCAAAAGCAAACTTTGGAAAAGACATTGTTTGACTTGTTGTTTGTTTGACAACCATTTGAAGACGTAAAGTGTCCTCAGTGACACATCTGTCCAACTGGAATTAAAAACAATATTCTGTACCTTCAGGTGTGTTTGCTTTTCCCACCAGTTTCTGGTATTTGATCTGTCAGAAAAATCAGTCAATCATTACTGACGATTATTGTTTGTTACACTTTTTAATCATTGAGGAAAAACTGCCATTTAGATGTCCTCTTTTTTACATACAACAGAGAAGTCTGAAATATTAAAACTGTGATTACATGAGTGTCATAAAGTGGGAAAAGGTTGTTGCACATTGTTTTTAATTTGTTTCTTGATTGACTCTCCGCCCTTATTTTTGTGTTATCTGTTCTTTAGTCCCCCACCAGAGGTCCGGCGTTGGGGTAACCTCAAAGAGACTCTCCTGCGCTTCCAGCGTACGCATGACTTCCAGGCGACGTTTGAAGCGCTGACAGTGGGCGAACTGGCCGGCGACTACTTCAGTGCTTTGGGAAACCACCGACAGGAGCTGCTGAGGCAACATGTGAGCTTGTGTTTACATTCTTAAAAACTTGACAATGGCATGAATTTATAATTACCAGATAAAAAGTGTAATTTAACGCTGATGCTTTAGCACATTTAGGTTCTGACATGTCCCTCTTGTGATATCTGTGTTGGTTTAACATTAACATTGTTGTATTTGAATTTGAGTGTGAAAACAATCTGAACCATCGACTGTATGTCTGTAGGTGTATCGCTACCTCAGTGCCTTCCTGTTGGATAGTGGTGTCAAGATAGAGTCGTGTGACAGGTACACCTCAGAGACCAACGGAGCAAAAATAACCTCAACCAGACACTGGTAATCGCTCACACTTTCAACATTGCCTTTGGCAACACGGCGTGCAGTTGTGTAAGAGCTGCTGTGTTTGGGAAGTATGAAGACAGTGACGCATCCTGGGCTGCATGTGACTTTTCAATTGTTGTGCGGCAGGTTTGCTGGCGAGCGAGTGGAGGTCCTGCTGGGTTGCATTGCAGAGCTGAACCCTGCTGACAGCGCTGTGCTGAGAGCCGGCGTGAACGACTTCAGCGTGATGTACTCCACGCGCAAACGCTGCGCTCAACTCTGGCTTGGCCCGGCAGCGTTCATTAACCACGGTGAGTTTGTTTGCTTCCACCTCTCAATCTTAATTAGACTTTAAATATTATAATTATTTTTTAGCTTCTTTGGCACAGATTTCATTCCCACAACAAAGTTATTATCTGTGATCTTAATGATAACTCAAAACAAAATCTGCTGCCACTTTATAACTGATTTGGTTTTAGATACAGTCTTACGACCTGACAACCACAACCTTTCTGTTCTGTCTTTGCTTTCCAGAGAAATTTGTGATTATGTGATATCATTTTCAC
This sequence comes from Genypterus blacodes, assembly GCF_046128005.1. Lineage (NCBI taxonomy): Eukaryota > Metazoa > Chordata > Actinopteri > Ophidiiformes > Ophidiidae > Genypterus > Genypterus blacodes. The sequence goes on from NW_027466835.1 coordinate 6,824,413, forward strand.
TTGGAAAAACACCTCATTTACATCTGAACTCGGTCACTGAAATAGTTTGTTGTCTTCAGTAATCTTTTCCTGGAGCAAAGGTGAACATATTTGTGTTTAACAAAACTTATAATATGACGTAGAGCTGCTTTTAGAGACCTTTCAATGTTTTGAGCACAGATCTACACACCTGACAACTGAATGCCAAATATCTCCCGTTCACTCTTAATTACACATATCAGTGTATCTGGAGTAAATACCATCTCATTACATGATCTCATGTTTCCAAGAATCTGTATCACAAAGCTTTATTTGTGGTTTGTTGTATAAGTACTCGGGGGCTGGATTGATATTAGTTTGTACGTTTGGCTGCTACTCCACACTGATGGTTTTAGGATCACCTATATGTCACTTGATACACAGTTTGAGACATAAATCATTTCCTCCTCACACTTTGCTGGCAGAAAATTTGAAACAAATGTGCAGTCTAATGTAATCTTATACTACAGGCCTCCACTAAATCCTGCATTTGTGAAACTGAAATGGTCCGATTTAGTTGCCACTGTGTCAGAGAGGTTTCGATTCAGCTTTTGGGTGTGTAGGCTGTTGTTTGTGGCAGTGATGTATTGGATAAGAAGTCATTTCTGAATTTTAGTCCACGCATGCAGAATATTAGAAACATCTTTCAGCTCAATTGAATGCAATCCAGTACAGGACTACACAGAGCTACAGTGGCATTGAGGCGCCGCTCTGGCACTGTGAAATTCACAAAGGGAGGCTTTTATTGCAGATTACAGGGTTGATTGATTGGAGTGGATTAGATTGTGAAGGTGTTTTTACTTTTCTGCCCACAGAACAATGAAGTTCAAAGGCTCTTTTAAGGTTGAATATGAATTGTAATTCGAATGGATGGACACGTATATTTTATAGCTGCAGTATTTGTCTGGGGGATTTAAACATAATCAAAAGCGGCCCATAATGTTACACAGAGATTTGATGCCTTGCCACCTGCTTGTCTCAAACTGTGTGTCACTGCTCTGTGTGCGCTGAATTGTAATAGGTACAAAGGGTGGTCCAGTGAAATGTGAGGTCATTCATCTGTCAGCTTGTGTACAGAGGCCAGACTGCAACGTTGAAAACTGTTTTAATCAGTTAACATCAGAGTGTTTGTGGAATGAATGGAACCTAAACCAGATGAATAGTGTTGTATCCTTATTAATTCCTCTGACTTTAATTCATGCCTTTTTTCTTTGTGTGTCTTACACTGTCTCTTTTGTTTCTTGTTTTGGGTTGAAGACTGCAAACCCAACTGCAAGGTAAAGACATCTTCACTTCTCACATGCACTTGTTGTTCTAAAGGGACGTCCAGAATTAAACTCCCCATCATTTCCATTTTCCAGTCTGCTTCCTCAATGCTGTGTTGTAGTTGCTACGTCCCACAGGCTTTACAAACCTTTGTCTTTGTCTTTTGCTGTTTTTTTCCCTTTTCACCCGCCCAGTTCGTCCCTGGTGAGAAGAATGTCGCCTGTGTAGAAGTGATCCGACCCATCTCACCTGGGGAGGAGATCACGTGTTACTATGGTGCCAGTTTTTTTGGTGAAGGCAATGAAATGTGTGAATGCTGCACCTGCGAGAGGTGTGTATGACATCAGGTCACAATCCTCTTGTGAGACTTTTGTTCACCCGACACAGGGAATGTGTTTGTAAATCAGTTTTTTGTCCGTTTGCTTTAGGAGAGGAGAGGGCCACTTCAAACACAGAGGGAAGAAGCCCGAATGTGACGAGACAAAGGAGCCTGTGGGCCAGGTGTACCGCCTGAGAGAGCGATATCTGCGTCAGAACAGAGACAAGAGCCACTGTCCTGCACGACCTACCATACCAGGAATACACTCAGGTACTTTCAAATGTTACAGGTGTAGGATTTTAGGCTTTAGTTTGAATCATAAAAGTAATTACAAACCTGCCAGAATTACACAATTCAGTTAAAATGATGTTTGTTTGAACACAAAATCAAGTTGGAAGCTCAAAGGATAATGAATAGTGCCACTACATTTAGATCCAGTTAGCAAAGTGGGCCTTTTCAAAATGTTTTATTGTTAATTCTATGTCTGACAGAGACAAACCGTGAACTAGGGCAGGATGTCAGCTGTGTTTGCTGAGTTGTCCTGGAGTGCCTGTTCTCCCTGTCGGATACATTATTGGTTCATTTTCCTTCACATTTGAACGGTGGCAGGCAATGCTAATGTGCATCAGGGTCTGTAGCAGCGAGTCAACAGGATGGCAGACAGATGTCTCAGTTGCCTCCATTTTTATTTTTTGGGGGAGCCCGCAGCCTTCTCTGAGGAATTACTAACTGTAGTTGAAGCCAAACCTCTGCTGTGTGCCAGGTGATGATCACATCAACTGGGGACAGCAGAGAGACGGGGTGGGAGGTGGGCTCTTGAGACACAGAATACAGTGAGGAGGAGGAGGATGCTCTCCGCACATTACAATGACAGGATTCAGTCTGAAAATCTTCCAAATGTTAAATACTATAAAATAAATGGTGAAAAAGTATCTTGAAATGTAAGTCTGAGTGAAGTACTTAAAGTGGGTTTATTGCTCTTAATGCTCATTATACGGCAATTTGATTTCATTCGCAACATGGAGATCAATATAAATCATGTGTGCAGGCTAGAAAGATGGGTATTACCCAAACAGCACAAATATTATATTCATACAGGCACACCCAGAGCTCATAACTACCTAAGTATAAACATAACTAGGTTTAAAATTAAGTTTAAGTAAGATAATAGTAAGAAAATTCTAGTTTATTGTTGGTTAGACAGCATTTCTTATATATTAAGTAGCAGATGCTTCTCCAAACAGATGAAGTAAAACAGCAAATATCAGGGTTTAGAATTAAATTGTGCTGAGGATGGAAGTATTCATCCAAAAATGAAAAAGATTATCAATGTAAATAAATGAAATGCAGTGCCTGATATGCAGGACCCTCATCAAAACATTATGTTGTAATCCACAGTGTTAAAGCCAGCAGTAAGGTCGCGGTGAAGTGAACCAGGACAGAATAGCATCTGCTGCTGAAAGGACAATTTAACTTGTCTGTGCTTTGTGGTATTGGAAGTGAAAGCAGATCATCCAGTGCAGCCGATAAGGTGTTTAGAATGAATCTCTGAGAATGGAATCATTTAGCCTGTTTTCACAGAGAGCTTTCAAGTCTAATCTCAAGTAAAGCCGAAGAAAGGTCTGTATGAGTCATAACGTGAGAGATAAATCATAAACGTCAGTGACAATGAAAACCTAAACTCAATCAGTGCTACAAAGCACATAAATCAATATTGAAACACTCCTTCATTTGCCTGAGATGTGTCACAATCCCAGTAGCAGGTCTGACGTATTCAAGCTTAGACGGTACATATGTATATTGCAGGATCTGATGTGATTAGACGAGCCGCTTGTATACGCAGCACAGGAACATCTGGAGGTCTTTGCACGTCTATGATACGGTTGATTCTGTAACGCCTCTCCCCTGTTCAGAATTTTCACTTCCTAATTTTCTTGAAGTACAAAAACAGATTGCCTCACAAAATTTCACCAAAATACATGGATAAATGCAATTTATCCATGTCAGTCAATCCTGCTATGATTTTTCCCAAAGCTGTGATTGTGAAAATGGATGGTTAACATTTCAAGCGTATTAACTGTCTTCTATATACTGTATAACTAATTACTCACTATGTAAATCTGTCACTTGACAAAACATTTTTATTGACCTTTTTTGTTTTTACAGCGAGGTTGAAGTTGGTGCAGTATTCCTCACCCACTAATCGGCAATATCAATGCATTGAATTAGAAATGACAGTCCTATTTCACACCGATATCATTTCTGACTTACTCATCAGCACAAAAAGCCCAGAGTGATTATTATTACTGCTGTTAACTTCATTTCTAATGTTAGTGTTCATGCACATTAATTTGATCAGTGGTGCAAAAACAAACATAGGCAATAAAACGAGAGCAATGGCAACGGTACAAAACACAACAGTAAACAGTGCGTTGAATGTGACAATAAATCATAATAGTTCAAACTACCACATATATTCTAAATTGGTTCCAGTTGCTCAGGCTCATAGCAATAAGAAAACGATTTGCTGTATGTTTGTTTTGGTTTTGCATAACAGTATTCTGGTTTGGGTGTGATTTGGGTCATTCAGGATGCGGCAGGAATCTAGTTCAAAGTAATAATAGTGTTGCACTAATGAAGTGAAATACTTAGTGTTGTCACAGTTTAGATGAAAACGATTTTATGCATTTCTTATATCGAAAAAGCCTCCACATCAGCAAACATGCTTTTTTTACAAAATTTCCTAAGTGTGTATTGTTTGTCTTTCATTCATAGCCATCCCCTCAAGGAATTCCTTCACCCAGCAGATGAGGAGAAATGCCTTGAAGAACAGGAAATTGAGTCAGACAAAGAAGTGGAGGCAAGAGAAGCACAAAAGATCACGAAAGCACCCATTCAAGATCAAGAAAACACCCACCACAGGCCAACAGTGTTGGACAGCTCCACTCTTGTCCCAACTGATATTAAAGGACCTTACAGTCAGAGTACGGCGCCACACAGTGGATTTCCTACTCAATTGTAAAAATCCAAAAAGCAAAGAAAGGGCCTTGCTCCAAGTACTGGAAGGAGTTAAGCCAAAAGAACAGCACTTAACTGGTAACGACAGCAGTAAAGAAACTGGTGAAGTAAACCTGAAGCCTTTCACTCTAAACTCCTCCATGTCATTGCAGGAGAAAAGTACACTTGCAGTTAGCGGCTCAGACCTTGGAGGCAAGTCTGTCAAAGTGGTGGAAAGGCAGACGTTAAACTTAAGGAAAACGCCAAGAACGACGAGCATGGCTCACCCTGTGCGTAGAAATCACACAAGGTCCAGCAACACTGCTGATACTACAACTGTTGCTCAGGCTGTTGAACGAGACAAGGCCTTTATTGCAAATTCCCTCAAACAAGACAAGGTGGAAACAATGACAGACAAGGAAAGCAAGGAGTCCATAACTGTGAGTGATGACATCAAGTGCAGCAGCAGTGACCCCTGCATCATTAGCAAAGCTCAAAATTCAGCTATTGAGCAAACGGAATCCAAGACTGTGAAAGCACCACCATCCCTGTCTGAAGTTTGCCACAGTGTCTCAGACGGATCAAAGAAAGCTGGGGACAATCCACTAATATTGCTGAAGCAATACCTTACCGTGAACCTAACAAGGTTGTCAGTGCCACAAATTGTAGAAGCAGAAAAGGCCCCTGAAGGCAGGAAAGGAAAGGTGGTGGTAAGAGGAAAGTGCAGACAGAGCCGAAGGACTCGACCAGAGACTCTTCCAGCACAGGCAGAGAGAAGGGTGTCCAGATCTCAGCAGAAGCAGGCAGGAAGCCTTGAGAGCGCCACAAGTGAAGGTAACAGAGGGGTCAGGGAAATGTATTTCAAAGCCAATGATAAAGTAAATTTAAGGAAGCGACATGCAAGTGAAACTGTAGGTGATTTATCTCAGAGCGAGAAATGTGCAAATGACAAGGTCATTGAAATTCAAAAGCTGTCAGGGGAAGAAAAAGATTGTGTACAAAAGAAAGTGTACATACAAAAAGAGCAGAAAGACATAATTAATGGAAAAATTGAAGAACAAACCGAAAAAATAAATGCTTTAACAACTCCAGTCATACAATGTAAAGGTAAAGACAACCTTAAAAAAAGTAAAGAGACCCTTAAAAAAAGTAAAGGGTCAGAGTCTGAAGTAGTGTCCAGTGAAACACAAAATAACCTGCAGGGTGTGAAAAATACAGTTAAGGACGTATGTAAGCAGGAGGAAATTGGTAAACTATCAGAACAATTAAGCAATGAAATGGTTAGAAATGTAATTGAACAGTCAGCAGGCAAGCAGAAGGAAGACATTGTCATAAAACAGGCAAAAGTTTTGCTCTCTGATATTTTAAGAAAAGATAAACTCGGCAGAGCTACAACTTTAGAGGAATATGTGTCAAGAAGAAGGCTTTGTACCGCCGCTGAAAAAGAAAAGGAGAGTGGCAGCACGATTGAAAGCTGCACCATGGAGGGAGAGAAGACAACTGAAATAAACGGAGGCCAATGCCACCATGCAGTGCAGAAAAGGAAAATAAGACGAAAGAGGAGGTCCAGAGGAGCAAAAAGTAATACTGAATGTAAGCAGGATACTAAGGGGCACTTAGGCAAAGACATAACAGCGACACTTACAACTGAGCTAAGTCAGGAAAGTTTAAAGCTTCAGTCACCACAGAGGCTTGATATCCCACCCACCACCTGCCTCAACCCACTACCTCAAGAGTCAGTCATTACAACAAAAGCTATATCAAATCCACATCCAGAGAGCAATGCACAGACACACATACAGTCCAACATTCCTCTGAAGAAACGTATGTTTCGAAATTCAGTGGACATAGATGTTGAACAGGGTTACACTTCTGTCACCGACCAAGCTTCTAAACAAGCCACTCAATTAGATTCATGCAAAGGGCCGAGGCAGGACCTTACTCCGTGCCAAGGCGAGGGTAGCAAGGTCAAGAAGGAAAGTAAATGTAGATTTAGAAGATCAGAAATACAGAGGTTAATCCCCAAAAGGATCACAAAATCAAGCTCTCTTACCCGAGTGCTTCGTTCCAGAGCTAATGCAGCCCAGAGAAGCCATTTCTTAAGAAAAGCTCGAAAGTGTAAATTGGAAAAACAAGATGGAGAAGAGCTTGGCAATGGTCAGACGCTAGCCAATGAGGCGCCTTCACCGACCATACAAGTTAAGGATCTGGCTAATGGAAAACATAGTATAAATCAGCCTGTCAAGGAGGACAAAGAGGAAATGTTACCTCTCCAACAAACTTGTTTGAAGGAGGAGACAAACCCAAATCTCAATTTTAAGATTCGCTTCAAGAGGAGGAGAGGGAAGCAATGGGAGATGGAACCCGGAAGCCCTGAGGATGTATCATTGAAAACGGAGACAAAAGAGGAGTTACTGACATGTGATCCTTTTAAAGCCATCATGGATTCTGTGTCGGTTTTGAATATGGAGATGGAGGCAGCTCAAGCTCATGTGCAGGCTAGCATGAAGTCAAAAAACAGATTACATCGTTTGAAGAGGAGAGGGCTGAGGCTGAGGGAGAAGCAAGGGATGAATCCCCCCCCAGCCATTTATTTAGACAAGGATCAAGAGGTTGGACCTGATAAATCTCCAAACGACAAACTGGAAATCAAGGAGAAGTGTGATAGGAAGCTGCTGCTGCTGGGAGGAGGAGTTCAGCAGCTGGCAGAAGAGACGGATCATAAAAATGACAGCGATGTGCTGCCAACTCTAGAGCACGAGACGAAAACAGAAGATCGATTTTTAAAGAGCTGCTGCCTCTTTGGAGGTGGGTTACAGCACAAAGAGGAACCCAAATTGGATTTTAATGGGTTTCCTTTGCCGGTAATTAAACTTAAGAGAAAGGCAGAGGATATTTGGGAAGTAGACAGCAAAGATGGGGACTTCATGGAGACAGAGACCAAGGTAGAAACCGTGGTTAAGACTGAAATCAAGTGTCCGATTTTCGTGAAACAACAGAAAGAACTTTTGGATATTAAGACTTTCAAAGAGGAGCGCCTGTCTTTTCAGAAACCCAACAGCAACTCGGCCCCTTTGAAAGGAGAGCCCTTGCCTTTTTCCTTGTCTTTGTCTCCGTTGTCTCTGTCTTCCCCCCTTAGTGACAGCAAAACTGAAGTGGTTGGATCTGTTGTAGATCGAACAGCAGCGAAAACAGCTTTGGAGATGATGAGTTGTGGAGGGAGGAAACAGAGGCACAAAATGGAGAGGGCACGCAAAAGTGGGACAGTAGAAATACCCACCACTTGTCTTAGTCACACTCTTCAGCAGATCGACAACAGTCTCTCCAGGCTCTCAGAGGGCCTTTGTGCATCTCAGACATTGGAAAAGTCAGCAGCCTTTTCCGGTGCTTCTACCTCCGTCATCCAGCCCCCGTCCCAGTCTCCTCCATTCACCACGGCAGACAGCATGCTTTCAACAGAGCCCAGCTTTGCAAATTGCTGCGACGATATTCTGGACTTTCAGTGTCTCAATTTTGAGGGGTATTATCAACCACAGAACATACTTCCATCTTCACCTTCAGATCTGTGTTCGTTAGACCCACCCACAGACCCGTTCAGCAGTCCGCTCTCTCACAGTCCCTCTGATACATGGAACACTGAAACACCATACCTTGGCCCTCCCAGTCCAGGAAATAACTTCACCGGTGAGGAGCTGCCATTTTTCCCAAGTCTCATTTCTTCCAAAAACGATTCGGTTCCTCTGGAATGTGAAATGAAGGACACTTCCAAAGAAAGAAACCCAACAAACTCCAGCAACTTCAGTTTTTCAGTGCTACACAACACAGATGTTACCGCAAAGGATCGATTCATGAGTAGATATTCAGGAATAAGGACATCCAAAGAAGACCACAGAGCTCAGCCCATCTCTGTAGTAAATAAGCCGCGACTGTTCAGCGCAGCTTCTTCTGCTGTTACATCTCAGTCTTACATTTCTCCAGCCCAACCCTCCAGTCAGTCCGTCAGAGCTTGCACCAGCCAACCAAAAGCCCAGTCGAGCCTTAAAACCCATGGCCCCTTTCATCGCATGTCCTTTCCCAACAGATCTCAGTCTTTTCCCACGATTCAGTCAAATGCAATCAGGTCGATGCCCCAGAGTTCCCAGGCTAAGTCCGTCCATTCATCTCAAATGCTCAACAAATTCCCCTCTTCTCCACTGTTCACTGTAAAAAATCCCAACCCTCCTGACAATCCATTCAACTTCCACGAGAAGCCCTCCACAGTTATTCACAGAGTGCTCAAGTTTCAAGGTGGCAACCAGAGTCAGAACTTGTATAGTGCACCGTGCAAGGACAGCATGGCTGCTGGCAGTCCTACTGTCATGTCCAAAACACACAGTTTAAAATCAAGTGTCATTGACAAGACACAGCAGAGCCAGAAATTAGGTATGAGTTCAGACTACGAAAAAAGTAACAATTTAATTTATGGGTTTACCTCTGGGAAGGACGTTGGCCATCTTAGTTCCTCCAGTAACAACAGTCGGCCCAACATTCATTACAACAAGGTCAACTCTTCTTTCTTGCCGTCTTTCAGTAAAACAATTTCATCAGACAAGCTTGAAAGCAATGAAACTAATTTAACATTCAAAAACTTTTCCGCCCTGCCAAGGCCATTCTTCTTTCCTAGCAAAGCGTCTGAGGGTTACTCATCACTACAAGACAAAAATGTGAAACTGGATAAATCCACCTCCGCGACCTCAGACAAACAGCACCCATGCTATGGTCAGCAGGACCCGTTTGACTTCAGCTTTGGCCCGTCTCTTTCGCCTGTGTCTCAGCATAGCAGTCCTCAAGTGGCCCACAATACGCCACCCGTAACACCAGCACCAACAAACAAGACTCAGTCCTCATCCTCTTCTGCCTCTTTCCCGTATGGCTATCAAGGTCCTCCTTATGTACTAAACTTCAGCGGAGATCATTCAGTGACCCTGGGACTCAGGGATGGTGCTGAGGGTCTGTCTTACCCGGGCTTAGGCCCAACAAACTATACCTACCATTGCCTGATGGAACCTTCAGGGACCCAGGGGAGGCTGGTTCTTGAGCCCTGTGGACCCCAAATCTCAAACCCAACAGCTTTCTCTTTGGGGGGATTTTCAGGGCTCAAAGGTCCGGATGAACACTGCAGGAAGGACATGCAGCAACAGTGCCAGCCTGGCAACCACCCGGCAGCACCGCATCACGGACCACACGGACCACACACGTCCTCACACACGTCCTCGCACACGTCCTCACACTCCATGGGTGCCACAAAACCCAAGAGAGTGAGGTTGGTGGTGACCGATGGCACAGTAGACTTGGATCTCCAGTACTCGGACTGAATAATACGCACCAGGATCTACATTATGTTGCTCAAGGGGGAGGGTTATATAAGCCACAAAAGGGTTTTGTAAACATTGAAATTCATAGTCTACCAGTTATTCAAGCCAACTAACTGATTGATCTTTTTCTAAATTAATGATTTTGATGGATAAGGAACCTACATGAATTGTACAGGGTTTTTTGAAAAGTGGTTATATGTTTTAGCTACTGTACGTTGTTTTTTATATAGAAAATATCCACTACAATTTTCTGACAGTACCAAATGACAAATGCATAAATAAGACAAACATTTCATATATTTATGATCAGTAGTTTTAACTTGCAGCCCCTATAACGCCCTCTTAATGTACTGTAACATAGCTGTATGAATTTTTCTATACAATGTATGGCAGTAGAAACAGTAGAACCTGTACTGGTTGCTGGTACTTGTATTGGTTCGTTAAAAAAGGCAGTTTTGTGCCTCGGTCTTTGATATCTTCTCGTGACTTTTTGAAGCACCGGTTGGAAAAAGTCTACCCTCATTTTCTATCCACAGTATGCTCTTCTCACTTTGTGTAATTTTGTGTGCGTGTGTGCGTGCGTGCATGCATTTAGTAGGCAGGAACATTAGGTACTGTGTGTTGTCGTACCTGATCGGGAGACTGTTGCCATGCCAAATTAAATGAGACGAGTAGTTAATAGTCCATAAATGAAAGGTTTGTGCATGAGGAGTGTACTGTAAAATGATATCGAGACCTGCAAAACGATTCCTGGACGGCGCCACTGGGCGATGGCATGCGTGATGCACGCAGCAGCTTTTCACAGCTACAATCCTGGGTAACGATAAGGGTGAGTGGGTGGATGAATCCTGCTAAGTGTTCTTGCAGGACAGTGGTTCTTATTCCCCTAAAAACAGCAGGTCTCCCTTATGGTAGTGTTCCCAGTTGGAAGTTAACAACATTTCAATATTGTACCACTGATGATGACTATTTTGCATCAAAAAAAGTGACAATCTATCATCAAGTGACTCGTTTTGGTTAAGTTAGTATTTTTCAAGGGGTTTATGAGAATTTTCCTGGAAAAAACGACAGTAAGATACATTTGTGTATCGCCCACATTGTTGCTGTCTGTCCTGTTGTTGTTCCTGGTGGAGGCCCACACAGGCCTTCATAGCGTCTCCAGAGTTACTTGCTGTTAATCATGGAAGCCACACGAGCATTCCACCCATGTCAGGATGTTAGTTGCCCCATCTAACATCACGCAGCAGGAGTGTCACGTGTTACTTCATCGCCTTTCATCACTACCATGAAATTAATAGTGTCCTGATATGGAAAGGCCAATTATTTATTTTAATATCCTCATTCTTGAAATGGTGCTTTAATGTAATTTATATTTCACACTGATTGTTCAGACTATTAGATGTTTTTTTATTATTTAATGGGACAAAATATTGGTCTCAACATCCAATAAGTATTTAATTTCAAATCCATGGGCATTTTATCCAGTTCACGTTTTAGTTGTTACAGGTGATGCTTTCATAGTCCTTTTTTTCCTTCTAATTGGCAGTTAATCTTACTGAAAGTCTGCTGTAGAAATGTAAAAATGTAGGCTATATCATTAAAGACATAATTCCTTTTGTAATTTCTCTCCTTGCGTTGTTTCCTTGTAGTACTCTAAAAGCGAAAGTTCTCAATCCTGGTCTTCGTGTACCTCTTCACCACATATTCTCTGTTTCTCACCTAAAGGCACACGAAGATGAGGATGGTGGTGCCACTTCTCTCAGGCTCGCATTGTGATGGGATCTCTGTCACGAGTAGCCAGATGTAAATCCAGAGCTTACAGCGGAGACACATTCATGCGATGAAATCCACCATCACGTCGTAAACATCACCGCCTCATCTCACCGGCTCCGCTGACTCTTCATCGTTAAGTTATTTGTGTGGAAGTTACGACTTGCTGTAAATGTTATTTAATATCCTGACAGTTATTTTGTACATTGATGATGACGGTCCACAGAGAAAAGCGGAAGCATTGGTTTCAATCCGGGTAACACCAGGGAAGTCATTTTAATCTAGATTGGCCTAAAATGTACATATATGTGTACCTGTGTGTAGTGTGGCGGCCTGCAGAAATGACCTGGTTGGGTTTACAACAAGTTTAGATCCTTAAATCAGTGTCAAAATCTGCCAAAATCAAGTTATGATTCCCCTTTGAGGTTCTGCTCAGCCTCACTTTCGGTCTCCTGTGGCTGTAACGTTTTCCTCTGATTAATATGAAGGATTTGGGCTAAACCTTCATCCTTCATTCAGCGCAGAGGCTTAACATCCTGTCTGTCTGCTGTCTTCCCTTCCTCACTCCTGTTATGTGTTTATCTACCCCCCGTTCACTCACACACACCCCGCCTCTCTTTCAGCACATGACCCAGTTCTGTGTGGGTTTTGTTTCCTTCTCCATTCTCTCAGTGGCAGCTGAGCGGTTAATGTTGATGCCAAGTGTAACAGTTTTGAGGATGGAAAAGGGAGAATGATGTTTGCAGTGAGAGATTAGCTGCCTTGGTGGTACAGTCAAATGTGTTACTCCATCAGGTGTTTGCCTGGAAAGAGACACTGCAAACCCTCTCATTCGCTAAATGACATCACTCGTATAACTGGTTGCTGCAAATTACTAGTTATCACAACCATATCCTAACTTCATGGAATGTAGAATACTTCCACTTTGTGCTGTGCAGAGAATTCATCCATTTCAACACAGCAGTTTCCCGCTTTTGCATTATTTATTGATGCATCTCCCGTGCTCCTATTTTTGTGTACATCACTAGTCTACTAAATATTTACTCCATGTTATGTAGCCACCGTGTTCCTCGTCATTTATAGAATTAGAATCAGTGTGAGGATATAAGGAGTGTATGGCAGCAGTCGCCCTGTGAAATGGCCGACTGACTCCTTTGACTTGCTGTTGGATTTTTGTGCCAGACTACAGTGGTCGACGCCTCGTCGTTGGTAGTGAAGCAGCGAGTGAACACAAACCATCTGAAACGAGCTCAGGCTGCAAGGAGAGGGAGAGACGAGGGGGTGGTGGGGGGGGGCAAAGCCGCAAGAGGGAGGGAGGCAAGCAGAGAGGAAAAATGCACAGCAGGGAAAGGAGAGAGCTTTTGAAAGATGCACTAACACTGCACTATATTTCCCAGGTGGCAGAGGCTCCAAATGACCGGCCACTGGCTGAGACGTCAATGCATTAGTGTAAATTATGACTGTAACAACCCAGAGTGTCTGATAGAGGGAGCTGAAGGTGAGCAGCTCAAGCGGGGATATTGCTCTTGTCATTATTGTGACCATCTGTCTTAATTACGTCTGACTGTCTTGCTATTGTAAAGGACACAACGAGCTCCCCGTAGCTCGCCGCATCTGGCCGCTTATATAATAATATCAGTTCTGCTTGAGCTTGATGAAGAAAACCAGACACACACACACAGCCGCTCTGTCAAAATTGTTTTACTGGCAAGTGCAGACTGACCCATCAATGCAAATCTAATTGGAGGATCTGACAGATGAAACAGAGTAATGTGCTTTACTTTGCAACGCTTTTATAATCGTGTGGGAAAATCACCTCCGCATGACTCACTGTGAATGAAGAGGTGGACAGCCCCCCCGCTGGCTCAGGTTGAATTTGATTAACATTAGTTTGGAAAAATGAGCAGCTTGGACAGAATTTCATTCAGAAGCACGGTGATGTCATCTTTTCAGATATTTATGTTGCTTTCAAGAGTCCATGTCAGAAAGGTCAAACTCGCCCATGGAAGTGACCTGTGAGTTGACGCACAAACCACCATTATAGTATTTTGGATGTGAAGCCATGACGTGGGCTCGTGGGATTTGCTTGTATCACTGCTCTTCACTCTGGGATTCTTGAGGCAGAGATACATTTGTCACTATTTTGTCATTCTGTGCCTCACTCATGGAACCATCAGTGGGTTTCTGGGCTTGGGAACCGCTCAGGCTGTCGGCTTCTGTGTTGTGCTGGGGGGCGCTGGGATCTTCTCTAGAAGGTCTGATCATCCAAGTGTGGAGCCGGCAGCCAGCTTGGATCTGACGTCAATTACCGACGGCAAAAATGGAGATCTGATATCTGAACGTGACATCACATTTCTGTCACCGTGGCGATCATATACTGTACATGCTCCCCTGCCACTAATGTATGGAACTATTATCTCATCAAAGCCACTGAGAGAGGTTTGACAGGCTTCTCTTCCTGATTGGCATAATGGATTTGATTACTACTTGCTATTCAATTCAGCTAGTGAGGAGAAAGCTCCTCTCCTCTCCACCCACACTCCTCCTCCCTCACTCCCTCTATGTATGGTAATAAGCACTGCTGCAGTGGCTTCCCTCATCTTATACACACACACACACACCGCTTTCATTCTCAATTCATATTTCTGCGTGTGTGTTTGAATACACAGTTTGGCTGCAGTGCCACAAAACCGAGCCGCTCCACATTTTTGATTGAGATATATTTGTGATATTATGGCAGGAATTTCTCCTAAAGTGAGGAACCCCCTTTCCCTAATTGACTTGCGTGTTTTGCATGGTAATAACTGGATAATCGTGTGTGTGTGTCTGTGTGTGTCTGTGTGTTCATAGGGGGAAGGGTTTCTGCATCTGCATTGATGGGTGGATCCCACTGTGTGCTGCCGCGCTTTCAGTTCTGTGATATGGGAAAGAACAACATTCCTTTCACAGCTTAGAGTCTAACTCCAAATCGAGAGCGAGAGAGAGAGAGAGAGAGAGAGAGAGAGAGAGAGAGAGAGACCTGATGTCCTGTATCCGGGTACTGATGGAGGAGAGGGGATGGTTGGGCGTGCGGAGGAGGAGGAGGGACAAAAGCGAGGAGAGGGAGAGAAGGTGAGGGAGAGAAACTAACCAACCAGTAGAGAGAGAGAGAAAGAGAGAGAGAGAGAGAGAGGCGGACATGCAGAGGGGAGGGAGAAGGAGGAGGGAAGGAGGGATGGGGAGATTGCTGGACGGAGAGGAGAGAAGTGTTACTACAGAGCTGCTGCTGCTGCTGCTGCTGCTGCTGCTGGAGGAGGAGGAGGAGGACGGGCTGAGTGGCGAGGATCACGCTCCATCCCTCAGTGTGCAGCAGCACGCCGGACGCCGCGCCATTCCTCCCGTCAGCAGCGGAGGGGGGGCGGCTTTGAATTGATTTTTCCTCGCTTCTCTGTTTTCCGCCACAGTCTTCTTCTATTCCTCCTTATTCTTCTTCTTCGTCTTTGTTATCTGCCTCTTCGCTCCTCGCTCCTCTGCAACTGGCAACCACAGCTGGGCTCCCTGTCTCCTCCACCCCCCCACCCCCCTCTTCTCTCTCTCTCTCTCTCTCTCTCTCTTCACTTCTGTCACTCTCTACCCCCCTTTTCCTGAGGAGGGATTTCTGTCTTTCATCAGGGATTAAAGAAGACAGTAAGAATGTTTCTCTTTTTTATTTCTTCACACACCTGAGGGAGTCGAGCGTGTGGGATGGGGGCGTGCATGGGGGTGTATGTGTGTGTGTGTGTGTGTGTGTGTGTGTGGGTTCTCAGTGAAGCAGAGGATAGTATGATTTCATGGCTGTGGACGGGCTGTGGTGGTGGTGGAGTCCATCAGGGTGTGTGTGTGTGTGTGTGCTGTGGGAGGGGTTGCATGTTCAAGTTTACTGCATTGATGTGCCTCATGCGACTGTCTGTGCAAACAACATCATGACTTTTAATGCACATATATACATATACAGTTGCACAGCTGAGCGCAGAGAGACGGAGATGAAAGGAGAGAGGCGAGGGAACAACCTGATCTGCTGAAGGTGCATAAGAGAGGAGGGAGGGCCGGCCGTGCATGTGAAGCTCTTTTAGCGGCGGATTACTCCTTGGCGCCAGCGGGGGGGAACACGGCATTGTAAATCGACGAAGACAGGACAAGGAGAGAAAGTGGCAGGAGAGGAGTGCAGGAGCAGATCTGTAGATGCTGCAAACTGAAGGAGACGAGAAAAGAAATAAGAGGATTTCCACAGTATCGTATAGATTCTGTATGCAGACGTGGCAGAGGATCAGACCGACTCCCCCTTCTTCCTATACTTGCACATACTGTACTGTATGAGCTCAGGGGTCTGCACAGCGCTCAGGGTAAAGGGAGAACTAACGCATTAAATCACCCGGCAAATCGCACATTGGCCGACTTTCAATGCACAGATGTAGAGCGTGCATGGGGTGACCATTAGCACACTCAGACACAGGCGTGCTAGGTGTTCCTCCATGCGTGTAATAGTTGAGAAACGTAGGCACAACTGCTGTCCTTTCGCTTGCCTGACCGATTCCAAGCAGAGATGGAAGTTAATACTGTGGTGTAAGCGTGACAAATGGTTTTCGTGTTCAGTTTGGGACTTGGAAATCACACACACTGGGTCATAGTAACACACACACACACTCACACACATGGTATTCATGCTCTGTGTGTGTTGTGTCGCCTTGGGGACATTGAGGTAAGAGTTTGGCAGAGCAGATCATCAGACCAGACATTTGTAACATTGAAAACGTCAAAATCTCCCCTTTGTCTGTGTCAAACGCTTCATGTTGCATTATTGATGGATTATTGATGTGTTTAGAGAAGCTGACAGGCCATGACGGGGCTTTAGTCAACATAAAGCCACTGCTCTGCATGTCTAACTGGTGGTAAGCAGTTAGACAAGTGTGTGACAGTGTGTGAGTAGCAGCGTGTGTGTGAGTGATGCTTTACAATCGAATATGCTTAATACACAGCATCAGCGTTTACGTTTACAGGTTCAACCAAACACACCGGGTGATTCTGGGATTCATCTGGATTTGTTTTTATTTTTTTCAGTTGTCAGGGTTCAGAGGTCATGACAGATTGACTTTAGACGTGCTAATTCCTAATTGGCCACAGGGAGGCAGAGGACCTCCAAAGCAAGATTACAAACACACTGGTGCCTGGCTGTTTGGCTAACAAACAGTTGGATACTTTCATTCAATCGGCAGACACTGATCAACATGAGCAACCCACTACAGTAAGTGTTTCTGTGCTCCTGGTGACTGCAACTCCATGTTGTCACTCTGCTTTGTTTGCTATGACTAATTTAGCTAACTTGTAGAATCTAACTTGTTCTAATCTAATCTAATCTTTCGCGAACTCACATCCTCTCCTTCACCCCTATTTGTGTCATTTAAAAATGGCTCAGGATGGTTCAGCCCAGTTTGAGGTGGAATCCAGATCACCCTTGTTCTTAATTTGCCCCATGAAAGTTGAGTGGAGCCACTTGAGCAGAGAAGCGGCAGCACAGCGCCTCTGCTGCAGCTGAGTGCTGATTAATGGGCCGCTGTGTAGTTTGGGCTTTAGGATTTGACGCCTGAGTCACCGAATTAATATCCAGCCCACACTCGCAGGGAAACACCATTAGCGTGTGATTGTGAGCGCCACACTTTCACTTCCTACCTGTCCACACGCCTCCCCAGGGTTCAGAGGGTTTCAGAACTCTTTTGGTCGCTTGTTCCTCTCCAACACCATTTGTCCAAATTTTTGTTAGTCACTGAGCTGGATTATTTTTAGACGTGTTCATTCTGAATCCTTTCCCTCAGGGGTGTGTGAGTGTGTTCATGCTGTTGTTTGGACTGTCAGAGCCGTCTCACCTCGTGCATCTGTATTTGTTTCTTCCTCTCCTCCTCTGGGTGTGAAGCCGTCATTCCTTTTTTTAATATTTGCTGTTGCTCTCTGGGTAAATGTGGCTCCCGACTCCAGATTTAGCTGTCTCAATTACTCCTCCACTCCTTTTCTCTTGTTCTTCCTCCAATCTCTCTCGCTCCTTGGCACTTTCGGCGGTGGTAAACTACTGATCTGGGACAGGCGGGCCTCCCCTGCGCTCTGTCCTACTTGAAGCGTTGTCCTCTCACTCCTTTCTCCTCATTTCTTTTCTTCCACCGTCACTCACCTCCGTCTATCTTTCGCTTTAGGAGTCAATCGGTGTCTGCCTCTGTTCATCATCCCCGTGACCGTTCCATCATACCTGGGCGACGGCTCTTTTCTCACCTTAATAGGCTGTGAGGGGGTGTTGGTGAGGCGTGAATACAGAGAGGAGATTGTCTCTTATCTGGCTTGATGTAGAAAATTGATGCTTTTGTTTAGAGTGAGGAGGGTTTGTGTGTTGGCGGTGCGATGAATGTGTGTGTCCAGCACTTGTGTGTCTCTGTTTGCATCGTCCTTCAGCGTTTATGTTTAATATTCGCCATGCATATAGGTTTATACCTGGAGGAAATCCCGAGATAAAATAGAAACCAGCTGCAGTTCTGTGCAAAAAGCTGGAAGAGGGATTTATTGGCAGGCGACACGTTCACTGCTGCAGGGTTTTTGATAATCATGTTATTGCTGTAAAATGGTCGAGAGATGCACTATACTGTACGTGTGTGTGTGTGTGAGAGTGTGTGTCTGCTGGAAAAGATGCCCAGGGAGGAACCGTTTCCTATCCTCCCCCCACTACCACTCTCTCTTTTCCTAATTCCATGTTGCCATCTCTCCCTCGTTTCCTCGTACTTCTGTTGCCCATCGCCTCCATTCATGGCAGTGAGAGGGCTGGGTGGGGGGGAGGAGGAGGGAGTACTGGGTGGGAGGGCATTGGCCAGACTTCTCCCTGCTTCATGGATTTGCTCTCGTCGGTGCTCTCAGTTAATTGAGCCATTGAGAGGCGGTAGAGAGGGGAAGAGTCGGGTTGTGAGTCCTCCCAACAGCCACAGCTGCATCATCAAAGCGTGCCGCTATATTTAGCAGCAGCAGATGCGCGGCAACGTAAGCGCTGCTGGCCCGGTGTGTGTGTGTGTGTGTGTGTGTGTGTGTGTGTGTGTGTGTGTGTGTGTGTGTGTGTGTGTGTGTGTGTGTGTGTGTGTGTGTGTGTGTGTGTGTGTGTGTGTGTGTGTGTGTGTGTGTGCGCGCAATCGATAGCTGAAGGTCCCAAGCAGCATCATCTAATGCTGCTTTCATGTCCTGTGGGAACAGGAGATATGAGCTTATTACTTAAAAGCACCGATCACATCCTCCGTCACTTCCAGGCGATAAACTCCACCGATACACACAAAGTAAATACAACAATGAACGGTTGAATATCATCACATGAGCAGGAAACATGATGGAGCAGTATGTGGGTCAAGCTTCTAGAGAACCTCCCAGCATTCAGAGGGAAAGAATCTGTGAGAGACTTCACTTATTCAGTCATCCAACAAAAACGCTCTGTGGAAGCTGGGATGGCGTCGGGCCAGAAGTTGAAGATATCGTTTAACATTTAACATATCGTTTAACATATTGTTCTCTATTCCGCCACATACTGAATCTAAACGCTAAACTGCTTCCTCTCCTTCCACACTTTCGAAGCGTTGGTATCCACCCTACAGATCCACTCAGTCGTCTACATTCACCCTCACAGAAGTATAAACCCAGCTTCATCACTGATTATGTTATTTTCTCTCTTGTTTTCCCGCCTCCTCTTCCTCTTCCTCCTCCACCAACAACAACTCGCGTGTGTGTGTGTGTGCGTGCGTGCGTGCGTGCCTGTGTGTGTGTGTGTGTGTGTGTGTGTGTGTGTGTGTGTGTGTGTGTGTGTGCGCGCGCATGTGCGTGTGCGCACGTTTGTTTATGTGTCAGTTTGCTCCGGCAGTAGGCAGCAGTGGGTGTTTTAAAGTTTATGGCAGAAGATGAATTTGTCATATTGAGGCTGTGATGCATTAATAATGGAGGCACAGCTGGTTGTATTTATAGTAACAGTGGAGGGAGGAAGAGTGAGAGGGAGGTGATGGATGAGGCGCGGGCCAAGCGGCAGGACGGCGTCGGCCCTCACATCAGAGGAAGGATATCAAACGGGTCCAGAGAGGAGTCAGAGGAGACACAAACACACACACACACACACACACACACACACACACACACACACACACACACACAGATTGTCAGTTACGCACTCACACACCCTCACTTGTACACTAGATTTGCACACAACCCAACACTTTTCCCTCTGCGATCTGTGTGAAGTTGAGGTGTTTCATCAGAGGAAGAGCGCAGAAAAGAGGAAGAGAGAAGAGTGATGATTAGAAAGTTGTAGAGATTGTGGTTCTGGTGCTATAGGAGGAGGAACAGAGGGATGAGGGGAGGAGATGGAGCCTATAGGAGACCTTTGATGTGAAGCTGTATTGATTGGCCTACATTGCGCAGATTAAAGCTGCGAGCTCACGCTTGCTTTATCCCATGACGGGTTTATGATGCGATGTTGGTCGCGTGGCTGCCAGTCATCCGGCGGCGTCTCGGCGTATCTGGTTACTCATCAGTGTCACTCTGGCTGTGGAGGCGAGGCGGGAAACAGCAGATGACGGTCGCATGTCAAACGCTGTCGTGGCCAAGTGGATAAGCGGCGTCTTTCCAGGCGATGCCGTGTATTACGCAAGGCACTGGGACAGATGCAGCGCGGTCACATGACACCTGAGTGACAGTGAGATATGTAACGGCGTAATGATCAGCGTCTGTCAAGTGATCTAAGCTGCCGGCCGATGTTTATCCGATGAGGTTACTTTGGCTTCTGATAAACATTAAATCGAACAAATATTAGCACAGATACACAGAAGTACAATTATATCCTGCATTAATTTTGCTTTTTCCATTGCAACAGAATCAATACTGCCTCATTTTCTATGTTAATCTTTACTTTCTATTCACTGCTGACTGAGGGAGCTGGATTTTGGAAAGGAGCTTTTTAAAGAAACCAAGAACTGCTAAGAACGGGAAAAAGGTGAAGAATGTGTATGAATAATGCATCAATTTCAGATGCTATAAGTGTCAGCTGCTACGAGGGAAAAGGTTTGGCGCTCAAAAGCCTCTAATATGAAACCAGCGACCCTTCTAGAAGAAGCGCTGATTCAGCCGCCGCTGCACAGCAGGGAGCTGAGAAAGTGTCTGTACGCGGTCAAACCAGGCTTTGTCAGACCGTGACAGCTCGTCCAGCTCTCGCCTTCTTGCTTACTTTACTGAATGTGTCGCCGAGCATGAATCTCATCGCGGCTCCTGGATGAAGGAGCATAATAAAGGCCGGCTTGTTAGTCCTGTCAGAGCCGCAGCCGACTCCCAGCGGGTCCAGATCAAACTTCTCTCGCCACGGCGACTCTGCTGATGGTTGCCGGTTTGTGACGTGACTTCAAAAGACATTGTTCTGAAGTAGACGTGCCAAGACGAAATCCAGGACGGTCTTCAAATATGACCGGCAGAGACTTTTCTCATTTAAAAAAAGGGCCAGACTGGAAGTTGCCACATGGATCTGCTCAGCGTCTGCGCCCGTGGCCATGGAGCAGCATCCATCTTTAATATTTCACAGCCTGTCGTATGTTCGGGTGGTTTCCTCCCCTGCGGCAACTCCCGTAGTTGCTCATGTATTCATCAGCCAGTGCCAGCTAAAGGCCGGGACTTGGCCCTCAGCGTGGCCCCAGATAGCAGCATATGGGCGGTAGCATCACTCGGCTCCAGAACAGAGAACAGAGGCCTTTGTTTCTGTGCTTTAGAATGTTATTGATAGTGTGAAGCCGTGAGCAGAGAACACCTACAGATTCTGAACAGTCCCGAAGAGATTCATGCTGATGAGTGCAGCTAATTAATTGGCGTTCTGTTTGATTATGATCTCAGCTCTATGACCTCCCAATTGATTGACCGCCTTCCTCTCCTCTGCAGAGAATAGAGAAGCATTAATAAACAAAGCTCACAACGTCTGCAAAAAACCCCACCTACAGATTTAAGTTTGATTCAATATTTACAGTACGATCCCTTCAGAGGAAGAGCGAGTCCAACGTGCACAAGCAGACGGGAACCAATGTCACCAACCGCAACATGGTCCTTCCTCCGTCATGACCTCTTTTCCCTCTTCTTCCTCTTTGGTTTTGGGTGCAGACTCTTGTCTGTAGGAGTGTATAGATGCGACGCATGTTTAACTGTGACAGGATCCATCACACCTGATCCAGCAGATGATAGATGAGCGCTGTGGGAACGCTGGAGCGAAACATCACAGGTTTCCTTCTTCTCTGTGAAATGTTGGTGTGTGTGTGTGTGTGGGGGGCGGTGGGGGTTCTGGCATTCATCACCTGTCAAGATTTGACAGACGCTTGTAAACAAACCGAACCTTGATCAATAAGAGAGCAAACGAGCGCTAGGCTGATAGGAGGAGAACTTTAGTGTCTATGGGAGCGTAGCTGCTGACCTATGCAGTCCACAGGCCTTCGTCTCGTGGCGCTCACTCGTCTGGAGGACTGGAGTTTGACTGGAAAGCACCACTGAGTCACTGAGCTTTGGTAGCCTGAGGTAGAAAGCATTTGAACCACAGGGAAATAGGCTATGAGGTCACGCTTACGCCTCAGGTGGAACTCACACGCTCGATTCCTCTCTTCTTTTCCTTCCACCCACTCAAATCTCCACTATAAAGCGCTCTTGACTCTTTGTCAGAGTCCCTGGGGGGCTTCTTTGATTGCTTCCCCCCCCCCAACATGTTTCCAAATCCTCTTCCTGTACTACAGTGCTTTTGATGCTCACAAATCAGAGTGGCAGACTCGGGTAGACTTCCCCCAGCCTGTTTGTTGTAGGTGTGAAATGTATTTGATATCTGGGAGGCTCTAATGTTTTGTATTTGCTCTGGTTTCACATGATAATGAGTGTGAAGTCATTTTCCTTCTTCTTCTCTGTTGTATGAGAGACGGTTTGTCTGAGTAATCGTTGTTGCGCTTTGGCTCCTCCCTCAGTTCCTCCGAGTCCATCCATTGAAAAATATGCGTCCAAGATTCAGATTCCGACTTCCGACGCCAAGGTCATAAATCAAACGCTGTCCCACAAGCGTCACCCCAACCAAGCACGACCAAAGATTAGATTTATTAAACAGCAAAAACACGGCTCAGCTTTCGGCAGGGATATCCAAAAAGGAAATTTACAAATGATTTCACTCGGAGGGTGATTTTGAGTTGGCCGGGACACACACTCACACACACACTCACACAGGGATAAGGCCCCTCAGGCTTTATTGCTACACTGTAATATGAGACAGAAAAACAGTGCCGTGACGGACAATGATGCTGATGATGATGATGATGATGATGATGATGATGATGACGCTGACGATGACGATGACGATGTGCTCGCTGGCTGCTGATCATGATTGTGGCTTTGATGTAGTTCAGCTGTCAACCCACTACCTGGTCTTTACGTGACAATTTCTGTGTGTGTGTGTGTGTGTGTGTGTGTGTAAAGTACGTCATGCTATGGGATGTGACAGTTGTGCTGCATGTGGATGTGGAGCACACAGTGAGAATGGAGGATTCTGGGACACCACACCATCAGTGACGTTGTTCCCCCCCCCCCAATCTAAAACTCTAATTCCCGCTCTCACCCTCGTTTATGGCATGAGGGACAGTTACATCAGAGTGTGTGTGCGTGTGTTAGTGTGTCTGTCTCCCCTGGGTGACGTATGCCTGTGACGTACTTGCGTATCCCACATGGAGGCGTGGGTGCCGGGGGCATGGTTACATGTGTGCCCAATTACCCTCACTGCTGTGGCACCCAGAGGGTCACACGTTGTTGGCCGCCCTCCAACTGGTCTCAAATGTAGGAGACGGTTTGGGTTTGAGAGCGTCAGAGACTCGCTTGGATGTCGATGTCAAACGGGGAGGGAGGGAGGGAAAAATTGTCCGCTCCAGTTTAGCGTGAGGAAAGTGGGGCGATCTGTTCTTTGGAAGTTTCCCAGTGAAAGTTCCTGGGGACCGAGACACTGAAAATATCCGTCTATATACACACTATGTCCTACATGAGAGAGAGGGAGAGAGAGAGAGAGAGAGAGAGAGAGAGAGAGAGAGAGAGAGAGAGAGAGAGAGAGAGAGAGAGAGAGAGAGAGAGAGAGAGAGAGAGAGAGAGAGAGAGAGAGAGAGAGAGAGAGAGA